>NC_143584.1:219391069-220011680 GCF_048544385.1 Mastigoproctus giganteus
AGCTTGGGAATATTTGTGTGGGAGATGGGGAGAGGAGATTTGAAAAAATGGGCTGAACATTGTAAATAAATAAAAAAGCATAGTAAAAAAATTAATATCCACCTTGCTCTCTTTATTATGTTTTTCACCTTTCTGAATGATTATGCTCAATTTTTTAAATCCAGCAGTATCCCACATTTTTGGTTGCACTGAATTTTTGAATTAATATAGGGAAGGAAAGTTGAGCATTAAAAACAAAACTGACACGTTAACGTGTAAAAAGTAACAATAAGTTCTATGAACTGTACCATTTCTGAATGTGTAGCATTTCTTATGAATAAAATATGCTTTCAAAACAAAATGTTCTGAAGAAAATATTTTTATAGGATATTATGATGTCGTTACAAAGGAACTGGATGCAAAAAATAATTTTGATATCATATATTTGGATTTCAGGAAAGCTTTTGACACTGTTGCGCATGGAAGACCATTGTACAAATTGGAGCAGAATGGTATTAAGGGTAAGTTACTACAATGGATAAAAGGATGGTTAAGTGGGAGAAGACAGAGGGTGGTAATCAATGGGTGCTGCTCTTCGTGGACTAATGTTATTAGTGGAGTCCCACAGGGTTCGGTGTTAGGTCCACTGTTGTTTTGTATATTTATCAATGATATTGATGAAGGTATATCAGGCTTAATGTCGAAGTTTGCAGATGATACAAAGGTTGGCAGGGTTGTTAATGACAGTAATGGCAGTGTGCTACTGCAACAGGATCTAGATAATTTGGGCAGATGGGCTAAGAAGTGGCAACTGAAGTTTAACCTTGACAAATGCAAAATACTGCATATGGGTAGAAGTAACCCCAGAGAAACGTACCAACTGTGTGGTACTACGCTTAAGGTGGTAGAAAATGAAAAAGACCTGGGAGTAATTGTGCAGTCAGATATGAAGTTTTCTGAGCAATGCAGACAGGCTGCCAGGGCAGGTCATGGGGTTTTGTCAATGATATATAGGAATTTTGCTAGCAGGGAGAAGGAGGTGATTGTCCCTCTGTATAAGGCAATGGTCAGGCCACGCCTTGAGTACTGCGTACAGGGCTGGAGGCCTCATTTTAGGAAGGATGTAGATTTACTTGAATGTGTACAGAGAAGGGCAACAAGATTGGTGAGGGGAATGAAGGGATCCCCTTACCGAGAGAGAGGCTTAAGTTCTGCAAATTGCAGTGGCTGGAGACTAGGCACCTGCGCGGTGATCTGATTGAGGTGTATAAGGCCTTGAATGGGTTGAGCAGGCTGAATTCTGAAGGGATCCTTCCACTTGTTCAGATTACGAACCTAAGGGGGCATAAATTCAAATTAAGAAAAGACAGATGTAGAATAGATGTGCGGAAATTTGCCTTTAGCCAGCGGGTGGTTAATTGATGGAACAAACTTCCATCTGTCGTTGTGGAAGTTGATAGAGTGAATAAATTTAAGGAGGAACTGGACAGGCATTTGGAGGGAATGGTGTGATTTTTTTTTTTTTTTTTTTTGGCTGATGCTGCATAAGCTCATACACTTGCTTTCTTGCATCACATGCCACTACTACTACTACTACTACTATTTTTGCCGTGCATATATTTCATCATTTTATTCATTTATTAATAATTGATTTAAAAGTCAGTGTTTGAGTAAAATGAAACAGAAAATATTATTTATATATATTGGAGAAGCAGAGCATAATTAATTTATACAAATAATGCTTCTTTTAAAATAATTTTATATGATAATAGTTAAAATAAAATTTTGTTTCAACTAAAATTTGTGGATTCATGTACCCCAAGAATATAAATTTTTTTAGTAGTTTACACCAACCTTGAAATAATAAAACAAAATTAATAGTTTAATAAACCGATATTACTAATTTAAAATAATATCGTAAATCAGTAATACCGGTTTTGGGACCGCAAGTGGCTTGGGAGCTTGCGGATTAGTTCCATTGGGAGCAACATTAATAGAGATAGGGGTATGTGGATTCATCCCCTCTTTGGGACAGTGATCCTTAGAGGGGATGAACGATTCCGCCTGACACGCTCCCGAGCCACTTCCGGTTCCGTTACGTATGAGAACAATGCACGTGTTATTGAATCATGTGACATGTGCCGTGAACCTGCAGATATTTAAGACTGCACTGCAAAAATAAAGTGTACTGTTGAGAAAGAAGGCGGAGCCTTTGAAAGCTTCAGATTTTAGCGCTTTTAATTCTGTATATTTTATTGTATTTTAATTATTTCCTTCTTTTTGTTTTATATACCTTTTGTAAATAGTAATTTATTCTAAATTAGTAATATCGGTTTATTAAACTATTAATTTTGTTTTTTGTTTTATTATTTCAAGGTTGGTGTAAACTACTAAAAAATTTATATTATAATATGCCCAACCCCAGAGGCCTATTTGAAGAATGTACCCCAAGAAGTTTGCTGGGATGGGATTTTACTGTGACCGAAAGGCTAGTCTGCTAGTGTTCATAGTAGTATTATGTACATCTGTTTTGAGACTTATTGATCTCCCATAAGACAACAGGTCTCAATTAGTGAATTTCTGATGATGTGATTAATAAAGCAGTTCTCTGTGAGTTTCCACACAATAGCCTACGAACTAAATAATTATCACTGAAGACTATTTTGTCCATCTAGGTAGGTATTTGTCAACCAGAAGAATTTCAACTGCCATAAGTACTATTATGATCACAATACTCGAGGTAGAACAAGCTTCTTTAATCATGAATTATGTAGAGAAGCATTACTTTAAAACAAATAACATCACTTAGTAATCTTTCAGTGATGTTATTTAGAAATTATTATAAAAGACTGCTTTTAGCTTTTATTCTAGAGGTAAGACAACTGCATGAAAAAAATCAAATATATTTAATTGTTCTAAACATTTTGAGCACTTACCAAATTTGAAACCTGATCCAAAAGTTCATTAACCTCAGCACTATATACAAGGCTAATATGGCACTTTCCTAACAATCTACAGATTTTCCTTCTTATTTCTGTCTTACCAACATTCATCATCACCATAAATGCTACCATATTGTAAAGCATAGTAGAGAGTAAGCGATCTTCATCATGTTCCAACCTTTTCTTGTCCATTTCAGATAAAGATTGATACCTGCAATATTTCAGAATTATTAAATATATACACGTACAAGAAACAAAAGCTTATACAGAGGTAAAAAAAGAAAGAAAATTTATTTTAAGGAGGTATCACTACAATATATCATTGGGCTTCTTTTGTTTCAAAAAACAGTGTGGGGAAAACTCTATATTTAAATGGGTATATGTGGTAATTTATATTTGTTGTTATTTGGTTTTTAGGAGCATTAGCAACTAAGGCCATATTGCTCCGGGAAATGCGGTGGTCATTCCCTGACCTTTCCGCATTCTCCACCTGGCTACGGAGGCGCCCGGTCATTTATAAATTTTCTCAGTAACTTTACCCTTTCTGGTAAATAAGCAGTCTGTACATAACACATTACACACAGTAGAACCTCAAAAAGTCCTAACTTTTTGAATATTTCTCTGAGTATAGTCAGCTATACATATGAGAGCAGAGGGAAAACAGGCTGGCTGGACTTTAAAAAAAAAAAAAAAAAAGGCGCATGTGTGGTAGATGGTTTTATGGGAAACATCCTTCATGTTTCTTTTAGGTATTTTGATATGTATATATTGATTATAAAATAAAATAGCTTTTGTATTGTAAATATTTTGTCGATCATTCACAAATTTCCATAATTTCAGCTGAAAGACAAGATACAATGGATTTATGATAACTAAAGTAAGAGATGTATACATGCGATTGCAACTATAAAATATCAGTGTAAATACACCATAGTGAACTCATAATGAAAAACTACGTAAGTAGTGTAAAGGCATCGATTTAACTGGATCTCATATTGTGACTACCTTCACAATGAGTTATGTATTGGACTACCTCGAATAAGTAACACTTTTATAGAGAAGACTACTGTTACTCTTTTTCAGTGGGCACCATAACTCAGGTGGCACCATTTCAAGGCTTACTGGCCAATCCTCAGTGGGTGCGTAGGCAGGTACCCTGGTGTTGCAATATGCCACCCTAGTTGTGAAGTTATTTCCACAATATGAGAGATGCCAAAAGGTGTGCAAGATAATACTTAAATAAAATTTAAATGCTCAAGGCATAATATATAATGAGTTTAAAATACACTATAAAATATTGGCGTAAATACACCATAGTGAAATCATAATGAAAAACTATGTAAGTAGTGTAAAGGCATCGATTTAATTGTATCTCATATTGTGACTACCTTCACACAATGAGCTACCATATATTGCACAACCTCGAATACGTAGCGCTTCACTAATAGAGAAGACTATTGTTACTTATTCTCAGTGGGCACCACCACCCAGACGGCACCGTTTCAAGGCTTACTGGCCTATCCCCGGTGGGTGGGCAGGTACCCTGGTGTTACAATCATGCCAACCCAGATTATGAATTTTCACAATATTCACAATGATCTCTCATATTATGGAAATTTTATAGTTTCTGGTGTGAATGTATGCTTCTTGCTCTGCGTTTGTGCAACCCATGAAGATGTCTTGCATGATTGATTTCACTTTCTCCTCTGCAGCACCGAGGATTGCAGTTATACTTGTTGATGGAGTTATTTTGTAAATAGAGTCGTATACCGTTTGGGCAGCTTACTCCTGAGCGAAGAAATGAAACTCGATAAATTCCTGCTCATACTGATCTAAATTAGTGCCATTACCGATTTTGGTTAACACAGATGAGAACATGATGCTCAACTGGCACATAACTTGATTGAGCTCGTAGTATTTCAGGCCATGCCAGAGAGTGGGCTGGCGATATACTACTTTATCTGTTTATAGACCGGAATTGTATGAACCGGAGGCAGCTGAAGTAAGTCCCCAATTAGGAACTTGTCCTGCCAGCCGAAGTTCGTTTTGACATTTCCAGGTATCTGCTTTAGCTTCGCGTCCAATTGCGATAACATCTTAGCACCAATTATACTGACTTCTTCGATTATCAGTGCTCTGACATACTTAAACAGCGATCTGTATTGTTGTGTGACTTCCACCGATAGATTTCTCAAAGTGGATAGCTTGAGGGAGTGAGCACAGTGGTTCCGTCTATCGCAACGGAAGCCTTACTAGTTGAAGTGCATGTAATGTAGGCATTACAATACCCATCTATATTGCTGAAGCAGTTGTATATTTCCATCAAGAGACAAATCACAAACATTTTGCCACAATCAGCTGGGCCGGTCAAGAATATCTGAATCGGTTTGCAATTGGGAGATAAGACTCCTAATTACATGATGAGCAGAACCTTTTACTTTTCATTGGCCATTCTAATTACATTACAAAAGTCCTTGTTGGGCATTAAGTTTTTGCATTTCTTTGAAATTGTGCCAAGTTGGTTGAGTGTGGTGAGCTTTAGCTCTTCATTTATCTCACTGTCTGGATGATTGTAAAAGTCTCAAAAGGGGTCTTCTTTTCACATTCACGTAACAAGGCTATGAAAGTCATTACCGCACCTTTTTCAGGGTCACCGTTGCCATTGTCTTGATACATTGCCTTACAAATTTCCAAAAGAGGTCTTCATTGTCATCATAGATCTTGATATGTCATCTCTGACAGTAGTAGTAGTAGTAGTAGTGGCATGTGATGCAAGAAAGCAAGTGTATGATCTTATGCAGCATCAGCCAAAAAAAAAATAAAAAAAAATCATACCATTCCCTCCAAATGCCTGTCCAGTTCCTCCTTAAATTTATTCACCCTATCAACTTCCACAACGACAGATGGAAGTTTGTTCCAGCAATTAACCACCTGCTGGCTAAAGGCAAATTTCAGCACATCTATTCTACATCTGTCCTTTTTTAATTTGAATTTATGCCCCCTTAGGTTTGTAATCTGAACAAGTGGAAGGATCCCATCAGAATTCAGCATGCTCAACCCATTCAAGGCCTTATACACCTCAGTATCTTGTTTCCTCATCGCGAAATGGAATGTGCAGCATTACCATCTTGTATTGTCAATCCTGAGCCATGTCATAGTTTTGATAGTGTATTATGCATGGATACTGTTGTTTCTTGCAGATCCCATTAGTGCTGTATGTGTAATTTGCATGACAGAGTGACATGATCCGAGTGGTGTGGTCTCTTCTTACATTTGTCAAACCAATTCTCTTTCCCTATGTCACATGAATCCTCCACAAGGTTCTCCTCGCCCACCTCTTCATTGGATTTCCTCACTCTTTGTCACTCGATCGGCCAAACAGTGGGGAATGCAATACTACTGAAGAGCTCTCTGACATGGGCTGACGTATTAAGTATCAGGCGGCTTCTTGACTCGTGATCTTGATGGTGTTATCATGACAATGATTAGTTTTCTTGTGATTTCGACAATGTTGAACCCCAGGTGCTCATTCATAATCGTAATGATCTGTTGCTGTAAATTGCTGATCCCTCGGTTTGTCTTGTTCATATACTCAATGACATATTCAGCGAAAGAGTATTCCTTTGTAATGAATTGGATGTTGGCTGATTTAAAAATTTTACATACAAACAGGTTGAATGGATTTTGCCACTTCTCACTCGATTGACATTTGAGAAATACTTTGGCCCGATTTATGCCAGCTCTGAGCGTATCCAAGTAATAGCCATAGGAGTTTACATCATTTGTCCTGAAGAAGGCATCAATGTTGGCATAATTGTTATCCTCTAGATTTTGCCACATCTTGTAGTGAGCGGTGTATATTACTTTGTGTCCATATATCTTAGGGACGTGCACTTATATAGTGGTTAAGCAACAAGACATGAACGGAGCTTCAAATTGAAACATCTGTCGTTTATCTGGCATTTTTTTCTTGTAACACGTTTGTGAGTTAGAAGCTTGATGCTCCCTGAAGCCTCACTAGGGAAGAGAGACACTAACTCGTTGATCATTGTGATGGTGTTCTTTGTTCTTGCTCAAAGAGTCTTTGGGAGCAAGTTTAGCCATAGGAAAATGTGTGCATATGGACTACTGCAATGTTGAAATTTCTATACACTTGAAAAAGTTGACCATATAAAACTGACCAAATGGGCTATAACATTTTGACTGCAATATGTTCATAATTACATCCACAATCTTCTTGAATCAAGTATATCGTATGTTACAGGATCTTCATTCATTAGTGTAGCCTTCTGCACGAAGTCCATGTCACCACCTGTGTCGTCCTCACTAATATTGTGTGCGTTATTAACTTGTACAATAGCTGAAGAAAGTGTGGCCAACCGATTTCATTGCCACTCAGTGTCAAATTTTTTATTTTTTATTTTTTTGGCTGATGCTGTATAAACTTACTTTCTTGCATCATATGCCTCTGCTAATACTAAAGCGAGGCTATCAGGCATTTTACTTTTTATTATGCTATCAATTTCATTGGTATTACAGCTGCAAACTCAACAGTTCCCTAGTCCATCATAAACAATATGATACACTGCTAATATATAGCTTAAGGGAAATTTGGCAAAACATCACTCTTCTGTATTTCAAGTGGATTATTTCATCAACCCTGTTGCATTGCATTCTGTGCTGGATGTGCTCAGCCAACCACTTCAAAAATCAATGTGAACATAGATTATCTCATCAACTGCCTGGACTATTCTGGAATATTTTGGTGGTTAATTACACTTTTATTGTACACTTCAATAACCTTCAGTGAATTTCCATGAACTTCCTTGCAAGAATGTGGTTCCAAGTGAGTCCAATTTTAACAACAACGCTTTTGCAACTGTATATCCCATGATGCAGCTGTCAGATGTTTCCATGTTACCAACCTAAAAACATGTCAATTTATTTCTAGAAGAATACAAGAAGGTACATAAAATATGTACTGTATTCTTATTTGCAATAATTCCTCACATTTCCTTGCATATTGCAAACATTTTCCTACATCACTATAAGGAAATATACTTATTTAATGCATTTAGATAAGTGTTTTAGATAAGCTAAATTGCAACCTTTTAGTTTACAATTTAGATTTTATATTCAACCCTTTATCCTACAGATTGTACCTTAAAAATATCTAATAACAATATATCTGTTACTAACCTTCTTGATCTTCATACCATACTAAAAGAAGACAGCTCTATAAACATTATAGACATATGATAAGAAAAAAAACAAGGAGCTAAATTGAGTTTAAAGTTGGATCATATATTCCACTGGAATTCTGAATTATCAAAAATGATTCATAATATTATTATCATTCTTGTCGCCCTTAAAGAAACATTAGTATTAGCTAAAATCTGCAGTAATGAGTTACTGCTTATATTAAAAGAATAGAAAAATTGCTTAGATATGTACTACATGTAGAGGAAATTAAAAGAAGTCATTTAAAAAATATATATATATTTTTCAAGTTGGTGCAAGTTTTTACTGATAGTCAATGTTTCACTTATATTTCATTTAAGTTCAATATTTCTGCAGAAAAAAATTAATTTAAATGAATCTATGAAACATGTCTCTTATTGAAATGGCAAACTTTATTTATACCGTTCCATCATTTCCCCTGGACCTTGATCCATTCCAACCATGTCTCGTTCCTGAGATACAGCATCTAAAAATACATCCTCCCAAAATGACATTTGATCCCAAAGATTTGAGCGATCTTTACCTAAAGCATGAAAAAAACAATTTGGAAACTGATGTTAACTGTCATATTAAGCTTATGATATAATTTTTAAAATTTACTTTAAATAGAACGAACTTTAACATCATTGTTTAATGGTTTTTATTCATAAAGTTAAGTGTATAAGGCTTTAAATGGATTGAGTAAACTAAATGCTAATGGTATCCATTACTCTTTCTTGGACAACACACATTAGACAACATTAAATTTAAA
Source organism: Mastigoproctus giganteus (assembly GCF_048544385.1). NCBI lineage: Eukaryota > Metazoa > Arthropoda > Arachnida > Uropygi > Thelyphonidae > Mastigoproctus > Mastigoproctus giganteus. The sequence continues at coordinate 219,399,983 of NC_143584.1, forward strand.
CTGGAAAAAAAAAAAAAAAAAAAAAAAAAAAGATTTCGGCACATCTACCCTGCAACTATCCTTTTTTTTCCAACAATCAGTTCAGCCAGGGAGTGACTGATTATTGGAACAAACTCCCATATGTTGTTGTGATATTTATGTAATTTAAATAAATTTAAGGAAGAATTAGACAAATTACTGGAGAGAATGGAAAGATGAGGTGGGATAGTTTTTTTTGTTTTGGCTGATGCTGTATAAGCATGCTTCGTTGCATAATTTGCCACTACTAATAATAATACTGCAACTACACAGAATAACATTTTCAATTTCTGCATCTTCATCAAAAATATCTCCATAAATAAAATATGAAGAATCTCCCACCACTAAAGGCAACTTCTTTTCCAAACTCAATTTTTAATACAGAAAGATAAAAAAAAACAAAAAAAAAAAAACTATCCCCTTCATTGCCATTAAATCCTGAATTAACTATTCACACAAATCCCCTCCCCCATCACAAAGACTACTTGCTATGATTACAAAGAAAATTATACAATATGGCACATGGATTGGTTATACAGGAAATCTTCGACATTTGGGATTTAAATTATTTGTGGGTTATGTTAGGGTACAGTCTTGACTAGATCGTATGTATAGCTTAGCTTAATTTTCAGCACTCACCTCATAGTAATCCGCTTAGCTGGTGGAGAGTTTTATCACATACATAGTGGTTATAGGATTCTAATAACTTACAGGGATTATGGGTTTAAAACTAAGTTATGGGCTATAAAAATTTTCTTAAGAAAGGAAAGTGCACCTTCCATTCTATGGTTGCCTAATTAAATTAAATCAAATTAAGAAAAATAGAAGCTAATAGCCGCGCACGAGCAACTTTCGAAATCGTCCCCAGTTAGCTATAGTGGGGGGAAAGAGAGCGCACTTGTGTTATATACGGGTTGGGTTTCCCGAAATGCATTTCAGTGCACGTGGAAACTTAATACATGCTAAATTCCAAATGGGGGAGAAATTGGCGGGAATCTTTTTGTTTAACACGTTGAGTGATGTATGGCGCCTAAACCATTCGATGACGAGGGCTTCGTTTTCAAGGATTTTGTAGCTGGAATTTAATTTGACTACTGTGATGGCTGAATCGATGAGTGGGTTATGATTATAAGATTGGACGTGTTGTGTTAGTTCTGTACTTGTTGAATTAGATTTGAAGCTATTAAAGTGGTAGTATGCACGCGTGTTGGAAATTTTTGATGTCCCGAATTTTGCTGTTGTACTGCCTATGTAACATGCTTGGCAATCTGATTGGCATTTGATCAAATATATAATGCTGTTATGATCTTGTGTCTCGTTGTTGTTGTTATTTGGTTTTTTTAGGAGCATTAGCAACTAAGGCCATATTGCTCCGGGATATGCGGTGGTCATTCCCTGAATGACCTTTCCGCATCCTCCGTATTTGGTGGTGACGGGCTCGAACCCCGGTCTAATCAAGAAGCGTGTGCTACGCACTGCTGCTCCTTCCCACCTGGCTACGGAGGCGCCTCTTGTGTCTCGTACTCGTGTGTTGTCTTGTATGAATTGAATTTGGAACTTAATTTGTTATAAGATGTGAATATTAATTTGATATCTGTATTCTTAAAAATCTGTTGAAGTTGACTGTTACTTGACGCCAAACAATTTAAATTCCAAAATAACATCTATGAACAAATTTTTGGCTTTCCCATGGGCCTCGGTATCTCTGCCCCTTTATCCGAGATCTACCTCGCTTCTATCGAAGAAAAAATACTCCATCCCTTTCCCCCAGGAATTAAACTATACATGAGGTATGCAGATGACGTCCTCTTAATAGGCAACAGAACCAACATCGATACTTTACTGAACACATTTAATACAACACATGAAAGACTCAAATTTAACCTCGAAGTAGAAACCGATAATAAAATTAATTTTCTAAACCTCACTATATAAAAAATAAGTACATCTTTAGGCACCAAAATATACAGAAAAAACACACATACAGGTAAATTCTTACATTACCACTCACACCACCCTCTATACATCAAAAAAGCAGTTCTATACAACCAGATATACAACACTGTAAAATATAGCCACATACAAACAGACCTATCTGTAGAATTACAATACCTCACCAAAAAATTCATTGACAGAAAATACCCATTACAACTAATAAAAGAAACCATCACCAAAGTTCATAATAACACTAATAACCCAAGCAAAATCATTAACCACGTGAATAAGAATAAGATACATAACCCCCTTATCGTGCTCCCATATCATCAACAATACGCTAGAAGACTTCAACAGATTTTTAAGAATACAGATATCAAATTAATATTCACATCTTATAAAAATTAAGTTCCAAATTCAATTCATACAAGACAACACACGAGTACGAGACACAAGATCATAACAACATTATATATTTGATCAAATGCCAATCAGATTGCCAAGCATGTTACATAGGCAGTACAACAGCAAAATTCGGGACATCAAAAATTTCCAACACGCGTGCATACTACCACTTTAATAGCTTCAAATCTAATTCAACAAGTACAGAACTAACGCAACACGTCCAATCTTATAATCATAACCCACTCATCGATTCAGCCATCACAGTAGTCAAATTAAATTCCAGCTACAAAATCCTTGAAAACGAAGCCCTCGTCATCGAATGGTTTAAGCGCCATACATCACTCAACGTGTTAAACAAAAAGATTCCCGCCAATTTCTTCCCCATTTGGAATTTAGCATGTATTAAGTTTCCATGTGCACTGAAATGCATTTCGGGAAACCCAACCCGTATATAACACAAGTGCGCTCTCTTTCCCCCCACTATAGCTAACTGGGGACGAGTTCGAAAGTCGCTCGTGCGCGGCTATTAGCTTCTATTTTTCTTAATTTGATTTAATTTAATTAGGCAACTATAGAATGGAAGGTGCACTTTCCTTTCTTAAGAAAATTTTTATAGCCCATAACTTAGTTTTAAACCCATAATCCCTGTAAGTTATTAGAATCCTATAACCACTATGTATGTGATAAAACTTTCCACCAGCTAAGCGGATTACTATGAGGTGAGTGCTGAAAATTAAGCTAAGCTATACATACGATCTAGTTATTACATTACAGCACATAAGGACTTCTTAAAAATCAAGGTACAGTCTTGATTATTCACAAGTATTTTCTCTGTAAAATCTATGTTACATATCCAGTATATATATACATACTTGTTTTTATGTGATCATGCTGCACAGGCATATTTGAAACCCTGATATAACCAATGTATAAGGGTCTCATCACAATATTTTAAATCAAAATACATCCATCATACATTTGTGCAAATTATTGAACAGATGAGTGCAATTGCTCTATGTCAGTCAGTGACTGCTAGAAAATCCTCATCGTTGAATGTATGAGAAATATAAAGGAATCTACATGAAATCAAGCCATAAACTTGCAATGCATGCTAGAAAAAAGCTGATACCTCATGTGGTTATTAGCATTAGATTATAATAACAAAAATATATAAAAAAATTCCCATTTCACCGATCCATTCCTATAAACAATTGTTTATAGGAATGGATCGAAGCTATCAACTTCTAAATGACAGTCAAGGAAAATTTCCGTACACTGATTCCACAACTGTCTTCCCTCAATTTGAATTTATGTCCCCTCTGTTTTGTAATCTGAGCAAGAGGAAGAATCCCATCAGCATGGAGCCTGCACAAACCATTCAAGGCCTTATACACCTCAATCAGATCACCTTGCATGTGCCTAGTCTCCAGGTGCTGTAATTTGTAGAACTTAAGCCTTTTTTGGTAAGAGCACTGCAGTAATCAAGACTTGGCCTGACCGTTGCCTTATACAAAGGGATAATCACCTCCTACAAACAAAATTCTTGTATATCGTTAACAAGATCCCATGACCAGCTCTGGCAGCCTGTCTGCACTGTTCAGAAAACTTCATATATGACTGCAAAATTACCTGCAGGTCTTTTTATTCTCTACCACCGTGAGTGTAGTACCCCACAGTTGGAACGTTTCTCCTGGGTTACTACTACCCATGTACAGTACTTTGCATTTGTCAATGTTAAGCTGTAGTTGCCACGTCTCAGTCCATCTGCTCAACTTTTCTAGATCCTGCTGCAGTAGCATACTGTCATTAACAATCCTGCTAACCTTCATATCATCTGAAAACTTTGACATTTAGCCTGATATATCTTCATCAATATCATTCATAAATATACAAAACAACAATGGGCTCAACAACGAATTTTGGAGGACCCAATAATAACTTTAAAACACCTGAAAGGAATCTCATCAGCAGAAGAATTGCAGAGGACTGAAAGTTTGGCACATAATATGATATTAGCATTAGTTGAGGGAAATGATGCCAGAAAGCAAGCTTATACAGGCATCGGCCAAAAAAAAAACACCTTCCCATTTCACCCATCCAGTCACTCCAAATGTTTTTTCGAGTTCAATTTTAAATTTATTTAAGCTATCAACTTCCAGAAGAACAGATGGAAGTCTGTTCCATCAAAAAACTACCCACTAGCAAAAGACAAACTTCCGCACATCTATTCTAAAACTCTCTTTCCTAAAGTAGAATCTATACCCCTTCAGGTTCTTCATCTGAGAAAGCAAAAGTATCCCATAAGCATTGAGCCTGCTCAAACAATTCAAGGCCTTATTGACCTCAATCAGATCACCTGACAGGTGCCTAGTTTTCAGATGCTGCAACTCGTAGAACATAAGTCTTTCTTCGTAAGCGCACCCATTTGTTCTTCTCACCAGTCTTGTTCCCTTCTATGTACTTGTTCTAGCAACTCGGCATCCTTCCTGAAATAAGGTCTCCAGACCTGTGTGCAGTACTCAAGGTGTGGCCTGACCACTGCCTTATAACAAAGGGATAATCACCTCCTTGTCTCTGCTAGCAAAATTACTATATATCATTGACAAAACTCCATGATCTGCTCTGACAGCCCACCTGCACTGCTCACAGAACTTCATATCTGACTCAACAATTATCCCCAGGTCTTTTCCATTCTCCACCTCCCTGAGTATAGTACCACACATATGGTACGTTTCTCTTGCTACCTATCTGCAGTACTTTGCATTAGTCAATGTTAAACTTCAGTTGCCACTTCTTCGCCCAAATGCCGAACATTTCAAGATCCTGTTGCAGTTGCATAGTCTTTACTGTCATTAACAAACCCACCAAACTTTGTATCATCTGCAAACTTGGACATTAAGCCTGATATACCTTCATCGATATCATTGACAAATACACAAAACAAGAATGGGCTCAACACTGAACCCCCTTTCTTTTTTTTTTTTTTTTTTTTTTAATGAAAACTCCAAACACGAGAGGTATTAGAACCTATAGTACTTAGTACCATGCTTGGGTTGGGGGCTGAGATATTTGTAGACATTAGACTTGAACTTCTGTAGACTGTAATTTTCAGTAAATATGTATGAAAGAAGGTTTTTCCAGAAAACAGCAATTGAATGAAAAATGAGGAAGACGAAAAGTTGGTTCTGTGAGTTTGAAGTTGGATAGTAAATGGATGTTGTCGGCACGTGTTTGGACTGTTTTGAAAGAGAAAGGAGGAATTATAGAAGCCCATTCAGAACAGTATCCGTGGAAGTATCTGTACAAAAGGCATGCAGCAGAAACAGTACATCTAAGAGACAGGGAGTGGAGAGACTCTGTTAGAGAGGAGTCATTATTTAACCTAACTGTCCTCATCTCAATAGAATCTAGAAGCTTGAGAGAGGTTTTGGGGGCAACACCCCAGTTGTGGGAACAATATTCCATGGAAGGGCAGATTTGTGATTTATATAGTGAACAGCTGTTTGGAAGAAAAGTAACACCAAGAACGAAAGAGAAAACTAAGTTTTTTAAATGCCAAGAGAGATTAGAAGTGAGGGTAATCCCCAAAATAGATATATCATTGTGCCTAGAAATCGGAGTGTCACCAAAGATAAGCATAGGAGCAGAAGAATCCTTTTCTGCGAGAAGGATTGAAATAAACTAACTTGTTTTTGCCCACTGAAGAATTACCTGAAGATTGGCATTTAAGGAATTGGTAGCATATATTCGAGAAGTTGAAGCTGATTGAGCAGGGCAAGGTTTCTCAAAATGGAAAGTGGAATGCAATGTGCTATCATCTGCAAAACTATGGATAGGATTTCCAGTCAATGGAAAGTCATTAATATACAAGAGGAAAAAAATGGGGGAAAGAACTGAACCTTGGGGAACATCAGCATTAGTGGAGAAGTTAGAAGACAGAGAGCCATCTACCATCACCCTCAGTGAGCAATCAGAGAGAAAACTGGATAACCAATTACAAAAATCAGATAGCAAACCATAAGATGGAAGCTTGTTTAGAAGACCTTTATGTCAAACACGATCGAAAGAATTTGAGATGTCAAGAGCAACTGCTTCTGTTTCACTAGACTTTTCCATTGAATTTGTCCATAAATGAGTAACATAAGCCAGAATATCAACAGCGAATCGACACTGACAATCACTGATCAGATGGAAGGGTTCTAGGTAGTTTAGGAGTTGGCGGTTAATTTCTCCATTATTTTAGAAAGAGTAGAAGTAATTGCAATAGGACGATAATTGGATGGAAGGGATTTGTCATCCATTTTGGGAACTTGCTGGATATGAGCAAATTTCCAATCAGAAGGAAAAACACCTTTGGAATAAGAAAGTGAAAAAATACCACCAGGACCTGGAGCTTTCTTTGCATCAAAATCCTTCTGACATCCTTTTGACGAAAGACCACAGGAGGCATTGAATGGAGCATGTTGGGAATGGTGGGAGGTGTTTTGCAAAGATCATTAATATAAGAGTTGGAAGAAAAACGGGATGCTAGTAGGTCAACTTTATCCTTGGCTGAAATGACAACAGAACCATCTGATTTTAACAGAGGTGAGAGCAGGGTAAAAGTTGCAGCCAATAGTTTTGGCAAGAGACCAGAATGCTTGGCTACCATTAGGGCAAGAAGCTAGTTTTCTACTCTTAGTCTGTTCAAAATCAAGTTTGGACTGATTAATCTGCTTTACAATTGTTGCGAGCTTTGTTGTAGGCATAAAATGAAACTGAAGAATTGGAAACAAGCCAATTATGATATGCAACATTCTTCTCTTGAACAGCCTTAGCACATTTATTGGAAAACCAAGGTTTAGATAAAGGACAAGGATAGGCCTGACGTAGCCCAGTGGTCAGGAGCGAGAGTGCATAGCACGCGTTCCTTGAGTGCACCGGGGGTTCAAGCCCGTGACTACTAAATACGATAAATATTTGTAGTGACGATTTATTGTAAACTCTACTGACTTGGTTGTCGTGCCGGAGTATAAACAGAAAATTTATTTTTTTTTTTTTTATTTTTATTTTAAAGTGGAATGCTGAATAAAGGATTCCATTCCTACAAGAATAATTTCACTGACACGATCTGAGCAAATGTTGACATCAGAGTTTTGAAACAGTAATCTGACCAAGGAAAAGAAGAAAAGAAATCTCGCAGGTCATCCCATTTTGCATTCTTGTTATGCCAAACAATACGAGGTTCGGAACAGCCATGAGATAAATGCTCCATTGGAGAAGAGACAATCACCAAGTTGTGATCTGAGGTGCCTAAAGGACCACTCACTTCGACCATGTACTTAGAAGGGCTGTTTGTGAGAAAAAGATCAAGCGTGTTGGTTGTATTATTATTATTATTATAATTAGCCATATGGTGCAAGGAAGCCTGAGGCTTTTGCTGCATCCAGTAACCTTGTAGGTAAATGAACAATCTGTACAAGGTCATTAGTAATTGCAAATTCCTCAGCATCTCGACCACCTGGGTCGGTGTAACTAGAAAACGGAAGACAGCTGGAGTTGTGAACATTAAAATCACCTCACTCTTAGGAAAGTTTGACTGGAGAAAGTCAAGTTGCAAATAGAGGAAATCAAAGAGCTCCAAGTGATTAGTGGAGTTGGGAGAACGGTATAGACAACGGATTAATTTGACACAATGATGTAGAGAGAGATTTTAAGCCAGAGAAGATTGAAAAGAGGAGATTCCAAATTACCAAATTTCTGATAGGGAATATCCAAACGGACATATGCGCAAGTACCACCTTTGAGGCAAAAAGGAATCATACAGCGAATAATTTGGGCAACTGAGTTGAGCAGTAGTTGAATCAACCGATAACTGAGATTCTGTCAAAAAAAAATACATGGGGTTTGGCAGAGTGCAAATGGAAATGGACGTCATTGAAAATAGAATTGAGACCACGTATATTTGTGAAATTAACTAGTAAGTGTTTGGGAGGATTAGATCTTTTTGCAGATAAGCTTACTCTATTAGTTTTACAATTCATGGTGTATTCAATAGTATGAAAAAGTGGGGGAGGGGCAGGACATTCTGCATGAAGTAATGAAATTTTTGGATATAGCATATACATGGTAAGAATATATCCAGATCCTTGATATAATGTGGCCTCGATAATACCCCCCCCCCCTGCATACACAATAGTCGGACTCTCTCCAGTCACTATCTGGCCAAGTAGAGGTAGCAGGATTATACACTAGCCAATCCGGAAGCCTTCTAAAGAGTTGCCAATAGGTTCGGTTTGGTGTACTAACTAGCGCCCAGCCTGCAAACACCGTTAGAGCTGTACCCTCAAAATGTAAGGAAGATTGGATCTCGACATGATGTTCATCATAACCTCAAAAATCATCAGTCATACTGCATGTCGGAAGAGGTGGGGAAGGGTTGACCGGAACTTAGCTCTGGAGACTAAACATGGGTTTCACCACTTCAAGCCTCCAATAAGCAAAGTGGTGGTACTGCACCGGTTGATGAGAGTATCATCAACCACTTAGTATCGCCTTACTCTACCACCTAGTATTGCCTGATAACACAGAGAGGTGGCATTCTTCCATGTGGTGTGGGTGCCACACCTTGACCCCTGCTCACGTTGGTCCATGCACAAGCACCCATAGTTTGCTTGTGCATGGAGCACAAGCAAACTGCACAAACATTTAGAGAGAATGGTTGTGTGAATTTTTTTTTTTTTTGGCTAATGCTGCATAAGCTCATACACTTGCTTTCTTGCATCACATGCCACTACTACTACTACTACTACTACTACCCAGGATTACTAACTGTCTCACCATTGTGAAGGTGCTAGCAGAGGAACAGGGTGTCACAGACCGTCCGGACTTTGCCGAAATTGGGTCTACTTGACTTGAATATCACCCGAATATTAGTTCCATCAGCGTTTTAGACTCCCAGGTAGCAAGTAAAGCTTGTGTGGCCTATCTGAGAGAATGCCTGTGACAACCTCAAGGACCCTGGGGGACTCCATTAATAACATTAGTTCAAGTAGAGCAGTGTTCATTTATTACCACTCAAACATCCCTTAATCCATTGCAGCAACTTGCCCTTAATGCCATACCACTCCAATTTGTACAGTAGTCTTCCATCTGCAACTGTATCAAAAGCTTTGCTGAAATCCAAGTACAGGCAGTCCTCGCATAACGTGAGTTTGTTTAATGCAATTTTCAGTTAACTTTCTTAATGCTATTTGAAAAATTTTACCACTTTTCACTTTACACGATGCAAATTTCCAGTTAACGCGATATTTTTTTTTATGCGACAGTTGAAAAAGATTTTAATCGTGTGCATTAAGCTTATCGGTCAATAAACAAACGTTTTGCCTGTTGCCCGCCTCAGTGTGTTCCATCAACCATCAGAAGAAGACGTGTTACTTGTTTGTCTCCTGCTAATAAAGTCAATGAACACTTGCATAAAAATTCAAATTTTTAAATGAGCCACGTGAAAATGTTACTGAGAAGGAGATAACGGTAAAAGAATTAGATGAAATCTTTCGTATCGCAGAGAACCTCAAACAAAAGGTTTGAGGTTTTCTGCGATATTTATTTCGACAGGGCCCAGAGAAGATAGATGTCGGCTATCGGAAATTGATTGATGAAAAGAGAAAGTCAACACTGTTCAAATATTTCCGCAACAGTCATTTCTTCATTGTGTATTTTATGTCAGAGGTTCCCAAACTTTCTTGGTTCACGGTGCCCTTGGTGTCTCAGAAATTTTTTCAAGGCGCACCCAGACCAAAAGAAATACCTAACAGTTCCGTTTAGTAGTTAGGTCCAAACAACTTAATAAGAAAAGCTGAAACTGTGAACTATCTTGAGCTAGTAGTTTGCACGGTGTCCGACAGATGTCGAGTATCGCTGTGTTTCCCTCGAAAATATAAAATATTCCACGGCGTGCAGAGTGGGAACCGCTGTTTTATGCAATAAACATTTAATTCCATAATTATTTTCATTATCTTTTACATTGTATACAGTTAAAAATTTATTTAAAAGATATTTTTAAAATTCTTTATGGACATTCCAGAAGGTCAAGGACCAATTATAATTTTTCCTATTGATTATTATATTCGATTGACGCGTTTCTGTTTTGCGCGATGCGCTCGCGGGACGAACTAATCGCGTTAATCGAGGCCAGCCTGTATATGATATCAAAATTAGTTTTTGCATCCAGTTCCTTTGTGATGACAACGTAGTATCCAATCAAATTAGTCAGACAAGACTCCACATAATAAAGCCATGCTGTGTCTGAACTATTACTGCAGTCTTGTCTATGTGATCCTTTATCACCTCTTTAACTAGTGATTCCATCGTAACAAAAGTTAAACTAACAGGTCTATAATTATTTGTGTCACCCTTTGCACCCCCTTTGTGAATTGAGGATACATTTGCACATCGCTAGTCCATGGGGAACTCCCCTGACTCTAATGATGCTCCCATAATTATGGCTAAAGATTTGCTTACTTCCCCTGCTGCCTCTTTAAATATGACTGGATAGATTCCATCTGCTCCAGGTGCCTTTTTTTATGTTTAACTTCAACAATTTCTCCTCCACTTTCTCTCAGTTATTACAAAATCACAGCTCCCTCTTAGACTTTGATAAACTTCTGGCATTCCCTTCCTTGAATAACTTCATGTGTGAATGCAGATGCAAAATACTCATTCAGTTTGTCAACTATCTGAGCAGGATCAACAGTTGCACCAACAACATCAAGTGGACCAATCTGATTTCCCCTTCCTGCCAGAGTAACGAACACTTTGCTGTTTTTCTTTTCATCTTTTGGCAAAGATTTCTCATAATCTACCTTTGCCTGCCTAACCTCCTTTGTGACTTGATTACAGACTAGCTTATATTTGCCTTAGGCTTCTGTTTTGCCTGATAATTTGTATACATCCCATGCATTTTTCTTCTCTGCTACGAGCTTCATTAATTCATCTGAATTAATGAACCTGAACCTTGAACAGTATTTCTTAGTTGGTATGCAAAGTAGCCAGCAAGATTAAGTCCCCAAAGGCTTCCCATTCAGAATTCATCATTGGTAACATCATCAGTTGATCCCACTGTATAGAATTTAAAAACTGCCTGAGACCACTGTAGTCACCTTTACAAAAAAAAAACCCTTCCCTTTACCGTTGATGGTAGTTACATCTTTAAGTAAATCCCACATCAGTACACTGTGATCACTGTCACCTTGTTTGTTTGTTATTTGGTTTTTAGGAGCATTAGCAACTAAGGCCATATTGCTCCGGGATATGCGGTGGTCATTCCCTGACCTTTCCGCATCCTCCGTATTTGGTGGTGACGGGCTCGAACCCCGGTCTAATCAAGAAGCGTGTTCTACGCACTGCCGCTCCTTCCCACCTGGCTACGGAGGCGCCACTGTCACCTAGTGGTTCCTTTATCTGCAAATTCTTATTGCATGAATACTCAGTTATAGTTATAGAATTCAGTTATAGCTCAGACGCAGCATGGTTTTGTTAAGGGCAGGTCTTGCCTGACCAATTTGATTGGATACTATGATGTAGTCACAAAAGAACTGGATGCAGGGAATAACTTTGATATTATATATTTGGATCTTAGAAAGGCTTTTGATACAGTTGCACATGGAAGGTTAGGCATTGGAGGCAAATTGCTGCTATGGATAAGGGGATGGTTGAGTGGCAGAAGACAGAGAGTGGTAATCAATGGACACTGCTCAACGTGGACTAATGTTATTAGTGGAGTTCCTCAGGGTTCAGTGTTGGGTCCGTTGTTGTTTTCGGTGTTTATGAATGATACTGATGATGGTATATCAAGTTTAATGTCCAAGTTTGCAGATGATACAAAGGTTGGCAGGGTTGTTAAGGACACTACTGACGCTATGCTGCTGCAACAGGATCTGGAAAGGTTGAACAGATGGGCTGAGAGGTGGCAAATGAAGTTTAACATTGACAAATGTAAAGTACTACATATGGGAAACAGTAACCCCAGAGCAACGTATCAACTCTGCGGTACTACACTGACAGTGGTGGAGAATGAAAAGGACCTGGGGGTAATTGTGCAGGCAGATATGAAGTTCTCTGAGCAGTGCAGACGAGCTGCAAGAGTAGCCCATGGTGTCTTGTCAATGATATATAGGAATTTTTCTAGCAGGGATAAGGAGGTGATTATTCCCTTGTACAAATTTTTTTTTTTTTTGTATAAGGCAATGGTTAGGCCACATCTTGAGTACTGTATACAGATCTGGAAGCCTCATTTCAAGAAGGATGTAGAGCTGCTGGAACGAGTACAGAGAAGGGCAACAAGATTAGTGAATGGAACAAAGGGTTGCTCTTACGAAGAAAGGCTTAAGTTTTGCAAATTACAGAGTCTGGAGACTAGGCACCGGCGAGGTGGTCTGATAGAGGTGTATAAGGCCTTGAATGGTTTGAGCATGCTCAATGCCAATGGGATTCTTCCTCTTGCTCAGAATAATCACCTCAGAGGGCATAAATTCAAATTGAGGAAGGACGGATGTTGGATAGATGTGCGGAAATTTGCCTTTGGCCAGCGGGTGGTTGGTTGGTGGAACCGACTTCCATCATTTGTTGTTGAAGTTGATAGCCTAAACAAATTTAAGGCTCAACTGGACAGGTATTTCGAACGAACGGAGGGGTGAAATGGGAGTGGTGTGTTTTTTTGTTTTTTTTTTTAGCTGATGCTGAATAAGCTTGCTTTCTTGCATCATATGCCTCTACTAATGCTAATGCTAATCACTGCTGATAATCAGATCACGAGTATTACTCCCAGGTGGGAAGGAACAACAGTGCAAGGCACACGCTTCTTGATTAGACTGGGGTTCGAGCCCATCACCACCAAATACGGAGGATGCGGAAAGGTCAGGGAATGACCACCGCATATCCTGGCGCAATATGACCTTAGTTGCTAATGCTCCTAAAAAACCAAATAACAACAACAACTGGTTGAACCTTGAACATGTTGCTGTAGAAAAGAATGCTCCAATAAATCCAGTCTTTCTACCGTGAGAGCGACCAACCACAAGTTCCAGTCAATCTCTGGAAAGTTAAAATCCCCATTACAAGATATTCTGATTTACTGGCCTCTTAATTCTCTGCACAATTGTCCATTGTACTTATCAGAATCATTAGGCCTATAACACACTCCTACTCTCATTTTCCACTTCCTAGTGTTTAAGTCGCACCAGACTGACTCAACATTGCACTGTCCACCCATGGCAACTGGATGTGCTTCCTTAGATTTATCTCAACAATATCTGCCTTTGATGTCTTGATTAGCACTTCAAATTCATCAAATTTATTTACTATTCTTCTAGCATTGGTGTAAATGGAAGTATACATGCATCTGTTCTTACTCTTAGTTACCCTTACACAGCCCATGTATTTACTTCTTCCATGATGGCTCCCAGCAATGCTTGAAATCCCTAGCAACTTGCTCCCTAGGCTGCTGCTAATTACAACAGAAGCAGTGCAAGAATTACTTTCACCTCTACCTGTGGCTACCGTTAATCTTTTCGTCTGTGAATCCCCCGAAGCGAACAGTTTTTCGACCCACCCATCACTGCCTTGATAGCATTAGCAAATATTCTTGCAGTGTCTCCTGCTCCTGTTAGCAAGCACAGACCACGCTGAAAAAAAATTCTGCCCCATAAAAAATAAGATGTTTGTTATTTGGTTTTTAGGAGCATTAGCAACTAAGGCCATATTGCTCTGGGGATATGCGGTGGTCATTCCCTGACCTTTCCGCATCCTCCGTATTTGGTGGGCACGGTCGAGCCCCGGTCTAATCAAGAAGCGTGTGCTACGCACTGCTGCTCCTGCCCACCTGGCTACGGAGGCGCCCAAATAAGATGTGATATGATTTAAGTGATCTCAGAGTGTGGGGTAAAACCTGTGAGTGAGGCAGATGAGAATTATGTGATTTCAAAGCCAGATAGTACTTGAAGCAATGGCCAAGATGTTGGACAAAACTGAGTGTGAGTGCTCTCTCTCTGTCTCTCTTTTTTTTTTGTTTAATTTACAAAAACAGCACCAGTAGTGTCATCTTTACTTTTAACTGCCACATCTATTTTTTTCCATTTTCACATTTCTTTCTGTGCATCTCATGTGGGATTTCCTTAAAGATGTAACTACCATCAAGGGTAAAGGGAAGGGTTTTTGCTTTCGTAAAGGTGTCTACAGTGGTCTCAGAGTTTTTAAAGTGGACCAAGTGATGATATTATCAACAGCAAATTCTAAATGGGAAGCATTCAAAGAAGTAATCTAGGAAGCTATCAGGCTTTTTGTTCCAACTAAGAAATCCTGTTCAACGTTTAGGCCTAAATGGATGTCAGATGAACTAATGGCACGTGGCAGAGAAGAAAAATACATGGGGTGCATACAAATTATCAGGTGATACAGAATCCCATGCTAGATATAAGCTACTCTGTAATCAAGTCACAAAGGAAGTTAGGCAAGCGAAGGCAGATGATGAGAAATCTTGGCAAGGGATGCAAATCAAAACAGCAAAGACTTGTTTACTTATGTACACTCCAGAAGGAAGGCAATTAATCAGATTGGCACACTTGATATCGATGGTTCGACTGTTGATGATCCTGCTCATATACTTCATAAAAACTGAATCAGTATTCTGCATTTATATTCACACATGAGGAATTCTCTAGGAAACTACAGGGCAGAAGCTTATTAACCTCTAACTGGGAGCTAAATGATTTTGTAATAAATGAAAGAAAAGTGAAGGAAAATTATTTAAGTTAAACAAAAGTAAGGCACCTGGGGAGGATGGGATCTAGTCAGTTATATTAAAGGAGGCAGCAAAGGAAGTAAGCAAACCCTTAGTCATAATTATGAAAGCATCCTTGGACTCAGGGGATGTCCCAAATGATTGGAAATGAGCAAACATATCCCCAGTCCACAAAGGGGGATCAAAGGGTGACACGAGTAATTACAGGCCTGTTAGTTTAACTTCTGTTCCAGAGAAAATAATGGAGTCACTGGTTAAAGAAGAATTGCAGGAACATCTAGACAAAACTGCAGTAATAATTCAGACACAGTATGGGTTTCATAAGGGGAAGTCTTGTCTGACCAGTTTGATTGGATACTATGATGTGGTCACAAAGGAACTGGATGCAAAAAATACATTTGATATCATATACTTGGATTTCAGGAAAGTTTTTGATACCATTGCATATTGAAGGCTACTGTACAAATTGGAGTAGTATGGCATTAAGAGCAAGTTTCTACAATGGATAAAAAGATGGTATAGTGGGAGAAGACAGAGAGTGGCAATCAATGGACACTGCTCTTCGTGGACTAATCTTAATAGTGGAGACCCCCACAGTTTGGTTTTGGGCCCACTGTTGTTTTGTATATTTATTAATGTTATTGATGGAGGCATATCAGGCTTAATATCCAATTTTGCAGATGATACAAAGGTTGGCAGGGTTGTTAATGAGAGTATGCTACTGCAACAGGATTTAGAAAAGTTGGGCAGATGCACTGAGAAGTGGCAACTGAAGTTTAAACTGACAAATGTAAAATACTGCATATGGGTAGCAGTAAACCCAGAGAAATATACCAACCATGTGGTATTACACTCAGGGTAGTGGAGAATGAAAAAGACCTGGGTGCAATTGTACAGTCAAATATGAAGTTTTCTGAGCAGTGCAAATGGGCTGCCAGAGCAGGTCATGGGTTCTTGTCAATGATACACAGGAATTTTGCTAGCAGGGATAAAGAAGTGATTATCCCTTTGTATAAGACAATGGTCAGCCCACACTTAGAGTACTGCGTACAGGTCTGGAGGCCTCATTTTAGGAAGCATGTAAAGTTGCTAGAATGAGTAAAAAGAAAGGCAAAAAGATTGGCGAGGGGGAACAAAGGGGTGCTCTTACCGAGAAAGGCCCAAGTTTTGCAAATTTCAGCACCTGGAGACTAGGCACATGCAAGGTGATCAGATTGAGGTGTATAAGGCCTTGACAGGGTCGAGCAAGCTCAATGCAGATGGAATTCTTCCTCTTGTTCAGATTAAGAACCTCAGAGGGGATAAATGCAAATTGAGGAAAGACAGTTTTAGAATATATTGTGCGGAAATTTGCCTTTAGCCAGCAGGTAGTTGATTGCTGGAACAGACTTCCATCTCTTGTTATGGAAGTTGATAGCATAAATGAATTTAAGGCTGAGCTGGACAGGCATTTGGAGTGAATGGATGGGTGAAATGGGAGTTTTAAGGCAAAACAAAAAAAAAATTTTAAATTATTTTCATTAAAAATAAATAAATAATTACATTCAATAAGTATTTAAAATCATTATGGAAAGGTCAAGAAATGGTATAATACTAAATACCAAAAGCAGAATTTAAAAAAAACGAAACAAAAATCTATTTATTTCAGGGTTTTTTTTTTTTTTTTTTTTTTTTTTTTCTTTTTTGAAATAAAGAAATACAGTAGATGGGACTGTCAGGTGCCAGTGTACGTGATGACTGGAGATGCTGCTCACTACTGCTGCCAGATTAAATACTTAAAACACTGATAATTTTTTAAAATTAAATTCTGTAATAAATAAGGAATACAAAATGAATGAACATTTGAATATAATTACTAACTTAACATATATCCTATATATAACTATTTCAATTCATTAGAACTCTGCTCTGTCTGGTTCCTTTTTCCAATATCTGCTGGAATAATTGTAGCTCTTGCCAAGGAGGATACTTAATCCATAATTTCTCATCTCAAATTCTACTGTTTCCGGTTCAGCTGATTGTTGATAAAGTAGCATCTGCTGGCCATGACATAACAATGATAGCTACAACATAATATGGATCTATGGAGTTAATAAATACTTTTGCATTTTCAGATGAAACAGTACAATAGGTTTACACAAGCCTAGAAACTAGTTTTTAGGAAAGGCTACAACATCCACAGTGTATCTACGTAGGTATTGTATCATTTTCTTTCCACAATTTATTTAAGGGAGAAAAAAAAAAAAAACATAAGGAACATATATAAGTGGCATAGAGGAGGATTGTTCTGTGTGGGTCATATTTTTTTGCAATTAGAAAGCTGAAATTATAATTGCAGTATGACATGAAATCATTGAAAATACAGTTCATATAAGAATCTAATTATATTATCAAAAATAATGATTATTATTTCTGATAAAATTATTTTTTATATAAAATAACACAAGAAATGAAGTTGAGAAAGGAACCATTTTTACCAACTAATCCTTCAAAAAGGTATGTTCGTCCTGTGTCTGGACCAGGATTGGATGCTGTGCTGATCATATTCCCTCCATGATAGCGGAATCCTGTGCTCAGGCTGCTCTTGCTACTCCACACGCTTGGTGTTCTTTTTTGTCTAGGTGCAAGAAACTGAAAAGAAATAAACAGCATTTAATCAAAATCTTTAATTCGATTTAAAAAACTTAAGGGAACTTTAAATATTAATAAAGTGAAGCAAACAGCTTAATAAACCTTTTCTATCTCTCTCTCTCTCTTTATTATTATTATTTATTTTTTAGAATAAGCCTTCTGGTACTTAATCTTTACATTTTGCTCCACTGTCTATTACAGAATATCCCACAAATTATACAATATCGTACCAAGGAGGTTGGTATTAGGCAAGTGAGAAAAATAGACTAGTACTAAAAAATTACAGCCCCATTTTGTAAAACAAAGCAAAACTAAAGAATTACCACAATGTCCATCACATGATTCTATTCCCTCTTTGTTCCTGTTGCAGTCTTTAATCACAGAACCAGAATATCTTATGTATTGTATTATATATAATAGTTTAAAAAGTATTTTGCAAACAAAGCAACCACAACTTCTAATTCAGCATTAAGACGGCAGCAATCATCATCCATAATCAGCAATCATTCTCAATCTCAGAGAAGTCTGGGCACAGAAACAAGTAGAGAATGATAGCTGAGTAATGTCTTATCAGCACACATCAGGTACATCAGATAGAATGCCATCTACAGTTGTTTGATAAAAACAGTTTATTCTGGGGAATTTCTTCAAACATGGTCTTCTGTGAGAGTGTACTGAGTTTGCCACTTGTTTGGAAAGGCTGATTTCAAATTCCATTGGTAACTGAAGGCCACTTCAATTAGGACTATAGCTAGCCAGATATTAGCATTAGTAGAGGCATGTGATGCAAGAAAGCAAGCTTATACAACATCAGACTACAAAACCTTCCCATTTTACCTATCCATTCACTCCAAAAGTTTGCCACTTCTTCCTTTAATTTATTTAAACTATATTAGAGTGTAGTTCCTTGAATGGATTATTATTTCAGCTTTTACAGACACTGCACAATTACACTAACCTATGAATACCTGTACAGACAAATTTTTTTTTTTTTTTTTTTTTGGAGAACAAAAATAAGTTGAATGGGAGAAGACAGAGAGTGGTAATCAATGGACACTGCTCTTCGTGGACTAATGTTATTAGTGGAGTCCCTCAGGGTTCAGTGTTGGGTCCGTTGTTGTTTTCGGTGTTTATGAATGATACTGATGATGGTATATCAAGTTTAATGTCCAAGTTTGCAGATGATACAAAGGTTGGCAGGGTTGTTAAGGACACTACTGACGCTATGCTGCTGCAACAGGATCTGGAAAGGTTGAGCAGATGGGCTGAGAGGTGGCAAATGAAGTTTAACATTGACAAATGTAAAGTACTACATATGGGAAGCAGTAATCCCAGAGTAACGTATCGACTCTGTAGTACCACACTGACAGTGGTAGAGAATGAAAAGGACCTGGGGGTAATTGTGCAGGCAGATATGAAGTTTTCTGAGCAGTGCGGTCTACAAGAGTAGCTCATGGTGTCTTGTCAATGATATACAGGAATTTTTCTAGCAGGGATAAGGAGGTGATTATCCCCTTGTATAAGGCAATGGTCAGGCCACACCTTGAGTACTGTATACAGGTCTGGAGGCCTCATTTTAAGAAGGATGTAGAGCTGTTGGAACGAGTACAGAGAAGGGCAACAAGATTAGTGAATGGAACAATGGGTTGCTCTTACAAAGAAAGGCTTAAGTTTTGCAAATTACAGTGTCTGGAGACTAGGCACCTGCGAGGTGATCTGATTGAGGTCAGATGTAAAGGTTTGAATGGTTTGAGCATACTCAATGAGGATGGCATTCTTCCTCTTGCTCAGAATAATTGCCTGAGAGGGCATGAATTCAAATTGAGGAAAGACGGTTGTAGGATAGATGTGCGGAAGTTTGCCTTTAGCCAG
The DNA here is from genome assembly GCF_048544385.1 of Mastigoproctus giganteus. NCBI lineage: Eukaryota > Metazoa > Arthropoda > Arachnida > Uropygi > Thelyphonidae > Mastigoproctus > Mastigoproctus giganteus. Next base: position 219,419,622 of record NC_143584.1, read on the forward strand.
CGGGTGGTTGATTGCTGGAACAAACTTCCATCTGTTGTTGTAGTAGAAGTTGATAGCTCAAATAGATTCAAGGCAGAACTTGACAAACATTTGGAGTGAGTGGATGGGTGAAATAAGGGGTTTTTTTTTTTTTTTTTTTTGGCTGATGCTATATAAGCTTGCTTTCTTGCATCATGTGCCTTTGCTAATGCTAATGATAAAGTAGGAGCAAGCCAAATGATTGTGACGAGTACAATGGAGAACTGCACAGAGAAAAAGAGTGGGCCAGCAAATCAGAATGTCTTATAGTGTGAGATCTTAACTTTCAAGATATCGAGTGGAACTTTTGTATAGGCAGCTCACACAGCAGCAGCAGACCTTTTCTGAATGCAATGGATCATTACTAAATACCAGCATGTTAGAGAAACAAGAAGATAAAGCAATACTCTAGATCTGATTATCAGCAGTGACCCTTCATGCATCAAGAACCTCCAGATAAAGGAACCACTAGGCAGCAGTAATAGTAATACATTGATGTGAGATTTACTTAAAAGATATAACTATTTTGAAGGGAAAAGGGAAGGGATTTTGCTTTCATAAAAGTCATTTCATAAAATGACCTTAGAGTTTTTAAATTATTTTCAGTGGGATCAAACTTTGATGTTACCAACTACAAATTCTAAATTGGAAAATTTAAGGGAAGTAATTGTAGTAGGCACTAAACTTTTTCTACCAGCTAGGAGATACTGTTCAAGGTCTAAACCTAAATGGTTGTCAAACAATCTGATGAGAGCAGTGGCAAACATGAAAGATGCATGGGATGATCATAAATAATGAGGGGTAAAAGAAATTTATAGTAAGCACAAGCTAAGTGTAATTAAGTCAAAAGGGGGCTAGGCAAGATAAATCAGATTATGAGAAGTCTTTGGTTAAAAATTGAAAGAAAAGTTGACAAAGAATTCTTTGTGTATGTTAACACCAGAAGGAAAGGGGATGAACCACAATGGCCCACTAAATATGAATGGCATAACTACTGATGATCCTATTCAGATTGCTAAATAATGAATAAATACTTTGCATCTACATTCATGTACGAAGAAATGTTTAGGGATGGACATACCAAAAGTATGCCAAGGTATAACTTGCAGCTAAATGATTTTGTGATAACTAGGAAGAAAAATTTTGGAAGATATAAGTATTTAAAAATAACTTAATGCACAAGGCATAATACATTAAGAGTAAGAGTTTAATATCTATATAATAAGAGCCACAGAAAAGGTTCGACAGGTAGAGGCAGTTTATGAGAAAGCACTAGCAAACAGAGCAAAGAGTGGGGATAAGGAATTCTTCATATATATAAATGCCAAGAAGAGTAGGACAAACCAGATCAGACCTTTACGTAAGGGAAAGGGGATAGAATTAAATACACCAGCTGCCGTTGCAGATGAACTCAACAGTTATTTTGCATCGATATTTACAAATGAAAAACCTTTTGTGGCAATGGGAAATTGTGGGAGCGAAGTTGAAAAATATGTAATTAATGATATTAAAATTTCGCAAGATTATTTAATGAAAAAACTTTTGAGCCTACAGGCCAGTAAGGCTCCTGGAGTTGATGGAATATACCCTATAATCTTAAGGGAGGCGGCAAGTGAGTGCATTGAACCATTGAGACTAATTATGTGAGTATCACTAAACTCTGGGGAGATTCCCTTGGATTGGAAAAGTGCCAATGTATCTCCTATACTTAAGGGTGGTCCTAAGAGTGAAGTGGGAAATTATCGACTTGTCAGTCTGACTTCAGTGGTAGGGAAAATCATGGAGGCAGTGATCAATGGTGGAATTAGTAGTAGTAGTGTTGGCATGTGATGCAAGAAAGCAACTGTATGAGCTTATGCAACATCAGCCAAAAAAAAAACTAATAATAAAAATAAAAAAAATAATAATAAAATAAAAAAATCACACCATTCCCTCCAAATGCCTGTCCAGTTCCTCCTTAAATTTATTTAACCTGTCAACTTCCACAACGACAGATGGAAGTTTGTTCCAGCAATTAACCACCCGCTGGCTAAAGGCAAATTTCCGCACATCTATTCTACATCTGTCTTTTCTTAATTTGAATTTATGCCCCCTTAGGTTCGTAATCTGAACAAGTGGAAGGATCTCATCAGAATTCAGCGTGCTCAACCCATTCAAGGCCTTATACACCTCAATCAGATCACCGCGCAGGTGCCTAGTCTCCAGCCACTGCAATTTGCATAACTTATGCCTCTCTTGGTAAGAGGATCCCTTCATTCCCCTCACCAGTCTTGTTGCCCTTCTCTGTACACGCTCAAGTAAATCTACATCCTTCCAAAAATGAGGCCTCCAGAATTGTATGCAGTACTCAAGGCGTGGCCTGACCATTGCCTTATACAGAGGGACAATCACCTCCTTCTCCCTGCTAGCAAAATTCCTATATATCATTGACAAAACCCCATGACCTGTCCTGGCAGCCTGTCTGCATTGCTCAGAAAACTTCATATCTGCCTGCACAATTACTCCCAGGTCTTTTTCATTTTCTACCACCTTAAGTGTAGTACCACACAGATGGTACGTTTCTCTGGGGTTACTTCTACCCATATGCAGTACTTTGCATTTGTCAAGGTTAAACTTCAGTTGCCACTTTTTAGCCCATCTGCCCAAATTATCTAGATCCTGTTGCAGTAGCACACTGCCATTACTGCCATTAACAACCCTGCCAACCTTTGTATCATCTGCAAACTTCGACATTAAGCCTGATATACCTTCATCAATATCATTGATAAATATACAAAACAACAGTGGACCTAACACCGAACCCTGTGAGACTCCACTAATAACATTAGTCCAAGAAGAGCAGCACCCATTGATTACCACCCTCTGTCTTCTAGCACTTAACCATCCTTTTATCCATTGTAGCAACTTACCCTTAATACCATTCTGCTCCAATTTGTACAATAGTCTTCCATGCGCAACAGTGTCAAAAGCTTTCCTGATATCAAAATTATTTTTTGCATCCAGTTCCTTTGTAACCACATCATAATATCCTATCAAATTTGTCAGACAAGACTTTCCCTTAACAAACCCATGCTGTGTCTGAATTATTGCTGCAGTCTTGTCTAGATGATCCTGCAATGCATCTTTAACCAGTGACTCCATTATTTTACCTGGAACAGAAGTTAAACTAACTGGTCTGTAATTCCTCGTGTCACCCTTCGATCCCCCTTTGTGAATTGGGGATACATTTGTACATCTCCAGTCTGTGGGAAACTCCCAGGAGTCCAAGGATGCTCTCATAATTATGGCTAAGGGTTTGCTTAGTTGCTTTGCCACCTCCTTTAATATAACTGGATAGATCCCGTCCACCCCAGGTGCCTTCCTTATGTTTTCTTCAACAATTTCTCCTCCACTTTCCTCTCAGTTATTACAAGATTATCTAGCTTTCTGCCAGATTTGAATACACCTCTGGCATTTCCCTCTCTGAATAACTCCTCATGTGTGAATGTCGATGCAAAATATTCATTTAGTTTGTTAGCTACCTGAGCAGGATCATCAACAGTTGAACCATCGATATCAAGTAGACCAATCTTATTCATCCCTTTCCTTCTAGAGTTTACATAAGTAAAGAATTCTTTGCTGTTTTTCTTTGCATCCTTTGCCAAGGATTTCTCATAATCTGCCTTCGCCTGCCTAACCTCCTTTGTAACTTGGTTACAGACCAGCTTATATCTATCATAAGCTTCTGTGTCACCTGATACTTTATACGCATCCCATACATTCTTCTTCTTCTCTGCCATGAGCCTCATTAATTCATCTGACATCCATTTAGACCTATACCTTGAACAGTATTTCTTAGTTGGAATGAAAAGCCTAGTGGCCTCCAAAATTAAGTCCCTGAAGGCTTCTCATTTAGAATGCAACGTTGGTAACATCATCAGTTGATCCCACTGTACAGAATTTGTCTGCGAACTCTGTAGTCATCTATCCAAAAGCAAAAGCCCTTATCTTTAGCCTTGATGGTAGTTACATCCTGAAATAGTTCGTTATCACTGTAACCCAGTGGTTCCTATATCTGCAAATTCTTAATGCATGAATAATCACTGATGATAATCATATCAAGAGTATTACTCCCTCTGGTTGCCTCTCGATCATGTTGCTGTAGAAAACAGTCATCCAATAAATCCACAAAAGTCTTGCTAGTGTGCGAGTGACCAACCCACAAGTTCCAGCCAATATCTGGAAAGTTAAAATCACCCTTAAGAAGACATTCGGATTTACTGACCCACTCTATTTCTCCGCACAATTGCTCATTATACTCATCAGATTCATTAGGCCTATAACACAAACCTACTCTCATTTTTCCTTTCCCAGTGCTTATGTCACACCAAACAGACTCAACATTGTCCACCAACATCAATTGGATGCACTTCCTTAGATTTTATGTGTTTCTTAACTAACAGCATAACCCCTCCTCCCTTCCTATCCTGTCTATCCTTTCTGTACACATTGTACTCCCCAAATTCCAGTTCTGCACTGCTTATGTTTGTCTGACACCAATATATCCCAACAATATCTGCCTTTGATGTCTTGACTAGCACGTCAAGCTCATCGAATTTATTAACTATACTTCTAGCATTGGTGTACATGCAAGTATACATGCACCTGTTTCTATTGTTAGTTACCCTAACACAGCCCATGTATTTACTTGTTCCACTATGACTCCCAGCAGTCCTGGAAATTCCCATTGCCTTGCTTTCCAGTGCTGCGCAAATGCATTTCAATAGAAGTAGTGCAAGAATCACTTTTATCTCTACCAGCGGCTACTGTTAATCTATTAGTCCGTGTATCCTCCCCCCAAGCTAGCAGTTTTCTGACCCACCTAACTCTGCCTCGATAGCATCAGCAAATATTCTTGCACCCTTTCTATTTAAGTGTATCCCATCACTGTAGAAGCAGTCTCTCCTGTTAACAAGAACAGCCAAGGCTGAGAAAAATTCTACCCCTTGAGCCTTGCACAATCTTTCCAGGGCCGAATTGATCAACAAGGCTCTCATCATATACTCCCTCCTATCGTGTCTAGGCAGAATTGCAGACACTTTCAAATTCAACCCTAATTCACGGCTTTTTTTCATCAGTGACCTGTACTTGTTAAGTAATTCTGCCTGTCTCCTACTCTTAATATCATTAGTGCCAACGTGTACAACTATATCACCTTTTGTGCCCTTAAAAGATGATATCTGCTCTACAACGTCATCAACCTTTGCCCCTGGCAGACATACCCTGGTCTTGTTCCATCTATCCTTTCTACAAAGGATGTTTCACATTTCCCTGACAATAGAGTCACCAACAACTACTAGTTCCTTTGGGACCAGCGCAATCTGCCTTGGGGGTTGCCACTGTGTTGCATGATCTTCAAGTGCAAGCTCTGGCATTGATGTGGGCAGCTGAGAGCTTGATGGGTCCCCCCCTCAATTTAAATTCTTCGAGGGCATCCACCCTGTCCTTCAAGCTCTCATGTAAGCCTGTAAACAATGCCGAGTTGGCGCCAGATTTCCTCGCACTTCTTACATCGCGCACACACAAAGACATTCCCCTTGGCCATATCACGTCCTGTTCCTGATTGCTCCACAAACATCAAATAAGCAGTGCATTTCAATAGACTGTGATTCAGAGCAGAACCGCCCCTCTCTGTTCTCCCCTGAGCCACAGCACTTCCACTAGTTTGAGCCTTTTGCATTGCTGCTCTGGTCTGAGTCATGATTTCTATTCAAGTTCAATAAAATTTCAATACAACATAAACCTATATCCTAAACCCTAAACCTATATCCCAATGCAGTTATAACACTATATATATGTATTTCGGTATTGAAATACTGAAATACATATATATAGTGTATGTATTTCGGTGAGTAACGTACCAACTGTGTCGTACTAACTCAGGGTAGTGGAAAATTAAAAGTAACTGGGGGTAATTGTGCAGTCAGATATGAAATTTTCTGAGCAGTGCAGACAGGTACAAGGGTAACTAACTCATGGTGTCTTGTCAACGATATACAGGAATTTTGATAGCAGGGATAAGGAGGTGATTGTCCCCTTGTATAAGGCAATGGTCAGGCCACACCTTGAGTACTGCATACAGGTTTGGAGGCCTCATTTTAGGAAGAATGTAGAGTTGCTGGAATGAGTACAGGGAAGAGAGCAATGAGATTGGTGAATGCAAAAAAGGGTTGCTGTTACCAAGAAAGGCTTAAGATCTGCAAACTGCAGCATCTGGAGACTAGGCACCTACAAGGTGTTCTAACTGAGGTGTATAAGGCCTTAAATGGTTTGAGCAAGCTCAATGCTGATGGGATTCTTCCTCTTCCTCAGATTTCTCACCTCAAGGGATATAAATTGAAATTGAGGAAAGACAATTGTAGAATAGGTGTGTAGAAATTTGCTTTTAGCCACTGGATGGTTGATAGCTGGAACAAACTTCCATCTGTCGTAGTGCAAGTCGACAACTTAAATAAGTTCAAGACAGAACTTAGAGAAACATTTGGAGTGAATGGATTGGTGAAATGGGAAGGGTATTTTTTTATTATTTTTTTTATTTGGCTGATGCTATTATAACTTTGCATTCTTGCATCATATGCTTCTACTAATGCTAATGAGAACTATATGCATATGGTTTGATTGATTTTTGATTTGGTAGTTGTTGGCGCATCGGCTTCTGTGGCCATATTGCACCTCCCAAGGTTTTTGCAGTACTTTGATCCAAGCCTGAGGCGGGAATCGAACCCGCGACCTTTGGGTTGCCGGGCAGGTACTTTACCCACTCGGCTAGCCCGGTCGGCTTATGCATATGGGCAAGAGCCTGGATAGCGACTACAATGGTTGCTTACTCAAATGACAAATGTCCTTTCTGTACACATTATACTCACCATATTCAAATTCTGCATTCCTTATGTCTTAATAGCACCATGTCTCTGATATCCCCACAATGTCTGCATTTCATTACTTAATCAGAAATTCAAAATTCATAAAATTTATTTACTATGCTCCTAGCAGTAGTGTACATGCAACAGTTCTTACTTTTAATTACCCCAACAACCCACGTATTTACTTGTTTCATGATGACCCACAGCAGGGATTGTGGGTCATCATGAATGTGTGATGCCTTGTGGGTCATCATCGTGTGATGCCTTGCTTTCAGGCTGCTGAATGTTCATAAAAGCAGTGCATGAATCACCCTCTAGCCTGTTAGTCTGTGTATCCACCAAGCTATCAGTTTTTTGACCCACCTAACAGTGCCTCAACAGCACAGCAAATATTCTTGCAACTCTTCTATTTAAGTGTGTCCTATTCCTGTAAAAACAGTCTCTCCTGTTAACAAGCACAGACCGTGCTGAGAAATATTCTATCTCATGAGCATTGTACAGTCTCTCAAGGGCCAAACTGATTGAGAAAGCTCTTGACGTACTCACTCCTATCGTGGCTGTGCAGGATTGCAAATATTTTCAATTTTAATCGAAACTCATGACTTTTCTTCACGTTGCTCTGTACCTGTCAGGTAAGTCCTCATATCTCCTACTCTTAATATCATTAGTGCCGACGTGTTCAACAATATCACCTTTCATGCCCTTAAAAGATGACACCTGCTCTACAACATCATCACCGTTTTCTTCTAGAAGACCTACCCTTGTCTTATTCCATCTATCGTTTTTGCACACTTTTTGTATTTCCTGTTTACCAGACAATAGAGTCATCTATAATAGCTACTTCCTGTGGGATCAGCACATTCTTCCTTGGGGATTGCTGCTGTTTTGCCTAAAGCACAAGTGAGGGCTCTGGTATTGAGTTGGGAAGCTGAGAGCCTGATGGGCTCCCCATTATAAATCCTTCAAGGATATCCACCCTGTTCTTCAAGCCTATAAACACCTATCAGAATGCCGAGTTCATGTCTGATTTCTTCACACTCTGCACTGAACAGACACATCCCCTTGGCTCTATCATGTCCTGTTCCAGACAGTCCTACAAACATTGCACAAGTAGCATATTTTGTTAGGCTGTTATTTGTAGAAGAAGAACCTTCAGTTCTTTCCTCAGCCACAGCACTCCCTCTACTTTGAGTTTGTTGCTTTGCTACTCTAGTCTGAGCATGATTTCCATTTAAATTCAATTTAACTTGAGAATAATATACTAAACCGATAGATACCCAAATGCAATAATATGTATTAAGCTATCAAGTTTGCATTATATGTATTATGCTTACCATTATGTTTGTAGAGTTTTAAATTAGTTAAATGTGATTAGAACCTACAAGTTACTTGTTTACCACAATTGATTTTCCTTTCAGTCTCAGTCTCCCATGCTCTTTCTCCTCCTACTCTTCTTCCCTTCTCTCCTTGCTGGTTTCTCTGGTTCTATACTGATGGCCTTTCCACTTTTTCACATCTGCCCTGTATATTGAATAGTACAAGTACCAGCAGCAAAGACTCTTCCCACAAGAGTTACAAAGTCCACTAGACTAGCAGAAAAAAAAAAAAAAAAGGGTTCTATATACTGCCATGACCTCCTCTAACATCTCTCCAGTGTGACCCAGATCCATTGGCCTCCACGTAGATATCTAAAAACATACCAATGAACAGCTGAGTGCCTCTAACTTTATATTGTGTTGTTATTAGTTTGGCTCTTTCAGAAGGCAGCTATAGTCTTAACCAAGTGTCCAAAAAAAAAAAAAAAAAAAAAAAAAAAGTCTGAAGAAAATCAAATATGGATTAAAAAGTCCAGAATAACTTCTAGATGTTCTCATACAATGTTTAAAAAACAAGGGTAAACTTAAATAACCATTCATAATATATTATATATTACAGTTACAGATTATATGAACTGCATTAATTTATTAAAATCAATTATACATATACAAAAAAACTTACATTTCCTGCCTCTATTTCACTATCTGAAACAGTAGAGCGGAAGGAATTTTGATTTATGCGTAGCGAACGATAATAAGCTGGATTTGTGGTCATACTTCCTGAATCACTTGCATTGCAACTAGGCACAGCAGGGTCAGAACCTTGACTCAGTGCAGTCCCCGATTCTGATACCTAACAAAGTATATGAAAACATTTCTCTGCATTAAAAGTTTTTAAGTTATTTTTGTTCATTAAAAAATTTTTTTTCTTTGCAGTATATTTTTAGACTGGATATTTTGTTTAAGGCATGTTTTTAAAATAAATTGAAGTTATTCATGCATTTCCAATAGACTTAAAATATTTAAAAATAAAATACATGACAATTACATTTAGAACAGGTATAGAAATAAGAGAAATTATTAATTTCTCTGTTTCAAGATAAAGTAAACTCTAAAATTATCCTACCAACCCAAGAAAACCTAGATAAATAAATTATAACCTGCTATAAATCAATGATAAATAAAGAATCATAAAAGCACTAATTTTTAAAATGATGCATATTGCACTAACCCATATGTCAGTAAACTCCTTCGCAGTCTAGGCAAAAATATCCTTTAGAAATTAATATTGTTTTACAGCAGATTATGAGTACTAAGTAATTAAAATAAATTATTATATATCAACTTTATTTGATCAAAATTTTTTTTATTTATTTATAGTTTTATTTATTTATTTTTATTTATCAAAAAAAATATTTTTTTTGAATGAGAGTTTGAACACTCATTTCCACTGATAACCTTTCAAGGTATATAGTTGCTTATCTGCTAGGTAACAAATGTGTTGTTCTTCAGTGGAGCTTCTGTTCCAAGGCCATTCTGAGCCTTGTGCTATTTGGCATTATAAGAATGTGAAATGGATGGATCTGTGCAAATTCTATTCTTATTTTCTATAGTTGGACCGCTGTTTTAAATCTGATCCTAGCATTTGCTCAGATTATGTTACTGAAACTATTCTTGTAAGGATAAAATCCTATATTAAAGTCTTGCCATCTGTCTAAACCACAGTTTTCCAAAAAAACATGTGAAATTTGTTCAGGAAAAGAATGTAGCCTGTTCTACTTGGCATGTATCCAAATTTCCAGTTTAATTTTCTGCCTCCATTAAACAACAGTTGCAAATAAGTTATTAGTAAACTCACAGTCAATTTTGAAATGTTAAAGGCAGGGAACTTAGATCTCTTGTGAAATCTATTTACTGCAACTTCTGCCCTACATACTTCCAACTCTGTTATATCCTGGTGGCTCAACTGCCTTTTCAACTAAAGATAAAGCCAGCTTAATAGTCTTACTTAAGTGGATAAAGCCAACTTAATGTTTTACTTTACACAAAAGATTCCAAACCTTTTGTAAATCCAAAACCAAAAAAAAGTAAGTTAATAACAAAGAGCAAACAGCATGCTTAATTGACAGAATGGATGGAATATAACAAACTGAAAACAACAAGCCAGATTTACCACAATACAACCTTGGGTTGGTACAACGGCATCATGGTGTATAGTATAAAGCATGGCATCATCAAGAGTGGTTGCTGCAGGAAGCACCTATCTTTTCAATGAATGAATGAAATGCAGCAGGATTGTAACAAGCACCTGCTAGTCATAATACGGGACTTGCAGTCTAGTTAACTTCACTTTCCAAAGTTCATTCATGCTATTGTAGAAAGTTCCGTTTACCCACAAGTTACCCAATTTTTTTGCTGTGATAAGTTGTAATTTCTTTACTGATTAGTTTTAATTGTTCAGTCAAATCTAAATGTATGTACTACTTTGTCGAATAAACAAGGAGTTACCTTTTATTCAGTCAGTAGGATTTCTTCTTAATCAACTCTCCTTATGTGAATAAATTATAAATGATACATTAAAATAATTTAAAACTCATAATGTGTTCCTTACTATCAACACACGGGTAGTCTAACATCCCAGGATCGTTGTGGTGAACCCCAATCCGACCCCAGAAATATCGAACTCCCAAGCAATCTTTAGTGATGGAAGACATTTTGTCATGAAAGCGAATTTAAAATACTACTGAAATACAGTAGACTCTCAATTTTCAGGGATAGATGGTAAAAAACAAATCCCAGATAATCGATTTCCCGGTTAACCCAAAAATATAAAAGTCCCCGACATACGTAAGAGATACGTTCCAGGACTTCTTACTTTGTCGAGTTTTAAGTAACTCGGGAATGACTAATAAAATATTGCTACTATATTATTATTGACAAATCTGAATTCCGCGTGATACTTGTTAATGTTTGGCCCATTTTCATACATCCTTATTAGTTTAATTTTCTGATCCAAATCGATGGCTTTCCTTTTGTTGGTAGATTTACTAGTACCACTGTCACTTATTCTCTTAGTCGGCACCATGATAACGGTCAAAATGAAATTTTCTAAAAAGAATTCACAGGGTTAAACAATTTGCATCTTCTGGATTACTGGGCTTTTCTGTTCGTGCATCTAATCATAAACGGGTAGTAAACTCGATCTTATTGCATTTGCGATAATACCGATAGCTGGAATTGTGTGGGTTTTTATGTTATTATGGCGAAATGTGTTCCTCTTCGCTGAAATCTTCAGTCATATATATATATATATATAAAAAAAAACCATAAATTGTAAGAATCTTCTCTTCTCTCCTATTTTTTTGCTTGTTACGCCGTATATAACTTGTGCAATTTGTGCATGCCATGATCGTTGTTATTGATTGTTTATTTTATTTATTTATTATTTTTGTTTGTTTTAAATTTTACAATCCTAAAAAAAAAAAAAAAATTTGAGTGAAAAAAAAAATTTACGTAAATCCATAGTTGCATATGTCAGGGACTTGCAGCATCAAAAAATGTTCAGCAACCTATGTAAAAAATATGGCGATAGATAAAAAACTTACCATGCACTACTCGTGTGTCCAATACGATGCTTCCCTTTATTTTTTTGCGATGTCAATTTTAAGTCTAATACCTTTCCAATATTTTTTTACGATGTCGATTTTAAATCTAATAGCTTCCCTTTATTTTTTACGATATTGCGTATGGTTTGGTCACCAACATTATAATGGCTCCTTAGAGATTTAACAGATGCACTGTTTTCAAACTTTTGAATAATTTCAAGTTTTTGTTTAACTGAAAACGCAACTCTTTTGCATTTACCCATAATTTTCGCGATTTTTAAACAAAAAAAAAAAATTTACTATAAAAAAAATTCTGACATCCCTGACATAAATAACGAAACGAAATTTCCTTTTGCGCTGCAACAGAACACAACAAAATCGACACGACGCACTAAAACAAACTAAACATTTGGTCTCTTTTTCTTTATTTTTTTTGAGCGGCGGATGAGAAGACAGTGGGGATTGCAAGATAATAGGTACACTAAACTCCCAATGATGACTTATAATACCGCTTGTCGCTTATTTACGACTTGCAAAATATCTGTTTATACCTATTCTAGTCATTACTTGAATTTTTTGCTTTCTGGTTGATTTTTTTTTTTTTTTTTTTTTTTAATTTGGAGTTTTGAATTGTCCCGGTAAATCAAGAGTCTGCTGTACTATTAAAATAAGATAAAACTACTATAAATCAATTAAAAACCACTAAAATTTCTTCCTTTATTGAATATTTAAAATTTTGGCTTCATTAACCAGGAATGTGTGGTTTTCATTTTTGCATGGACTGATGCTTCGTGTCACTTAACCCTCGAGTTTAAAATACCTCTGGTAGATCCAATGTAAGTGGAATCACAATCCTTACATGAAATGTGGTAGACGAGGTCATGTGTTTGTTTGGAGGATGATAGTACCGAGTATAGTTTTTTTTTTTTTTTTTTTTTTTAGTGTCGCATATAATTTATGGCCCGGTTTTGCTACTATTTTCATTTCTGTACCTCTAAAAAGGTTGTTAATTTGTCTATACCAGTGTTCAACGTGCGGCATTGTAATAAAATATTTTTTTATTAATCCTGTCATTATGTTTGTTGTTGATTATTTTGTCTTTCGCTTCTAATTTAATACTATTGATAGCGGTGATAGGGTTTCCTTTCTTTAGAAACCTATTCGTCAGTTCTAAATTCTATTTCTATCTGTAGGGCAAGTTGCTAGAGTATTTGAATGCATTTAAGAAATGGTTTAGCATGATTGACCTTTTATATGAGTACGGGTGATAACTGCTATAGTGCAGGAACATCCCCATATTCGTGGGCTTATGATAGATACTGAAATTAATATTTTCACACTCCCTTTTAAGCGTGAAGTTTAAAAAAATTATGGACTTTATCGTATTTTAATAGTATTTCACTTGTATTTTAAATTCACATTTTCTTCTTAAAGAAGGATTTCTTCTTAACCAACTCTCCTTATGCAAATAAATTATAAATGATACGTTAAAATAATATTAAAATAATTTAAAACTCATGTGTTCCTCACTATCAACACATGGGTAGCCTAACATTCCAGGATCATAGTGGTGAATCCCAACCCGACCCCAGAAATCTTTAGTGATGAAAGACATTTTGTCATGAACGTGAATTTAAAATACGAGCGAAATACTATTAATATACGATAAAAATACTATAAATGAATTAAAAACCATTAAAATTTCCTCCCTAGTCATCAGATCATTAACAATCCTAGAATGCCAGGTTTACTGAGATTAAACAGAAATGAAGCTATTGATTTACAGAAATTAAGGGAAAATAAGGATATTATAATTCACAAAGCTGATAAGGGAGACATAGTGATTTTAAATAAAACGGATTATATTAACAAATTATAGGTAATTATATCAGATAGTCCCCACATACAAAGAAGTAGACTTTTCCGTGTTTAATAACGTGGTCAATCAATACAAAGAAATACTTACATCATATCACAAAAGGGATTACATTTCAATGGCACAACTAAAGAAACTAAAAGCTAGAACAAATAATGCACCTATTCTCTTTGGACAAGTAAAACTACACAAACCCGGACACCCAATTCAGCCTATAGTATCATACAAAAATTCTGCTTTTTCGGCCTTGGCGACACACATTTATATTGGATTATAAAACCTTTTCGGCAGGTATTAAAATGTAGTATAAAGAATTATGATACCTTATATACTAATTTGAAAGACCGTAAAATTGGGGGAGAAGTTAAATTATTTTCCCTTGATGTAATTTCATTATACACTAATGTTAATGTTAATGTAGCATATGCTCTGGATGTAATCTGGGATTTATTAAACAATAACACTATTAGCATTAACAGTACGAATTTGCCTAAAAAAGAGATATTTGAGCTTATTAAGTTGCTGGTTGAGGCTAATTATATTTTATTCGAAAGTAAGATTTATAGACAGATTTTTAGTTTGCCCATGGGTTTAAACTTGAGCGGTCTAATATCAGTGTTGTATTTAGACAGATTAGAAAATATACACTTAACACAGTTTTTACCAAAAATCACATTTTATGGAAGATACCTCGACGACATTCTCATTATAATGGATTATGACACTACAAACAAAGTTTTGCAAACTTTTATTAATATTCACATTAGGCTAAAATTTACACTTGAGAAACAACAAGAAGAAACGAAGTCCATAAATTTTTTAAACTTCATGCTTAAAAGGGAGGGCAAAAATTACCCCAGGGGCTCACATCTGGTGAGTATGGGCTTGGCAAACCCAGGGTCCTGAGCTGGATATAATCATCTTTCTCTTTCTTGGTGATTCTCTCTCTCTCTCTCTCTCTCTCTCTCAGGGTAACTCGGGAAATTTTTTTGGCTGGTGCAGCATAAGTCTCAGGCTTCCTTGCATCATATGGCTAATAATAATAATAATAATAATAATTTCAGTATCTATCATAAGCCCACAAATCTAGGGATGTTCCTACAATATAGCAGTTATCACCCATACTCATATAAAAGGTCAATCATGCTAAACCAGTTCTTAAATGCATTCAAATACTCTACCACCCAACTTGCCCTACAGATAGAATTAGAAATTAGAACTGACGAATAGGTTTCTAAATAGAGGATACCCTATCACCGCTATCAATAGTATTAAATTAGAAGTGAAAGGCAAAATAATCAACAACAAACATAATGATAGGATTAATAAAAAATATTTTATTACAATGCCACATGTTGAACACTGGTATAGGCAAATTAACTACCTGTATAGAGGTACAGAAATGAAAATAATAGCAAAACCGAGCCATAAATTATATGCGACACTAAAAAAAACTATACTCGGTACTATCGTCCTCCAAACAAACACGTGACCTTGTCTACCACATTTCACGTAAGGATTGTGATTCCACTTACATCGGATCTACCAAATGTATTTTAAACTCAAGGGTTAAGCGACATGAAGAATCAGTCCGTGCATCACTTGCAAATGCTTTGGAACTAGCAGTCCATGCAATAAATGAAAACCACACATTCCTGGTTAATGAAGCCAAAATTTTAAATATTCAACACGGGAGGAAATTTTAGTGGTTTTTAATTCATATATAGCATTTTTATCTCATTTTAATAGTATTTCAGTCATATTTTAAATTCGCTTCCATGACAAAATGTCTTCCATCACTAAAGACTGCTTGGGGGTTTGATATTTCTGGGGTCAGGTTGGGGCTCACCATTACGATCCTGGGATGTTAGACTACCCATGTGTTGATAGTGAGGAACACATTATGAGTTTTAAATTATTTTAATATTATTTTAACGTATCAATTATAATTTATTCACATAAGGAGAGTTGGTTAAGAAGAAATCCTACTGACTGAATAAAAGGGAACTCCTTGTTTATTCCTCAAATATTAATAGAACGTAGGAAGAATTGAGCACTTGTAAGCTCACATTTATTTAGTATTACTTTGTCATAAAACGTGATTAAGTAATTAACCTCCAGAAGTTTTTTATCTTATGTCTGATAAAACCTGTAACGTGTATGTATTGTATTATTTGTAAATGTGCTAATCTTTATGTGCTAAACCCATATCTATATCTAAACCCATGGCAAACAAAGCAACAATAAGCATGATTTGTTATGCATTCTCTCTCTCTCATGACATGAGGTTTACATCATGACGAAAACAGAATAATTTTTGATATAATGAGATATATGTTGCTAATATAGAGATAGTCTATATCTATAACAGTTCATATTATTAAACTTGTGGATTCTTTAAGCAACTTTTAAAGTTAGTTTAATGTTGACGTAACATTGCTTCCTTTAACGTAGATAATATAGTATCTGTTAAGAGTCATATATGTAGAGTACAACTGATTTATTAAAGGCTGAATAAAGTGAGGTTAATGTTTAACTCTTATTATTATGAGCTGCTCATATAGTTTAAACTAAGTAAAGAATGGAATGAAATCAAAAGTTAACATAGATTATTAAATGGATAGATTTTTTCTATTGGATAATCTGAAGCATAACCAAAAACTAGAACTGCAAGTTTTGACATGGGATTAGTAATGATGCAACCAAGTAGTCAGCACCAAGAGCACACTCTAGCACATGCTGTTTCAAAGCTGCATGATTACTAAAAAAAATTCATGACTGTCTTCATAACTTAACTATGAACTCCTCTGATCTGGTGTTATGCCAGAGATAAACAAAACAAAGTTAATGAGAAAAACTAGCTAATAAAACAGTAAAGAACCTTTAAATAAGGAGTAAATATATTTATACTTACCTTAATATTTATATTTAATGGATAGAGGTGTAATGTTTGAATTACTAGTTTGTTATGTAGATCAAAGAATAATGCAGTTATCTTTGCAGAGACAAAAAGACAAATCTTTTGTACTGATCTGAAATTGAAAATATAATGCTCTTTTCTTCTTACTGCTTATTCTTTGTCCTTCATTGAAGGATTACACTGTTTAATTGAAATAAGAGATTGAAATGCAGCAGCTGAACTTGTCTTGAAGGGTGAATCGAAGCTATAAATGTTTTTGTTGTTGTAATTTTGTTAACTATTTACTGAAACTTTTGTTTTCTTAAATTTTTTTTTTTTTTTTTTATGAGAACCCCATTCTGCCCAGACACGATAGGAGGGAGTATATGATGAGAGCCTTGTCGATCAATTCGGCCCTGGAAAGATTGTGCAAGGCTCAAGGGGTAGAATTTTTTTCAGCCTGGACTGTACTTGTTAACAGGAGAGATTGCTTCTACAGGGATGGGATACACTTAAATAGAAAGGGTGCAAGAATATTTGCTGATGCTATCGAGGCAGTATTATGTGGGTCGGAAAACTGCTAGCTTGGGGGGAGACAAAGACCAATAGATTGACAGTAGCCACTGGCAGAGGTGAAAGAGATTCTTGCACTGCTTCTATTAGAATGAGCAGAAGCCTGAAAAACAAGATGCATGGTATTTCAGAGACTGCTGGGAGCCATTGCGGTACAAGTAAACACATGGGTTGTGTTAGGGTAGCTAAGAATAGAAACAGGTGCAGGTATACTTGCGTGTACACCAATGCTAGGAGTTTAGTAAATAAATTTGATGAATTTGAGGTATTGCTCAAAACATCGAAGGCAGATATTGTTGGGATATCAGAGACGTGGTGTCACACAGATATAAGGGATGCAGAACTGCAATTTGGGGAGTACAACGTCTACAGAAAGGATAGACAGGATAGGAAGGGGGGAGGGGTTATGCTATTAGTTAAGAAACACATAAAAGCCAAGGAAGTGAAGCCAGTCGACATCGCTGGACAGTGCAGTGTGGAGTCAGTTTGGTGTGACATAAACATTGGGAGATCAAATTGAGAGTAGGAGTGTGCTATAGGCCTAATGACTCTGATGAGTATAATAAGGAACTGTACAGGGAAATAGAGTGGGCCAGTAAATCAGAGTGTCTTATAATGGGAGATTTTAATTTCCCAGATATTGACTGGAATTTGGGGGCTGGTTACTCACACACTAGCAGGGCTTTTGTGGATTTATTGGATGATTGTTTTCTACATCAGCATGTTCGGGAGGCAACTAGAGGGAGTAATACTCTTGATTTGATTATCAGCAGTGATTCTTCATGCATTAAGAATCTGCAGATAAATGAACCACTAGGTGGCAGTGATCACAGTGTGCTGAAGTGGGATTTACTCAAAGAGGTAACTACCATTAGGGGTAAAGGGAAGGGATATTGCTTCCGTAAAGGTGACTACGATGGACTGAGACAGTATTTAAATTCTATACAGTGGGACCAACTGATGATGTTACCAACAGCAAATTCAAAATGGGAAGCATTCAAAGAACTTATCTTGGAAGCTACTAGGCTTTACATACCAACTAAGAAATATTGTTCAGGGTTTAGGCCAAAATGGATGTCAGATGAACTAATGAGGCATATGGCAGAGAAGAAAAATGCATGGGATACATACAAATTAACACATGACACAGAAGCCTATGATAGATACAATTTGATATGCAACCAAGTTACAAAGGAGGTTAGGCAGGCGAAGGCAGATTACGAGAAATCCTTGGCAAGGGATGCAAAGAAAAACAGCAAAGAGTTCTTTACTTATGTAAACTCTAGAAGGAAGGGGATGATTCAGACTGGTCCACTTGATATTGATGGGTCAAGTGTTGATGATCCTGCTCAGGTAGCTAACAAACTAAATGAATATTTTGCATCGACATTCACACATGAGGAGTTATTCAGCGAGGGGAATGCCAGAGGTGTATTCAACTCTAGCAGTAAGCTACAGAATCTTGAAATAACTGGGAGTAAAGTGGAGGAGAAACTGTTGAAGATAAACACAAGAAAGGCACCCGGGGTGGATGGGATATATCCAGTTATATTAAAGGAGGCAGCAAAGGAAGTAAGCAAACCCTTAGCCATAATTATGAGAGCTTCCTTGGACTCAGTGGAGGTACCCATAGACTGGAGATGTGCAAATGTGACCCCAATTCACAAAGGAGGATCAAAGGCTGACACAACTAATCATAGACCTGTGAGCTTAACTTCTGTTCCAGGAAAATTAATGGAGGCACTGGTTAAAGAAGCACTGCAGGATCATTTAGACAAGACTTCAGTTATAGCTCAGACACAGCATGGTTTTGTTAAGGGGAAGTCTTGCCTGACCAACTTGATTGGATACTATTATGCAGTCACAAAAGAACTGGATGCAGGGAATAACTTTGATATTATATACTTGGATCTTAGAAAGGCTTTTGATACTGTTGCACATGGAAGACTGCTACACAAATTGGAGCAGTGTGACATTGGAGGCAAATTGCTGCTATGGATAAAGGGGTGGTTGAGGGGGAGAAGACAGAGAGTGGTAATCAATGGACACTGCTCATCGTGGACTGATGTTATTAGTGGAGTCCCTCAGGGCTCAGTGTTGGGTCTATTATTGTTTTCTGTATTTATAAATGATATTGATGATGGTATATCGGGCTTAATGTCCAAGTTTGCAGACGAAACAAAGGTTGGCAGGGTTGTCAAGGACACTACTGACACTATGCTGCTGCAACAGGATCTGGAAAGGTTGAGCAGATGGGCTGAGAGGTGGCAAATGAAGTTTAACATTGACAAATGTAAAGTACTACACATGGGAAACAGCAACCCCAGAGCAACGTATCAACTCTGTGGTACTACACTGACAGAGGTAGAGAATGAAAGGGACTTGGGGGTGGTTGTGCAGGCAGATATGAAGTTCTCTGAGCAGTGCAGACGGGCTGCAAGAGTAGCTCATGGAGTATTGTCAATGATATACAGGAATTTTTCCAGCAGGGATAAGGAGGTGATTATTCCATTGTATAAGGCGATGGTCAGGCCACACCTAGAGTACTGTATACAGGTCTGGAGGCCTCATTTCAAAAAGGATGTAGAGCTGCTGGAACGAGTACAGAGAAGGGCAACAAGATTAGTGAATGGAACAAAGGGGTGCTCTTACGAGGAAAGGCTTAAGTTTTGCAAATTACAGTGTCTGGAGACTAGGCACCAGCGAGGTGATCTGATAGAGGTGTATAAAGCCTTGAATGGTTTAAGCATGCTCAATGCTGATGGGATTCTTCCTCTAGCTCAGAAAAATCACCTGAGAGAGCATAAATTCAAATTGAGGAAAGACAGATGTAGGATAGACGTGTGGAAATTTGCCTTTAGCCAGCGGGTGGTTGGTTGGTGGAACAGACTTCCATCCCTTGTGGTGGAGGTTGATAGCCTAAATAAGTTTAAGGCTCAGCTGGACAGGTATTTTGAACAAACAGAGGGGTGAAGTGGAAGTGGGTTTTTTTTTTTTTTTTTTTTTTTGGCTGATGCTGCATAAGCTTGCTTTCTTGCATCAAATGCCTCTACTAATGCTAATGCTAATGCTAACACGAGAGGTATTATAACCTATAGTACTTAGTACCGTGCTTGGGTACTAATCATAGACCTGTGAGCTTAACTTCTGTTCCAGGAAAATTAATGGAGGCACTGGTTAAAGAAGCACTGCAGGATCATTTAGACAAGACTTCAGTTATAGCTCAGACACAGCATGGTTTTGTTAAGGGGAAGTCTTGCCTGACCAACTTGATTGGATACTATTATGCAGTCACAAAAGAACTGGATGCAGGGAATAACTTTGATATTATATACTTGGATCTTAGAAAGGCTTTTGATACTGTTGCACATGGAAGACTGCTACACAAATTGGAGCAGTGTGACATTGGAGGCAAATTGCTGCTATGGATAAAGGGGTGGTTGAGGGGGAGAAGACAGAGAGTGGTAATCAATGGACACTGCTCATCGTGGATTGATGTTATTAGTGGAGTCCCTCAGGGCTCAGTGTTGGGTCCATTATTGTTTTCTGTATTTATAAATGATATTGATGATGGTATATCGGGCTTAATGTCCAAGTTTGCAGACGATACAAAGGTTGGCAGGGTTGTCAAGGACACTACTGACACTATGCTGCTGCAACAGGATCTGGAAAGGTTGAGCAGATGGGCTGAGAGGTGGCAAATGAAGTTTAACATTGACAAATGTAAAGTACTACACATGGGAAACAGCAACCCCAGAGCAACGTATCAACTCTGTGGTACTACACTGACAGAGGTAGAGAATGAAAGGGACTTGGGGGTGGTTGTGCAGGCAGATATGAAGTTCTCTGAGCAGTGCAGACGGGCTGCAAGAGTAGCTCATGGAGTATTGTCAATGATATACAGGAATTTTTCCAGCAGGGATAAGGAGGTGATTATTCCATTGTATAAGGCGATGGTCAGGCCACACCTAGAGTACTGTATACAGGTCTGGAGGCCTCATTTCAAAAAGGATGTAGAGCTGCTGGAACGAGTACAGAGAAGGGCAACAAGATTAGTGAATGGAACAAAGGGGTGCTCTTACGAGGAAAGGCTTAAGTTTTGCAAATTACAGTGTCTGGAGACTAGGCACCAGCGAGGTGATCTGATAGAGGTGTATAAAGCCTTGAATGGTTTAAGCATGCTCAATGCTGATGGTATTCTTCCTCTAGCTCAGAAAAATCACCTGAGAGAGCATAAATTCAAATTGAGGAAAGACAGATGTAGGATAGACGTGTGGAAATTTGCCTTTAGCCAGCGGGTGGTTGGTTGGTGGAACAGACTTCCATCCCTTGTGGTGGAGGTTGATAGCCTAAATAAGTTTAAGGCTCAGCTGGACAGGTATTTTGAACAAACAGAGGGGTGAAGTGGAAGTGGGTTTTTTTTTTTTTTTTTTTTTTTGGCTGATGCTGCATAAGCTTGCTTTCTTGCATCAAATGCCTCTACTAATGCTAATGCTAATGCTAACACGAGAGGTATTATAACCTATAGTACTTAGTACCGTGCTTGGGTTGGAGGTTGAGAAGACGAAAGAAGAAATTTGTTGATATTGGACTTGAACTTCTGTAGATTGTAATTTTCAGGAAATACGTATGAAGGAAGGTTGTTCCAGAAAACGGCAGTTGAATGAATAAATGAGGAAGATGAAAAGTTGGTTCTGTGGGTTTGAAGTTGGACAGTAAATGGATGTTGGCTGGTGGCGGCACGTATTCGGACTGTTTTGAAAGAGAGAGCGGGAATTATAGAAGCCAATTCAGAAGAACAGTGCCCGTGGAAGTATCTGTAGAAGAGGCATGCAGCAGAAACAGTGCGTCTATGAGAAAGCGAGTGGAGAGACTCTGTTAGAGATGAATCATTAATTAACCTAATCGCCCTCTTCTGAATGGAATCAAGAAGCCTGAGAGAGGTTTTGGGGACACCACCCCAGACGTGGGAACAATATTCCATGGCAGGGCGGATTTGCGATTTATACAGAGTGAGCAGCTGTTTGGGAGAAAAGTAACGCCGAGAGCGAAAGAGAAAACCAAGTTTTTTAGATGCAGAGGAAGCAATATTTGTAATGTGCTTGTGCCAAGAGAGATTAGAAGTCAGGGTAATCCCCAAAAGAGATATATCATTTTGCCTAGAAATCGGAGTGTCACTAAAGATAAGCATAGGAGCAGAAGAATCCTTTCTGCGAGATATAAGACAAGATTGAGTTTTAGAAGGGTTGAAATCAACTAAGTTGTCTTTGCCCCACTGGAGAATTACCCGAAGATCGGCATTTAAGGAATTGGCAGCAGATTTTCGAGAACTTGAAGCTGATTGAGCTGGACAAGGTTTCTCAAAATGGAAAGTTGAATGCAATGTGCTATCATCGGCAAAACTATGGATAGGATTTCCAGTCAATGGAAGAAGGTCATTGATATACAAGAGGAAAAGAGTGGGGGAAAGAACTGAACCTTGGGGGACACCAGCATTAGTGGAGAAGTTAGAAGACAGAAAGCCATCAACCATCACCCTCAGTGAGCGATCAGAGAGAAAACTGGATAACCAAGTACTAAAAACATTTGGGAAACCATAAGATGGAAGCTTGCTTAGAAGACCTTTATGCCAAACACGATCAAAAGCCTTTGAGATGTCAAGAGCAACTACTTGTGTTTCACCGAACCTTTCCATTGAATTAGTCCATAAATGGGTAACATAAGCGAGAATATCACCAGTGGATCGACACTGACGGAATCCATACTGGCGATCGTTGATCAGACGGAAGGTTTCTAGGTAGTTTAAGAGTTGGAGGTTAATTGATATCTCCATTACTTTAGAAAGAGTAGAAGTAATTGCAATGGGACGATAATTGGATGGGAGGGATTTGTCACCCTTTTTAGGAACTGGCTGGATATGAGCAAATTTCCAAGCAGAAGGAAAAACACCTTTGGAATAAGAAAGTGAAAAAAGGCGGCAAAGAATAGGAGTAAGTTCAGGAGCACAGGTTTTGAGAACAAGTGGAGAAATACCATCAGGACCTGGAGCTTTCTTAGCATCAAGATTCATCAAAATCCTTCTGATATCCTTTTGACGGAAGACCACAGGAGGCATTGAATGGAGCGTGTTAGGAATGGTGGGAGGTGTTTTACCAAGATCAATAATACATGAGCTGGAAGAAAAATGGGATGCTAGCAGGTCAGCTTTATCCTTGGCTCAAGTGACAACAGAACCATCTGGTTTGGACAGAGGTGGGAGCAGAGATGGGCAAAAGTTGCGGCCAATAGCTTTGGCAAGAGACCAGAATGCTCGGCTACCATTAGGGCAAGAAGCAAGTTTTCTACTCTTAGCCTGTTCAAACTCTAGTTTGGACTGATTAATAACTGCTTTATAATTGTTGCGAGCTTTGGTGTAGGCAGAAAATGAAACTGAAGAATTAGAAACAAGCCAATTACGATATGCAACGTTCTTCTCTTGGACAGCCTTAGCACATTTATTGGAAAACCAAGGTTTAGATAAAGGACGAGATTTTAAAGTGGAGTGTGGGATAAAGGATTCCATTCCTGCAAGAATAATTTCACTGACACGATCTGAGCAAACGTTGACATCAGAAGTTTTGAAACAGTAATCAGACCAAGGAAAAGAAGAAAAGAAGTCTCGCAGGTCATCCCATTTTGCATTCTTGTAATGTCAAACAAAACGAGGTTGGGAATAGCCATGAGATAAAGGTTCCATTGGAGAAGAGACAATCACCAAGTTGTGATCTGAAGTGCCTAAAGGACCTCTCACTTCAACCTTGTACGTAGAAGGGTTGTTTGTGAGAAAAAGATCAAGCGTATTGGCTGTATGATTAGGATTGTCCGGTATTCTTGTAGGTAAATGAACAATCTGTGCTAGGTCATTAGTAATTGCAAACGCCTCAGCATCTCGACCTGCTGGGTCGGTGTGACTAGAAAATGGAAGCCAGCTGGAGTTGTGAACATTAAAATCACCAAGGAAAATTACCTCACTGTTAGGAAAGTTGGACTGGAGAAAGTCAAGTTGCAAGGAGAGGAATTCAAAGAGCTCCAAGTGATTAGTGGAGTTGGGAGAATGGTAGAGGCAACAGATGAATTTTACACAATGAGGTAGAGAGATTTTAAGCCAGAGAAGATCAAAGAGAGGATATTCCAAATTGCCAAGTCTCTGACAGGGAATATCAGAACGGACATATGCACAAGTACCACCTTTGAGGCGAAAGGAATCATACAGCAAATAATTTGGACATCTGAGATGAGCAGTAGTTGAATCAACTGATAACTGAGATTCAGTCATAAAAAGTACATGGGTTTTGGAAGACTGCAAGTGGAAATGGACATCGTTGAGATTAGAATTGAGACCACGTATATTTGTGAAATGAATTAGGAAGTCCTTGGGAGGTTTAGATCTTTTCGCAGATAAGCTTGCTCTATTATTTTGACAATTCATGGTGTATTCAATAGTAAGAAAAAGTGAGTGGGACATGCTGTATGAAGTAATGAAATTTTTGGATATGGCGTACATGTGGTAAGAATATACCCAGATCCTTGACATAACGTGGCCTCAACAATGCTCCCCGCATACACACTACTCGGACTCCCTCCAGTCACTATCTGGCAGAGTAGAGGTAGCAAGATTATACACTAGCCGATCCGGAAGCTTCCTAGAGAGTTACCAATAGGTTCAGTCCGGTGTACTAACTAGCGGCCGGCCTGCGAACACCGTTTTAGAGCTGTACCCTCGAAATGTAAGGAATATTGGATCTCGCTACGACATTCATCATAACCTCAAAAATCATCAATCATACTGCATGACGGAAGAGATAGGGAAGGGTTGGCCGGAACTTAGCTCTAGAGACTAAACATGGGTTCCACCACTTCAAGCCTCCAATAAGCAAAGTGGTGGTATTTCACCGGTTGATGAGAGTCATCTACCACCTAGTACTGCCTGGTAACATAGAGGGGTGGCGTTCCTCCATGTGGTGTGGGCGCCACACCTCGACCCCTGCTTACGTTGGTTCACACCTGGGTGGTCACCCATCATGTACTTGTGCATGAAGGTTATACCCAGGATTACTAACAGTCCCACCATCGTGAAGGTGCAAGCAGAGGATTTGACTGTCATAGACCGTCCGGACTTCGCCGAAATTGGGTCCACTTTGACTTGAGTGTCACCCGAATATCAGTTCCATCAGCGTTTTAGACTCCCAGGTAGCAAGAACAGCTTGTCTGGCATATCTGAGAGAATGTCTGTGACAACCTCAAGGACCTAACTGTTAACTATTTACTGAAACTTTTGTTTTCTTTAATTTTGTTAACTATTTACTGAAACTTTTGTTTTCTTAAATTTTGTTAACTATTTACTATCAACTAAAAGTCAATTCTCCTGGTGATAGTCCAAAATTATATACTTCGATGATACCATACATGAACCTATAAGCCAGCAAAGTGATTTATACTAAATTGTTTTATTACTAAATTTCTACTAAACTTGATATCTGCCCCAACTTTGTAACTGACTTTTTTTTATTTTTTTTGCCAATATCATATTACAGAGTTAGTGATGCTAACGGCGAAGGTAAAGAAAGCCAACACGAGAACAACGAGAAACGTCGGAGAACTTACGTGGAAAATTAGTTTCCCGATATGGCACTCTAGCATTGCTCGCTCGGTAAACAGACGGTAGGTGTTATTGGTCTTTTTTTTTTTTTTTTTTTTTATGAAAACCCCAAACACGAAAGGTATCAAAACCTATAGTACTTAGTACCGTGCATGGGTTGAAAGAGAAGTATGGGGGGAGGATGCCGGAAACTTTGCTCTAGTGACTAAACATGGGTTTCTCCACTTCAAGCCTCCAATAAGCAAAGTGGTGGTATTGCACGGGTTGATGAAAGTCATCTACCACCTGGAGCAAAGTTGAAAACGATATATTGATTGACAGGTAGGCGTGGCAAATGATGTGCTGATTGGTGCATGAACACAACACACGATAACATTTGGTTAGTATCATTTTAGTAGCACTCAGAAGCACTAATGGTAACTTCCTCTAATGAATGCTTTCCATAATGGTGAAAAAAGGTCAGGTTACCTCCACTTGAATCCCATGGGAGCTTGAACCCCCTCCCAAAGTGGAGGGGGTAACCTAACCTTTTTTCTTTAGAATCACAGTCATATTTAGGAATACATTCATAAAAAAATTAATTTTTTTATAAATGTATTGGTTACCTCCACTTGAATCCCATGGGAGCTTGAACCCCTCCCGAAATGGAGGGTGTAACATAACCTTTTTACTTTAGAATAATGCGGACTAGTGCATAAATTGTTTATTAACAAAATATTATTTTTTTATTACTGTACTTTTATTTTTAAAGACACTCATGCAGATACACACATATCATAACATCAATCAACACCTCAACAGCTATTCACTATATAGCATTAGCATTAGCATTAGTAGAGGCATTTGATGCAAGAAAGCAAGCTTATGCAGCATCAGCCAAAAAAAAAAAAAAAAAAAAAAACCACTTCCACTTCACCCCTCCGTTCGTTCAAAATACCTGTCCAGCTGAGCCTTAAACTTATTTAGGCTATCAACCTCCACCACAAGGGATGGAAGTCTGTTCCACCAACCAACCACCCGCTGGCTAAAGGCAAATTTCCGCACATCTATCCTACATCTGTCTTTCCTCAATTTGAATTTATGCCCTCTCAGGTGATTATTCTGAGCTAGAGGAAGAATCCCATCAGCATTGAGAATGCTTAAACCATTCAAGGCTTTATACACCTCTATCAGATCACCTCGCTGGTGCCTAGTCTCCAGACACTGTAATTTGCAAAATTTAAGCCGTTCTTCGTAAGAGCACCCCTTGGTTCCATTCACTAATCTTGTTGCCCTTCTCTGTACTCGTTCCAGCAGCTCTACATCCTTCTTGAAATGAGGCCTCCAGACCTGTATACAGTACTCTAGGTGTGGCCTGACCATCGCCTTATACAATGGAATAATCACCTCCCTATCCCTGCTGGAAAAATTCCTGTATATCATTGACAATACTCCATGAGCTACTCTTGCAGCCCGTCTGCACTGCTCAGAGAACTTCATATCTGCCTGCACAACCACCCCCAAGTCCCTTTCATTCTCTACCACTGTCAGTGTTGTACCACAGAGTTGATACGTTGCTCTGGGGTTGCCGTTTCCCATGTGTAGTACTTTACATTTGTCAATGTTAAACTTCATTTGCCACCTCTCAGCCCATCTGCTCAACCTTTCCAGATCCTGTTGCAGCAGCATAGTGTCAGTAGTGTCCTTGACAACCCTGCCAACCTTTGTATCGTCTGCAAACTTGGACATTAATCCCGATATACCATCATCAATATCATTTATAAATACAGAAAACAATAATGGACCCAACACTGAGCCCTGAGGGACTCCACTAATAACATCAGTCCACGATGAGCAGTGTCCATTGATTACCACTCTCTGTCTTCTCCCCCTCAACCACCCCTTTATCCATAGCAGTAATTTGCCTCCAATGTCACACTGCTCCAATTTGTGTAGCAGTCTTCCATTTGCAACAGTATCAAAAGCCTTTCTAAGATCCAAGTATATAATATCAAAGTTATTCCCTGCATCCAGTTCTTTTGTGACTGCATCATAGTATCCAATCAAGTTGGTCAGGCAAGACTTCCCCTTAACAAAACCATGCTGTGTCTGAGCTATAACTGAAGTCTTGTCTAAATGATCCTGCAGTGCTTCTTTAACCAGTGCCTCCATTAATTTTCCTGGAACAGAAGTTAAGCTCACAGGTCTATAATTACTTGTGTCAGCCTTTGATCCTCCTTTGTGAATTGGGGTCACATTTGCACATTTCCAGTCTATGGGTACCTCCCCTGAGTCCAAGGAAGCTCTCATAATTATGGCTAAGGGTTTGCTTACTTCCTTTGCTGCCTCCTTTAATATAACTGGATAGATCCCATCCACCCCGGGTGCCTTTCTTGTGTTTATCTTCAACAGTTTCTCCTCCACTTTACTTCCAGTTATTTCAAGATTCTGTAACTTACTGCTAGAGTTGAATACACCTCTGGCATTTCCCTCGCTGAATAACTCCTCATGTGTGAATGTCGATGCAAAATATTCATTTAGTTTGTTAGCTACCTGAGCAGGATCATCAACACTTGACCCATCAATATCAAGAGGACCAATCTGATTCATCCCTTTCCTTCTAGAGTTTACATAAGTAAAGAACCCTTTGCTGTTTTTCTTTGCATCCCTTGCCAAGGATTTCTCGTAATCTGCCTTCGCCTGCCTAACCTCCTTTGTAACTTGGTTGCATATCAACTTGTATCTATCATAGGCTTCTGTGTCATGTGTTAATTTGTAAGTATCCCATGCATTTTTCTTCTCTGCCATATGCCTCATTAGTTCATCTGACATCCATTTTGGCCTAAACCTTGAACAATATTTCTTAGTTGGTATGTAAAGCCTAGTAGCTTCCAAGATAAGTTCTTTGAATGCTTCCCATTTTGAATTTGCTGTTGGTAACATCATCAGTTGGTCCCACTGTATAGAATTTAACTACTATCTCAGTCCATCGTAGTCGCCTTTACGGAAGCAATAACCCTTCCCTTTACCCCTAATGGTAGTTACCTCTTTGAGTAAATCCCACTTCAGCACACTGTGATCACTTCCACCTAGTGGTTCATTTATCTGCAGATTCTTAATGCATGAAGAATCACTGCTGATAATCAAATCAAGAGTATTGCTCCCTCTAGTTGCCTCCCGAACATGCTGATGTAGAAAACAATCATCCAATAAATCCACAAAAGCCCTGCTAGTGTGTGAGTATCCAGCCCCCAAATTCCAGTCAATATCTGGGAAATTAAAATCTCCCATTATAAGACACTCTGATTTACTGGCCCATTCTATTTCCCTGTACAGTTCCTTATTATACTCATCAGAGTCATTAGGCCTATAGCACACTCCTACTCTCAATTTTGATCTCCCAATGTTTATGTCACACCAAACTGACTCCACACTGCACTGTCCAGCGATGTCGACTGGCTTCACTTCCTTGGTTTTTATGTGTTTCTTAACTAATAGCATAACACCTCCCCCCTTCCTATCCTGTCTATCCTTTCTGTAGACGTTGTACTCCCCAAATTGCAGTTCCGCATCCCTTATATCTGTGTGACACCACGTCTCTGATATCCCAACAATATCTGCCTTCGATGTTTTGAGCAATACCTCAAATTCATCAAATTTATTTACTAAACTCCTAGCATTGGTGTACACGCAAGTATACCTGCACCTGTTTCTATTCTTAGCTACCCTAACACAACCCATGTGTTTACTTGTACCACAATGGCTCCCAGCAGTCTCTGAAATACCATGCATCTTGTTTTTCAGGCTTCTGCTCATTCTAATAGAAGCAGTGCAAGAATCTCTTTCACCTCTGCCAGTGGCTACTGTCAATCTATTGGTCTTTGTCTCCCCCCAAGCTAGCAGTTTTCCGACCCACCTAACACTGCCTCGATATATATAAATATATATATAATCTTTCTTTCCTTATATTATTTTCTAACCTAATGTTTAAGGTTAGCATCAGCATTAGCATTAGTAGAGGCATTTGATGCAAGAAAGCAAGCTTATGCAGCATCAGCCAAAAAAAAAAAAAAAAAAAACTTCTTCCACTTCACCCCTCTGTTCGTTCAAAATTTCTATCCAGCTGAGCCTTAAACTTATTTAGGCTATCAACCTCCACCACAAGGGATGGAAGTCTGTTCCATCAACCAACCACCCGCTGGCTAAAGGCAAATTTCCACACGTCTATCCAACATCTGTCTTTCCTCAATTTGAATTTATGCCCTCTCAGGTGATTATTCTGAACGAGAGGAAGAATCCCATCAGCATCGAGCATGATCAAACCATTCAAGGCTTTATACACCTCTATCAGATCACCTCGCTGGTGCCTAGTCTCCACACACTGTAATTTGCAAAACTTAAGCCTTTCTTCGTAAGAGCACCCCTTTGTTCCATTCACTAATCTTGTTGCCCTTCTCTGTACTCATTCCAGCAGCTCTACATCCTTCTTGAAATGAGGCCTCCAGATCTGTATACAGTACCCTACGTGTGGCCTGACCATTGCCTTATACAAGGGAATAATCACCTCCTTATCCCTGCTAGAAAAATTCCTGTATATCATTGACAATACACCATGAGCTAATCTTGCAGGCCATCTGCACTGCTCAGAGAACTTCATATCTGCCTGCACAACCACCCCCAGGTCCCTTTCATTCTCTACCACTGTCAGTGTAGTACCACAGAGTTGATACGTTACTCTGGGGTTGCTGTTTCCCATGTAGTACTTTACATTTGTCAATGTTAAACTTCATTTGCCACCTCTCAGCCCATCTGCTCAACCTTTCCAGATCCTGTTGCATCAGCATAGTGTCAGTAGTGTCCTTGACAACCCTGCCTACCTTTGTATCGTCTGCAAACTTTGACATTAAGCTTGATATACCATCAATATCATTTATAAATACAGAAAACAATAATGGACCCAACACTGAGCCCTGAGGGACTCCACTAACAACATTAGTCCACGACGAGCAGTGGCCATTGATTACCACTCTGTCTTCTCCCCCTCAGCAGCAATTTGCCTCCAATGCCACACTGCTCCAATTTGTGCAGCAGTCTTCCATGTGCAACAGTATCAAAAGCTTTTATAAGATTGAAATATATGATATCAAAGTTATTCTTTGCATTCAGTTCCTTTGTGACTACATCAAACTATCCAATCAAATTGGTTAGGCAAGACTTCCCCTTAACAAAACCATGCTGTGTCCGAGCTATAACTGAAGTCTTGTCTAAATGATCCTGCAGTGCTTCTTTAACTAGTGCCTCCATTAATTTTCCTGGAACAGAAGTTAAACTCACAGGTCTATAATTACTTGTGTCAGCCTTTGATCCTCCTTTGTGAATTGGGGTCACATTTGCATATCTCCAGTCTGTGGGTACCTCCACTGAGTCCAAGGAAGCTCTCATAATTATGGCTAAGGGTTTGCTTACTTCCTCTGCTGCCTCCTTTAATATAACTGGATAGATCCCATCCACCCCGAGTGCCTTTCTTGTGTTTATCTTCAACAATTTTCCCTCCAATTTACTCTCAGTTATTACAAGATTCTCTAGCTTACTGCTCGAGTTGAATACACCTCTGGCTTTCCCCTCGCTAAATAACTCCTCATGTGTGAATGTCGATGCAAAATATTCATTTAGTTTGTTAGCTACCTGAGCAGGATCATCAACAGTTGACCCATTGATATCAAGTGGACCAATCTGATTCATCCTCTTCCTTCTAGAGTTTACATAAGTAAAGAACTCTTTGCTGTTTTTCTTTGCATCCCTTGCCCAAGATTTCTCGTAATCTGCCTTCGCCTGCCTAACCTCCTTGGTAACTTGGTTACAGATCAACTTGTATCTATCATAGGCTTTTGTGTCATGTGTTAATTTGTATGTATCCCATGCATTTTTTTTCTCTGCCATATGCCTCATTAGTTCATCTGACATCCATTTAGGCCTAAACCTTGAACAATATTTATTAGTTGGTATGTAAAGCCTAGTAGCTTCCAAGATAAGTTCTTTGAATGCTTCCCATTTTGCATTTGCTGTTGGTAACATCATCAGTTAGTCCCACTGTATAGAATTTAAATACTGTCTCAGTCCATCATAGTTGCCTTTACGAAAGCAATAACCCTTCCCTTTACCCCTAATGGTAGTTACCTCTTTGAGTAAATCCCACTTCAGCACACTGTGATCACTGCGACCTAGTGGTTCATTTATCTGCAGATTCTTAATGCATGAAGAATCACTGCTGATAATCAAATCAAGAGTATTCCTCCCTCTAGTTGCCTCGCGAACATGCTGATGTAGAAAACAATCATCCAATAAATCCACAAAAGCCTTGCTAGTGTGTGAGTGACCAGCCCACAAATTCCAGTCAATATCTGGGAAATTAAAATCTCCCATTATAAGACTCTCTGATCTACTGGCCCACTCTATTTCCCTGTACAGTTTCTTATTATACTCATCAGAGTCATTAGGCCTATAGCACACTTCTACTCTCAGTTTTGATCTCCCAATGCTTATGTCACACAAAACTGACTCGACCCTGCACTGTCCAGCAATGTCGACTGGCTTCACTTCCTTGGATTTTATGTGTTTCTTAACTAATAGCATAACCCCTCCTCCCTTCCTATCCTGTCTATCCTTTCTGTAGATGTTGTACTCCTCAAATTCCAATTCTGCATTCCTTATATCTGTGTGACACCACGTCTCTGTCATCCCAACAATATCTGCCTTTGATGTTTTGAGCAATACCTCAAATTCATCAAATTTATTTACTAAACTCCTAGCATTGGTGTACACGCAACTAAACATGCACCTATTTCTATTCTTAGCTACCCTAACACAACCAATGTGTTTACTTGTACCGCAATGACTCCCAGCAGTCTCTGAA
This sequence comes from Mastigoproctus giganteus, assembly GCF_048544385.1. Lineage (NCBI taxonomy): Eukaryota > Metazoa > Arthropoda > Arachnida > Uropygi > Thelyphonidae > Mastigoproctus > Mastigoproctus giganteus. Next base: position 219,452,341 of record NC_143584.1, read on the forward strand.
ATATCCTGCATCTTGTTTTTCAGGCTTCTGCTCATTCCAATAGAAGTAGTGCAAGTATCTCTTTCACCTCTGCCAGTGGCTACTGTTAATCTATTCGTCTTTGTCTCCCCCCAAGCTAGCAGTTTTCCGACCCACCTAACACTGCCTCGATAGCATCAGCAAATATTCTTGCACCCTTTCTATTTAAGTGTATCCCATCCCTGTAGAAGCAATCTCTCCTGTTAACAAGTACAGTCCAGGCTGAAAAAAATTCTATCCCTTGAGCCTTGCACAATCTTTCCAGGGCCGAATTGATCGACAAGGCTCTCATCATATACTCCCTCCTATCGTGTCTGGGCAGAGTTGCAGACACTTTCAAATTCAACCCTATTTCATGGCTCTTTTTCAACAGTGACCTGTACTTGTTAAGCAATTCTGCCGGTCTCCTACTCTTGATATCATTAGTGCCAATGTGTACAACTATATAACCTTCTGTGCCCTTAAAAGATGATATCTGCTCTACAACGTCAGGGTTAGATCACTAAATATAAGGAAACCATTTCTGTTATTTCCTAACCTACCATTTAAGGTCAGGTTACGAAATATAACGAAAAATAAAGAACCGTTTTCCTTTTTTCGTAACCAGACCTAAATCAACAATATAGTAAAAACACTCGTGAACTCCAAAAATTTGCTTTTAATAATGAGAAAAAAACATAACGAAGAACATAAAAATGAACAGAACAAAACTTTTATTAATTTAATTTTCATCAAAAAATCAACCAACGTTTTATTTTCCTTACAAATTTCTTCCATATTTAAAAGATTCATCGCTACTATTACCTGCTTACTGTTCATTACAAAACTATTATGCACCGTTCTTTACTCATAAATACACATTAAAATGCCAACTAATGACTATACAGTAGCTTGTCCTCTGTCACACCCACCACCAATCATTTCATCATTTGCCATGCATACCTGTCAATCAATATATCCTTCTCGATTTCGGCTCCAGACCGATAACACCTACTGTCTGTTTACTGAGCGAGCAACGCTAGAGTCCACTGTCAGGAAACTAATTTTCCACGTAAGTTATCCAACGTTTCTTGTCGTTCTCGTGTTGGCTTTCTTTACCTTAGCCATGTTAACTTTCAAAATATATCAATGGGGTACTATCTTATTAAACATCTCAGAGGCCTTTTCCTGTATATGCCCATCATCTGACTTCCTAAGTTTTCAGGGAGCTAAACATTAAAATTTTTTATAATTTGCTCTAGAAAAAGAGCCAAAAAATAAATAAATAAATAAATAAATAAAAAAATTAACAGACACTCAATTCTGCTATGAAGAAAAATCTCCCCTTCTTAGAAAATATTCTCTGAGTGAAATTAGAGTGACAATTATATTTAAACTTATATTCAGAATAATTCCATCTTGGCTATGACTTTGTCCACATTTGTCCTGATCTACTTGTATCTTTAATGAAAAATTTTAAAATTTTTAAGATGCTGATTTACCTCTGATTCAATACTTGTGATCCGTGAGAACAAGATGTTGCGTTTTGCATTAATGATGCTGCGAAACATATCCGATGCTTCCTCATGTTCTGAACTTTCTGGGGATGGAGTAATATGTACATCAGCATGGAGAGATGATTCATGATACCTTTGTGGACTAAGCTCTGCTCCTAAAACAAAAAAGAAGAATAAATATATTATTTACAAATCCATAGATTAAATAATGTAATGAAATACTCTTATACCACATGAACAGTTCCAACTTAGTTTATTCAGTGCTCATGACCTAATTACATAAAATTTGATACAAAGATGATGTTTCAGAACCCTAACTAGATCTTATGATCAGAACAATATATGAGACGAAATTAAACAGAGTGAAAAGGCACAAATTAATTTCCAAACAGATGAAAATTAAAAATGATGAAAGTTAAACGTTACAGAGATAATGAAATATAGTTAAATATATTTCATTAATTAATTTTAATTATTTAACTATAACATTAAAATTAACCTTTGGATGTAATAAAATAAAACAAAACATATCTGATTCTAGCTGTTGTCTCCTTGGCAGCCAAACTAAGTCTGCTCCTTAAGAATGTCAAATTCTGGTAATGCTTTATATGTTATGTTCAAAGCTTGAGGCTAAACAGCAATATTCACCCTAGGGGCTCACATCTAGTGAGTATGGGCTTGGCACACCCAGGGTCCTGAGCTGGATATCATCATTATTATTCCTCTCTCTCTCTCTCTCTCTCTCTCTCTCTCTCTCTCTCTCTCTCTCTCTCAGGGTAACTCGGGAATTTTGGCTGGTGCAGCATAAGCCTCAGGCTTCCTTGCACCATATGGCTAATAATAATAATAATAATCTGCTATTTGACCAATTGGAGGAGCATGAAAGCTCAATGTCAATTCTCTCTTTAATTAGTATTAGTACTGGAACATGATGCAAAAAAAACAAGCACAGAGTATTGGCCAAAAAACTTCTCATATCTGGGCTATGACTCTGTCCACATATTTCTCTAGATCTAATTGTACCTTTATTGAATACTTTTAAAATTTTTATGATGCTAATTTACCACTAATTCAATACTTGTGATCTGTGAGAACAAGATGTCGCATCACCTGTCTATCCCCTCCAATAATTTGCCTAGATTTTCCTTGAATTTATTCAAACTACCCATTTCCACAACAACAACAGATGGAAGTTTGTTCCAACAATCAAGCACAAGCTGGCTGAAGGTTGATTGTTGGAACAAACCTCCACAAATCTATTCTGCAACTATCCTTCCTCAATTTGAATTTATAACCCAAACTGTGTGTGTGTGTGTGTGTGTGTGTGTGTGTGCAGTGTGAGCAAGAGGAAGAATACCATTAGCAATTGAGCTTGCTTAATCCATTCAAAGCCTTAAGCACCTCACTCGGATCCCTTGCTTGCTTGTTTGTTTGTTATTTGGTTTTTAGGAGCATTAGCAACTAAGGCCATATTGCTCCGGGGATATGCGGTGGTCATTCCCGGACCTTTCCGCATCCTCCGTATTTGGTGGTCACGGGCTCGAACCCCGCTCTAATCAAGAAATGTGTGCTACGCACTGCTGCCCCTGCCCACTTGGCTACGGAGGCGCCAGATCACCTTGCAGGTGCCTAGTCTCCAGACAATGCAATTTGCATAACTTAAGCCTTTCTTGGTAAGACCACCCTTTTGTTTCCTTCACCAATCTCATTGCTTTTCTTTAACCCATTCTAACAGCTATATCCTTCCTAAAATGAGGACTCCAGACCTGTACGCAGTACTCAAGATGAAGTCTAACCATTGCCTTGTGCAACAGGCGCCTCATCCCTGCTAACAAAGTTTCTGTACATCACTTACAAAACCCCACGAGCTGTCCTGCCAGTCTGTCTGCACTGCTTGAAGAACTTCATATTCGACTGCATAATTATCCTCAGGAATTTTCATTTTCCACTAACCTAAATGTAGGTACCAGGTTAGTGGAAAATAAATACATTAAGATAGTTGATACATTAATCTGGGATTACTGCTAGCCATACGAAGTACCTCGCATTTGTCAATGTTAAACTTCAGCTGCCATTTCTCAGCACATTTGCTTAATTTTACAAGATCGTGTTGTAGTAGCTTACCTTGATTACTGTCATTAAGCACCTTAATTATCTATAGCTTCATCAGCTTCATTTCATTTCATCTGCTTCACAACACAGAGATTTGGCCATAATAACTGATATTTAGTAGCCTCCATAGCCGAGTGGTCAGGAGCGGGAGTGCAGTAGCACATGCTCTTTGAGTTAAACCAGGGTTCAAGCCCCTGACTGCTAAATACGGTCAATCTGCCAACCCGCACTGGACCAGTGTGGCAGTTTATAGTTCATTTCCCTCAAAATGAATTGTTGAGGAGCTTCCATCCTGCAGTGCAGTGGGTTGATAATGGCTGCAGTTTACTTTTTATTTAGTAACTATAGTTAGTAACTAATATTATTAGTTACAAACTATCTGAAAACAATCAGACTGTACCCACACTCATATCAAGTTCAGATGGACACTGAACCTGTGTTAATTTCAATTTATGTTTCCTAAATGGAAGGGAACTAGTGTCCAGTTTCCAAGTGCTGCAATTTGCAGAACTAGGGTCTTTCTTCATAAGAGTATGCTTTTGGGTCCGTGATTAATCTTGTTGCCTTTCTAAACACCCATTCCAAATGATCCACATAATTCCTAAAACTAGGTCTGTAGACTTGCATGCAGTACTGAAGGTATGACCAAACCACTGCCTTATACAACGAGGTAATCATTTTTCTGTCCTGCTGGAAAAATTCCTCTATATGGAGAGGACTTCATAAGCTGTCCTAGCAGCTTGTCTGCAGTGTCCAGAGAACTTCCTGTCAGACTGTACAATTACCCATATGGCTTTGTACTGTCCACTACCTTGAGTGTTGTACCACCCAATTGGTATTATTCTGGGATTACTACAAACTTACATTTATCAATATTTATGGAACTAAATTAATTTAAAACCTCCTAATTAATTTTAAATTTAATAAATTTTATCTTAAGTTAATGAAGCTTTGACACCAATTCTTTCATACCCCTTCTGTGTTACCGTAATTGTCCAAAATCTGAAATTGGTTGAAGCATTGAAGACTCAGCTTGGTTCTTCATATTTCTGAGCTTCTCTTTAACTGTTATTGTTGTTATTTGGTTTTTAGGAGCATTAACAACTAAGACCATATTGCTCCGGGGATATGCGGTGGTCATTCCCTGACCTTTCCGCATCCTCCGTACTTGGTGGCTCACGGGCTCAAACCCCGGTCTAATCAAGAAGCACGTGCTACGCACTGCTGCTGCTCCTGCCCACGGAGATGCCTCCTCTTCAACTGTGTCCTTGAAGATGTTATAATACAGATGGTCAAACACCATTCCTTGTTTTATGTTTATGAATTTAGACCTGAAAAGCTTAATGAAGAATGCTTCTTTAAATTTACTCATCCTGTTACATTGGTGATCTTGGATATTGGTCGTTAAGTTCTTTCCACAAACTACCAATGCAACAGGAGGCATCTGTCAAGGGTAAAAGTAGAGAGATTTTGCTTTTGTTAAGATGATTATAATGTATTTTCAATGTTTACTATTTCTTGCTCTATATTTGTCACATTGTCACAAAGACCAAGACATCTGTCATTAAAGTTTTAATAATCACAATGTTTATATAGGGTGAAAAATCAGAAGTGAAAGTACCTCCTTGTATTTCTGTTGTTTCTCTACACGTGGGTACCTAACACATTGTCTTCTTTTTTTGAATAAAAAATCCTAAAAAAACATGGCAGCAGGTTGTTGTCCTCCAAACTGTATGGGACTGTTCCAATAATGTAATCTTCAATGATACATAATATGAATATTAAGAAGAGAAAATACCAAATTGAAATTGATTAAGAATAAAAACATTACAAAAGTCAAAGTCCTGGTTTGCTACCATAATTGACAAAGGATTAAAAGTGGTGCAAACTGAAACTTTGGATTTTGGCCTTTGTTGTCATTTACCATTGTAGAAGTGAAAATTACTCAGTAGAAACATGTAGCAAACTATCTGGAAATGACATATACCTATTACCATAGCTGCCAACTTTTGACTTTCATAGCTTGAGTTCACACATTTATAAGCAGGAGGAGGGAGTGTATGGACCAAAAGAAGTGTATGGGCACCAGTGGGGTGATCTGATTGCAGTTTTTAAAGCTTTGAATGGATTGAGCAAGCTCAATGCTCATGGGATTATTCCTCTTACTCAGACTATACACATGGGGGGCATAAATTTGAATTGAGGAAAGATGGTTGCAGAATAGTTGGGCAGAAGGCTGCCTTTAGCCAATGGGCGTTGATTGCTGGAACAGACTTCTGTCTGATTGGAAGAACTAGACAAATTTGGGGGGGGGGGGATGAATAGGTAAAATGGGATATTTTTTTGCTGATGTTGTGTAAGCCTGTTTTCTTTCATCATTTCCTGCTACCAATACTAAAAACAGGTAAAAAAAAAATATAGGTTTTTGATCCAAAACAAGCAAAAAAATGGGAGGCTTGTTTTTTTTTCAAAAAAAAAAAAAAAAAAAAAGCAATGTGTTGTTTCCCAAAAAAACAAGGAAAACAGGAGATTTTTCGGAAAAAGGAGGATTTTTAAAATCTACAATGCACTAGAAATTAAATTACACTGGAAAAACATTTCATGTGTGTTTTCCAGTAATGCACAACAGTAATGCTTTTAAACATTAGCTTACCTGACATTTTACCATTTGTGGATATCTCTTTAGATATTTTGCATAAAGTATGCCTCAGTATTTTCAAGAAAAATACTGAGGCATACTTTACGCTCTTCAGAAATGTTGAGTCAAAGTTATATTGGTGATTTGGCACAAATATCGTATCACGGAACTAGTATACACTACCATGTACTTGTAGTACATGGTAGTGGAACTGTATAGTTTTAATTGTGGTAAATAAGTAGCTCATAGGTTCTAATCACTCAGTTTGGCATATATATATATATATATATATATATATATATATATACACATATATATATATACACATATATATATACACATATATATATACACATATATATATACATACATCTTTTTGCTTTTAGCTAAGAAATTCTATTTGCAGTAAGGCAATAACTAATATAAAACTCTACGAAGGTAATGGTATAGCATAATACATACAATGTAAATTTGATTTTAAAATTGAATTTAAATAGAAATCATACCTCAGACTAGAGCAGCAAAGCAACATGCTAAAAACAGCGGGAATCCTGTGGCTCAGATGGAGAATTGAAGGGGTAGTTCCCTTATGAACCATGGCCTTACAAAATGTGCTGCTTGTGCAATTTTGGGGTTCTCTCTGGAACGGGACATGACACAGCCAAGAGGAATATCTGTGTGTGTTCTGTACAAAGAGTATGAGGAAATTATATGCAAAATCAGCATTCTGATGGGTATTTTTGATACCTGATAGGGTGGATGCCTTCTAAGGAATTAAAATGGGTTCCACAGAGTCTTTGCTGCCGAATTCAATGCCAGAGCATGCACTTTTGCATCGGACAACATAGCAGCAATCCCCACAGCAGAATGCATAGGGAAATGGGAAACACATTCTGTGAAAAGAATAGGTGAAATAGGACAGGAGTAAAGGTAGTGATGTAGAGTAGAATCATCTTTTAAGAGTATAAAAGTTGATATTGTTGCATGCTGGCACTAATAACATTAAGAGTAGGGGAACTGAGTACTGATAAGTACAGGGAAATGCTGGGAAAAAGTCATGAGTTAGGATTACATTTGAAAGCAGTTGCAATTCTGCACAGACATGAGGAGGGAGTACATGTTGAGAGCCTCATCAATCAATTCAGCCCTGGAGAGACTGCAAGGCTCATAGGGTAGAATTTTTCTCAACAGTCTGTGCTTATTAACAGGAGAGGCTGATTTTACATAGATAGGATATGATTAAATAGAAAGGATGCAAAAATATTTGCTGATGCTATTGAAGCAGTGAAGTCAGTAGGAAAACTGCTATCTTGGGGGGATACACAGACTAATAGATTAATAATAGTCACAGGCAGAAGTGAAAGTGACTCTTGTACTGCTTCTATTGGAACATACAGCAATGTGTAAAGTGACTAGATGGTTGATTGTTGAAGCCAACTTCTAACCAGCTAGTGGATGGTTGATTGTTGAAACCATCTTTCATCTGTTGTTAACGAAGTGTGGGTAGTTTGAATAAATTCAAGGAACAACTAAACAAATTATTGGTGAGGACGGACAGGTGATGTGGCAAGTTTTTTTTTTTTTTTTGTTTGGTTGATGCTGTATAGGCTTGCTTTCTTGCGTCATATGCCAATAATAATATAACAATATGTAATATAAGCTTTGTTTATAACTATGAAACTGCTGTTGAGATTTGGATGTCAAGAGCATTTTCATTCAGTAGAAGTTGACCTGACTTCGGATTCTTTTGCCTGTTAAGTATTCACTCAGTATTGCTATCAGGAATTATTAAAATTGCCATAACTGACTTGGGATAATTTGTTATATTTAATGCTTTCTTCTGTACTTGTCAGTGCCCTGACCAAGGACCACAGTAATTCAACTCTTTCATAATAATACCTGACAGGTTCCTACACTGAAATTGACAGAATTGATGCTGGAAAACACCTATACTTCATCTATTTCATTTTCTTCAATGGCACCCAAAAGTACTGGAAAATTGTCCACAAAAAATTTCAAATCTGAAAATGGTGCACTAACAATTGATGAAATTTGTGATGCCTTGATATTTTTACAAATATTTTTCAATGAGAATTTGCGTACCTCATAGTCACATGCAGCAATAAAGTACATCCACCCTGAATAAAAGAGTAGAATTTTTTCCATTTGCTTTAGACTCTCCAAACCATGGTAGTAGAAGTGCCTATGACTAATCCAGAATTATCCTTCTGGTTTGGTTTGGTCTGCTATGGTAACCAACTTTCCAAATGGAAGTGGAAGATTTAAAAACTGTTACTATAATAAATTTGCACATAATGTTCTTCAGTATATCTAGTAATAATATTCTTAGTACATGTGAGGAAAATTCTGTTGGTTTTTCTCAAGGTGAAGCTCTTTCACCTGTTTTATTTGTGGCCATTTGGAATCCTTTTTTTTTTTAATTTTTTTTTTTTATGGTTAATCCAAACTTTGTCATTTATGCTGATGATTTGTATGTCTGTTCCAATTAAAGGCAATTAAGTTTTTTTGGCACTGTGGAGGAAGATTTCAAACTCCATATAAGGAATGCTGTCTTCCTTGAACAGGTTTGGGCTAAAGATAAATTCTACTGAAACCAAATATTTGTTTTTTCTCTTGCATGCAATTCAGCCCCAGTTTCCATATCTATTCATGGAGTTGTAATTAACAGGCCTAATGTGGTAAAGTTTTTATTCTAAATTGTTAAATGGGGTGTCTTTTTATTCTAAATTGTTATTTTGGGAAACACACTGGTGCAGTTAGGAAGTCTCTATTTGGTACATATTAGAACTTGAAACAGTCATCCAGGTGTTGATCAGGGAGATTATTAAAAAGTATTTTGATTTATATGTGAGATCTGTTGCTAACTATGCCTTCCCTCTTTGGGCATTTAGTAGCTAGCAACAGATCTCACATATAAATCAAAATACTTTTTAATAATCTCCCTGATCAACACCTGGATGACTGTTTCAAGTTCTAATATGTACCAAATAGAGACTTCCTAACTGCACCAGTGTGTTCGCCAAAAAGACAATCTGTGTTCCTTAAGCCTGTTAGCATAAAAGATTCCATTAAGCCAACTAGATGATAGTCATGTATTTTGGACTGTAGAAATTGTAGAACAAGTCTACAGTCCAAACCAGTACTTCATAAATGTTATTTCTGGGCTAATTAACTCATTTGCAATTGACTGCAACTCAAGGGACATGAATCCTGAGTATAGGAGAAGAATCACATCACTGCTGATGTGAAGGAATAATATACAGATGCCTTGTTAAGGAGTTTTCGCCATGGGTTGTCTTGTGTATTATTTATTTTTATATTTGTTTGGAAATAAAGAATTTTATGTGGAGTGTGGCAATAAAGTTCTCAGACTGGTGAAATAAAAAGAACACAAAGTGAAGGAGCTCAAGTATGGTTTTATATTCATTTAAATAGTATGAATCAGAGCTCTAATACTCAATATTTTCTACGTTGATATTAATATTTGTAAAATAATAAGAGGAGTTTTACCTCAATATAGTATGTAGAATGTAGAACACTTCTGTATGATACTCTCCAGAAATTAAAATGAAAAAATTTAACTTACATTAGAGTAAAAAATAAATAATTAAAAACCAATTTAACACAATTCAAATCAATTTAACGCAATTAAAAATATTCAAAACGATTTTGCTTCCTGAAGCTGACAACGCTTTTCGACCGTATGTCGTGACCACAGGAATGAAAATTACCGAATAGGGTTGAACCTGAAACTTCAATAGTGATTATTTGTTTTCGCGCATGTGCATAAAGGTCCACACATTGGAGATCAAATATGGCCACCGAACATTAACAGAATTCTCGTGTAATTTAATTTCTACGGTTACTGAAATTAATAGTCACGTATAATTACGTTGAACATTAAGTATTTTGGCCTTGTTAAATAAAAAAGTACGTTTTTCGTTAATGGCATGAAAGGCTAATTCTGACGCTGCTGAACGAGAAGCGCGAACTGAGGCTTCATGTTGATTTACACGAATATTCAGAGAAAATCGCGTCGAATCTTGGTAAGACGAGTCGCAATCACTGCAAGAAATGTTGTATACCAGATCATTAATTTGTGTTGCGAATGCAGAAAGAACCGAACAATTGTTCAGTATAGTGTGTAATTTCCGTATGGGCCTGGCCACGATTTTAAATTCGGTATCTTTAAAGAATCTATTAGGCTGTTTGTGCCACTGTTCAACATATGGGACAGAAATAAAGTATTTTTTGATATTACTATTGTTGGGTTTTTTTTTTTTTTTTTAATGAGAACCCCAAACACGAGAGGTATTAGAACCTATAGTACTTAGTACCGTGCTTGGGTTGGAGGTTGAGAAGACGAAAGAAGATATTTGTTGATATTGGACTTGAACTTCTGTAGATTGTAATTTTCAGGAAATATGTTATGAAGGAAGGTTGTTCCAGAAAACATCAGTTGAATGAATAAATGAGAAAGATGAATAGTTGGTTCTGTGGGTCTGAAGTTGGACAGTAAATGGATGTTGGCTGGTGGTGGCACGTGTTCGGACTGTTTTGAAAGAGAGAGCGGGAATTATAGAAGCCAATTCAGAAGAACAGTGCCCATGGAAGTATCTGTAGAAGAGGCATGCAGCAGAAACAGTGCGTCTATGAGAAAGCGAGTGGAGAGACTCTGTTAGAGATGAATCATTAATTAACCTAATCGCCCTCTTCTGAATGGAATCAAGAAGCCTGAGAGAGGTTTTGGGGACACCACCCCAGACGTGGGAACAATATTCCATGGCAGGGCGGATTTGCGATTTATACAGAGTGAGCAGCTGTTTGGAAGAAAAGTAACGCCGAGAGTGAAAGAGAAAACCAAGTTTTTTAGATGCAGAGGAAGCAATATTTGTAATGTGCTTGTGCCAAGAGAGATTAGAAGTCAGGGTAATCCCCAAAAGAGATATATCATTTTGCCTAGAAATCGGAGTGTCACTAAAGATAAGCATAGGAGCAGAAGAATCCTTTTTGCGAGATATAAGACAAGATTGAGTTTTGGAAGGGTTGAAATCAACTAAGTTGTCTTTGCCCCACTGGAGAATTATCCGAAGATCGGCATTTAAGGAATTGGCAGCAGATTTTCGAGAACTTGAAGCTGATTGAGCAGGACAAGGTTTCTCAAAATGGAAAATTGAATGCAATGTGCTATCATCGGCAAAACTATGGATAGGATTTCCAGTCAATGGAAGAAGGTCATTGATATACAAGAGGAAAAGAGTGGGGGAAAGAACTGAACCTTGGGGGACACCGGCATTAGTGGAGAAGTTGGAAGATAGAAAGCCATCTACCATCACCCTCAGTGAGCGATCAGAGAGAAAACTGGATAACCAATTACTAAAAACAGTTGGGAAACCATAAGATGGAAGCTTGTTTAGAAGACCTTTATGCCAAACACGATCAAAAGCCTTTGAGATGTCAAGAGCAACTACTTGTGTTTCACCGAACCTTTCCATTGAATTAGTCCATAAATGGGTAACATAAGCCAGAATATCACCAGTGGATCGACACTGACGGAATCCATACTGGCGATCATTGATCAGACGGAAGGTTTCTAGGTAGTTTAAGAGTTGTTGGTTAATTGATTTCTCCATTACTTTAGAAAGAGTAGAAGTAATTGCAATGGGACGATAATTGGATGGGAGGGATTTGTCACCCTTTTTAGGAACTGGCTGGATATGAGCAAATTTCCAAGCAGAAGGAAAAACACCTTTGGAATAAGAAAGTGAAAAAAAGGCGGCAAAGAATAGGAGTAAGTTCAGGAGCACAGGTTTTGAGAACAAGTGGAGAAATACCATCAGGACCTGGAGCTTTCTTAGCATCAAGATTCATCAAAATCCTTCTGATATCCTTTTGACGGAAGAACACGGGAGGCATTGAATGGAGCGTTTTAGGAATGGTGGGAGGTGTTTTACCAAGATCATTAATACATGAGCTCGAAGAAAAATGGGATGCTAGCAGGTCAGCTTTATCCTTGGCTGAAGTGACAACAGAACCATCTGGTTTGGACAGAGGTGGGAGCAGAGATGGGCAAAAGTTGCGGCCAATAGCTTTGGCAAGAGACCAGAATGCTCGGCTACCATTAGGGCAAGAAGCAAGTTTTCTACTCTTAGCCTGTTCAAAATCTAGTTTGGACTGATTAATAACTGCTTTACAATTGTTGCGAGCTTTGGTGTAGGCAGAAAATGGAACTGAAGAATTGGAAACAAGCCAATTACGATATGCAACATTCTTCTCTTGAACAGCCTTAGCACATTTATTGGAAAACCAAGGTTTAGATAAAGGACGAGATTTTAAAGTGGAGTGTGGGATAAAGGATTCCATTCCTGCAAGAATAATTTCACTGACACGATCTGAGCAAACGTTGACATCAGACCAAGGAAAAGAAGAAAAGAAGTCTCGCAGGTCATCCCATTTTGCATTCTTGTAATGCCAAACAATACGAGGTTGGGAATAGCCATGAGATAAAGGTTCCATTGGAGAAGAGACAATCACCAAGTTGTGATCTGAAGTGCCTAAAGGACCTCTCACTTCAACCTTGTACTTAGAAGGGTTGTTTGTGAGAAAAAGATCAAGCGTATTGGCTGTATGATTAGGATTGTCCGGTATTCTTGTAGGTAAATGAACAATCTGTGCTAGGTCATTAGTAATTGCAAAAGCCTCAGCATCTCGACCTGCTGGATTGGTGTGACTAGAAAACGGAAGCCAGCTGGAGTTGTGAACGTTAAAATCACCAAGGAAAATTACCTCACTGTTAGGAAAGTTGGACTGGAGAAAGTCAAGTTGCAAAGAGAGGAAGTCAAAGAGCTCCAAGTGATTAGTGGAGTTGGGAGAACGGTAGAGACAACAGATGAATTTTACACAATGAGGTAGAGAGATTTTAAGCCAGAGAAGATCAAAGAGAGGAGATTCCAAATTGCCAAGTCTCGGACATATGCACAAGTACCACCTTTGAGGCGAAAGGAATCATACAGCAAATAATTTGGACATCTGAGATGAGCAGTAGTTGTATCAACTGATAACTGAGATTCAGTCAGAAAAAGTACATGGGGTTTGGAAGACTGCAAGTGGAAATGGACATCGTTGAGATTGGAATTGAGACCATGTATATTTGTGAAATGAATTAGGAAGTCCTTGGGAGGTTTAGATCTTTTCGCAGATAAGCTTGCTCTATTATTTTGACAATTCATGGTGTATTCAATAGTAAGAAAAAGTGGGTGGGACATGCTGTATGAAGTAATGAAATTTCTGGATATGGCGCACACGTGGTAAGAATATACCCAGATCCTTGACATAACGTGGCCTCAACAATGCTCCCCGCATACACACTACTCGGACTCCCTCCAGTCACTATCTGGCAGAGTAGAATTAGCAAGATTATACACTAGCTGATCCAGAAGCCTCCTAGAGAGTTACCAATAGGTTTGGTCCGATGTACTATCTAGCGGCCGGCCTGCGAACACCGTTTTAGAGCTGTACCCTCGAAATGTAAGGAATATTGGATCTCGCCACGACATTCATCATAACCTCAAAAATCATCAATCATACTGCATGATGGAAGAGATAGGGAAGGGTTCCAGAACTTAGCTCTAGAGACTAAACATGGGTTCCACCACTTCAAGCCTCCAATAAGCAAAGTGGTGGTATTTCACTGATTGATGAGAGTCATCTACCACCTAGTACTGCCTGGTAACATAGAGGGGCGGCGTTCCTCCATGTGGTGTGGGCGCCACACCTCGACCCCTGCTTACGTTGGTTCACACCTGGGTGGTCACCCACCATGTACTTGTGCATGAAGGTTATACCCAGGATTACTAACAGTCCCACCATTGTGAAGGTGCAAGCAGAGGATTTGGCTGTCATAGACCGTCTGGACTTCGCCGAAATTGGGTCCACTTGACTTGAGTGTCACCCAAATATCAGTTCCATCAGCGTTTTAGACTCCCAGGTAGCAAGAACAGCTTGTCTGGCATATCTGAGAGAATGTCTGTGACAACCTGGTTGGTTTGTGTAGTATTTTGTATCCTACCCTTAGCCTGTACCCTAATTCGGTTTATTGTGGCAAGGGGGGGGGATAACCCCTGTTTAAGAACATGCTTAAACAGGGGTTATCCCCCCTTTACCACAATAAACCGAATTAGGGTACAGGCTAAGGATAGGATATAAAATACTACATGATAAGAACATGCTTAAACAGGGGTTATCCTCCCCTTTGCCACAATAAACTGAATTAGGGTACAGGCTAAGGATAGGATACAAAATACTACACCAACCAACAATAGTAATATCAAAAAATGCCACGTTTCATCAGAAATGTCTTCTCAACAAATGCAGAATGGGCAGAGGCATTGTTGTGCAGCAAGAACCAGCTGCTTTTCTCTAAGAATTGTGGCTTCACCCAGGAAATGTGCCTCATTAGTCTTTGAAACACCTGTACATAGAATGCAGCATTCCCTCTCTCCCCTCTTTATGTATAAATTTCTTGTGATTCACACCTGTTGCTCCCATGCTCAATAACACTCAAGATTGCTAGACAGTTCCCAACAGAGATCACATATCTTTATTAGGGATTAATTTGATCTCTCTCTCTCTCTCTCTCTCTCTCTCTCTCTCTCTCTCTCTCTCTCTCTCTCTCTCGCTCAGCAGATCTCAAATATTACTTCCTCTGCATAAAAAAACTGGACTTTCCTTTTAGCTCCTGGCATTACTTTTCCTCTAGATAGCTACTGACTCTGCATAAATCTGAATCCACCCTGCCATGGAAAAATGTTCCCACATATAGAGGTGGTGTCCCAGAACCTCATTAAACCTCTTAGACTCTAACCAAAAAAAACAGGGCAGTCAGGAGGTTAATTATTAATTAACCTGTCTCTTATCCACATGATCTGTTTAATGACCTTTCTCTATCACAAATATCACAAAGATGTTCAGTTTCTGCTGCATTCCTTTCTGTAATTCACTTTTAAACTTTAGCCTCACAGGGCTAACATTTCCTCATTTATACCGTCTACTTTTTTTGACACAATCTTCTTTTATGCATTTCCAAAAAAATACCATGAACAGAAATTTAACAAGTATTTTCTGCATTCTCAGCCTTCAACCAAGAGAGAGAGAGAGGAAGGAAGGAAGGAAGGGAGAGGGGAACCCTATTCCCATTGTTTTAACTAATTTTACCCAACAAATTTGTATCATGATAATGTGAGTTGAAATTAATGGTTGATAAAGCATTATTCAAATGATTTTTTAATATAGTGAAGTGTCACTCTTTTTGACTATGAAGTGTACCTTTTATTTAAGAAATAAAATGGATTGTTTACTTATGTAAATAACTCATGATAGGAAAGATACCACCACATATTGGGACTGTTAAATTTTAATAAGCATTAAAAAAAAAAAAAAACAATTATCAGATAATAATAAAAAAAAGTTTTTACAGGTGTAAATGCATGATTTCTATATATCAACAAAAGAAAAAAGAGGTTATTGCTATGCACGAATACTGACTGAGGTCTGGAAAAAGTAAAAAGATTTGGTAAATAAATCTTTCATAATTCTTTATAGCAAAATTATAAATATTCATTTTCATGTAAATATGTACAAATAAACATACGGTAATGATGATCACCACTATGGGAAGTTCTTTCATAACTCTCCCTCTCACTTCCAGGAGATCCTCTGTGGCATACGTCGGAAGGACTACTATTGGTACTACTTTTGCTTGAACCTGAAACAGTTAATAATTTAGGCTTGACTAAACTGAAATTTAAAAAAATAAGAATTTTTAAAACAAACTTGGGGCACAGAAATTAAAATTAGAGGTGCATGTCCAAAGCTGTGATATAAACACTTAAAAGCTAAACAAGCCAAAATAACATCTGACATTCTTATATAATATTTATGTGAAATATAAATCAGTTTTTCAACACAGTGATCCGTGTTAACTGCGTTGGATAGTGATTCACACTTGCAACTTTTTTTTTTTTTTTTTTTTTTTCAGATTGTGGACTGAACTACATCTGTCAGGCCAAGAGATATTAACACTTACAGCGTGAGTTAATTGAATATGCATGTGTTTGAGGCAGTAAGTTTCTCCCAAGTATAGAGTGAGTCTGTGAAAATTTATAAAGTGTTGTAAAAACAAAAACTTTCTGCACATGAGGGCTGTTCAAAAAAATATTCAGACTGCTATGACATAGTGACAATATGCATATCAGGGTGTATGACTTAATTCCCCTCAAAATAGTGTTTTTCTAAGACAATACATTTTACTTAACAATTTTCCCATGTATGGAAGCATTTCTGGAAAGCTCATTTTTAAATCACTGAAAGCTGATCTACTGTATTACTTTTTATTGTGGTACATTATCAAATAAATTTTTTTCAGGATTTTTTTTTTTATTCTAGAAAACAAAAAGAAGTCACATAGAGCCATATATCTGGTGAATCATGGGATTTGCTTGACTTGAGAAAATCTGTGTTTGGCTGAAAAACTCTGTACAAGTAACAATAAATGTGATAGCACATTATTATGGGTGAAGCAACTAGTTTTTGTACCTCCACTTTTCTAGTCTTTTTCTTTGAATAGCATCACAAAGGAATCTTAAAATTTCAATGTAGTAGTAGTAGTAGTGGCATGTGATGCAAGAAAGCATGTGTATGAGCTTATGCAGCATCAGCCAAAAAAAAAAAAAAAAATCACACCATTCCCTCCAAATGCCTGTCCAGTTCCTCCTTAAATTTATTCAACCTATCAACTTTCACAACGACAGATGGAAGTTTGTTCCAGCAATTAACCACCCGCTGGCTAAAGGCAAATTTCCGCACATCTATTCTACATCTGTCTTTTCTTAATTTGAATTTATGCCCCCTTAGGTTTGTAATCTGAACAAGTGGAAGGATCCCATCAGAATTCAGCGTGCTCAACCCATTCAAGGCCTTATATACCTCAATCAGATCACCACGCAGGTGCCCAGTCTCCAGCCCATTCAAGGCCTTATACACCTCTGGGATCCTTCCACTTGTTCAGATTATGAACATAAGGGGGCATAAATTCAAATTAAGAAAAGACAGGTGTAGAATAGATGTGCGGAAATTTGCTTTTAGCCAGAGGGTGGTTAATTGCTGGAACAAACTTCCATCTGTCGTTGTGGAAGTAGACAGGTTAAATAAATTTAAGGAGGAACTGGACAGGTATTTGGAGGGAATGGTGTGATTTTTTTATTTTTTTTATTTTTATTTTTTTTATTTTATTTTATTTTATTATTATTATTTTTTTTTTTTGGCTGATGCTACATAAGCTCATACAGTTGCTTCTTGCATCACATGCCACCACCACTACTACTACTACTTTATTGCACATTTTCTGTGTGTTTTTTGGCCGAGGGAAGGAAGTCATTCACTCATTGGGATGATTGCTGTCTGATTTCTTGATCGTATCCATATTCCTTTCATCACCAATAATGTTTCAAAAATGTCTTGTCATTCAAACATTTTATTGATTAATTGACAGCTTCATTGACTATTAAAACGAACTTCCATTTGGTTTTGTAGAAGTGCATAACATTGGACAACAGGTAAAATGTTATGAAAACGAAAATACCCAATATTGACTAGTTTTATGCTGCTGATTATGAAAAATCACATTAAAATTTGTCAATTGGCTTTTGTTTTTGAATTACAGTTGGGATCTCAGATTAGCGAGTTACTCTACATTCACATCTCTATTATCTGCAATACAAGTTACTCTACCATTTGCAATTATCCCATGCCTCATGGTGAAGTACTACCTATTCCTCAACCACCTGACCATTTTTCTGTACACTCTAATGAAGATACATACACTGAAGAACATCAACTTGATATACATGAAGAAGTACAACAGCCGTCTATGTCAAGGTTTTCACCATTTTGTCCAAACCTTTATCTTTCTGAACCACATAAGATCACAGAAAGCGAGCTTAATGATCTCATCAGGGATCTCAAACTGTCGAAGAATAAGGCAGAGCTTTGGCCGTGAGGCTACAACAGTGGAATCTTCTAGATCATTTTGCGAAAGTGACAACGTTTCGTACTTGAAATAAAGATTATGATAAATTCTATCAAACAGAAGGTGAACTCACTGTTTCTAAGGATGTTGATGGTCTAATGGCAGCAATAAACATGAGGCACATTCCCGAAGAATGGCAACTATTTATAGATGCTTCTAAGGTTAGCCTTATTACCCAATGGAATTATGCTGCCTTCAATACCTCTTGCGTATGCCGTCCACAAAAAAGAAACATAAGCAAGCATAGAGAACATCCTCTTAGGTGTACACTAGCAGAAGTATGAGTGGCAGATATGTGGTTGTTTAAAGGTAATCGGCATTTAAATAGGACTACAAAAGGGTTACACTAAGTATTGTTGCATTCTCTGAAATGTGGAATAGTCGTGCCAAGGACATGCACTATGAGAAGAGGAATTGGCCTCAACGAAAATCATTAACACCTGGAATGAAGAACGTAGCATTTGAACCTCTAGAGATCCAAATAAATTTTTGCTTCTAACACTCCACATCAAACTGGCGCTCATTAAAAATTTCGTGAAAGCTTTGGAAGTGAACAGTCCTGCATTCACATACTTGCAAGAGAAATTCCAAAGACTTAGTACAGAGAAGATTAGGGCAAATGTTTTCATTGGTCCACATATAAGGCAAAGATGAAACAATTCAAAGATTTCAAAGATGAACAATTCGAATGTGTCCTTAGTGACAGCAAGAAATGAGCATGAAAAGCTTTTCGAAATGTTTCGACTGGTTTTCTAGGAAGTGTTAAAGCCAGAAACTACAGGCAGCTTGTGGAAGATCTCATTATATCTACAATAATATCGACATTATATCTACTCTATCGAGTAATCCAAAGTTACCTCTCCAGTAGACTCATCATGGTGAATGCTCCATATAAAATACTCACCAGAAAAATCAACAGAGGCTGTCCACAAGGCTCCGTTTTAGGACCTACGTTATGGAACATCGTCTTGGATGAATTCCTAAATACCGATATTGGAGAGGCATCTTCACAAGCTTTTGCAGATGACCTCATCCTGATGATAGAGGCAAACAGCAGAATCCAGCTGGAAAGAAAGGCAAATCATGCCCTTAAAATCCTATAAGAGTGGACCAATATCCACTTCCTTAGGATCTCTGCAACCAAAACAGACTCCATTCTCCTCAAGGGTGCCCTAGAATACAGGAGACCCCCACAGATTAAGATTGATGGTATCACACTACGACTGTCCAAGGAACTTAGATACCTGGGAGTAATACTTGACCCCACTCTCTCCTTCCAGGCACACTTGAAATACATCCGTAAGAAGATATGGGCTATACAGCCCTTGTTACCAGAGTCGCAAAAAGGGACTGGGGATTGAAAAAGAAGACCCTCAAGCTGTTTTACAAAGCCGCTTTCTTGCCGACAGCTACCTATGCTTCCGGAGCATGGTAGCCCAAAGTCACCATGGCTATAAATCGCAGAATCCTCGACTCTATCCACAGAGCCATGCTGCTCGCTATAACCCGGGCCTGCAGCACAGTTAGCACCCACGCGCTGCAGGTGCTGGCAGGAACCCTACCTTTAGACCTCGAAGTAGCTAAATGTGGAGTATTATATGAACTCTCCAAGGGAAGGGCCTGCACCTTTGCCAGCTTTGACACAGATCCTACCACAAACCGTTTGACTGAGAAAAAGAGACTTACAAATCATCTCATGCAAACCTGGCAAACCAGATGGGAGAATTCCCCAAAGGGAGAAGTCACCAAACAATTCTTCGCCAACTTTGGAAAACTCTATCCAATGGCTCCAGCATGGTTCACGCCGGGACTCCACGCGACCTTCCTGTTAACAGGACATGGTGCCTTTAAGGCTAAACTTACAGCCCTGGGTATTACAGATGACCCTACTTGCTGCTGTGGAGAGCTGGAGAGCTTTTACCACCTCATGCATGAATGCCAGCTTTATGATGACCTCCGCTGCCAGCTCATCACCCGGATCACCTTTTTGCCCAGAGATAGAGAACAACACCTCCTGGATGGGAGCAGGAATATATTGCCTTCTCAAAGTTCGCTGAAGCCTTGTACAGAAGAAGATGTGACTTGAATGCACACTAGCCACATAATGGCTAGAAGCCAAAATGTGCATAACACCAAAGATGACCTACCAAGCAACCATGAAGATAGACAAAAAATCTGAACGAAGGACAAATAGCAGCTGTTCTGGTGGCCTGAGCCAAGCACTAGCCTGGCTCTCCTTTAATACCCCTTCCTGGCAAGAGGACGAGACGACCAGTCGCCTCGCCCCCCTGCTACCCCACCTTTCCTTCTGGTGAGGCATGGGCATGCCTCACTGACCACCTGGGGAATCTCTTCTGTGTCCCCCATACTTCTGCCTTTTCCCCCCAGCTGTCTTCCTCCCCTTCCCCACTATCTATACACGACGCGAGCGCCCTATACACTAAATTTAATCTAGCTCAAAAATAATCTTCGCCCAGTCTCGGCCTAATTATCCTACGCACTGCCCTACTCCTGCCATATGAATGCATGCACACGTGCTGTATGCAAACATCCAAAGTAATTACGATTGCATGGATGTGTATATATTATGTATAACTGTTGTGTATATGTGCATATATGTGTATGTGTACACAAGTTTTTTTTTTTTTTTTTTTTTAGGTCCTAGCCGCCAAAATCTCAGGAAATTAAGCGGCAGGACCTGCCAGAGTAAATCTTAGTCTACTGGTGTTTCCTGGTCTGCCTCCATGGGGCGAAGGTGGGGCAACGCTGGGCTCCAGTGGCTAAATGACCAGATGAACAATGGTACACGACATTACACAGGTACAATACCCACACACTTTTAAACCGCTGGCATTCCCAGAAAACTGGTACACCCACAAAGCAAGCAACGTGGAGATGGGGGAAACCCCTGGTGCCGCATGACAACAATATACCTTATACCATACACCTTATATCTACAATAAGAGATAAAAAACTACTCAGCCCTCATAGCAAGAGTCTCGCGAAAGGATTGGGGCTTAAGGAAAAGAATCCTGACCCTTTTTTACAAGGTTTTCTTCATCCCAGCCATCACCTATGCAGCAGGGATCTGGTTTAAAAAAGCAACAACCACAGTCAATAAAAGAAAACTAGAAATGATACAGAGCAGCATCTTACTCACTGTCTACAGAGCATGCTGCATGGTCAGCTCACACACACTGCAGGCCCTTGTGGGGCTCTTACCCTTGGACCTGGAGATTGTCTGCTGTGGCATGCTATATCAATTATCAAGAGGGGAACAGTGTAACTTGCATTGTCTTCACCATAGACCCAACCAACAACAAAGCAGAAAAGAAACGACTAACAAAATATCTTCAACAAACCTGGCAGTCTCGATGGGCGGACTCAACTAAAGGTGAGATAACCCGGAAGTTCATCCCGGACATTACCCAAGTGTATCCTCAACAGCAAAACTGGTTCTCACCGGGGCTCTACACCACCTTTCTTCTAATAGAGCACGGCTCTTTTAATGCCAAGCTGTCGAAATTCAGCATCAGAGATTCCACATTATGCCACTGCAGAGAAAACCAAACATGGGTGCACCTAATGTATGATTGTCCCCTCTTTGAGGACATCAGATGTCATTTCATCACAAAGATACGCTTTAACCCAAAGGAATGGGAGCACCTTATATTACATGAGGAGCAGCACTACAAGGCCCTCTCGTGTTTTGCACATGAGCTATTTACCCAGCTAAGGGCAATGCCCCAACCTCCCCAGGCCTGATGCAGGACAACTCCTGCATCAGGCAGGACAACAGGACAACTCATGCAGGACAACAGGACAACATTAAGAGTAGGAGACCGGCAGAATTACTTAACAAGTACAGGTCACTGTTGAACAAAAGCCGAGAATTAGGGTTGAATTTGAAAGTGTCTGCAATTCTGCCCAGACACGATAGGAGGGAGTATATGATGAGAGCCTTGTCGATCAATTCGGCCCTGGAAAGATTGTGCAAGGCTCAAGGGGTAGAATTTTTTTCAGCCTGGACTGTACTTGTTAACAGGAGAGATTGCTTCTACAGGGATGGGATACACTTAAATAGAAAGGGTGCAAGAATATTTGCTGATGCTATCGAGGCAGTGTTAGGTGGGTCGGAAAACTGCTAGCTTGGGGGGAGACAAAGACCAATAGATTGACAGTAGCCACTGGCAGAGGTGAAAGAGATTCTTGCACTGCTTCTATTAGAATGAGCAGAAGCCTGAAAAACAAGATGCATGGTATTTCAGAGACTGCTGGGAGCCATTGCGGTACAAGTAAACACATGGGTTGTGTTAGGGTAGCTAAGAATAGAAACAGGTGCAGGTATACTTGCGTGTACACCAATGCTAGGAGTTTAGTAAATAAATTTGATGAATTTGAGGTATTGCTCAAAACATCGAAGGCAGATATTGTTGGGATATCAGAGACGTGGTGTCACACAGATATAAGGGATGCGGAACTGCAATTTGGGGAGTACAACGTCTACAGAAAGGATAGACAGGATAGGAAGGGGGGAGGTGTTATGCTATTAGTTAAGAAACACATAAAAACCAAGGAAGTGAAGCCAGTCGACATCGCTGGACAGTGCAGTGTGGAGTCAGTTTGGTGTGACATAAACATTGGGAGATCAAAATTGAGAGTAGGAGTGTGCTAAAGGCCTAATGACTCTGATGAGTATAATAAGGAACTGTACAGGGAAATAGAGTGGGCCAGTCAATCAGAGTGTCTTATAATGGGAGATTTTAATTTCCCAGATATTGACTGGAATTTGGGGGCTGGATACTCACACACTAGCAGGACTTTTGTGGATTTATTGGATGATTGTTTTCTACATCAGCATGTTCGGGAGGCAACTAGAGGGAGTAATACTCTTGATTTGGCTTCACCTCATATCTGCAGATAATCATATCTGCAGGCAGATATGATTATCAGCAGTGATTCTTCATGCATTAAGAATCTGCAGATAAATGAACCACTAGGTGGCAGTGATCACAGTGTGCTGAAGTGGGATTTACTCAAAGAGGTAACTACCATTAGGGGTAAAGGGAAGGGTTATTGCTTTCGTAAAGGCGACTACGATGGACTGAGACAGTATTTAAATTCTATACAGTGGGACCAACTGACGATGTTACCAACAGCAAATTCAAAATGGAAAGCATTCAAAGAACTTATCTTGGAAGCTACTAGGCTTTACATACCAACTAAGAAATATTGTTCAAGGTTTAGGCCAAAATGGATGTCAGATGAACTAATGAGGCATATGGCAGAGAAGGAAAATGCATGGGATACTTACAAATTAACACATGACACAGAAGCCTATGATAGATACAAGTTGATATGCAACCAAGTTACAAAGGAGGTTAGGCAGGCCAAGGCAGATTACGAGAAATCCTTGGCAAGGGATGCAAAGAAAAACAGCAAAGAGTTCTTTACTTATGTAAACTCTAGAAGGAAGGGGATGAATCAGATTGGTCCACTTGATATTGATGGGTCAACTGTTGATGACCCTGCTCAGGTAGCTAACAAACTAAATGAATATTTTGTATTGACATTCACACATGAGGAGTTATTCAGCGAGGGGAATGCCAGAGGTGTATTCAACTCTAGCAGTAAGCTACAGAATCTTGAAATAACTGGGAGTAAAGTGGAGGAGAAACTGTTGAAGATAAACACAAGAAAGGCACCCGGGGTGGATGGGATCTATCCAGTTATATTAAAGGAGGCAGCAAAGGAAGTAAGCAAACCCTTAGCCATAATTATGAGAGCTTCCTTGGACTCAGTGGAGGTACCCATAGACTGGAAATGTGCAAATGTGACCCCAATTCACAAAGGAGGATCAAAGGCTGACACAACTAATTATAGACCCGTGAGCTTAACTTCTGTTCCAGGAAAATTAATGGAGGCACTGGTTAAAGAAGCACTGCAGGATCATTTAGACAAGACTTCAGTTATAGCTCAGACACAGCATGGTTTTGTTAAGGGGAAGTCTTGCCTGACCAACTTGATTGGATACTATGATGCAGTCACAAAAGAACTGGATGCAGGGAATAACTTTGATATTATATACTTGGATCTTAGAAAGGCTTTTGATACTGTTGCACATGGAAGACTGCTACACAAATTGGAGCAGTGTGACATTGGAGGCAAATTGCTGCTATGGATAAAGGGGTGGTTGAGGGGGAGAAGACAGAGAGTGGTAATCAATGGACACTGCTCATCGTGGACTAATGTTATTAGTGGAGTCCCTCAGGGCTCAGTGTTGGGTCCATTATTGTTTTCTGTATTTATAAATGATATTGATGATGGTATATCAAGCTTAATGTCCAAGTTTGCAGACGATACAAAGGTTGGCAGGGTTGTCAAGGACACTACTGACACTATGCTGCTGCAACAGGATCTGGAAAGGTTGAGCAGATGGGCTGAGAGGTGGCAAATGAAGTTTAACATTGACAAATGTAAAGTACTACACGTGGGAAACAGCAACCCCAGAGCAACGTATCAACTCTGTGGTACTACACTGACAGTGGCAGAGAATGAAAGGGACTTGGGGGTGGTTGTGCAGCAGATATGAAGTTCTCTGAGCAGTGCAGTGCAGACGGGCTGCAAGAGTAGCTCATGGAGTATTGTCAATGATATACAGGAATTTTTCCAGCAGGGATAAGGAGGTGATTATTCCATTGTATAAGGCAATGGGCAGGCCACACCTAGAGTACTGTATACAGGTCTGGAGGCCTCATTTCAAGAAGGATGTAGAGCTGCTGGAACGAGTACAGAGAAGGGCAACAAGATTAGTGAATGGAACAAAGGGGTGCTCTTACGAAGAAAGGCTTAAGTTTTGCAAATTACAGTGTCTGGAGACTAGGCACCAGCGAGGTGATCTGATAGAGGTGTATAAAGCCTTGAATGGTTTAAGCATGCTCAATGCTGATGGGATTCTTCCTCTAGCTCAGAAAAATCACCTGAGAGGGCATAAATTCAAATTGAGGAAAGACAGATGTAGGATAGACGTGCGGAAATTTGCCTTTAGCCAGCGGGTGGTTGGTTGGTGGAACAGACTTCCATCCCTTGTGGTGGAGGTTGATAGCCTAAATAAGTTTAAGGCTCAGCTGGACAGGTATTTTGAACGAACAGAGGGGTGAAGTGGAAGTCTGTTTTTTTTTTGGCTGATGCTGCATAAGCTTGCTTTCTTGCATCAAATGCCTCTACTAATGCTAAAGTTTTTATCAGAAAGTGAAGATATGAACTGTTTTTTCATCTGGCTGAATATCCTCTCACACTCAGCATAACTATTATATTTGGCATTTTAACAATTCCTTAGGAAATGTTAAAATGCCAAATGAGAATAATATGTCATATTTCATGTTTCCTTCTGCATTTGTCAGTTCTCCAGGGAGCACCACTGTACAACAATTTTTCTTCTCTCATACTAACTTCTTGAAGGTTCTCACACTGAAACTGCAGAACTGACAATTGACCAAAACATCTACTGAAAATGATATTGCCTTAGTATAAGGAGAGGATGGTAGCCAAGCTAATTGCAGATGCAAAGAGGAACACATACAGGAAAAAAATAGACTCCAGTTCTGTAAGCTACAAAGTTTGTAAACTAGGCATTTACATGGGGAATCTAATTGAATTATTTAAGGTCGTAAAAGGACTGAGAAACTAAATGGAAGCATAATTCTCTTTCTTTGATGATATACACAAGGAGAAAAATTAAAGAAAGACAACTGCAGAATGGATTATAAGAAAATTTGCCTTTAGTCAATCAAGTACTGGAACAAGTTAACACATAGCTTGTAGAAGTGGGAGGCTTATGTAGATTTAAAGATGGATTAGAAGGATATTTGGAAGAGATAAAATAAATCTGCTAAATAAGCTTTGCTTTCCTGCATCATTCTGTCATTTTAATACTAATACTATATAATAAAATTCATCAAGTAAATGTCACAAATAAAGGTGTACATACCCACAGATAATCCAGTATGCTCTTCAGATCTGCTTGGTTCTGAGAGATGCTTATAAAGGTTCTCTCCACTTCCAAAAGGACTGCTTCCCTGGAATAATTTTATTTTTGAATCTTATAACAAGTAAAGCTTTTCATAAGCAATGTTTAATTTCCAAACATTAAATTTAGACTAGTAAATGAACCAAGATGCAGTCAGAGAGTCTACTTATAATACAGCATCTGCAGTCACTTTCTATAAGTACATATGAATAATATATTTGGCGAAGGTAAAGAAAGCCTGCATGAGAAGCATGCAAAAGTTCAATGAAATTTACCGGTAAAAGTACTTTGCCGTAACGGCATTTGTATTGTTGCTTGCTTGGTAAACAGACAGAGGGTGTTATCGGTCTGGAGTAGAAATTGAATCCCATGGGAGATTGAAACCCTCCTGAAGTGGAGGGAGTAAACTGACCTTTTTTCTTTAGAATCACTGGTGGACTAGTGGATAAATTGTTTATTAAAAAAAAAAAAGGCAAAGCAAGCCCACACGAGAAGCACGGCAAACTTCAAAAAAGTTTACGGTGAAACTACGTTAGGAACATTTTTTACGACGCCAGAACTTCCAATATGACCCTGTTTGTGATTCAATTAGTGATAATTCTTTCTCTAGTGTAAATTTAATTCCAATTTCCTCAATTCCAGTTTCATTTAATACCATTAAAATTTCAGCATTCATTATAATATCCCTACTCAGACTCTTCCTAAAAGTAATGATCTAAAGGCAATTTCATAATTGCCTTATATAGTGGAATTATAAACTCCCTTATCTCTAAAGCAACTGTTTTATAAATTACTGGGAGAAAACTATGGGATCTTCTTTGCCACTTCTTTGCAGTGTATTGTATGAGAAATTCATATCTGGATTATAACTCCCAAAAGCTTTTCTTCTTCAACCAGTTTTAATTCAATTCAACCCCTCCAAGTATATATTATTTTTTTATTTTTTCCCCAAAAAACAAGTATTAAAACAAATACTAACCAAATACAAATACTGCTTATAGATTAATTATACAATGTACAGTTCTCATTTTGCAGCATTAAACAAAGTTTCTATATTTCTGACCATCCCTAAAGACTATCTAAAGTTGTCCTTTATGTACCACCGATTGGCACTGGTCCTTAACCATTGCCCCATTCTTCAAACCATCTATAAATTTTTGTATCATGCCACGTGCCCTTTTGTTAAAGTCACTTAAGAAAATCGAGATCAGGAGTAGTCCCAGCACCAAGAGACTACTTCTAACCCTAACCCACTCTGAGGAGTAATCATTAATTACAACCCTTTACAACCAATAAAAATTTACTATTGTTAAACCCCCTCCCCATAAACCTCAATCAGATAGTTTCTAAGGTACCTAGTTAACAAGCTATGTAGCCCACACAGTTTAAGCGATCCTATAATCCAACTAGGATTTTTACCTGTGATCTTGCTGTGATACATCTTAAATACTATCTCTATAGGACAGAGTCAAATGCTTTACTAAAGTCCAAATTAACAATATAAAAGTTAATTTCTGCAGGGAACTCAAAAGTGACACTATCATATTAACAAAGTCATGTTGATTAAACAAGATTTATTCTGAAAGCATGCTATACACTTGTGAAAATGATTTATATCCAAATGAATCTATACTTCATTCTCAATCATTACCTCCATGATTTTCCTCACCACTGAAGACAGAATGTGTAGTTACTGACTTTGTTCTTGAAACACCTTTGCCAACAGCAATGATGTTTTTCTGACCCAAGGAAATTATCTATGTGTAATGGGGCCCTTATAAATAAACTTAATAGTTTGATGCAATCTTTTATTAATTCTCTTAAAATAATAGGGGACCTTATTTTCTTCCCAAAATATCAGGGCTTTATATAGTCAGGCTCAACAGGTTTTCTACTAAATAGTCCATAATTTATACTTTGCTGATTGAACATCAATATTAAAAACATTGCTCCGATTCATTTGCACAGTTTCTCCCTGCTGTGAAGGAGTTTCTATCAGTAAACATTGATGTCAGTAAATATCATCATCTATATTAACTAAGTTGAAAAATTACTATTCCACACAACCACTGCATAAAAATTATTTCATTTGCACTTTTCTTTATTGTATTCACAGACATGTAAAACTTTTTATCTGCAGCCACTCCCTGGCTTACGTAATGTTTGACTTACGGAAATTTGACTTTACATAAGTTTTTGCCAGCCGGTGCAAACTGAAAAAAAAAAAAAAAGGAAACGTATTTTGCATCCCGTAGAAATAAATGGAGGTATCGTGAAAATATTGTAATGTCAACCCAATAACACACTGGTTGTTTTTTTTTTTTTTTTTTTTTGGTAATTCTTTCCAAGACCTTGGAAGTTGAAATTTTGCTATATAACTAAGCTATTTGTCTCTCTAAAAGGTCATTTTTCTAATGGAAATTGCACTATATTTTCATCGTTATCATATGTTCCATTATTACTATTATAATTATTAGCTATATGGTGCAAGGAAGCCTGAGGCTTATGCTGCACCAGCCAAAAAAAAAATTCCTGAGTTACCCTAAGAGAGAGAGAGAGAAGTAGAAGGGAATCACCAAGAAGGAGAAGAATGATGATATCCAGCTCAGGACCGTGGGTGTGCCAAGCCCATACTCACTAGAGGTGAGCCCCTGGGGTTATAAGAATCAATTTTGAACACCTCTGTAATATTTTTCTAAAACACATTTCTGAAGGTCACTACCATAAAACAATAAAAACAATTTGCACTTTCCGGTTTATTGGGCTTTTCTGTTAGCGCAATCTATTATAAACGGGTAGTAAACTCGGGTAGTAAGCATTTGTGATAATACTGATAACTGGAATTCTGTGAGTTTTTATGTTATGGTATTATGGTGAAATGAGTTCCCCTTCACTGAAATCTTAAATCATATAAAAAACATAAATAAATTTTCAGAATCTTCTCTTCATTCCTATTTACTTATTATAGTGGTGAAGGGAAAGAGACCAATGGAAAGTGCAAGTGCTGGCAGTGCTAGGAAACAAAACAAAATTCATTTAGAAATGAAGACAATTAATTAAGAATTACGGAGCAGGACAAAGTTTGTCATCTATTGCATGGAATTAGGTCTTGCTGCTTCAACAGTGAATACTATTTTAAGAGACGGTGTGCTATAAAAGAACAGCTTAAAGGATCAACACATTTAAGATCAACAGTGATCACAAAAGAGCATTCAGGTGCTATATCGAAGATGGAAAAGTTATTAGTAATATGGATGGAAAATTGGATTCAAAAGCAAGTGCCCATGAGTCCAATGGTCATTCAAGCAAAAGCAAGAAGTATTTATGAAGATATCAAGGAAAAATAGGGCAAACCCCAAGCCAAGTTCATGGCAAGCAACAGGCGATTTAATAGGTTCAGGCATTGCGCTGGTTTCCAAAACATTAAAGTATGTGGTGAAGTCGCCAGTGCCACTTCTGCAGCTGCAGAGAAATTTTGTGATGTGTTGGGAAAAACCCCTTCTAAATCTCCACAGCAGCGTGCTTATCAGTTGGAGAGTTAATTCTGGCAACGATAATCGAAAGGTAAAACTTGCTGACATTATGCCTGTCTCCTCTCTTTTTGTAATTTTATAATTTTGATATTTTTGTAATTTTATATTTTTGAAATTTTGTACACTTTTGTAATTTTTCCTGCGCATGAGATAAAAAAAGTGAATAAATAATTCTATTTGCATGTTCGTCGAACATTTCTTTTTTGCTTCAATCAAATTTGCAAGTGCTGCATAATCATTTAGGGAAATTCCGACTTACATAGAGTTCCGTGGAATGCAACCCTAATGTAAGTCGGGGAGTAGTTGTACTTTCTTTCTCTTTTAGCCAGTGATTTCTCATACACAGACTTTGCCTGTCTAACCATTTCTGCAGCACCATTACAGATCAAATGAGAACTTACTGAGAGCCACACTTCTTGCTAAGGAAAATCCTAGAGGTTGCATTGTCAAATGTCAGATCAAGCAACTATGAAGGAGAAAGAAAAGAAGTCAATAATTTTTTTTCCCAAAAATTTACTGTCTTAAAGCGTAAAGTATATTGATGTCTAGCTGCACCAGGGGTTTCCCCCGTCACTGTGTTGCTTTCATTGTGGGTATACCAGTTCGCTGGGAAAGCCGAGATTTAAAAGTGTATGGACATTGTCTACGTGTAGTGTTATGTACTGCTGTTCTTCTGGCCATTTAGCTGCTGGACCCCTGCTGAGGCCCAACGTTGCCCCACTTTCGCCACTGTGGAGGCAGACCAGGAACCCAGTAGTTTTAGATTTACTCTGGCAGGCCCTGCCACCTAATTTCCTTGACTTGGCTTGTATACTTGGGCGTCACTAGATCTTCTTTATTCCTCTCTGGAAATATGGTCTGTAGATTTCTTTGGAATAGCTCCTCTGATAGTTGGTCTGGGGTAAAGTCTTTGGCCAGGTCATATATTATGATTGAAGGGCCTCATTTTTTGGGTGCAACAGTGGTTAGACCTAGTTCAGGTGTTTTTGGATTTTATATTATTCTTTGTGCTTCCTCTCTTGTTTCCATTTCTATCAGTACTCAGACATTCCTTGTTTCCCATACGGCCTTTATTCTTGTCTTAAATTCTTCGTTTAGGTTAGTCATTATTTGGGATTTGAGTTGCTCACTGGAATGGTTGTCGTCGGGTTTTTTGGTCATAGGACCACTACATGTGATTGTTTAGGGTCTTTCTTTTGGGTTTGTGTGTTTTGCCCACCACTATTGAGTCGCTTGCTGGTGTCCTCAGCGCTTGTGCATATGGTGGAGCGCAATGTAGCATTTGTTTGTCTCTATCCATGTTTCGTGCTTCCAATATTGCCTCTGCCTTCTGTAGTTGGCTGAATGTGTTCATTAAGATGGCTTAGAGTTTATACCATTGGTGTACAATTTCTGCTCGTAGTAGGGATGTTATTCTGCTGCTGTTTTCCTAGGTGCACTATAGCCCCAGCAGCTTATGTGCGCCTAAATCCCCATAACACACACCCACTGTTTTCCTTCATCAGATTTTCTAAAGCCGTTCGCAGCAGTAATGTCTGTTCTGGAACGGTTCCCTTTGGTAGTGCTGGATCGAGTTTAGTATTTTCTAATGGCATGGATTGTCCCTCCTGGGTGTTCATGCTGATCCTTTATTTCGCTGGCACTCCGGGTTTCACGGTCAGAGTTCGGTACTGTTGATTTTTTATTTTGGTAATTTGGTCTATGATCCTCAGCCTCTTCAGTTTGGCTGAGGGTGCCAATCTCTATGACTTCCATATCATTTTCATGCATTTTTATTTATTTTTCCAGATAATCAGAGTTGTCCAGATTATCGAGGTGCTGAGTGTTTCTCTACATAGGTCTCTTCAGGAGTCGCTGAATAATGCCTTACACGAGTCCATATGTTAATTTAGAGGGGTACACTACTGTGTGTGTTTTTCTTTCCCCCACCGAAACATGCGGAGGGAAACAGCTGAAGGTAGAAATTCCAAATAAGAAAGTCGGAATATAAGTTAAACTAACAGGTCTGTAATTACTTGTGTCACCCTTTGATCCACTTTGTGAACTGGGGTCACATTTGCACATCATTAGTGCATGGGGACCTCCCCTGAGTCCAAGGAAGCTCTCATTCTTATGGTCAATGGTTTGCTTACTTCCTTTGCTGCCTCCTTTAATATAATTGGATAGATCCCATCCAACCCAGGTGCCTTTCTTATGTTTAACTTCAACAATCTCTCCTCCACTTTGATCTCAGTTATTAGAAAATCATTTAGTTCCCTGCCAGAGTTTGATAAACTTCTGGCATTCCTTTCTTGAATAACTCTTCATGTGTGAATGTAGATGCAAAATACTTATTCAGTTTGTCAGCTACCTGAGCAGGGTCCTCAACAGGCAAACCATCAATATCAAGTGGACCAATCTGATTCAACCACTTGCTTCTAGAGTTCACATAAGTAAAGAACTCTGCTGTTTTTCTTTGCATCCTTTGCCAAAGATTTCTCGTATTCCACCTTCACCTGCATAACCTCTTTTGTGACTTGATTACACACCAGCTTATATCTATCATAGGCTTCTGTGTCACCTGATGATTTATATGCATCCCATTTTCCTTCTCTGCAACAAGTCTCATTAGTTCATCTGACATCCATTTAGGCCTAAACGTTGAACAGTATTTCTTAGTTGGGACAAAAAGCCTATTAACTTCCAAGATTAGTTCCCTGAATGCTTCCAATTTAGAATTTGCTATTGGTAACATCATCGGTTGGTCCCACTGTTGTCACCGTTACAAAAGCAAAAACCCTTTCCTTTTCCCCTGACGGTAGTTACATCTTTGAGTAAATGCCACATTAACACACTGTGATCACTGCCACCTAGTGTTTCTTTTATCTGCAGATTCTTAATGTATGAAGAAATACTATTGATAATCAGATCCAGAGTATTATTTCCTTTGGTTGTCCCTCAAACATGCTGCTGTTGAAAAAAATCGTCCAATAAATCCAAAAAAGCCTTGCTAGTGTGCGAGTGACCAACTCAGAAATCCCAGTCAATATCTCGGAAGTTAAAATCCCCCATTATAAAACAATCTGATTTACTGGCCCACTCTATTTCTCTCTACAGTTGCTCATTATACTCATCAGAGTCATTAGGCCCATAACACACTCCTACTCTCAATTTCGCTTTCCCAGTGCTTACGTCACCAAACTGACTCAACATTGCACTGTCCACCCATGTCAACTGGATGATGCACTTCCCTAAATTTTATGTGTTCTTAACTAACAGGCTAACCCCTCCTGCACTCCCATCCTATACACATTGTACTCCCCAAATTCAATCTTGGAGTGCATGTTTGTAATTAAACTAAAACCAATTCCTGTTTGTTGCAGGAAATGATGGAAAAACTTTCATAAAGACCTAACAAATCTTTGAGTAGTGAGGAAGCAGAAGTACCAGATACTTTTATTATTTTAAAAAATTATTGGCTTTTGTTATTTTTCTTGTTTCAAATTAGTTAGGCAATTATTTTGTGCATATATCTGATGAAGCAGAAGGTGAAATTGTGTTCATTGAAGGATATAAACACTATTTAATGCTCTTTTATGTAACTGTAGAGAATAATTAATACTATAAATTATCAGTTTATAACAATACAAACATGATTTTCCAACATAATTCTATAACATAAAAATAAATAATTTTATGGTGTACTATGTATTATTGTCGTATAATGTGAGAAAGCATAACATTATTAATTTAAATGTGAGCTAAAATCATGAATCAGACTAGAGCAGCAAAGCAAACAGCTAAAAGTACTCGGAACTGCTTTGGCGCAGGGGAGATCTGCCAAGGGCAGTTATCACTGTGGGTGACTACCCAGATGTGAACCAATGTAAGCAGGGGTTGAGGTGTGGCACCCACACCACATGGAGTAATGCGCCCATCTGGGTTACCGGGCAATACTAGGTGGTAGATGACTCTCATCAACCGGTGCAATACCACCACTTTGCTTATTGGAGGCCTGAAGTGGTGAAACCCATGTTTAGTCTCCAGAGCTAAGTTGCAATCAACCCTTCCCCATCTCTTCCATCATGCAGTATGACCAATGAATTTTGAGGTTATGATGAACATCATTGTGAGATCCAATCTTCCTTAAATTCGAGGGTACAGCTCTAAAATGGTGTTCGCAGGCCGGCCACTAGTTAGTACACTAGACAGAACCTATTGGTAACTGTTTAGAAGGGTTCCGGATCAGCTAGTGTATAATCTTGATACCTCTGCTCTGCTAGATAGCGACTGAAGGGAGTCTGAGTATGGTGTTTGTGCAAGTGGGGAGCAAATATATGTGATCTCAGTTCTAATCTCAATGATGTCCATTTCCACTTGCAGTCTGCCAAACCCCATGTACTTTTTCTGACAGAATCTCAGTTATCGGTTGATTCAACTACTGCTCATCTTAGTTGCCCAAATTATTCGCTGTATGATTCCTTTTGCTTCAAAGGTGGTACTTGTGCACATGTCTGTTCAGATATTCCCTGTCAGAGAATTGGTAATTTGCAATCTTCTCTTTTCGATCTTCTCTGGGTTAAAATCTCTCTACCTCATTCAGTCAAATTCATGTGTTGTCTCTACTGTTCTCCCAACTTCACTGATCACTTGGAGCACTTTACAACTTGACTTTCTCCAGTCCAACTTTCTTAACAGTGAGGTAATTTTCCCTGGTGATTTTAATGTTCACACCTCCAGCTGGCTTCCGTTTACTAGTCACACCAACCCAGCTGTTCGAGATGCTGAAGCTTTTGCAATTACTAATGACCTTGCACCGATTGTTCATTTACCTACAAGGATACAAGACAATCCTAACCATACAGCCAACACGCTTAAAATATTTTTCTCACAAAAAACCCATCTAAGTACACGGTCGAAGTGAGTGGTCCTTTAGGCACCTCAGATCACAACTTGGTGATTGTCTCTTCTCCAGTGGAGCCTTTATCTCAAGGCTATTCCCAACCTCGTATTGTTTGGCATTACAAGAATGGAAAATGGGATGACCTGCAAGGATAAACCTGACCTGCTAACATCCCATTTTTCTTCCAACTCATGTATTAATGTAATGATCTTGGTAAAACACCTCACACCATTCCCAACACACTCCATTCAATGCTTCCTGTGGTCTTCCGTCAGAAGGATTTTGACGAATCTTGATGCTAAGAAAGCTCCAGGTCCTGATGGTATTTCTGCACTTGTTCCCAAAACCTGTGCTCCTGAAATTACTCCTGTTCTTTGCGACCTTTTTTCACTTTCTTATTCCAAAGGTGTTTTTCCTTCTGCTTGGAAATTTGCTCATATCCAGCCAGTTCCTAAAAAGAGTGACAAATCACTCCCATCCAATTATCGTCCCATTGCAATTACTTCTACTCTATCTAAAGTAATGGAGAAATTAATTAATCGCTAACTCTTAAAATACCTAGAAACCTTCCATCTGATCAATGATCGCCAGTATGGATTTCATCAGTGTCGATTCACTGGTGATATTCTGGCTTATGTTACCCATTTATGGACAAATTCAATGGAAATGTTCGGTAAAACGCAAGCAGTTGCTCTTAACATCTCAAAGGCTTTCGATGGTGTTTGGCATAAAGGTCTTCTCAACAAGCTTCCATCTTATGGTTTGCCAACTGTTTTTTTGTAAATGATTATCCAGTTTTTTCTTTGATCGCTCATTGAGGGTGATGCTAGATGGCTCTCTGTCTTATAACTTCTTGACTAATGCTGGTGTCCCCCAAGGTTCAGTTCATTCCCTCCACTCTTTTCCTCTTGTATAGCATTAGCAGAGGCATATGATGCAAGAAAGCAAGCTTATGCAGCATCAGCCAAAACAAAAAACCCCTTCCACTTCACCCCTCCGTTCGTTCGAAATACCTGTCCAGCTGAGCCTTAAATTTATTTAGACTATCAACTTCCACAATAAGGGTTGGAAGTCTGTTCCACCATCCAACTACCCGCTGGCTAAAGGCAAATTTTCGCAATCATCCATCCTATATCTGTCCTTCCTCAATTTGGATTTATGCCCTCTCAGGTGATCATTCTGAGGAAGAGGCAGTATCCCATCAGCATTGAGCATGCTCAACCCATTCAAGGCTTTGTACACCTCTATCAGATAGCCTCAACGGTGCCTAGTCTCCAGACACTAATTTGCAAAACTTAAGCCTTTCTTCGTTAGGGCAACCCTTCATTCCGTTCACTAACCTTGTTGCCCTTCTCTATACTCGTTCCAGCAGCTCTACATCCTTATTGAAATGAGGCCTCAGACCTGTATACAGTACTCAAGGTGCGGCCAGACCATTGCCTAATAATCACCTCCCTATCCCTGCTAGAAAAATTCCTGTATATCATTGATAAGACACCATGAGCTACTCTTGCAGCCCGTCTGCACTGCTCAGAGAACTTCATATCTGCCTGCACAATTACCCCCAGGTCCTTTTCATTCTCTACCACTGTCGGTGTAGTACCACAGAGTTGATACGTTGCTCTGGGGGTTGCTGTTTCCCATATGTAGTACTTTACATTTGTCGAATGTTAAACTTCATTTGCCACCTCTCAGCCCATCTGCTCAACCTTTCCACATCCTGTTGCAGCAGCATAGCGTCAGTAGCGTCCTTAACAACCCTGCCAACCTTTGAATCGCCTGTAAATTTGGACATTAAGCTTGATATACCATCATCAATATTATTTATAAATACAGAAAACAACAATGGACCCAACACTGAACCCTGAGGAACTCCACTAATAACATTAGTCCACGATGAGCAGTATCCATTAATTGCCACTCTCTGTCTTCTGCCACTCAACCATCCCTTTATCCATAGCAACAATTTACTACCAATGCCACACTGCTCCAATTTGTGCAGCAGTCTTCGGGGTGCAACAGTATCAAAAGCCTTTCTAAGATCCAATATATAATATCAAAGTTATTCCCTGCATCCAATTCTTTTGTGACTACATCATAGTATCCAATCAAATTGGTCAGGCAAGACCTTCCCTTAACAAAACCATGCAGTGTCTGAGCTATAACTGAATTCTTGCCAAGATGATCCTGCAGTGCTTCTTTAACCAGTGCTTCCATTAATTTTTCTGGAACAGAAGTTAAACTCACAGGTCTATAATTACTTATGTCAGCCTTTGATCCTCCTTTGTGAATTGGGGTTACATTTGCACTTCTCGGGTCTGTGGGTACCTCCCTTGAGTCCAAGGAAGCTCTCATAATTATGGCTAACGGATTGCTTACTGTCTTTGCTGCCTCCTTTAATATAACTGGATAGATCACATCCACCCCAGGTGCCTTTCTTGTATTTATCTTCAACAATTTCTCCTCCACTTTACTCTCAATTATTACAATATCATCTAGCTCACTAACAGTGTTTACTTCATCTATGGCATTCCCCTTCCTGAATAACTCCTCATGTGTGAATAATAGATGCAAAATATTGATTTAGTTCGTTAGCTACCTGAGCAGGATCATCAACAGTTGAACCATCGATATCAAGTGGACCAATCTGATTCATCCCCTTCCTTCTAGAGTTTACATAAGTA
Organism: Mastigoproctus giganteus; assembly: GCF_048544385.1. Classification (NCBI taxonomy): domain Eukaryota; kingdom Metazoa; phylum Arthropoda; class Arachnida; order Uropygi; family Thelyphonidae; genus Mastigoproctus; species Mastigoproctus giganteus. Next base: position 219,489,839 of record NC_143584.1, read on the forward strand.
AAGAACTCCTTGCTGTTTTTCTTTGCATCCCTTGCCAAAGATTTCTCGTAATGTGCCTTCGCCTGCCTAACCTCCTTTGTAACTTGGTTACAGATCAACTTATGTCTATCATAGGCTTCTGTGTCACATGTTAATTTATAGGTATCCCATGCATTTTTCTTCTCTGCCATATGTCTCATTAGTTCATCTGACATCCATTTAGGCCTGAACCTTGAACAATATTTCTTAGTTGGTATGTAAAGCCTAGTAGCTTCCAAGATAAGTTCTTTGAATGTTATGTTATGTTATGTTATTTGGTTTTTAGGAGCATTAGCAACTAAGGCCATATTGCTCCGGGATATGCGGTGGTCATTCCATGACCTTTCCGCAACATCCGTATTTGGTGGTGACGGGCTCGAACCCCGGTCTAATTAAGTGTGTGCTACGCACTGCTGCTCCTTCCCACCTGGCTACGGAGGTGCAGTTCTTTGAATGCTTCCCATTTTGAGTTTGCTGTTGGTAACATCATCAGTTGGTCCCACTGTATAGAATTTAAATACTGTCTCAGACCATTGTAGTCGCCTTTACGAAAGCAATAACCCTTCCCTTTACCCCTGATGGTAGTTACCTCCTTGAGTAAATCCCACTTCAGCACACTGTGATCACTGCTACCTAGTGGTTCCTGTATCTGCAGATTCTTAATGCATGAAGAATCACTACTGATAATCAAATCAAGAGTATTGCTCCCTCTAGTTGCCTCCCGAACATGCTGATTTAGAAAACAATCATCCAATAAATCCACAAAAGCCTTGCTAGTGTGTGAGTGACCAACCCACAAATTCCAGTCAATATCTGGGAAATTAAAATCCCCCATTATAAGACTCTGATTTACTGGCCCACTCTATTTCCCTGTACATTTTCTTATTATACTAATCAGAGTCATTAGGCCTATAGCACATTCCTACTCTCAATGTTGATCTCCCTATGCTTATGTCACACCAAACTGACTCAACACTGCACTGTCCAGCGATGTCGACTGGCTTCACTTCCTTGGATTTTATGTGTTTCTTAACTAATAGCATAACCTCTCCTCCCTTCCTGTCCCGTCTATCCTTTCTGTAGACGTACTCCCCAAATTCCAGTTCTGCATTACTTATATCTGTGTGACACCACCTCTCTGATATCCGAACAATATCCGCCTTTGATGCTTTGAGCAATACCTCAAATTCATCAAATTTATTTACCAAACTCCTAGCATTGGTGTACACGCAAGTATACATGCACCTGTTCTTTTTTCTTAGCTACCCTAACACAACCCATGTGTTTACTTGTACCCCAATGACTCCCAGCAGACTCTGATATATCCTGCATCTTATTTTCCAAGCTGCTGCTCATTCCAATAGAAGCAGTGCAAGAATCACTTTCATCTCTGCCAGTGGCTACTGTTAATCTATTAGTCCTTGTATCCCCCCCAATCTAGCAGTTTTCTGACCCACCTAACACTGCCTCGATAGCATCAGCAAACATTCTTGCACCCTTTCTATTTAAGTGTATCCCATCCCTGTAGAAGCAGTCTCTCCTGTTAACAAGTACAGACCAGGCTGAAAAAAATTCTACCCCTTGAGCCTTGCACAATCTTTCCAGGGCCGAATTGATTGACAGGGCTCTTATCATATACTCCCTCCTATAATGTCTGAGCAGAATTGCAGACACTGTCAAGTTCAACCCTAATTCACGGCTTTTTTTTCAACAGTGACCTGTACTTGTTAAGTAATTCCGCTGGTCTCCTACTCTTAATATCATTAGTGCCAACGCGTACAACTATATCACCTTTTGTGCCCTTAAAAGATGATATCCGCTCTACAATGTCATCAACCTTTGCCCCTGGCAGACATACCCTGGTCCTGTTTCACCTATCCTTTTTATAAAGCATGTTCCTCGTTTCCCTGACAATAGAGCCACCAACAAATACTAGTTCCTCTGGGATCAGCGCATTCTGCCTTGGGGGCTGCCACTGTGTTGCGTGATGCCCAAGTGCAAGCTCTGGCGTTGGTGTGGGCTGCTGAGAGCTTGATGGGGTCCTCACTTTTAATCCTTCGAGGGTATCCACCCTGTCCTTCAAGCTCTCATATAGGCCCATAACAACGATGAGTTGTCACCTGATTTCTTTACACTCCTTGCATCGTGCACATACAAAGACATCCCCCATGGCAGTATCATGTCCCATACCTAACTGCTCCACAAACATCAAGCAAATAGTGCATGTTAAAAGGCTGTGATTCAGAGGGCAACTGCCCCCCTCAGTTCTCCTCTGAGCCACAGCACTCCCATTAGCTTGAGCCTTTTGCTTTGCTGCTCTGGTGTGAGTCATGATTTTGATTTAATTTCAATAAAATTTAAATTTCAGTACAAAATTAAAATCCTGAACTTGTATCCCAAAACAGTTATAACGTTATATTTATGTTTCAGTATAGAGTGTTAACTACGAAATCCCTTTATATAACTTCCGTATCAAGTTAAGTATTAATTATTTATTTTTGCTAATTATTTATGTTACGTAATCTAAATCGTTATATGTATATAGTTAAAAGTACAATTTAATTGGCAATGAAGTTCAACAAGATTAATAGATTTAGTGATTAATTGACAATATTATATTATGTACTATACTATACTAAGATTATGCTATCTAGTTCGAGATATTTTGTATCGCGTAACAATGGCGGCAAGTTACGAACGGTAAATCTACGGACACTTAAGTATCGATTAACTTCCAAATCTCGCTGTCTCAATTCAGAAAAAATTAAGGATCCTGACTATCTACTTACAGAAAATAATTTGATATAACAATTGGTTAATAAATCAGCTAAATATGGTTAAAAAAAAAACCTCTCGTTCAACGGAGCTGCAACTTGTAACACGTGGATTTGATACCGTTACCGATACTAAGTAATACCTACAAAATCTCTATCTAAGTTAAACTTTAAACTAAGTATCGTAACTAGGAATATAAAGCTACTCTAGAAAATAAGTTAATATGCCAATTTAAGCTAATAAAACAGAAAATAAATCAGAAAAACCTCTCTGTTCCAGGAGCGGCACAAAGCTGCATCCGCACAGGCTACCCTCGTACTCAAACTCTTGTATATTAATGACTTTCTTCCATTGACTGGAAATTCTATCCATAGTTTTGCCAATGATAGCACATTGCATTCCACTTTCCATTTTGAGAAACCCTGCCCTGCTCAATCAGCTTCAACTTCTCAAATATCTGCTACCAATTCCTTAAATGTCGATCTCCACGTAATTCTCCAGTGGGGCAAAGACAACTTAGTTGATTTCAATCCTTCTAAAACTCAGTCTTGTTTTATATCTTGCAAAAAGGATTCTTCTGCTCCTATGCTTATCTTTGGTGACACTCTGATTTTTAGGCAAGATTATGTATCTCTTTTGGGGATTACCCTGGCTTCTAATCTCTCTAGGAAAAAGCACATTACAAATATTCTCTACATCTAAAAAACTTGGATTTCTCTTTCACTCTTGGTGTTACCTTTCATCCAAACAGCTGGTCACTCTGTACAAATCGCAAATCCGCCCTACCATAGAATACTGTTCCCACATATGGGATGGTGCCCCCAAAACCTCTCTCAAGCTTCTAGATTCCATTCAGAAGATGTTGTTGTTGTTGTTATTATTTGGTTTTTAGGAGCATTAGCAACTAAGGCCATATTGCTCTGGGTATATACAGTGGTCATTCCCTGACCTTTCTGCATCCTCCTTATTTGGTGGTCACGGGCTCGAACCCCGGTCTAATCAAGAAGCGTGTGCTATGCCATTCAGAAGAGGGCAGTTAGGTTAATTAATGACTCCTCTCTAACAGTCTCTCCAATCGCTGTCTCATAGATATACTGTTTCTGCTGCATGCCTTTTCAATCCTTTGCCATCCTGTTTCAATCCTGTTCTTCTGAATTGGTTTCTATAATTTCTGCTCTCTCTCTCTTTCAAAACAGTTTGAACATGTGCCATGACCACCCAACATCCATTTACTGTCCAACTTCAAACTGTTATTTGTTATTTGGTTTTTAGGACCATTAGCAACTAAGGCCATATTGCTCCTGGATATGCGGTGGTCATTCTCTGACCTTTCCACATCCTCCGTATTTGGTGGGCACTGGCTCGAACCCTGGTCTAATCAAGAAGCGTGTGATACGCACTTCTGCTCCTTCCCACCTGGCTACGGAGGCGCCTAACTTCAAACTCACAGAACCAACTTTTCATCCTCCTTGTTTAATCGTTGAACTGCCGTTTTGTGGAAAAACCCCACTTCATATGTATTTCCTGAAAATTACAGTCTACAGAAGTTGAAGTCTAATGTCAACAAATATCTTCTTTTGTCTTTGCAACCTCCAAGCCTAGCATGGTACTAAGAACTATAGTTTCTAATACCTCTCATGTTTGGGGTTTCCATAAAAAAAAAAAAAAAAAAACCTATTTACTGCATGTTTTGTGGAGTTGTCTGTAGTGAAACATGAAGCAGCCAGAGGGGATACCTTTGTGTGTTTTAGGTTCAACAGAGAGATTTAGAGGAAATTTGGCATTCTGATGTGCAAATATGAGAGCTCAAAACTGAAACATGTGACACATCAAGCACTCAGCTGCCCAGTTCAATATTGAACCTATGGTCCTGCCACAAAAAAGCAGCAGAATCCCCAATAGCAGAAAGTGTTAGACCTACAAGATGTAACTGTTGTTGGTGACTTGATTGTTGGGGAAACAGGAAATATATCTTGACATCCATTCCGCTTTTGATGCCATCTATATACCTAATCTCCTACGTCTCTTAGAAAACTACTTCAATTTTCACGGCGATGTTCTCTGGTTCCTAGAATCTCTCCTATCGAAGAGGACCCTTGTTCTAAAGATCGGAACAAAGACCTTCACGCGCCACATAACTGCCGGTGTACCTCAAGGGGGGGTCCTGTCTGGCATTCTCTTCTCAGCAATCATGGTGCCATTTGTGACCAATAAGTGCAATTGGATCACATATGCTGATGATGTCAAGCTCCTTACCAAAATATCGCCATCCAACTCGGCAGCCGAAATCACTCAGCAAATCACTAGCAAACTGCAGGACATGGCTGACTACCTCAATACCTTCAACCTCCAAATCAACCCCCTAAAATCAGCACAAATAACTTACTCTCTAAAGGGCAGCCCAACAACGTTGGAGCCTGTGCTTAACGGCTCCTCAGTTCCAAGTGTTCAAACACACAAAGATCTGGGGGTCGTCTTCGACTCCAAACTATCTTTCAACGATCACATAAACCTCATACAGTCGAGGCTGAACTCACTACGCTGGGTCGCCAAACAACAGCTGCTCCACACCACCGACCCACAACTGGTAAAAAGATACATCGTATCAATCCTTTACCCGACAATACTGTATGCTTCAGAGATATGGGCCTCGGCCGCCGAATCCAACATCAAAAGAATATTCTCTGCCGAATTCTGGCTTCTAAAATGGGCCAACAGCAAACTCCACCTTCCCCCAGCTCTCAGATCAACGCAGTTAGCAGAAGCTCTTCAACTACGCAGGCTCCGGTCCTACGTCGCAGAAAGAAGGCTGCTGTTCACCATCAAGATGGCCACCGGTAAAATTACAGAGCTGAACTTCTGGGATCATTGCTCTTGGCGCATTCCTCCCCCTTATATCCGGTCTTCAGCACAGCTGCTAGCAAACCGTAACCGGCTAGTACTAACCGACAGATTCCTGCCAAAGCAAATGCTGCCCTCACTGCAAGCCATCGAGGGGGACCTCCAAGAAGTGGTCAATAATAAAAAATACAGGAAGGGTATCCTCGTCGAACTGAAAATGTAAAACTGTGCTTTGTTAATAATCTGATTTATCTTTTTTTTCTCATGTGTATCTCTTTTGTAAATATGTTTTGTTAACCCCTGGCACTACCATGCCGTGACGGGACTAATTGTATGTCTATCATTGCTGCAATTAAAGATTCTATTCTATTCTATTCTATTCTATTCTATTCTATATATTGTGCCAAAAGAATAGGTGGAATTGGGCCAGGGTATAATTAACTTTCCCAATTAACTGTTCTACAACACCATTAACTTTGTCAGGGTGTGCCAGCCAGAGGCTGGCACACCCAGGCAAAGATGGTGTTGTAGAACAGTTATCTTTTAAGGGCACAAAAGAAGATACTGTTGTATCTGTGGGTATTAAGAATAGAAGATTTGAGAATTTACTGAACAGGAAGGGCTGAAGTTGGAAGTAAATATGAAAGCATCTGGAATTTTATCCAGACATGATAGGAGGGGGTATATGATGAAAGCCTTTCAGTCAGTTTGGCCTTGGATAGATTTTGCAAGGTTCATGTGGTAGAATTTTTCTCGGCACAGTCCATACCTGTTAACAGGAGAGACAGGTTCCATCCCCCTCAGGTAAGGAACCTCGGAAGATAGAAAATATCCAATTATATTAAAAGCAGCATCTAAAGAATTAAACAAACCTTTAGCCATAAATATGAGAGCATCCATAGATGGTTTCTAGAGATTGCAGACATGCAAATGTCTGTCCTGTTCACAAGGAAAAAATCAAAGGGAGAAGTGAGTAATTGCAGCCACATTTGTTTGGGAATGTATTAGGTGCATCGGCATCTGTGGCCATAGTGTGCCAGACAGATATGTAAACTTGACTTCTGTTCCAGCCAAAATAATGGATTCAGGGGGTAAAAGTAAAAGTAAAGCAGGATCAACTTGACAAGAATGCAGTTATATGGCAATCACAGCAGATTTGTTATGAGGAGATCTTGTCTACTAATCTTGTTAGCTACAGGACATAATCGATAAGAAACTAGATACAAATAATTCTGACATCATATACTTAGATTTCAATAAAGATTTTTATACTTTTTCACATGAAAGATTGCTATATAAATTGCAGCAGTGTGAAATTAGGGGCAAGTTACTGTTATGGATAAAGGGATAGTATATGGGAGACAGAATGGTTATTAATTAAGCAATTGTGGCAGGTCACATGACAGTTGAACCTTGAAAAAAGGTTTATAACTGATGGAGTTCATTTATGTGTGGGTGCACACACCATTTATACTACCAAGGTAGTTTTAATGCATCGTTTTAATTATATCTCATATTGTGAATACCTTCACAAATTGCCATGATATTGTACTACCTCGAATAAGTAATGCTTTGCCTATCTCCACAATATGAAAGATGCCTAATGGTGTGCGTGGTTTAATCTAAAAGATATTTATTGGCTAAATTCCTAAGAGTATAAAGGAGTTTGTTTATGCATGGGTAATGCAGACACATCATTTCTATTACCAAGATAGTTTTAATGTATTTAAGTTCTATTACTCTGGTAGTAGAAATGATGTATGTGCATTACCCATGTATAAACAAACTCCTTCATACTCATAGGCATTTAGCCAAGAAATATCTTTTAGATTAAACCACGCACACCATCAGGCATCTCTCCAATTGAGGAGTTATACTTCATAACTGGGTTGTCACTATTGCAACAACAGGGTACCTGCCCACCCACCGATGAGAAGCTAATAAGCTTTGAGACGGTGCTGTCTGGGTGGTGGTATCTGCCAAGAATAAGTAACATGTCTTCTCCATAAGTGAAGCATTACTTATTTGAGGTAGTGCAATACCAAGGCAATTCATTGTGAAGATATTCACAATATGAGATATAATAAAACGATGATTAAAACTATCTTGGTAGTAGAAATTATGTGTGTGCATTACCCATGCATAAACAAACTCCTTCATACTCTTAGGCATTTAGCCAAGAAATATCTTTTAGGTTTATAACTGTTAATCAACGATTAAAAATTTGAAATTCTTTGAACTTTCCTAAATATAATGAAACTTCTACTGCAATAGTTTCTGAAGTGATTTTTTATGGTTTCTGTACACATACTGCACAACATAAGAACCTGTTAGGTGATTCACCACCACCTTTGCAACTATTTGGCTTTTTATTTGAAAAGTGTTATGGTATTAATGCTTACTCTGTTTATAGATTCAGCTTACATGCTTTCTTTTCCCACAAGTTCAATAACACCTAGAGTTTTACCATTGTTGTTTTTGAAAGATGTATTGTTTTCACATAGTAAAGACAAGAACACGAAACTTGATAGTCTATCAAGTTTTGTTTTCTTAGTGGTGCCCTCATTCTAAAAGATCCACATCCTTCTAAAAAAAAAAGGCTTCTAGACCTGTATGCAGTACTCAAGATGTGGCCTCATACAACACGATAATCACCTCCTTATCCCTGCTGGCAAAATTCCTGTATGTCATTGACAAAACCCCATGAGCTGTTCTGGCTGCCTGTCTGCACTGCTCAGAGAACTTTTAGATGTGAATTTATGCATTTAGATGTGAATCTAAATGCATGATTATCCTCAGATATTTTTCATTTCCCACTATGAGAGGAGCCATACAGTTGGTGCATTAATGTGTAATTACTGCTACCTATATGAAATACCTTGCACATGTCAAGCTTCAATTACCACTTCTCAGCCCATTTGCCTAATTTTTCTACATCTTGATGCAGTAGCATACCTTGATTATTGTACTTTGATATTAAGTCTGCTATACCTTCATCAATATAATAAATAAATACAGAAAACATCAATGGGTCCAGCACTGAATCCTTGGGAACTCCACTGATAAGAGTAGTCCAAGAGCAGTATCCACTGATAACCATTCTTTGTCTTCTCTCGTTCCACCATACCTTTAACCACAGCAATAACTTCCCTTAATGCCATGCTCCTCCAATTTATAAAGCAGTCTTTTATGCTATATAGTATTAAAAGCTTTCCTGAAATCCAAGTACAGGTAACCCTCATATAACACGGTAGTTAGATTCCTATAAAATGTCGTGTTGTGCAAAATGTGTTATATGGGACTAAGAAAAAGTAAAAAAAAGGGGGTTACATTCCAAAATCTAACAAAAATACACTATTTCGTTAACAAAATGTTAACAAAATTAATAAAAATATGCCACTCTAAATTTTGTGTATCTTCTACTCTCTTTAAAAAACCAGTAATCTGGTTTTGTTTGCTTTTGCTTGATAAATCTTTGTGAAATTCATCACATGGAACTAAGCATTTTTGAAGCTCCCTTTTGAATTTTGGGCTTCTTTCATTCAAGAATCTGCATTCAAAAAATACGATTCTAATTGCTCGGCTAACCTTATGCCTTTTCATATGCTTTTTAGTGTAAAATTTGGAAGTTTAGAATTTTCATCTGCACTATCATCCTCTGAATTGATTTAGTTTTACCTCGGATGCCATTTCCAACAAATCCGCTTCGCCAGCCTCTTTTTCTACCAGTAATTCTTGAACGACTTCAGTAATCATATCTTTTTTTGTTTTATTTTTTTAGGAGCATAGGCAACTAAGACCACGTTACTCTGCTTGTGTCCTCAGGTCGATTTTCTGTTTTTCTGGATGAGAAACCCTCGCACTAACAAGAACCAAGAAAAACCAAGTGCAAACTACTCTGGTTAAAAAGGACATTGTTTTACTAGGAGACTCCAATGTCAGGGAAACGGGAAATATTTTTTTAATAAGGATAGGTGGAGTAGAACCAGGGTATGTCTGCTGGGAGCAACTATCGATGATGTCACCAACAGATTGTCAGATTTTAAAGGGGGGGTAAAGAGAATATTATTATTCATGTGGGGACTAATGATATTAAACGTACACGATTTGACGATTTGTTGGAAAAATACAGGACCATGCTTAGGAAATGTCACGAGCTAGGCCATAATGTCTATGTGTCTGCAATTCTGCCCAGACACGATAGGAGGGATTATATGTTAAGAGCCTTGTGGATTAACTCAAGACTTCAAGGAATCTGCAAGACTTTAGGGGGGGCAATTTCTATCAGCATTGCCCACACTTGTAGGTAGAAGGAATTTGTTTTGTAGAGACGGGATACACTTAAACAAAGGTGGTGCAAAAGTTCTTGCCAGTATTATCGAGGATACCTTAAAGGTTCAGGGAAACTGCTAGTTAGGGGGGATGTGGGTAATACTGACACGCGTTTATCTGATAATATTGGTCAAAGTAACTCTTGCACACACCTTAAAGAGTTCTTATCTGTTACCGCAACTGGACGTAATATCTAGATGTTCTGGGGGCAGAAACGTTTCACGTGAGCGGGTAGCTAATATCAGGGAAGAGAGCCTAAAAAACTTCAAGGGTTGTGTTAGGGTTGTTAAATATACAAGAACAGTAAATCTTAATTGTTTATACAGTAATGTTAGAAGTGTCGTCAATAAAATGAGCGAATTCGAACTGCTGGTTAAAACAAGTAATGCGGATATAATAGAGTTTACAGAGATGTGGTGCCAACCGGAAATTGGGATTGATGAGTTTAAGTACGGCTTGTATAACGTATTTAGGAAGGATAGCTTTCCAGGATTCAGACATTTCACATGCTAGTATAGAGTCTGTATGGTGTGAGATAGTTGGAAACAAAGGTATAATGCGAGTAGGAGTAATCTACACACCAGGTGATTGTGAAGATTATGACAAAAGCTTCTACATGCAAATGGAATGGAATGGGCAAGTAAGCGTCAATGCCTTACTATGGGTGATTTCAATTTGCCTCTAATTGATTGGAGAAAATCGGAAGGAAACTCTACATGGGGAACAAAATTTTTAAATCAACTAGATGACTGTTATTTGTATCAACATGTCAGGGAAAGTACTAGAGAAAAGAATATCCTAGACCTCATCATCTCACATGAGTCAGATGACATAACAGGGCTGACAGTACAGGAACCAGTAGCAGGAAGTGATCACGGAGTTCTATGGTGGATGATGACGGGAGAGGTAGCAGAAGTAAAAGGCAAAGGAATGGGTTTTAATTTCAGAAAAGGAAATTACAATGCCTTAAAGTACTGCATGGCCTCTATTAACTGGGTAGATATCGTGCAGAAAATGAATACATTTGAACTGTGGTACGCTTTTAAAACATTAATCACAGATGCCTTGAATGCGTATATACCATTAAAAAAATACTCCACGAGGAGGGTAGTAGTAGTAGTAGCAGTAGTGGCATGTGATGCAAGAAAGCAAATGTATGAGCTTATGCAGCATCAGCCAAAAAAAAAAAAAAAAAAAAAATCCCACCATTCCCTCCAAATGCCTGTCCAGTTCCTCCTTAAATTTATTCAACCTATCAACTTCCACAACGACAGATGGAAGTTTGTTCCAGCAATTAACCACCTGCTGGCTAAAGGCAAATTTCCGCACATCTATTCTACATCTGTCCTTTCTTAATTTGAATTTATGCCCCCTTAGGTTTGTAATCTGAGCAAGTGGAATGATCCCATCAGAATTCAGCGTGCTCAACCCATTCAAGGCCTTATACACCTCAATCAGATCACTGCGCAGGTGCCTAGTCTTCAGCCACTAGAATTTGCAGAACTTAAGCCTCTCTTGATAAGAGGATCCCTTCATTCCCCTCACCAATCTTGTTGCACTTCTCTGTACATGCTCAAGTAAATCTACATCCTTCCTAAAATGAGGCCTCCAGACTTGTGCGCAGTACACAAGGCGTGGCCTGACCATTGCTTTATACAGAGGGATAATCACCTCCTTTTCCCTGCTAGCAAAATTCCTATATATCATTGACAAAACCCCATGACCTGCCCTGGCAGCCTGTCTGCATTGCTCAGAAAACTTCATATCTGACTGCACAATTACTCCCAGGTCTTTTTCATTTTCTACCACCTTAAGTGTAGTACCACACAGTTGGTACGTTTCTCTGGGGTTACTTCTACCCATATGCAGTACTTTGCATTTGTCAAGGTTAAACTTCAGTTGCCACTTCTTAGCCCATCTCCCCAAATTATCCAGATCCTGTTGCAGTAGCACACTGCCATTACTGTCATTAACAACCCTGCCGACCTTTGTATCATCTGCAAACTTCGACACTAAGCCTGATATACCTTCATCAATATCATTGATAAATATACAAAACAACAGTGGACCCAACACCGAACCCTGTGGGACTCCACTAATAACATTAGTCCAAGAAGAGCAGCAAGTTGGATGAATAGTTGGATGAATAGTGAAGTTGCCACATTACTTGAGCAGGAAAAGGTGGCATGGAAAGGTTACAGAGCAATAAAAAGTACTGAAGCCTATAACAGCTACAAGATGATGTGTAATAGAGCCACAGAAAAGGTTCGACAGGCAAAGGCAGTTTATAAGAAATCACTAGCAAACAGAGCAAAGAGGGGGGGGGGATAAGGAATTCTTCACATATATAAATGCCAAGAGCAGGACAAATCAGATCGGACCTTTACGTAAGGGAAAGAGGATAGTATTAAATACACCAGCTGCCATTGCAGATGAACTCAACAGTTATTTTGCATCGATATTTAAAAATGAAAAACCTTTTGTAGCAATGGGAAATTGTGGGAGCGAAGTTAAAAAAAATATGTAATTAATGATATTTAAATTTCGCAAGATTATTTAATGAAAAAACTTTCGAGCCTACAGACCAGTAAGGCTCCTGGAGTTGATGGAATATACCCTATAATCTTAAGGGAGGCGGCAAACGAGTGCATTGAACCATTGAGGCTAATTATGCGAGCATCACTAGACTCTGGGGAGATTCCCTTGGATTGGAAAAGTGCAAATGTATCTCCCATACATAAGGGTGGCTCTAAAAGTGAAGTTAGAAATTATCGACCTGTCAGTCTGACTTCAGGAGTAGGGAAAATCATGGAGGCAATGATCAAGGGTGGAATTCAGGATCATTTGGATCAAACTGAAATTCTCAAGGATACTCATCATGATTTTGTAAAGGGAAAATCATGTTTTACAAATCTGGTTTGCTATTTCGAAAGGGTCACTCACGAGCTGGATTTAGGGAATAATTTCGACATTGTTTATTTAGATTTCAGCAAAGCTTTTGACTCAGTCCCACATGAGTGGTTGCTTTATAAGCTGGAACAGGTTGGAATCACTGGGAAAATCCTTAGATGGATAGAAGGATGGCTTCAGGGAAGGAGGCAGAGGGATGAGATAAATGGCTATTCCTCAGATTGGGTTGATGTAAGTGGGGTTCTCCAAGGATCAGTATTAGGACCACTGTTGTTTTTAATTTTCATAAACGACATTGATGATGGGATAGAGGGCATGATGTCTAAATTTGCAGATGATGTTAAAATTGGTAGAGTAGTTAATGATCACTGTCAAGCTGAGCTTCTTCAGAGAGACCTAGATAGACTTCAGGAATGGTCAGAAAATGGCAGCTATGCTTTAATCCAACAAAGTGTAAGGTATTACATGTGGGAAACAGTAATCCCAAAATAACTTATTCACTTGGTGGAGTTCAACTAAACCCAGTACTGGAGGAAAGGGACTTGGGTGTTATGATACGGTCAGACATGAAATTCTCTGAGCATTGTAAACAGGTTTCAAGGAAGCCCATGGTGTCCTATCGATGATCTATCGAACTTTTGCAAGTAGCGATAGGGACGTGATAATCCCATTATATAAGGCTTATGGTAGACCACACTTGGAATACTGTGTTCAATTATGGAGACTGCACCTAAAGAAAGACACCGAGCTTCTTGAAAGGGTGCAAAGACGGGTAACTCGCCTGGTGAGATCAGCAAAAGGGCGTCCTTATGAAGAAAGACTTCGAATATGTGGATTGCAGAGTTTGGAAACTAGACACCTTAGAGGAGATTTTATTGAGGTGTTTAAGGCTCTGAGAGGCATCAGTAAAATGAATGAGGGCGAAATTTTCAAGATTATAAATGATGCAAAAACTAGGGGACATAAATTCAAGTTACGGGGGGAAATGTTTAGATTGGACTGCAGGAAGTTTTATTTTAGCCAGTGAGTTATAAATTACTGGAATAAGTTGCCTTCATGGGTGGTAGAGGCCGGCAGTTTGGGGAAATTCAAAGGTCATCTGGATAATACTTTCGGGTAAGGGAAGCACATAGGATGATAGGTTTAATTTCCTTTTTTTTAATTAATTATTATTATTTATTATTTTTTTTTGTTTTTATCATTGTTTTGTTCGGATTTTTTTTTTTTTTTTTTTTTGGCTGGTGCAGCATAAGCCATAGGCTTTTTTGCACCATGCAGCCATTACTAATACTAATCACCTGATAATTTATACGCATCATGTATTTTTCTTCTCTACCAGAAGTCTCGTCATTCATCTGACATCCATTTTGGTCTAAGCTCTGAACAGTATCTCTCAGTTGGTATAAAAAGCTTAGTAGCTTCTATGATTACTATCCTGCTTCCTACTTGGAATTCACCATTGGTAATATCATTAGTTGGTAACACTGAATAGATTTTAAAAACTGCCTGTATCTATTGTAGTCACCTATACGAGAGCAAAAACACTTCCCTTTGTCCTTGACAGAATTTACATCTTTAAGTAAATCACACATTAATACACTGTGATCACTCCACCTAGTGGTTCTTTTATCTGCAGATTCATATTGCTTGAAGAGTTACTGCTGATAATGAGATCAAGAGCACTGCTTTCTCTTGTTGTCCCTTGGCATGCTGGTGTAGAAAGCAGTCATCCAATAAATCCACAAAAGTGTTGCTATTGTGTGAGTGACTAATGCACAAGTTCCAATCAATATCTGTAAAATTAAAAATTGACCATTATAAGAAGATATCCTGATTTACTGGCTAACTCCATTTGTCTGTTCATTATACTCAGAGTCATTTAGCCTATAACATGCTTGGTGATTTGTATAGGCATACTAACACAAGAACCATGTGTTTATACATATTCAGTACGAATCCGCAAGCACTGAATAGAAGGAATTTTGTTTTGTCATGATTTAAATGACTGATTTTACTGGGCAGAGAATTTGCAAAAAAGATTTTCCAGTGGTTTTCAAAAGGTTAAAGTGGGCTGCTTGCCAGTCAAAGATGATCCTCACTCTGGTCACTCTTCAACCTCAAAAACTAATGATTAAATTTCTCATGTTAGTGTCAGTGATCCAATTTAAACATATGCAAAGTAACTAGTTAAAATGGTATTTCTTACAGGACATATAAATAAATTTTAACACAAGTTTGGGAATACAATGTATTTCAGCCAAGTTTGTATCTCATATGTTCACTGATGAATATACAGAGTGACAAGTTCTCCCATGTGATGATCTTTATCAACGTGCTGCTGCTAACCTACACTTCATTTCCTCCATCATTATTAGTGACGAATCTACGTGAGCCACAAGTATGACTCGACTATGAATCATCTAAAAAAAAGAAGCAAGACAATCTCAATAAAATGTGAAGGCAATGGTTATTGTATTCTCTGACTTACAGGATATTCACTATGAATATCCTGTGAGTCAGAGAACATAAAATTCATTATGAATTTGTCCCACATTGTCAAACATCACACCAGAATATATTTTGTGCAGCACTCCACAGTGATTAGCATTAGCATAGGCATATGACGCAAGAAAGCAAGCTTATGCAGCATCAGCCAAAAAAAAAAAAAAAAAAAAAAAAACCTTCCTCTTCACCCCTCCGTTCGTTCGAAATATCTGTCCAGCTGAGCCTTAAATTTATTTAGGCTATCAACTTCCACAACAACGGATGGAAGTCTGTTCCACCAACCAACTACCTGCTGGCTAAAGGCAAATTTCTGCACATCTATCCTACATCTGTCTTTCCTCAATTTGAAATTATGCCCGCTCAGGTGATTATTCTGAGCAAGAGGCAGTATCCCATCAGCATTGAGCGTGCTCAAGCCATTCAAGGCTTTGTACACCTCTATCAGATCACTTCGCCAGTGCCTAGTCTCCAGACACTGTAATTTGCAAAACTTAAGCCTTTCTTCGTAAGAGCAACCCTTCGTTCCGTTCACTAACCTTGTTGCCCTTCTCTGTACTCATTCCAGCAGCTCTACATCCTTCTTGAAATGAGGCCTCCAGACCTGTATACAGTACTCAAGGTGCAGCTTGACAATTGCCTTATACAAGGGAATAATCACCTCCTTATCCCTGCTAGAAAGATTCCTGTATATCATTGATAAGACACCAAGAGCTACTCTCGCAGCCCGTCTGCACTGCTCAGAGAACTTCATATCTGCCTGCACAATTACCCCCAAGTCCTTTTCATTCTCTACCAGGTCGCTACTTATTCTATTAGAATAAGTAGCGACCTGGTAGAGAATGAATACCAATGTATACCAATGAATAAAAATGTATACCAATGCTAGAAGTATAGTAAATAAATTTCATGAATTTGAAGTGTTGGTCAAGACATCAAAGGCAGATATTGTTGGAATATCAGAGACATGGTGTCACACAGATATAAGGAATGCCGAACTGGAATTTGGGGAGTACAATGTGTACAGAAAGGATAGACAGGATAGGAAGGGAGGAGGTGTTATGCTGTTAATAAAGAAAAACATAAAATCAAAAGAACTGCATCCAGCTGATATAGATGAACAGTGCACTGTTGAGTCAGTTTGGTTACATAAAATCCAACTTCCTTGGATTTTATGTATTTCTTAACTAATAGCATAACCCCTCCTCCCTTCCTACCCTGTCTATCCTTTCTGTAGACATTGTACTCCCCAAATTCCAGTTCTGCATTACTTATATCTGTGTGACACCGCGTCTCTGATATCCCAACAATATCCGCCTTTGATGCTTTGAGCAATACCTCAAATTCATCAAATTTATTTACCAAACTCCTAGCATTGTTGTACACACAAGTATACATGCACCTGTTCTTTTTCTTAGCTACCCTAACACAACCCATGTGTTTATGTGTACCCCAATGATTCCCAGCAGTCTCTGAAATATCCTGCATCTTATTTTCAGGCTGCTGCTCATTCCAATAGAAGCAGTGCAAGAATCACTTTCACCTCTGCCAGTGGCTACTATTAATCTATTAGTCCTTGTATTCCCCCAATCTAGCAGTTTTCCCGACCCACCTAACACTGCCTCGATAGCATCAGCAAACATTCTTGCACCCTTTCTATTTAAGTGTATCCCATCCCTGTAGAAGCAGTCTCTCCTGTTAACAAGTACAGACCAGGCTGAAAAAAAATTCTACCCCTTGAGCCTTGCACAATCTTTCCAGTGTCGAATTGATCGACAGGGCTCTCATCATATACTCCCTCCTATCGTGTCTGGGCAGTGATGGAGTGCTTCACAAGAGGCTTCCCCATCCACTCATACTAACCCAATTAAGCTCATTGTAGTTTTTTGTTTCCCAAGCATGTAGCCTTTTTCAAAGGTCACAGATTTGCAAATTTAGAATTATTTAGAACACATCAGAGGAACTATTATTAATTTCAAAAAAAAATATCCAAAATGTTTCCAGAAGATGCAGAAGTGTTGTAATCAGTGTAAGTGTATACAGTGTCAAGGAGACTACTTCAACAGAGATCCATCCAAATAGCATAAGCTTCATGATTTCCTAAACATTAGTTCACTCCCCAGCTTTTTTATGACATTTTGTATACGAAATTATAATACAGGTATATATTAAAAATAAGGTATATAAGTATTAAACAAATTCTTTGACAGTAATTATGGTTTTCATCTTTTAAATACCTGAGAAAGTGAGGCTGTAGTTGCACCAGTATCTAGTTTCTGATCATCACTTAGTTCTCGTGCCCAGTAATGAGTATGGCTTATTTCCAATACTTGCATAGCACTTGCCATGCCCCCCAGACCATAATTTCCGTAGGTATGCTCCAGTCCAGCTACTACTGCCACTAAAAGCTTTAACATCCCTTTCCAAACTGCTTTATTAACACACTATCAATAAGACAAAAGGCAAATAATTAAGGAATCAACATAATTAAAGCATAAATATCAAACAATACAAGTAAAGCATTAATAAACATAAAACAATACAATTAAAACATTAATAAACATAAAACAATACAATTAAAGCATTAATAAATAAAACATAACATAATCGACCAATATAAAAGTACAAAATTTACTACTATAAAACAATACACGCCAATCATAATAGTAATGCTTATGGAAAAGTGCTACAAACAGCTAAAAATTTTTAGTGAGAGAGACTTCAATGTGTACCTATTTCAGCAGAGTGAAATATTTTTTAGGGTATTTTTAATTTTTAAAAAAGAGCAAATAATTTGAACAATTAAAGTAACATTAAGCATGTGACATCTTGCCTCAGCATTGTGCAAGTTGCTGCTGTCTTCAGGAAATGGCATACTTGTGTTATACTGCTGGGCACAAATGCATCTCAAGTAACAAGTGGAGATGCATTTGTTAATATACATGACATTTACAAATTTTTTACTTGTGGATCAGCATCATGCTAGAACAATGCCATCCTAGTTGTATACAATAATCAGTGATGTGGCAGTGCTGAGAAGGCATTACTGAAATGGGAAATCATTGTCCTTGCCCTACCCTATGCTTTGGCATGAGTCCTTGTGCCTTTGATTTGTTTCATAAGACAAAGGAGCCACTCAGACATCAATATTATCAAATAACACAAGATATACTGCAAGCAGCAGCTCATTCCCTCATCACTGGAAAGTAGAGATGATTTATTAAAAAAAACAAAAATTAGATAAGCTTTAAAACATTATTATTATTATTATTAGCCATATGGTGCAATGAAGCCAAGCCTGAGGTTTATGATGCACCAGCCAAAAAAAAAAAATTCCCCGAGTTACCCTGAGAGAGAGAGAGAGAAGTACAAAGAAATCACCAAGAAAAAGAAGAATGATGATATCCAGCTCAGGACCCTGGGTGTGCCAAGCCCATACTCACCAGATGTGAGCCCCTGGGCGATTATGGACAAGTATAAAAATGCAGTTCCTGATACATGATCAGGTGTAGTCTCCTGATAAAATACCTGACCATGTACCAACACCTACTTCAGCTGACATCAGATTTTGCATTTCTGCTTTCCCTGTTTTTGACCTGTTACTAAATTTGTCCACCCATATCTGATGACAGCTTTAACACCTTTTATAGAGTTCTCTCACCTCTAATTGGCTTTGCAATTCAGCCCATAATTGTCTTAATTCATCATAACTTTTAGGATATTAACATTCTTCTGCCTTTTACAAACCTACAATTATTCTTTTTTCTACTATTCTTACCCTTCTAGTCCTTGGCACTTCTGTCTACTTTTCACCTCTATCTGTGCAAACTTTATTAGATTTATCTGTTCTTAAACACTTGTATTTGTGTATATATATATATATATATATATATATATATAAAATAATATATATGGTAGTAGTTTAATGTACCTCAAAGGTGAGGTATAAGTAGGTCGGTATAGTGTACACCCATTGTAGCCTGTGATACGCCATAACCCATCAAAAGTATATATATATATATATATACACACTGTGCTCTCTCTCTCTCTCTCTCTCTCTCTATTTATATATATATATATATATATATATATATATAAAATAATATATATGGTAGTAGTTGAATGTACCTCAAAGGTGAGGTATAAGTAGGTCGGTATAGTGTACACCCATTGTAGCCTGTGATACGCCATAACCCGTCAAAAGTATATATATATATATATACACACTGTGCTCTCTCTCTCTCTCTCTCTCTCTCTCTCTCTCTCTCTCTCTCTCTCTCTCTCTCTCTCTCTCTTATTTATATATATATATATATATATATATATATATATATATATATAATATTTAATATTTTCTTATTTATTTTCTTATTTACTTTCTTATTTTATTACATTCTAACTTTTAAGTCATTATTTAAATATATTCAGTAATGGGTTGTTATGCAAAAAAGCAGCACCTGTGCCGCCATCTATTCTACTTTTTCTGTTTATATATACGCTGGCTAAGCTTCTTCTTTGGTCCTTAGCTGGTGGCTGGAGGAGGCAGTTGGCCACGCAACCAGTACGCTGCTGTAAGTGCCGCAGGGTTTCAGTGCTCTGTGATGTTCTTCCATGCTTTACAATCCATGGCGTCAGTCCTGACCTGATTAAGGTCGAAACGTCGGCTCTTCGGGTCATTTTCTACTTGCTTGGCCCACGTTTTCCTAGGCGCGGTCCATTGAATGCTCCATTGGGTGGGTCACTGTCTCCAAAGGAGTGTGGATGGTATTCTATTCGCGCCCTATTCTACATACGTGGCCAAACCATCGAAGCCTTCACTTCTGGATTTGGTCGGCAATGGTTGGTTGCTGTTGGCATCTGGCACAGATAGTATCATTAGTGATGCAGTCCCGAAGTGAGATGCCCAGGATCTGCCGCAGGCATCGCATTTGGAATACCTCAAGTTTGTTTAAATCTAGCTTGAGACAAATCCATGTTTCCAATCCGTAAAGGAGAATGGGCACGATCAAAGTCCGGAAGAGTCAGATTTTAGTCTTTGAGGAAATGTTGGTCCTCTTCCACAGACACCATTTGAGTGAGGTGAATGCAGTGGCTGCCTGTCCAATTCTGATGTGGATCTCCACAGTGGATGCAACTTTCTTCTCCTGGACCAGCGACCCAAGGTATTTAAAGTCCTGCACTTGCTCGATCTGAACGCCTTCGAGATAGATGGTGGCCTGTGACCCATCTGTTGTCAGGGCCTTTGTCTTATCAGCATTGATCTTCAACCCGTATGGCCGGGCAATGCGGGCAATGTCGTAGAGGATGTCCGTGGCTTCAGCGTCGTTTCTGGCAAAGATAGCACTATCGTCGGCAAACATAAAGTCAGTCACATAGTGATCCTTGCCATATTGTATGTCCCGTGTGTTGCTGAATGCTTGCCTCATAATGGCGTCGACCACGATGTTGGAAAGCAACGGGGAGGCCACGTCCCCTTGGCGGACTCCAGTTTGGATGGTAAATTCCTCAGATAAATCGTTCTGGATGCGCACCTGGCTGGTTAAACCGTTGTATGCAGTTTGGAGGCGTGTGATGACTTTTCAAGGTACATGTTCGACCTCTAGCAATTTCCATAAGGTGGGCCGGTGGACACAGTCGAAAGCAGACTTAAAGTCAATAAAAACAATGATGGTTCGCTGTCCACACTGGATCCTCTCCTCCATCAGCTGACGGATGGCGAAGATTTGATCACAGCATCCTCGCCCGGGTCTAAATCCCGCCTGTTCTTCTCGACTGGTTTGCTTGCGATAGTTTTGCAGCCTTGGCTGAATGATCTTCATAAGGACCTTTCCGATGATGGAAAGGAGACTGATGCCACGGTAGTTCTTGCAATCCCGGTTATCACCTTTCTTGTGGATTGGCACGATAATGGCTTTCCTCCATGTTAGCGGAATTTGTTCAGTGCACCAGATGGTTTTGAGGAGTGAGTGTAGTTGGCGAAACAGTACATCTCCCCCGGCTTTGATCGCTTCTGTGGTGACTTGGTCCACTCATGGTGCCCTGCCATTCTTTAGGGATTGTATGGCTGCTCTCACTTCTTCTACTGTAGGCTCGACATTGACCATGGAGACCTCAGGGGGATCGATCGGTGGTGCGGCTGCTGGTGGTCCCTGAGGTGGGTCATGATTATACAATGCTTTAAAGAATTCACTCCACCGTTGCAGGCGTTCGGACGGTGATCGCACGAAGGTCCCATCAGCGTTCTTGATGTTGTCACTAGTCAATTTACATTGTGTCAGTGGTGTGGCTCTGCTCTAGAGTGCTATCTGTTCTATAGTTTATTTCTCGCTGCATAAGGACCACCGCTATGCAAATCCTCTGCATTTGTGGATCGATCGGAGGAAGAAGGGGGGATTTGGTCCTTCGATCTGTTCACCTTTGCGACGATTTGTATAGTGATTGAAATGCAGCGATTCCATGACCATTATTGGCCTCGTGGTCCTCTGTCGATATGGGGCATAATGGTCAGTCTATATTTTGTTATTTTGTTTTCTTTTAGTAGTTCTTTTTAGTCCCTTTTTGGTGATATTTCACCTTTTTTTGGAACTGGTACCTTTCTGGGGTACCGCTAAATTATTATATAATTGGCATTATTTTAAATTGGATTTATTATTATTATTATTAATTGGTTTTAAAGCTCTAAATTATTTGGGGAGTTTTGGCTACGGCTTCTGTCTTTTTACCTTCACTTCCCCCTCCCTGTTGATTTATTTCTATTTTAACTTTTGCTCTACTGTTTTTTGCCATACTACTGGCTTATGTGTGCATCATATGGAGGATGTGCATTTTGCTGCCTCTAATGATAGCTTAATATTTTCTTATTTATTTTCTTATTTACTTTCTTAATTATTTTCTTATTTTATTACATACTAACTTTTAAGTCATTATTTATATATATATATATATATATATATATATATTGTGTTCTTATTAAAGCTTATGATTTAAATTCTGGTAAATTGTATATGATTATTTCTTATCACGTGCTACGTTAATGCTATTTTCATGTGGCAATTTGACATTATACGTGCATGAAATAATACTGGTCAATTAATTTAATGCTTCAATATTGGTCGATTTAATCTATTTTCTGGTGTTTATTTATTAATATTATTTATTTATTTATTTAGCATTAGCATTAGCAGAGGCATATGATGCAAGAAAGCAAGCTTATTCAGCATCAGCCAAAAAAAACAAAAAAAAAAAAAAAAACCCACTCCCATTTCACCCCTCCGTTCGTTCGAAATACCTGTCCAGTTGAGCTTTAAATTTGTTTAGGCTATCAACTTCAACAACCAGTGATGGAAGTCGGTTCCACCAACCAACCACCCGCTGGCCAAAGGCAAATTTCCGCACATCTATCCGACATCCGTCCTTCCTCAATTTGAATTTATGCCCTCTGAGGTGATTATTCTGAGAAAGATGAAGAATCCCATTGGCATTGAGCATGCTCAAACCATTCAAAGCCTTATACACCTCTATCAGATCACCTCGCCGGTGCCTAGTCTCCAGACTCTGTAATTTGCAAAACATAAGCCTTTCTTCGTAAGAGCAACCCTTTGTTCCATTTACTAATCTTGTTGCCCTTCTCTGTACCCGTTCCAGCAGCTCTACATCCTTCTTGAAATGAGGCCTCCAGACCTGTATACAGTACTCAAGATGTGGCCTTACCATTGCCTTATACAAGGGAATAATCACCTCCTTATCCCTGCTAGAAAAATTCCTGTATATCATTGACAAGACACCATGAGCTACTCTTGCAGCTCGTCTGCACTGCTCAGAGAACTTCATATCTGCCTGCACAATTACCCCCAGGTCCTTTTCATTCTCCACCACTGTCAGTGTAGTACCGCAGAGTTGATACGTTGCTCTGGGGTTACTGTTTCCCATATGCAGCACTTTACATTTGTCGATGTTAAACCTCATTTGCCACCTCTCAGCCCATCTGTTCAACCTGTCCAGATCCTGTTGCAGCAGCATAGCGTCAGTATTGTCCTTAACGACCCTGCCAACCTTTGTATCATCTGCAAACTTGGACATTAAACTTGATATCCCATCATCAATATCATTCATAAACACCGAAAACAACAACGGACCCAACACTGAACCTTGAGGAACTCCACTAATAACATTAGTCCACGTTGAGCAGTGTCCATTGGTTACCACTCTCTGTCTTCTGCCACTCAACCATCCCCTTATCCATAGCAGCAATTTGCCTCCAATGCCACACTGCTCCAATTTGTGCAGCAGTCTTCCATGTGCAACACTATTTATAGGTATTTAAGTGTATATGGAACAGGTTAACAACTTAGAATTTGTGGGCTAACTTTAGCCTGGGGGCCTGTAAATGTAATGGTAATAATAAATGAAGTTAAAAATATATATATAGTAATGGTATTAAGCAATGCAAATTTCAGTAAAACATCAAATAACATTAAATAACATTCTTTCACCTGGTCATCTATCCGCTACTTCATCGGGGGCTTTGAGCGGATCGGGTAGATAGGTCTCATACCTACCCGTTTGAATGGGTAGGTATGAGACATTCCTTTAGTCTGGCTATCAATCCCTTCAAAGCCACCAATGAAGTAGCAGATAGATGACCAGGTGAAAGAATGTTATTTAATGTTATTTGATGTTTTACTGAAATTTGCATTGCTTAATACCATTAGCATTAGCATTAGCATTAGTAGAGGCATTTGATGCAAGAAAGCAAGCTTATGCAGCATCAGCCAAAAAAAAAAAAAAAAAAAAAGTAACATAATAAATAAAAATAACCACTTCCACTTCACCCCTCTGTTCGTTCGAAATACCTGTCCAGCTGAGCCTTAAACTTATTTAGGCTATCAACTTCCACGACAAGGGATGGAAGTCTGTTCCACCCACCAACCACCCGCTGGCTAAAGGCAAATTTCCGCACATCTATCCTACATCTCTCTTTCCTCAATTTGAATTTATGCCCTCTCAGGTGATTTTTCTGAGCTAGAGGAAGAATCCCATCAGCATTGAGCATGCTCAAACCATTCAAGGCTTTGTACACCTCTATCAGATCACCCCGCTGTTGCCTAGTTTCCAGACACTAATTTGCAAAACTTAAGCCTTTCTTCGTAAGAGAACCCCTTTGTCCCATTCACCAATCTAGTTGCCCTTCTCTGTACTCGTTCCAGCAGCTCTACATCCTTCCTGAAATGAGGCCTCCAGGCCTGTATACAGTACTCTAGGTGTGGCCTGACCATTGCCTTATACAAGGGAATAATCACCTCCTTATCCCTGCTAGAAAAATTCCTATATATCATTGACAATACACCATGAGCTACTCTTGCAGCTCGCTCGTCTGCACTGCTCAGAGAACTTCATATCTGCATACATATTAGTATATATATATTTAACTTCATTTATTATTACCATTACATTTACAGGCCCCCAGGCTAAAGTTAGCCCACAAATGCTAACTTGTTAACCTGTTCCATATACACTTAAATACCTATAAATAAATAAATAACATTAATAAATAAACACAAGAAAATAGATTAAATCGACCAATATTGAAGCATTAAATCAATTGACCAGTATATATATATATATATATATATATATATATAGAGTGAGAGAGAGAGCAGTTGCTTAACAGGGAACAAATAAGTTTGCATATAAGCAAATTTCTCTGTATAGCAAGCTAGCTTTTAAGAAATCATCTAGATTACATCATTATATAAATTTTCAAACAATTGTGCAAATTATAGCTTGTGCACACCTTGAAACTGTTGGTTGTATATTAGTAAATGCTTTTCTTTTAATGTCTGTTTTCTGTGTTCATTTGTTTTATCAAGTGCTAGTACTTGCTAGTTGACAAGTAGTAGCAGAAGTAAAAGGTTAAAAAAAAATTATGGAAGTTAAAATTTAAAATTCTGTCCATTAACACTTTTAGATTTTGCTTTAAAAAGCAATTTAGTATGCATTAAAAATGTTAAGCAATACCAAGTTATTAAAGCATATTTTTTCAGGAAAAAATTAAGCATTCTTACAAAGATAATTAAAATTAACTCAAGTTTGCATTACAAAAAACACATACACCATAAATTTTTTAACTACGTTTTTATAAATTAAGTTAAGCCTTTTATAAGAGAGAATTACTTTATAAGCAGAGGAGGATTTTTAAATTAAACAGGTGAGGTTGTACAATTTTAGTAGCATATGCTTCTTGCATATTTCAGATATCTTTCATCAACCAGTGCAAAACCACCACTTTGCTTATTAGAGGCTTGAAGTGGTGGAACCAATTTTAGTCTCCAGAGCTAAGTTCCGGTCAGCCCTTTCCCCATCTCTTCCATCATGCAGTATGACTGATGTCTTTTGAGGTTATGATGAATACCATGGCAACATCTAAACTTCCTTACATTTCAAGGGTACAGCTTTAAAACGGTGTTCACAGGCTGGTCGCTAGTTAGTACACCGGACCTAACCTATTGGTAACTCTCTAGGAAGCTTCTGGATCAGCTAGTGTATAATCTTGCTGCCTCTACTCTGCTAGATAGTGACTGGAGGGAGTCTGGGTAGTGTGTATGTGGGGGGCATTGTCGAGGTCACGTTATGCCAAGGATCTGAGTATATTCTTACCATGTGTACGCCATATCCAAAAATTTCATTACTTCATACAGCATGTCCAACCCGTTTTTCTTACTAATGAATACAGCACGTACTGTCAAACTAATAGAGCAAGCTTATCTGCGAAAAGATCTAAACCACCCAAATACTTCCTAATTCATTTCACAAATATACGTGGTCTCAATTCTATTCTCAACAATGTCCATTTCCCCTTGCAGTCTGCCAAACCCCCATGTACTTTTTCTGACAGAATCTCAGTTATTGGTTGTTTCAACTACTGCTCATCTCAGATGCCCAAATTATTCACTGTATGATTCTTTTTGCCTCAAAAGTGGTACTTGTGCATATGTCTGTTCAGATATTTCCTGTCAGAGACTTCGTAATTTGGAATCTCCTCTCTTCGATCTTCTGGCTTAAAATCTCTCATTGTGTCAAATTCATCTGTTGTCTCTACCATTCTCCCAACTCCACCAATCACTTGGAGCTCTTTGACTTCCACTCTTTGCAACTTGACTTTAGCATTAGCATTAGTAGAGGCATTTGATGCAAGAAAGCAAGCTTATGCAGCATCAGCCAAAAAAAAAAATAAAGTAAAATAAATAAATAAAAAATAACCACTTCCACTTCACCCCTCTGTTCGTTCAAAATACCTGTCCAGCTGAGCCTTAAACTTATTTAGGCTATCCACTTCCACGACAAGGGATGGAAGTCTGTTCCACCTACCAACCACCCGCTGGCTAAAGGCAAATTTCCGCTCATCTATCCTACATCTGTCTTTCCTCAATTTGCATTTATGCCCTCTCAGGTGAATATTCTGAGCAGGAGGAAGAATCCCATCAGCATTGAGCATGCTCAAACCATTCAAGGCTTTGTACACCTCTATCAGATCACCTCGCTGGTGCCTAGTCTCCAGGCACTGCAATTTGCAAAACTTAAGCCTTTCTACGTAAGAGCACCCCTTTGTTCCATTCACTAATCTTGTTGCCCTTCTCTGTACTTGTTCCAGCAGCTCTACATCCTTCTTGAAATGAGGCCTCCAGGCCTGTATACAGTACTCTAGGTGTGGCCTGACCATTGCCTTATACAAAGGAATAATCACCTCCTTATACCTGCTAGAAAAATTCCTATATATCACTGACAATACTCCATGAGCTACTCTTGCAGCCCGTCTGCACTGCTCAGAGAACTTCATATCTGCCTGCACAACCACCCCCAGGTCCCTTTCATTCGCTACCACTGTCAGTGTAGTAACACAGAGTTGATACGTTGCTCTGGGGTTGCTGTTTCCCATATGTAGTACTTTACATTTGTCAATGTTAAACTTCATTTGCCACCTCTCAGCCCATCTGCTCAACCTTTCCAGATCCTGTTGCATCAGCATAGTGTCAGTAGAGCCCTTGACAACCCTGCCAACCTTCGTATCGTCTGCAAACTTGGACATTAAGCTTGATATACCATCATCAATATCATTTATAAATACAGAAAACAATAAAGGACCCAATACTGAACCCTGAGGAACTCCACTAATAACATTAGTCTACGATGAGCAGTGTCCATTGATTACCACTCTCTGTCTTCTCCCCCCCAACCACCCCTTTATCCATAGCAGCAATTTGCCTCCAATGCCACAGTGCTCCAATTTGTGCAGCAGTCTTCCATGTGCAACAGTATCAAAAGCCTTTCTAAGATCCAAGTATATAATATCAAAGTTATTCCCTGCATCCAGTTCTTTTGTGACTGCATCATAGTATCCAATCAAATTGGTCAGGCAAGACTTCCCCTTAACAAAACCATGCTGTGTCCTAGCTATAATTGAAGTCTTGTCTAGATGATCCTGCAGTGCTTCTTTAACCAGTGCCTCCATTAATTTTCCGGGAACAGAAGTTAAACTCACAGGTCTATAATTACTTGTGTCAGCCTTTGATCCTCCTTTGTGAATTGGGGTCACATTTGCACATCTCCAGTCCATGGGTAACTCCCCTGAGTCCAAGGAAGCTCTCATAATTAAGGCTAAGGGTTTGCTTACTTCCTTTGCTGCCTCCTTTAATATACAGTGGTACCTTGGTTTGCGAGCATAATTCGTTCCGGAAACGTGCTCGTAATCCAAAGCACTCGTATATCAAAGCGAATTTCCCCATAAGAAATAATGGAAACCCAGATGATTTGTTCCAAAACTCAAAAATATTCATATACTGTAAAAATGATTAATACAAAATACATACATACCTTTTTTATATTTTTAAAAGCAATCGAATTTATTAATTATTGGGTAGGACGACTTTCACTGTCACTAACCGAATCACTACTATCTGTTGACTTTTTCTTTTTGTGCGACTTTAACAAGAAACTTATCCAATGACACTTGCTTTTGCCTCCTTTTGAGGATTTCAGGGAAATATGACATTGCATTGTCGTTAAACAGATTCATCGCTCGCACTGCCACAGCCTTACTCGGGTGGTACTTTTCTACAAAATTTTGCACTGTTTCCCACATTTTACACACCTCCCTAATCTCATTTGAAGAAAGGGATGTCTCCATTTTTTTCTCCTCCTCCTCAGACGAGATTCCTCCACAACCTTTTGCTGTTGCTCGCGATGCAGATCCATCAGTTCGTCGGTGGTAAACTCCTGGCCATGTTCCTCCACCAGCTCTTGAATGTCGTCCTTATTCACCTCCAGTCCCATGGTCGTCCCCAAGGACACAATTTCATCGACAACTGGCAGCTCCTGTTCATGAGCAAACCCCTCAACGCAATCAGACCACAGTTTTCTCCAAGCAGAATTGAGGGTTCTCTTGGTGACCCCATCCCAGGCTTTATTGATGATTTTGAGGCAGTTTACGATGTGGAAATGATTTTTCCAAAACTCTCGGAGGGTTAGGTTAGTTCCTTCGGTCACCTCGAAGCATCGCTGAAATAGTGCCTTGATGTAAAGCTTTTTAAAGTTCGAAATGACCTGCTGATCCATGGGCTGGAGTAATGGAGTAGTGTTGGGAGGAAGGAACTGGACCTTAATGAATTCGAATTCTTCCAGTAAGTTGTTCTCAAGGTCTGGAGGATGAGCAGGAGCATTATCCATAACCAGCAAGGCTTTGAGTGGCAGTTTTTTTTCTAAGAGGTATTTCTTCACTGCAGGACCGAAGACCTCGTTGATCCACTCAACGAACAAGATACGAGTGACCCAAGCCTTGCTGTTGGACCTCCACATAACGGTTAACTGGCTCTTCTGCACCTTGCATTTCTTGAAGGCTCGTGGATTCTCAGAATGATACACGAGCAGGGGCTTGACTTTGAAATCACCGCTTGCATTAGCACACAGCAAGAGGGTGAGACGGTCTTTCATGGGCTTGTGACCGAGCATGGCATTCTCTTCTGCTGTAATGTAGGTCCTCTTTGGCATCTTTTTCCAAAAAAGCCCTGTCTCATCGCAATTAAAAACTTGCTGCGGCAGGTAACACTCGGAAACCATGAGCTTCTGGAACTCGGCAACGAATGCCTCAGCTGCCTTAGCGTCCGAACTCGCAGCCTCTCCGTGCCTCACAACACTATGGATGCCACTTCTCCTCTTAAAGTTATCAAACCATCCCCTGCTCGCCTTGAAGCCTTCTTCGTTTTCTGTAGACGTACCAGGCAGTTTATTTACGAGGTCGGCATACAAGGCCTTTCCCTTCTCACAGATCAAGTTCTCGGTCACAGTATCACCTGCTGGTTGCTTCTCGTTTATCCACACCAAAAGCAACTTTTCTACATCTTCCAGAATACGTGGCCATTGCTTTGATATTCTCGTGACTCCTTTTGCTACATCTAGTCCCCTTAGTTCTTCTTTCTTCTTTAATATTGTGCAAATTGTTGACGTAGACTTCTTATAAAATCTTGCGGTGGCAGCCACTTTCATACCTTGTTCGTGCTTCTCGATGATTTCCTTCTTAACTTCTACCATAATCATCTCCTTCTTCTTACCGCCTTCCTTTTCAACCCTTTTCTTCATTGGGGCCATTTTCGTAGTGCACAGTTAATAAATAACAGTTACCAAATTTGAACACAAAAAAAAATGCTTTACGCACATACACGTGGTCACAACGTTAGCACGAATGTTCACTACAATGTTGACTATATACGAATGAGGTATGCCGACTGAGACCGAGCATGTGAGACGATTAAACACAATCCCGAGCAGCACGTGATCACGTGACGCTCGGCAGACAATTTTTAGGGAATAAAGCACAATTACAAAATGAGGAGGCACCCTTGATACACATAAACAAAGCTGCGCGAGTGTAGCAACTGAATAAACAACACCATAAAGGCAGAGATACACTATTAACAACTCACATTTTCCTAAACCACATTTCTAGGGGTTACTACCATAAAACAATAAAAACAGTCTCCAGTTGCGTTTCTGCTAATGGAATCTGTTATAAACTGGTAGTAAACTCAATCTAATTGCATACCGATAGCTGGAATTGTGTTGCTTTTTACGTTATTATGGTGAAATGTGTTTCCCCTTCACTGATATAAAAATATAAATACATTTTCAGAATCTTCTCTTCATTCCTATCGTGTTGCGTTCAGTTGGGGTGATTCTGCGTTCCACTGCCATTTCTTGTAAACACAAAGGCGAATCGTGCATAAGCGAATTCGGTTTGTGTTATATAAGATATCGTTCCCCTATTTATAAATCGTGTATGATCGAATTCGTGTAGTGTAAACACGTGTTATATGAGGAGTGACTGTACTCGTATTGCAAGACCTCGCTCGTTTATCAAGTGAAATTTTATTAAAATTTTTGCTCGTCTTGCGAAACACTCGCAGACCAAGTTACTCGCAATCCAAGGAACCACTGTAACTGGATAGATCCCATCCACCCCAGGTGCCTTTCTTGTGTTTATCTTCAACAATTTCTCCTCCACTTTACTCTCAGTTACTACAAGATTCTCTAGCTTACTGCCAGAGTTGAATACACCTCTGGCATTCCCCTTGCTGAATAACTCCTCATGTGTGAATGTCGATGCAAAATATTCATTTAGTTTGTTAGCTACCTGAGCAGGGTCATCAACAGTTGACCCATCAATATCAAGTGGCCCACTCTGATTCATCCCCTTCCTTCTAGAGTTTACATAAGTAAAGAACTCTTTGCTGTTTTTCTTCGCATCCCTTGCCAAGGATTTCTCGTAATCTGCCTTTGCCTGCCTAACCTCCTTTGTAACTTGGTTGCATATCAACTTGTATCTATCATAGGCTTCTGTGTCATGTGTTAATTTGTAAGTATCCCATGCATTTTTTTTCTCTGCCATATGCCTCATTAGTTCATCTGACATCCATTTTGGCCTAAACCTTGAACAATATTTCTTAGTTGGTATGTAAAGCCTAGTAGTTTCCAAGATAAGTTCTTTGAATGTTTCCCATTTTGAATTTGCTGTTGGTAACATCATCAGTTGGTCCCACTGTATAGAATTTAAATACCGTCTCAGTCCATCGTAGTCGCCTTTACGGAAGCAATAACCCTTCCCTTTACCCCTAATGGTAGTTACCTCTTTGAGTAAATCCCACTTCAGCACACTGTGATCACTGCCACCTAGTGGTTCATTTATCTGCAGATTCTTAATGCATGAAGAATCACTGATGATAATCAAATCAAGAGTATTACTACCTCTATTTGCCTCCCGAACATGCTGATGTAGAAAACAATCATCCAATAAATCCACAAAAGCCCTGCTAGTGTGTGAGTAACCAGCCCCCAAATTCCAGTCAATATCTGGGAAATTCGAATCTCCCATTATAAGACTCTCTGATTTACTAGCCCACTCTATTTCCCTGTACAGTTCCTTATTATACTCATCAGAGTCATTAGGCCTATAGCACACTCCTACTCTCAATTTTGATCTCCCAATGTTTATGTCACACCAAACTGACTCAACACTGCACTGTCCAGCGATGTCGACTGGCTTCACTTCCTTGGTTTTTATGTGTTTCTTAACTAATAGCATAACCCCTCCCCCCTTCCTATCCTGTCTATCCTTTCTGTAGACGTTGTACTCCCCAAATTGCAGTTCTGCATCCCTTATATCTGTGTGACACCACGTCTCTGATATCCCAACAATATCTGCCTTTGATGTTTTGAGCAATACCTCAAATTCACCAAATTTATTTACTAAACTCCTAGCATTGGTGTACACGCAAGTATACCTGCACCTGTTTCTATTCTTAGCTACCCTAACACAACCCATGTTTACTTGTACTGCAATAGCTCCCAGCAGTCTCTGAAATACCATGCATCTTGTTTTTCAGGCTTCTGCTCGTTCTAATAGAAGCAGTGCAAGAATCTCTTTCACCTCTGCCAGTGGCTACTGTCAATCTATTGGTCTTTGAGTCATTAGCAGTTTTCCCAAGCTAGCAGTTTTCCGACCCACCTAACACTGCCTCGATAGCATCAGCAAATATTCTTGCACCCTTTCTATTTAAGTGTATCCCATTCCTGTAGAAGCAATCTCTCCTGTTAACAAGTATAGTACAGGCTGAAAAAAATTCTACCCCTTGAGCCTTGCACAATCTTTCCAGGGCCGAATTGATCGACAAGGATCTCATCATATACTCCCTCCTATCGTGTCTGGGCAGAATTGCAGACACTTTCAAATTCAACCTTAATTCTCGGCTTTTGTTCAACAGTGACCTGTACTTGTTAAGTAATTCTGCCGGTCTCCTACTCTTAATATTATTAGTGCCAAAAATATTGTTCAAGGTTTAGGCCTAAATGGTTGTCAGATGAACTAATGAGACATGTGGCAGAGAAGAAAAATGCATGGGATACATACAAATTAATGGGTGACATTGAAGCCTATGATAGATATAAGTTGGTCTGTAACCAAGTCACAAAGGAGATTAGACAGGCAAAGGCAGACGACGAAAAATACTTGGCAAAGGATGCAAAGAAAAACAGAAAAAAGTTCTTTACATATTTAAACTCAAGACGGAAAGGGATGAATCAGATTGGTCCACTGGATATTGATGGTTCAACAGTTGAGGATCCTGCTCAGGTGGCTAACAATCTAAACGAGTATTTTGCATCTGCATTCACGCATGAGGAGTTATTCAGGAAGGAGAATGATGTAGGTAAAGTAAACATTGGCAGTGAGCTGGATGATTTTGTAATAACTAAGAGGAAAGTGGAGGAGAGATTGTTGAGGGATAAACATAAAAAAGGCACCTGGGGTGGATGGGATCTATCCAGTTATATTAAAGGAGGCAGCAAAGGAAGTAAGCAAACCCCTAGCCATAATTATGAGAGCTTCTTTGGACTCAGGAGAGGTACCCATAGAATGGAGATGTGCAAATGTAACCCCAATTCACAAAGGAGGATCAAAGGCTGACACAAGTAATTATAGACCTGTTAGTTTAACTTCTGTTCCAGGTAAATTAATGGAGGCACTGGTTAAAGAAGCACTGCAGGATCATCTAGACAAGAATTCAGTTATAGCTCAGAAGCAGCATGGTTTTGTTAAGGGCAGGTCTTGCCTGACCAATTTGATTGGATACTATGATGTAGTCACAACAGAACTGGATGCAGGGAATAACTTTGATATTATATATTTGGATCTTAGAAAGGCTTTTGATACTGTTGCACATGGAAGACTGCTGCACAAATTTGAGCAGTGTGGCATTGGAGGCAAATTGCTGCTATGGATAAGGGGATGGTTGAGTGGCAGAAGACAGAGAGTGGTAATCAATGGACACTGCTCAACGTGGACTAATGTTATTAGTGGAGTTCCTCAGGATTCAGTGTTGGGTCCGTTGTTGTTTTCGGTGTTTATGAATGATATTGATGATGGGATATCAAGTTTAATGTCCAAGTTTGCAGATGATACAAAGGTTGGCAGGGTTGTTAAGGACACTACTGACGCTATGCTGCTGCAACAGGATCTGGAAAGGTTGAACAGATGGGCTGAGAGGTGGCAAATGAAGTTTAACATTGACAAATGTAAAGTACTACATATGGGAAACAGTAACCCCAGAGCAACGTATCAACTCTGCGGTACTACTGACAGTGGTGGAGAATGAAAAGGACCTGGGGGTAATTGTGCAGGCAGATATGAAGTTCTCTGAGCAGTGCAGACGAGCTGCAAGAGTAGCTCATGGTGTCTTGTCAATGATATACAGGAATTTTTCTAGCAGGGATAAGGAGGTGATTATTCCCTTGTATAAGGCAATGGTTAGGCCACATGTTGAGTACTGTATACAGGTCTGGAGGCCTCATTTCAAGAAGGATGTAGCGCTGGTGGAACGGGTACAGAGAAGGGCAACAAGATTAGTGAATGGAACAAAGGGTTGCTCTTACGAAGAAAGGCTTAAGTTTTGCAAATTACAGAGTCTGGAGACTAGGCACCGGCGAGGTGATCTGATAGAGGTGTATAAGGCTTTGAATGGTTTGAGCATGCTCAATGCCAATGGGATTCTTCACCTTGCTCAGAATAATCACCTCAGAGGGCATAAATTCAAATTGAGGAAGGACGGATGTCGGATAGATGTGCGGAAATTTGCCTTTGGCCAGCGGGTGGTTGGTTGGTGGAACCGACTTCCATCACTTGTTGTTGAAGTTGATAGCCTAAACAAATTTAAAGCTCAACTGGACAAGTATTTCGAACGAACGGAGGGGTGAAATGGGAGCGGTGTGTGTTTTTTTTTGGCTGATGCTGAATAAGCTTGCTTTCTTGCATCATATGCCTCTACTAATGCTAATGCTAATGCTAATGAGAAAAATATTTACGGAATATTACAAATTTCGAAGTGCATTGCATCCAAATGTCACTGTTAATAAAGGTGCCGGTACGCCGTACCGTTGCGTACTGTCCCAAAAAAAGCACTGTATATATATATATATATTATTAATAATATCATAAGCTGTTGCTTCCTTTAAAACACACGTGCGCGCGCACACACACACACACAGTGAATAGCTATTGAGGTTTTGATTGATGTTATGATATGTGGGTATCTGCACAAGTGTCTTTAAAAATAAAAATGCAGTAAGAGAAAATTAATATTTTGTTAATAAACAATTTATGCGCTAGTCCACCCATGATTCTAAAGGAAAAAGGAAAAAGGTTAGGTTATCTCCTCCATTTCGGGAGGGGTTCAAGCTCCCATAGGATTCAAGTGGAGGTAACCTGACCTTTTTTCACCATTATGGAAAGCGTTCATTAGGGCAAGTGCAATTAGGGCAAGTTACCATTAGTGCTTCTGAGTGTGCTACTAAAGTGATGCTAAACTGATGTTATCGTGTGTTATGTTCTCGCACCAATCAGTACATCGTTTATCACGCCCACCTGAAAATCAATATATCACTCTCAACTTTGCTCCAGACCGATAACACCTGCCGTCTGTTTACCGAGAGAGCAGCGCTAGAGTGCCGTATCAGGAAACTAATTTTCCGTGCAAGTTATCCGAGGTTTCTCGTCGTCCTCATGTTGGCTTTCTTTACCTTCGCCTAGAAATCTTTTGAAAAAGTTATGTGATGCTTTCAAAGTGAATGTTAGCATTAGCATTAGCATTAGCATTAGTAGAGGCATATGATGCAAGAAAGCAAGCTTATTCAGCATCAGCCAAAAAAAAACACACACTGCTCCCATTTCACCCCTCCGTTCGTTCGAAATACCTGTCCAGTTGAGCTTTAAATTTGTTTAGGCTATCAACTTCAACAACAAGTGATGGAAGTCGGTTCCACCAACCAACCACCCGCTGGCCAAAGGCAAATTTCCGCACATCTATCCGACATCCGTCCTTCCTCAATTTGAATTTATGCCCTCTGAGGTGATTATTCTGAGAAAGATGAAGAATCCCATTGGCATTGAGCATGCTCAAACCATTCAAAGCCTTATACACCTCTATCAGATCACCTCGCCGGTGCCTAGTCTCCAGACTCTGTAATTTGCAAAATTTAAGCCTTTCTTCGTAAGAGCAACCCTTTGTTCCATTTACTAATCTTGTTGCCCTTCTCTGTACCCATTCCAGCAGCTCTACATCCTTCTTGAAATGAGGCCTCCAGACCTGTATACAGTACTCAAGATGTGGCCTAACCATTGCCTTATACAAGGGAATAATCACCTCCTTATCCCTGCTAGAAAAATTCCTGTATATCATTGACAAGACACCATGAGCTACTCTTGCAGCTCGTCTGCACTGCTCAGAGAACTTCATATCTGCCTGCACAATTACCCCCAGGTCCTTTTCATTCTCCACCACTGTCAGTGTAGTACCGCAGAGTTGATACATTGCTCTGGGGTTACTGTTACCCATATGTAGTACTTTACATTTGTCAATGTTAAACTTCATTTGCCACCTCTCAGCCCATCTGTTCAACCTTTCCAGATCCTGTTGCAGCAGCATAGCGTCAGTAGTGTCCTTAACGACCCTGCCAACCTTTGTATCATCTGCAAACTTGGACATTAAACTTGATATCCCATCATCAATATCATTCATAAACACCGAAAACAACAATGGACCCAACACTGAACCTTGAGGAACTCCACTAATAACATTAGTCCACGTTGAGCAGTGTCCATTGATTACCACTCTCTGTCTTCTGCCACTCAACCATCCCCTTATCCATAGCAGCAATTTGCCTCCAATGCCACACTGCTCCAATTTGTGCAGCAGTCTTCCATGTGCAACAGTATCAAAAGCCTTTCTAAGATCCAAATATATAATATCAAAGTTATTCCCTGCATCCAGTTCTTTTGTGACTACATCATAGTATCCAATCAAATTGGTCAGGCAAGACCTGCCCTTAACAAAACCATGCTGCGTCTGAGCTATAACTGAATTCTTGTCTAGATGATCCTGCAGTGCTTCTTTAACCAGTGCCTCCATTAATTTACCTGGAACAGAAGTTAAACTAACAGGTCTATAATTACTTGTGTCAGCCTTTGATCCTCCTTTGTGAATTGGGGTTACATTTGCACATCTCCAGTCTATGGGTACCTCCCCTGAGTCCAAAGAAGCTCTCATAATTATGGCTAGGGGTTTGCATACTTCCTTTTCTGCCTCCTTTAATATAACTGGATAGATCCCATCCACCCCAGGTGCCTTTTTTATGTTTATCCTCAACAATCTCTCCTCCACTTTCCTCTCAGTTATTACAAAATCATCCAGCTCACTGCCAATGTTTACTTTACCTACATCATTCTCCTTCCTGAATAACTCCTCATGCGTGAATGTAGATGCAAAATACTCGTTTAGATTGTTAGCCACCTGAGCAGGATCCTCAACTGTTGAACCATCAATATCCAGTGGACCAATCTGATTCATCCCTTTCCTTCTCGAGTTCAAGTATGTAAAGAACTCCTTTCTGTTTTTCTTTGCATCCTTTGCCAAGGATTTTTCATAGTCTGCCTTTGCCTGCCTAATCTCCTTTGTGACTTGGTTACAGACCAACTTATATCTATCATAGGCTTCCATGTCACCCATTAATTTGTATGTATCCCATGCATTTTTCTTCTCTGCCACATGTCTCATTAGTCCATCTGACAACCATTTAAGCCTAAACCTTGAACAATATTTCTTAGTTGGTATGTAAAGCCTGGTAGCCACCAAGATTAACCAAATGTTAACCAAAGGTGTCCAAGATTATAGAAAGTATAAAACAAGAGAAGTTTCTGTTGGTGAGGAAGTAAGTACTCTATGGCTGTATGTCACAACGTGGTGCACAAATTACCACTGAAAGACTGCAATATTTATTGCATGGATCTTTTTATTTTTTAATAAAAAATAAATTTAAAAAAAATGTAATGTATTTTTTACTTTTTTTAATCATTTGTTATTTTCAAAAAATCAGAAAAAATATTCATTCTATGGAAAATAAAAAAAAAAAACTGTATTAGTCAAAAGTTATACACTTGAATCTATTATTTTTATCTATTTTCCAGTTGAAAAGACAATTAAGCACACAAAATTATAAACATGTGCAAACATATTTCTGCTTATTATATGTACAAATACTTCTAAAAAAAACATTTAAAAATATATGTATATATTGGATACAATTCCACACTTCAATTTTCATAATTTTTTCAAAATTTTATATCACATTTGGCATGCTTCACAATCACAACATGTGATACCTACTTATCTTGCATTTCATAAGAGTAGCATCCACCTTGAATGACTATTGTGTTGCATTTCTGCATCTTTACTATGTGAAACGTTTCACCCAAAGTGTTACACAAATGATGACTTAGCACCCGATAGGTGCTTGCATTTAATTACTCCGCAGAAACCATAAGAAAAAAAAATCAGAAACTATTGGAGTAAAAGTTTAACTCGATTTAGGAAACTAGAAATAATTTCAGATTTTTAATCATTAAATGGGACATAATAAAACACGCCTGCGTGCTCTGGATTCATCATTTATTTATTTTTGTTACACAGAGCATTAAAACTATGATAAATGAATTAGCTTTCAGCTGGGTGGCAGCCTTCATCAGATTAAAATACTTTGAATGGCAGTTAGAATAGAGATGCACTGCCAGGATGGTGCGTGAGACACGTGGTTAATTGTTTGTTGATGTTTGTGGCTGTGACGTATGGTGGTGACGTGGCCAGCGTTTGTCCATGGACAGAATTACTGTTTCTGTGATGGGGTTAAGTTGACAACCACTGTTCCTGTTCAACGAGGTATCCGAGCATATTATACTTAACGATTCCAACCAGGTGCGCCTTAGGTAATGGTGGGACTTGTCTACAACCACGACATCGCGGTGTGGGTCGATGTCGTGGTGGGTTGTCCAGACATGCTCGGCAATAGCTGAGTGTTCTACATCCGCCAAACGGATCGCCCTTTTATGTTCTGAGAGGCGTTTCTCGAGACGACGACCAGTCTCTCCAAAGTAGCAGCTCGTGCAGTCACGGCAAGAGATGCGATAGACCACACCACTCTGTAGAAGGGTGGGGACAGGTGTTTTTATGTTGGAAAGGAGAGAACGCAGTTTCTTGCCTGGGAGTTGGATGCACTTTACCCCATGCTATCTTAGGATTCTACCGATCTGCTGTGACAGGTTGGGGTAGTATGGGATGAATGCCCTCGTGGAAGACTCGTCACTGTTGGCGTTGCTGTTGGTCGTCACGTTGTCGCGTGCTTGTAGATCACATCTGTTAAGGACATCGATGGGGTAGCCACACCTCGTAAGGTCTACTTTGACTCTGGTGATCTCTTTGCGCCTTTCATCTGCAGAGCTGGAATGTGTCCAGGCGCGAGTTAGCAAGGTTCGGGCGGTTGAGAGGAGGTGGCCCCGTGTGTGTGCTGACTGGAAGTTGGTAAATTGGCCAGCACACATAGGCTTACGATAAACTGTCGTCTTTAAGCATGTGTCTTCGCGCCGGACAAGTGTATCTAGGTATGGTATAGAGTTGTTCGACTCCAGCTCAACCGTGAATTTTATGAAGGGCGACAGTGAGTTGAGGTGGGTTAGGAGTCGCTGACTTGAGTCTCTAGGGATCACTACGAACACATCGTCTACGTAGCGACACCAAAAGGCGATGTGATCCGGTGCGTGTGTAAACGCACGTCCCTCTAACTCCTCCATCACGATGTTTGCTGTGACCGAGCTGACAGGGGAACCCATGGCTGTGCCATGTATCTGCTGGTAGATTGAACCATTAAACATGATTGCACCCCCTGTTAAGCACAGTCTGAGGGCGGCGGAAATGTCATCGGGCGTCAGCTTAGTTCTGTCGCTGAGGGTTCCATCATTGTCCAAGAGTTGTTTTGCGCAAGAGATGGCAAGTTCCACAGGGATGGAGGTAAAGAGTGATACGACATCGAACGATGCCATGACTTGATCTTGCGAGATGGATATAGTGCGGATCCTTTCTATGAACTCAACACTGTTGGAGACGGTGTAGGTGGTCTTGCCAACTAGAGGAGAAAGAAGTCTCGAGACAAATTTAGACAGCTCGTAAGTCGGTGATCCACAGCAGGATACAATAGGTCTTAGTGGCGTGCCTTCTTTGTGCACTTTCGGCAGGCCGTAAAACCGTGGGATCTGACACCCGGAGGCACGGAGGTGATTACGGGTTGACTGTGAAAATCACACAGTCAACCCGTAATCACCTCCGTGCCTCCGGGTGTCAGATCCCACGGTTTTACGGCCTGCCGAAAGTGCACAAAGAAGGCACGCCACTAAGACCTATTGTATCCTGCTGTGGATCACCGACTTACGAGCTGTCTAAATTTGTCTCGAGACTTCTTTCTCCTCTAGTTGGCAAGACCACCTACACCGTCTCCAACAGTGTTGAGTTCATAGAAAGGATCCGCACTATATCCATCTCGCAAGATCAAGTCATGGCATCGTTCGATGTCGTATCACTCTTTACCTCCATCCCTGTGGAACTTGCCATCTCTTGCGCAAAACAACTCTTGGACAATGATGGAACCCTCAGCGACAGAACTAAGCTGACGCCCGATGACATTTCCGCCGCCCTCAGACTGTGCTTAACAGGGGGTGCAATCATGTTTAATGGTTCAATCTACCAGCAGATACATGGCACAGCCATGGGTTCCCCTGTCAGCTCGGTCACAGCAAACATCGTGATGGAGGAGTTAGAGGGACGTGCGTTTACACACGCACCGGATCACATCGCCTTTTGGTGTCGCTACGTAGACGATGTGTTCGTAGTGATCCCTAGAGACTCAAGTCAGCGACTCCTAACCCACCTCAACTCACTGTCGCCCTTCATAAAATTCACGGTTGAGCTGGAGTCGAACAACTCTATACCATACCTAGATACACTTGTCCGGCGCGAAGACACATGCTTAAAGACGACAGTTTATCGTAAGCCTATGTGTGCTGGCCAATTTACCAACTTCCAGTCAGCACACACACGGGGCCACCTCTCTCAACCGCCCGAACCTTGCTAACTCGCGCCTGGACACATTCCAGCTCTGCAGATGAAAGGCGCAAAGAGATCACCAGAGTCAAAGTAGACCTTACGAGGTGTGGCTACCCCATCGATGTCCTTAACAGATGTGATCTACAAGCACGCGACAATGTGACGACCAACAGCAACGCCAACAGTGACGAGTCTTCCACAAGGGCATTCATCCCATACTACCCCAACCTGTCACAGCAGATCGGTAGAATCCTAAGATAGCATGGGGTAAAGTGCATCCAACTCCCAGGCAAGAAACTGCGTTCTCTCCTTTCCAACATAAAAACACCTGTCCCCACCCTTCTACAGAGTGGTGTGGTCTATCGCATCTCTTGCCGTGACTGCACGAGCTGCTACTTTGGAGAGACTGGTCGTCGTCTCGAGAAACGCCTCTCAGAACATAAAAGGGCGATCCGTTTGGCGGATGTAGAACACTCAGCTATTGCCGAGCATGTCTGGACAACCCACCACGACATCGACCCACACCGCGATGTCGTGGTTGTAGACAAGTCCCACCATTACCTAAGGCGCACCTGGTTGGAATCGTTAAGTATAATATGCTCGGATACCTCGTTGAACAGGAACAGTGGTTGTCAACTTAACCCCATCACAGAAACAGTAATTCTGTCCATGGACAAACGCTGGCCACGTCACCACCATACGTCACAGCCACAAACATCAACAAACAATTAACCACGTGTCTCACGCACCATCCTGGCAGTGCATCTCTATTCTAACTGCCATTCAAAGTATTTTAATCTGATGAAGGCTGCCACCCAGCCGAAAGCTAATTCATTTATCATAGTTTTAATGCTCTGTGTAACAAAAATAAATAAATTAAATGGGACATTAATCTATCATGGACTACTGTTCCCACATCTGGGGTTGGCAATGCCAAATCTCTCTCAATCTTTTAGATAAAAAGAGGGCATACAGGTTAATTAATGTCCCATCTGCTGCATGCCTTTTCTATAGATACTTCCATGGACACTATTATTCTGAATTAGCATCTGTAGTTCTCTGTGGGCTCTTCCAAACCAGTCTGGCATGACCAGTCAGGATATATTCACTTCACGTTTCCCTTTTCCTCATTAATCCCTTCTAATTCTGTATTCCAAAACCTTCCTTTATGTGTATTCCCCATATATTACAATCTACAGATTTCATTTCTGTTGTCAACAAGCATTTCCTGTCTTTTCAGCCTTTAACCCATGAGTCGTATATTATAAGTTCTAATTCTTTTTGTGTTTTGGATTTTTATAAAATAAATCCACATCTGTGGCCTCTTTTTGATATTTATATATCAGTCAGAGACTTGCACAATAATGCTATATTTTGCAAGGCTGACACACTTTAGATTGAAAAAAATATTTTTTGTTTATACTGTGGGATGACAATAGCCAAGAGGAGTTCACAAGACAGAAAGAGAATACAAGAATCTGCACCATATTTAACCATTACATGCAGTTAAATTGATTGGAAGAAATCAATTTTCATTCCCTTACCAAAAAAAAAAAAAAAAAAAACTGAAAATTTGCTCAAATTACAGGACTATGAGAGGGTATCAAAAAGTTCGTACCCTTACCTAGAAATAATAGCCCTAGAAAGGTATCCTTTTCTAGGTACTCTCCATACAGTAACACATTTCTCCCATTTATGGATCAGTTGTTTAATGCCTTGATCACAGAAGTCCCCACTTTTTGTCTGAAACCACGATTCCACTTCATTGATGACGTCCTGAGATGAATCAAAGTGGCATCCAAGCAATGGTTTCTTCATTTCTCAAAACAAGAGGTAGTCTGATGGTGTTAAGTCAGGAGAATAGGGTGGGTGGGTGCTGCAGTAGTTCAAAGCCGCATTGGGCAACAAAGTTGGTGGTGGTAATGGCCACGTGAGCCGGTGCATTGTCTGACAGAAGACAATATTTATGATGTGCTTATGCCAAGAGAAATTAAAAATCAGGGTAAACCACTATGATAATGCAACCTTGTCTAGAAATCTGAATGATGTTGAAGATGAGCAAAGGAGCAGAAGTCTCTCTCCCCTTTCTTTTTTTTTTTTTTTTTTTTTTTTAAAGAGAGAAATAAGGTAGGACCGAGTTTTAGACAAATTAAAGTTAACTAAGTTTTCTCTCTCCATTGGAGAATTACCTGGAGATTGGTATTTAAGGAATACGTGATGAATATTTGAGGAGTTGAAGCTGTTTGTGCAGAGTAGCTTTTTCAAACTACAGTGATGGTATGGCACCTGACAGGTGCCTTTCAAAAAAAAAAATGCTCCTGTGTTACCTTTAATTAATGATTAAAAATCTGAAATTATTTCTAGCTTCCTAAATCGAGTCAAACATTTACTGCAATAGTTTCTGAATTGTTTTCTTATGGTTTCTATGGAGTAATTAAAATGCAAGCAACTGTTAGGTGCTAAGTCATTATTTGTGTAACACTTTGGGTGAAAAGTTTCACATAGTAAAGATGGAGAAATGCAACACAATATTCATTCAAGGTGGATGCTACTCTATGCAATGCAAGATAAGTAGGTATCACATGTTTGCATTGTGAAGCATGCCAAATATGATATAAAAT
Organism: Mastigoproctus giganteus; assembly: GCF_048544385.1. Taxonomy (NCBI): domain Eukaryota; kingdom Metazoa; phylum Arthropoda; class Arachnida; order Uropygi; family Thelyphonidae; genus Mastigoproctus; species Mastigoproctus giganteus. The sequence continues at coordinate 219,533,361 of NC_143584.1, forward strand.
TTTGGAAAATATGAAAATTGAAGTGTGAAATTGTATCCAATATATACATATCTTTTTAAATGTTTTTTTAGAAGTATTTGTACATATAAGCAGAAATATATGTTTATAATTTTGTTGCTTAATTGTCTTTTCAACTGGAAAATAGATAAAAATAATAGATTCAAGTGTATAACTTTTGATTAATACAGTTTTTTTAAATTTTCCATAGAATTAATATTTTTTCTGATTTTTTGAAAATAACAAATGATTAAAAAAATGAAAAACATTAAATTTTTTAAAATTTATTTTTTATTAAAAAATAAAATAATCCATGCAATAAATTTGCAGTCTTTCAGTGGGAATTTGTGCACCATGTTGTTACATACAACCATATAGTACTTACTTCCTCACTAGGCGCCTGTGTAGCCAGGTGGGCAGGAGCAGCAGCAGTGCGTAGCACACGCTTCTTGATTAGACCGGGGTTCGAGCCTGTGGCCACCAAATACGGAAGATGCGGAAAGGTCAGGGAATGACCACCGCATATCCCTGGAGCAATATGGCCTTAGTTGCTAATGCTCCTAAAAACCAAATAACAAATAACAAACAACTTCCTCACTAAGCAAAAGAACAGAATCTTCTCCTCTTGTTTTATATACACTATAACCTTGGCAGTAGAGATGAATATGACTAAGTCTGAATTATCCTTCTGGTTTAGTCTGCTATAGCAATCAACTTCCAAAATGGAAGATTTGAAAAATGTTTGTAAAATAAATTTGCACATAGCATTCTTCGGCATATCTAGGAGTAAGGATCACACTGCATGGATGTGAAGTATGTTGGATTAAAGAGTTATGTTTGGATTTTCAAATGAAATAGTAAATTGCTTTATTCAAGTCAGAAGAGAAAAAACATAAGACTTTCTGCACAAATTAGGATAACATGCCTATAACGAACAACTCAGTCTGGTTGGGCTTTTAGGATTGCTTTTACTAGAAATTTCCAATTCGGAAGTTCTTTTTGTTGGGGAGTTCATCATTTTGTCATCTCTCAAAACTTTTAGATCAATCATGAACTGGATTTGAAAATGAGTCACTGGTGCTCACCTGTTGCACTTTTCAATTTAGTAACTCTGAAAAGTGCTCATATGGCTTTTCTCAATTCTCCTTAACCCTTCTTTAGACTTATCAAAGGTTACCCCTGTTTTACCCATCCTGTTACACATTTAACCAAAGACAGCAAACATGTACACACATGCTTTAAAATCTTTTTTTTTTTTTTTTTTTTTAACTTCAGTGGCTCGCATCAATTTAAATTGTTTAAATCTATCTTTCCTTTCAGCAATTCTTTCTAGATAGTAGTAAATTTCAACCAAGTATTTATCCACTTTTGCAAGAAGGCATGCAGCTCCCTTTTCCGTACACAAATGAATAAGCCTATTACCACCAAGTGCTCATGCTCCTCGATTAATACCCTTGCTATTCCAGTTTTTAGACCTACCATAAATCCTACATGCTTGTTCAGAATATGTCCAATGTTGTACCCTATAGATTGACCTTCCAATACAGAAGCAAGCTGCTTTCGATTTGACAATTTTTTTTTTTTTTATTACAAAAAAGTCACCACAATGGGACATAGCTTGAAATCGCTTTAATGACTGCCATCAATAGCAATCGAAAATGACCCATCAAATGAAATAGTAACTTTGATTTTACTAATAATGACCCATCAAATGGAATAGTAACTCTGATTTTACTAATAAATAAACAAGCATTATTTTACTAATAATGCTTGTTTTTATTCTTTCAAAACTGTATTTTTTTGCTACTTGACTATTAGGAAACATATTTCTGAAACAACATTCCTGCATGATCGGCACGGCTCAGAGAAAGATTATGTTCTATGAAAAAAGATACAAATAAACATTTTGCGTGTATGACATCTTCGTTACCAAGAAATGCAACATTTATTTTTGCATTTCTTACTACACACTGCATGTTATCCTAATGCTTATTTATTTGCAAATGTCTGATTACATTGCATTTCCTACCCTGCCACTTGACACTGAAATATGGTATACAAGGCAAACATTGAAAAAGGCCTCTGTTCCTAGGAATCATTATAATAGTATTTTAACTTACTGAGAAAAACAGATAACATAGGTTTTAGGGAAACTCTTTAATAGAAACAAGTTAAAGCATAGGTTAAAATAAGATAAAAAAAAAGTAAACAAGTCACCAAAGCTCTCAGACAGAAGTTGTCCTTCCTCAGTGGGAAAAGCATTATTACAAAAAATATAGAAGACCAGAAGTGCTCTGCAATCGCTGAATGTTCCAAATCCACAAAACGGATTGCTCTCTCATGTTCAGCAACTTGATCTTTGAGCCTTCTGCCATATTAGCCAATGTAGCAGCAAGTGCAGTCATAGCAGGAAATGCGGTACACTGAACCACTCCACAAGAGGGAGAAATCAGTGTCTTTACACTCGAGACGAGAGACCGTAATTTCCTGCCTGGAAGTTGCAAGCACTTTATCCCATAATCCCGTAAGACCTTAGAGAGTTGTTGTGACAGGTTTGGGTAGTAGGGGTTTTTGTCTAGGGTTTGCTGCACGGTCATGGGCCTGTAGGTCATACCTATCCAAAGCACTCCTAGGGAAGCCACATTTAACCAAGTCTGCTTTTACTCTAACAATCTCAGCGTGCTTCTCATCCACAGAACTGGAGTGGGTCCAGGCACAGGTTAACAGGGCTTGAGCGGTACTGAGAGGCTGACTGTGAGCATGTGCTGACCAGTATTTGGTGAATTGGCAATCACACATCAGTTTGCAATGGACAGAGGTCTTTAAATGCATGCCTTTGAGCCAAACAAGAGTATCCAAAAAAAGGGAGAGCACTGTCCAACTCCAGTTGAATGGTGAACCAAATAAAGGGCGACAGAGTTGAAGTATTGCAAAAGTCGGTCTCCTGACTTGCGAGGAATGATGACAAACACATCATCACATCTGAACTCATTGAGACGGGATGATTCCATTGTCGTTTTACCAGCGGATAAGGGACGTCGGTAATTCTAAATCGTTCAGACTATGACATGTAATCCCTATCTCTCTCTCTCTCTCTCTCTCCTACAGGACACCTCCATCTATGAGCCTATACCTGACTCCTGTGAAGATCCTAGAGCAATGGGAGGCCAGAGTCAACAGCCTGGTCTACGGTTGGTTTAAGTCTAGCAAAATCTCTAGATCCTTGTGTTGCCAACTACATGCCGCTGGATACTAGATTCCACAGTTCAACGGCTTACCAAAAGTCCACAAGCAAGATTGCCCCTTAAGACACCATCATCACCTGTTGCAATTCCTTGACATATGAGTTGTCAAAGTTCGTTGCAAACCTGCTTTCTTCCCTGGTAGGCAATACCGTTTGCATGATTTCCAACAGTGGAGAGTTTCTTAACCTGTTTTCCAGTCTAATGATTTGAGAAGATCAGGTTATGGCCTCGTTCGACGTAGTAGTAGTGGCATGTGATGCAAGAAAGCAAGTGTATGAGCTTATGCATCAGCCAAAAAAAAAAAAAAAAAAAAATCACACCATTCCCTCCAAATGCCCGTTCAGTTCCTCCTTGAATTTATTCAACCTATCAACTTCCACAACAACAGATGGAAGTTTGTTCCAGCAATTAACGTAGTATCACTCTTCACTTCAGCTCCCATCCAACTGGCCATCACATGTGCCAAACAACTCCTGGACAATGACCAAACCCTGGGCAGCAGAACTTCACTATCTGCAAACAATGTTTGCGCTGCCCTCAAGTTGTGCCTGACTGGTGGTGTTGTTATGTATGGTGAATCCCTTTTCTGTCAAATTCGTGGCACAGCCATGGTTGCACCCATCAGCTCAGTCATAGCAAACATTACTATGGAGGAACTGGATGATTGTGTGTTTGTGGGTCTGCCAGATCCTATAGCCTTTTGGTGTCGCTATGTTGATGATGTTTTTGGCATCATTCCCTGCATGTCAAAAGACTGACTTTTGCGACACCTCAACTCTCTGTCGGCCTTTATTTGGTTCACCATTCAACTGGAGTCAGACAATGCTCTTCATTTTTTGGATACCCTTGTTTAGTGCAAAAGCATGCATTTAAAGACCTCTGTCTATCACAAACCAATGTGTGCTGGCCAATTCACCAACTACCAGTCAGCACATGCTCACCGTCAGCTTCTCAGACCGCGCAAGCCCTGTTAACCCACGCCTGGATCCATTCCAGTTCTGTGGATGAGAGGCACACTGAGTTTGTTAGAGTAAAAGCAAACCTGGCTAAATGTGACTATCCTAGCAGTGCCTTGGATAGGTGTGACTTACAGGCCTGTGACTACCCAGCAAACCCTAGAGCTGTACATAGCTATGACCCTCCCCTTATCCCCTACTACCCAAACCTGTCACAGCAACTTTCTAAGGTGTTACAGGCTTATGGGATCAAGTGCTCACAACTTCCAGGCAAGAAATTACAGTCCTGCAGTTCAGTGTACCACATTTCCTGCCGTGACTGCACTGGCTGCTATATTGGCAAATCTGGCAGAAGGCTCAAAGATTGAGTCACCGAACATGAGAGAGCAACCCGTTCTGTGGATCTGGAACACTCAGCGATCGCAGAGCACTTCTGGTCTTCCCAACGCAACGTCATGACGTTAAAATTATTGACCGATCCTAATACTACTGTCATCGTGTCTGGTTGGAATCGCTTCACATCTCATGTTGTCGCGATTCCTTTAACCGGAACAAAGGAGGTTGCATCCACCCCATCTTTGAAGTAGCCAACCTCCAGAATGATAAACATTGCCACACACAGCATACCAGAGTGTTGCTGTTACAACCACAAGCCTCTTCTTCGAACTGCTAATTGTTTCTGCACCTGTGGCACATTTCACCTTGCATGACCACCATGACCAGGCATTCTATATTTTTTGAAATAATGCCTTTTTCACAGAGGAAGGACAACTTTTGTCTGAAAGCTTTGGTGACTTGTTTACTTTATTTTTATCGTATTTTAACCTGAGCTTTAACTTGTTTCTATTAAAGAGTTTTTACCTAAAATCTATGTTATCTGTTTTTCTCAGTAAGCTAAAATACTATTATAAGGCAAACATGTTACCTTTTTCAGAGTTTCAGATTTTACAATATATGAAATCTTGCTTGTATGTCTTCTGAAATTTTACATTCTTTGGCAGAGTACAATGATCACACAATTCTATTTTGCAACATAGGCTACTACAGCATGTGGCCAATTCCTTACTAAAAATAAGAAATTCATAAAACTTAAAAAAAAAAAAAAAAAAACAGAGAAAACTGAGTTTTTGCAAAAAAAAAAATTTCTTTAGTCACCAATTATATTATGGCAGTGAGATGGAAGAGGGTCAAATCAAGTAAAAAATATGGATTCTCCATCATAAATCCTGAGAGTTGGCAGCTATGTTTTAATAATATCACACCATTATCTTTTATCACAATATTATAAAATACAGTAGAAGACTTGAACAGCAAATGTATGAACTCACCACATCATCTATATGATCATCAGGGCCAATTTTTCTCTCTAGTGTCTTATTTAGTCTGGACACAACAAGGTTGCGGTAACTCTCATCTTCCATCAGTTTTTTAACTCTGCTTAATTTTAACCAGCCAACTCCTTCACCTTCTAATACTGCATTAATTGTTTCTTTCAGGAACTGCTGATTTTCACTATAATATATGAAACATATTATAACATTACATTATATTATATTATAGAGGGTGTCTAGAAAACATATTAACAAAGTTATTTTTTAACATGTGCATCAATAATCATTAGTCAACACTGATAAAGGAGTTTATCTAAAATGTCTTTTTTTTTTCTTTTAAGAAAGAAAGAAATATAATGTGTTAACTATCAATATACAAACTTGGCAGTAACCATACTATTTTATTATGCAACTGGACATATATGTCAATAAAACCAAGTATTTTTAAAATAAACCATCTCACTGTTGTATAAAAATATTATTTTTTATAATTTATAACCCAGCACTGCAACTTCAGTAAAAACATGGTTATCTATGAATATTTCTCAACATTTTTTTTTTTTTTTTTGGGGTCAAAATAGGTTAAAACCTTTGGTGATATAGTAGTGATATTTTAAACAAAAAGAGTATTAATGAAGAAATAAATTTCTCTTAAAGTAGCGATCTTTGGTACATGTTTACAACATTAATGAACACATCTACAGCCTAAGAAAGTTGGAAGAAAAAGCACTTTGGGCTTTAAAGAATTGCAAAAATTAGGTTTGCATATGAATTTTTTTCCAAAACAACACCAAGGGACTTTAAAAGCAACCCTTGGTGTTCAATTAAATTAGTCAATTAAATCAGAAAGCAAACTTTTCGTAAAAGATATGTAAATGCATTGTTACACTCAATGATTTTTATATACAGATGGAAAATTAATATCTGAACAATTTTCTGGTTGTGTCTAAAAAGTACTGAAAGTATGAGCATGACTGAATGCTTAGTTCTTGAACAGAAAATGTTTTTGTAAAAGAGGAGCACTACCAGATCTGAAACCTGGATATAGCACCAACAAAGACAGTGAGACACTGCCTTGGACTTGAAGGAAATGCTGGTTGTCCATGCATTATTCATCTGTCTAGTAATATCTGGCTTATTGTGTAAGGCATGTGCCTTTTATATGCAATAAAGAGTTCTTTTTCTTCTTAATCTCTCGCAGCCTTGGTATTCTACAAGAAAATCTGACCCCCCCAGCAACAACCATCATACTTGGTAATAATGACCATTCCAAAGTCCTACATACCAAACATTTTGATTTTACGTTGCGGTTTATAATAAACAGAAAATATTCCCAGTCTTCATTAAATACACATTTGTCGGCAATTTCATTAAGTTTCCTTTCATTTTGTTGTCTTATTCATTTTATGGGTATGAACAATTAAAGCGTTAAAAACACTTGCAAGATCATATAAAATATGAATTTTATTCAAAAGAGTGCTCTCTTTGGAATAAAAGTAACAAACAAGAGAAGCATAAAGTTAAAAAATAAAATATCCACAGTGCATGATGGGAGAAAGAGGAAGCAATAAAGAGGGCACACTTTGTTCAGCTTCTCATTCCCTTTGCTCATGGGTAGTTTTTTGATGTCAAATATTTAATTTTTTTTTTCTGCTTTGGCTTGAAGAATATTAATTTACCATTTCTATGACCATGCTCAACATGTGTGCCACATGTTTAGCAGCTTTGCTCTATAAAGTGACATTCTAAAAATCAATGATATGAAACTGTTTATCATCAACCTCTGATAAAAAAAAATAAAACTTTATACATATCTACTTTAAAATATTCGAGACATTCTAGGGGCTCACATCTGATAAGTATGGGCTTGGCAAACCCAGGGTCCTGAGCTGGATATCATCATTCTTCTCTATCTTGGTGATTCCTTTCTACTTCTGACTCTCTCTCTCTCTCTCTTAGGGAAACTTGGGGAATTTTTTTTGACTGTTGCAGCATAAGCCTCAGGCTTCCTTGCACCATATGGCTAATAATAATAATAATAATAAAGAGTTTTTCTTAATCTTCAGATATTTTTAACAAATTTAGCCTTGAAACTTTTTGAACCAACCTTGCACAAGGGAACAACAGGCTATTTGTCGCTATTAACTAACCTCCTGCATATTTTGGATAAAAAGTAGTTGTTGGTGACTCTATTGTCAGGGAAATGAGGAACATTCTTTGTAAAAAGGATAGGTGGAACAGGAACAAGGTATGTCTCCCAGGGGCAAAGGTTGATGATACTGTAGAGCGGATATCATCTTTTAAGGTACAAAAGGTGATATAGTTGTATACGTTGGCACTAATGACATTAAGAGTAGGAGACCAGCAGCATTACTTAACAAGTACAGTTCACTGTTGAAAAAAAGCCGTGAATTAGGATTGAATTTGAAAGTGTCTGCAATTCTGCCCAGAAATGATAGGAGGAAGTATATGATGAGAGCCTTGTCGTTCAATTCGGCCCTGAAAAGATTGTTGTTGTTGTTATTTGGTTTTTAGGAGCATTAGCAACTAAGGCCATATTGCTCTGGGACATGCGGTGGTCATTCCCTGACCTTTCCGCATCCTCCGTATTTGGTGGTGACGGGCTCGAACCCCAGTCTAATCAAGAAGCGTGTGCTACACACTGCTGCTCCTTCACTCCTGGCTACGGAGGCGCCGGCCTGAAAAGATTGTGCAAGGCTCAAGGGGTAGAATTTTTTTCAGCATCTGTACTTGTTAACAGGAGAGACTGCTTCTAAAGGGATGGGATACACTTAAATAGAAAGGGTGCAAGAATATTTGCTAATGCTATCGAGGCAGCGTTAGGTGGGTCGGAAAACTACTAGCTTGGGGGGGGATACAAGGACTAATAGATTAACAGTAACCACTGGCAGAGATGAAAGTGATTCTTGAACTGCTTCTATTGGAATGAGCAGAAACCTAGAAAACAAGATGCAGGATATTTCAGAGACTGCTGGGAGTCATTGCGGTACAAGTAAATAAATGGGTTGCATTAGGGTAGCTAAGGATAGGAACAGGTGGAGGTATACTTGCGTGTACACCAAGAATGCCAGGAGTTCGGTAAATAAATTTGATGAATTTGAGGTATTGCTCAAAGCATCAAAGGCGGATATTGTTGGGATATCAGAGACGTGGTGTCACACAGATAATAAGGAATGCAGAACTGGAATTTAGGGAGTACGTCTACAGAAAGGATAGACAGGATAGGAAGGGAGGAGGGGTTGTGCTATTAGTTAAGTAAAAAAAGTTACAGCTGTCAGTTACAAGCTCCGCAAAAACGATAAGTGTTTGCCTTTTATTTACATGATTGTTATTTTATATTGTACTTTATACGTAGTCATATAGTTATAGTTACGCTGGTTATTTTTTATTTTTAATTTAGATAAAGAGTTTTTGTGGATTTTACTTACGATAGGTAAAACCGTTATTTCGTTCCATTTTTGTAGCCATTTTTTTTTCGATATAGTGGTAGGGAATTCAAATTTATTAATTGAGGTAGCTAGGTAGCTCTAACGCATAATTATATAGTAATACGCTTCACTGTTTCTATTTAATAGTTTCTATTCAAATACTATTGATATTTAATTTATTGATTTTATTAATTTAAACTACCATGCCCCAGACTAGAGCAGCAAAGCAACGGGCACAAAGTGGCAGGAGTGCTGTGACTCGGGGGAGAACTGAGGGGGGCAATTCTCCAACGCATCACAGCCTAAAAAAATGTGCAACTTGTGAAATGTTTGCCGAACTCTCTGGAACGGAACATGATATTGCCATTGGAGATGTCTTTGTGTGGGCGCGATGTAAGGAGTGTAAGGAAATCAGGCGACAACTCAGCGTTGTTATGGGCCTATATGAGAGTTTGAAGGACAGGGTGGATGCCCTCGAAAGATCTAAATTGAGGGGCCCATCAGGCTCTCAGCTGCCCACATCAACGCCAGAGCTTGCACTTGGTCATCACGCAACACAGCGGCAACCCCTAAGGCAGAATGCGCTGGTCCCAAAGGAACTAGTTGTTATAGGTGACTCTATTGTCAGGGAAACGGGGAACATGCTTTGTAAAAAAGATAGGTGGAACAGGACCAGGGTATGTCTGCCAGGAGCAAAGGTTGATGATATCAACATCATGTTGATGATATCATCTTTTAAGGGCACAAAAGGTGATACAGTTGTACACGTTGGCACTAATGATATTAAGAGTAGGAGACCGGCGGAATTACTCAACAAGTACAGGTCACTGTTGAAAAAAAGCCTTGAAATAGGGTTGAATTTGAAAGTGTCTGCAATTCTGCCCAGACACGATAGGAGGGAGTACATAATGAGAGCCTTGTCGATCAATTCGGCCCTGGAAAGATTGTGCAAGGCTCAAGGGGTAGAATTTTTTTCAGCCTGGACTGTACTTGTTAACAGGAGAGATTGCTTCTACAGGGATGGGATACACTTAAATAGAAAGGGTGCAAGAATATTTGCTGATGCTATCGAGGCAGTGTTAGGTGGGTCGGAAAACTGCTAGTTTGGGGGGATACAAAGACTAATAGTTTAACAGTAACCGCAGGCAGAGGTGAAGGTGATTCTTGCACAACTTCTATTAGAATAAGAAGCGACCTGGAGCGAGGGGTGTTGGGGGTTTCAGGGACGGATGGCAGTCATCACGGAATAGTTGGGTATATGGGATGTGTTAGGGTAACAAGGAATAGGCATAGGAGCATGTATGCTTGCATGTATACCAATGCTAGAAGTATAGTAAATAAATTTGATGAATTTGAAGTGTTGGTCAAGACATCAAAGGCGGATATTCTTGGGATAGCAGAGACGTGGTGTCACAAAGATATAAGGAATGCAGAACTGGAATTTGGGGAGTACAATGTGTACAGAAAGGATAGACAGGACAGAAAGGGAGGGGGTGTTATGCTGTTAATTAAGAAAAACATAAAAACCAAACTGACTCAACAGTGCTCTGTTGAGTCAGTTTGGTGTGAGATAAGCACTGCGAAAGGAAAAATAAGAGTAGGAGTGTGTTATAGGCCTAATGACTTGAATGAGTACAATGAACAATTGTACAGAGAAATAGAGTGGGCCAGTAAATCTGAATGTCTTATAATGGGGGATTTTAACTTCCCAGATATTGACTGGAACTTGTGGATTGGTCACTCACACACTAGTCAGACTTTTGTGGATTTATTGGATGATTGTTTTCTGCAGCAGCATGTTCGAGAGGCAACCAGAGAAAGTAACACTCTTGATCTGGTTATCAGCAGTGATCATTCGTGTATTAAGAATTTGCAGATAAAGGAACCACTAGGTGGCAGTGATCACAGTGTGCTGAAGTGGGATTTACTCAAAGAGGTAACTACCGTCAGGGGTAAAGGAAAGGGTTTTTGCTTCTGTAAAGGGGTGTACAGTGGTCTCAGACAGTTTTTAAGTTCTGTACAGTGGGATCAACTGACGATGTTACAAACAGTAAATTCTAAGTGGGAAGCATTCAAAGAATTAATCGTGGAAGCTACTAGACTTTATATACCGATTAAGAAATATCGTTCAAGGTTTAGGCCTAAATGGTTATCAAATGAACTAATGAGACTCGTGACAGAGAAGAAAAATGCATGGGATGCATATAAATTATCAGGTGACGCAGAAGCCTGTGGCACATATAAGCTAGTCTGTAATCAGGTCACAAAGGAGGTTCGGCAGGCGAATGCGGATTACGAGAAATCTTTGGCAAAAGATGCTAAGAAAAACAGCAAGGATTTCTTTACTTATATAAACTCTAAAAGGAAGGGGATGAATATGATTGGTCCATTTGACATCGATGGTTCAACTGTTGATGATCCTGCTCAGATAGCAAACAAACTGAATGAGTATTTTGCATCTACATTCACACGTAAGGAATTATTACAATTTGAAAATGGAAGAAGGTTATCAAACTGTAGCAGTGTGCTTAATGATTTTGTAATAACTGAGAGCAAAGTGGAGGAGAAATTGTTGAATTTAAACACAAGAAAGGCACCTGGGGTGGATGGGATCTATCCAGTTATTTTAAAGGAGGCGGCAAAGCAACTAAGCAAACCCTTAGCCATAATTATGAGAGCATCCTTGGACTCAGGGGAGGTTCCCACGGACTGGAGATGTGCAAATGTGTCCCCAATTCACAAAGGTGGATCGAAGGGTGACACGAGTAATTACAGACCAGTTAGTTTAACTTCTGTTCCGGGTAAAATAATGGAGTCGCTGGTTAAAGATGCATTGCAGGATCATCTAGACAAGACTGCAGCAATAATTCAAACACAGCATGGGTTTGTTAAGGGAAAGACTTGTCTGACAAATTTGATTGGTTATTATGATGTGGTCACAAAGGAACTGGATGCAAAAAATAATTTTGATATCATATACTTGGATTTCAGGAAAGCTTTTGACACTGTTGCGCATGAAAGACTACTGTACAAATTGGAGCAGAATGGTATTAAGGGTAAGTTGCTACAATGGATAAAAGGATGGTTAAGTGGGAGAAGACAGAGGGTGGTAATCAATGGGTGCTGCTCTTCGTGGACTAATGTTATTAGTGGAGTCCCGCAGGGTTCGGTGTTGGGTCCACTGTTGTTTTGTGTATTTATCAATGATATTGATGAAGGTATATCAGGCTTAATGTCGAAGTTTGCAGATGACACAAAGGTTGGCAGGGTTGTTAATGACAGTAATGGCAGTGTGCTACTGCAACAGGATCTAGATAATTTGGGCAGATGGGCTAAGAAGTGGCAACTGAAGTTCAACCTTGACAAATGCAAAGTACTGCATATGGGTAGAAGTAACCCCAGAGAAACGTACCAACTGTGTGGTACTACACTTAAGGTGGTAGAAAATGAAAAAGACCTGGGAGTAATTGTGCAGTCAGATATGAAGTTTTCTGAGCAGTGCAGACAGGCTGCTAGGGCGGGTCATGGGGTTTTGTCAATGATATATAGGAATTTTGCTAGCAGGGAAAAGGAGGTGATTGTCCCTCTGTATAAGGCAATGGTCAGGCCACGCCTTGAGTACTGCGTACAGGTCTGGAGGCCTCATTTTAGGAAGGATGTAGATTTGCTTGAGCGTGTACAGAGAAGAGCAACACGATTGGTGAGGGGAATGAAGGGATTCTCTTACCAAGAGAGGCTTAAGTTCTGCAAATTGCAGTGGCTGGAGACTAGGCACCTGCGTGGTGATCTGATTGAGGTCCATAAGGCCTTGAATGGGTTGAGCACGCTGAATTCTGATGGGATCCTTCCACTTGTTCAGATTACCAACCTACTGAGACATAAGTTCAAATTAAGAAAGGACAGATGTAGAATAGATGTGCGGAAATTTGCCTTTAGCCAGCGGGTGGTTAATTGCTGGAACAAACTTCCATCTGTCGTTGTGGAAGTTGATAGGTTGAATAAATTTAAGGAGGAACTGGACAGGCATTTGGAGGGAATGGTGTGATTTTTTTTTTTTTTTTTTTTTTGGCTGATGCTGCATAAGCTCCTACACTTGGTTTCTTGCATCATGTGCCACTACTACTACTACTACATAAAATCCAAGGAAGTGAAGCCAGTCGACATTGCTGGACACTGCAGGGTCGAGTCAGTTTTGTGTGACATAAGCATTGGGAGATGAAAACTGAGAGTAGGAGTGTGCTATAGGCCTAATGACTCTGATGAGTATAATAAGAAACTGTACAGGGAAATAGAGTGGGCCAGTAAATCAGAGAATCTTATAATGGGTGATTTTAATTTCCCAGATATTGACTGGAATTTGTGGGTTGGTCACTCACACACTAGCAAGGATTTTGTGGATTTATTGGATGACTGTTTTCTACAACAGCATGTTCGGGAGCCAACTAGAGGGACTAATACTCCTGATCTGATTATCAGTAGTGATTCTTCATGCATTCAAAAACTGCAGATAAAGGAACCACTAGGTGGCAGTGATCACAGTGTGTTGAAGTGGTATTTACTCAAAGAGGTAACTACCATCAGGGGTAAAGGGAATGGCCTTTGCTTTCGTAAAGGTGACTACGATGGTCTGAGTATTTAAATTCTATACAGTAGGACCAACTGCTGCTGCTGTTACCAACAGCAAACTCAAAATGGGGAGTATTCAAAGAACTTATCTTGGAAGCTACTAGGCTTTACATACCAACTAAGAAATATTGTTCAAGGTTCAGGCCTAAATGGATGTCAGATGAACTAATGAGACATATGGCAAAGAAGGAAAATGTGTAGGATACATATAAATTAACACGTGACACACAAGCGTATGTTAGATACAAGTTGGTCTGTAACCAAGTTACAAAGGAGGTTAGGCAGGCGAAGGCAGATTACGAGAAATCTTTAAAGAGGGATGCAAAGAAAAACAGCAAAGAGTTCTTTACTTATGTAAACTCTAGAAGGAAGGGGATGAATCAGATTGGTCCACTTGATATCGATGGTTCAACTGTTGATAATCCTTCTCAGGTAGCTAACAAACTAAATGAATATGTTGCATCGACATTCACACATGAGGAGTTATTGAGTGCGGGGAATGCCAGAGGGGTATTCAACTCTGGCAGTAGGCTAGATAATCCTGTAATAACTGAGAGTAAAGTGGAGGAGAAATTGCTGAAGGTAAACACAAGAAAGGCACCTGGGGTGGATGGGATATATCCAGTTATATTAAAGGAGGCGGCAAAGGAAGTAAGCAAACCCTTAGCCATAATTATGAGAGCTTCCTTGGAATCAGCTGTGGTACCCATAGACTGGAGATGTGCAAATAGGACCCCAATTCACAAAGGAGGATCAAAGGCTGACACAAGTAATTACAGACCTGTGAGTTTAATTTCTGTTCCAGGAAAATTAATGGAGGCACTGGTTAAAGAAGCACTGCAGGATCATTAGAAGAGGCATATGATGCAAGAAAGCAAGCTTATGCAGCATTAGCCAAAAAAAACTTCCACTCATCCCTCCGTTCATTCGAAATAACTGTCCAGCTGAGCCTTAAACTTATTTAAACTATCAACTTCCACGACAAGGGATGGAAGTCTGTTCCACCAACAAACTACCCGCTGGCTAAAGGCAAATTTCTGCACATCTATCCTACATCTGTCTTTCCTCAATTTGAATTTATGCCCTCTCAGGTGATTATTCTGAGCAAGAGGAAGAATCCCATCAGCATTGAGCATGCTCAAACCATTCAAGGCTTTATACACCTCTATCAGATCACCTCGCCGGTGCCTAGTCTCCAGACACTGTAATTTGCAAAACTTAAGCCTTTCTTCGTAAGAGCAACCCTTTGTTCCATTCACTAATCTTGTTGTTCTTCTCTGTACTGGTTCCAGCAGCTCTACATCCTTCTTGAAATGAGGCCTCCAGACCTGTATACAGTACTCAAGGTGTAGCCTGACCATTGCCTTATACAACGGAATAATCACCTCCTTATCCCTGCTAGAAAAATTCTTGTATATCATTCACAAGACGCCATGAGCTACTCTTGCAGCCTGTCTGCACTGCTCAGAGAACTTCATATCTGCCTGCACAATTACCCCCAGGTCCTTTTCATCTCTACCACTGTCAGTGTAGTACCACAGAGTTGATACGTTGCTCTGGGGTTGCTGTTTCCCATATGTAGTACTTTACATTTGTCAATGTTAAGCTTCATTTCCACCTCTCAGCCAATCTGCTCAACCTTTCCAAATCCTGTTGCAGCAGCAGCATCATAGCGTCAGTAGTGTCGTTAACAAACCTGCCAACCTTATTATCTCTGCAAACTTGGACTTAAGCTTGATATACCATCATCAATATTATTTATAAATACAGAAAACAATAATGGACCCTACACTGAACCCTGAGGGACTCCACTAATAACATTAGTCCTCGATGAGCAGTGTCCATTAATTACCACTCTTTGTCTTCCCCCCCCTCAACCATCCCTTTATCCATAGCAGCAATTTGCCTCCAATGCCACACTGCTTCAATTTGTGCAGCAGTCTTCCAGGTGCAAAAGTATCAAAAGCCTTTCTAAGATCGAAGTATATAATATCAAAGTTATTCCCTGCAACCAGTTCTGTTGTGACTGCATCATAGTATTCAATCAAATTGGTCAAAGAAAAAAAAAAAAAAAATACCACTTCACCCCTCCATTTGTACGAAATACCTGTCAGCTGGAAAGGTATTTTGAATGAACGGAGGGGTGAAGTGGAAGTTTTTTTTTTTTTTTGGCTGATGATGCATAAGCTTGCTTTCTTGCATCATATGCCTCTACTAATTCTAATGGTCAGGCAAGACTTCCTCTTAACAAAACCGTGCTGTGTCCGAGCTATAACTGAAGTCTTGTCTAGATAATTCTGCAGTGCTTCTTTAACCAGTGCCTCCGTTAATTTTCCTGGAACAGAAGTTAAACTCACAGGTCTATAATTACTTGTGTCAGCCTTTGATCCTCCTTTGTGAATTGAGGTTACATTTGCATGTCTCCAGACTATGGGTACCTTCCCTGAGTCAAGGAAGCTCTCATAATTATGGCTAAGGGTTTGCCAACTTCCTTTGCTGCCTCCTTTAATATAACTGGTTAGATCCCATCCACCCCAGGTGCCTTTCTTGTGTTTATCTTCAACAATTTCTGATCCACTTTACTCTCAGTTATTCCAAGATTATCTAGCTTACTGTCAGAGTTGAATACACCTTTGGAATACTCCTCGCTGAATAACTCCTCGTGTGTGAATGTTGATGCAAAATATTCATTTAGTTTGTTAGCTACCTGAGCAGGATCATCAACAGTTGATCAATCGATATCAATTAGACCAATCTGATTCATCCCCTTCCTTCTAGAGTTTACATAAGTAAAGAACTTTTTGCTGTTTTTCTTTGCATCCCTTGCCAAAGATTTAGCATTAGCATTTAGCATTAATAGAGGCATTTGATGCAAGAAAGCAAGCTTATGCAGCATCAGCCAAAAAAATAAAAAATAACCACTTCCATATCACCCCTCTGTTCGTTCGAAATACCTGTCCAGTTGAGCCTTAAACTTATTTAAGCTATCAACTTCCACGACAAGGGTTGGAAGTCTGTTCCACCAACCAACCACCAGCTGGCTAAAGGCAAATTTCCTCACATCCATCCAACATCTGTCTTTCCTCAATTTGAATTTATGCCCTCTCCGGTGATTATTCTGAGCAAGAGGAAGAATCCCATCAGCATTGAGCATGCTCAAACCATTCAAGGCTTTATACACTTCTATCAGATTACCTCGCTGGTGCCTAGTCTCCAGACACTGTAATTTGCAAAACTTAAGCTTTTCTTCGTAAGAGTATCTCTTTGTTCCATTCACCAATCTTGTTGCCCTTCTCTGTACTCGTTCCAGCATCTCTACATCCTTCTTGAAATGAGGCCTCCAGACCTGTATACAGTACTCTAGGTGTGGCCTGACCATTGCCTTATACAAGGGTATAATCACCTCCTTATCCCTGCTTGAAAAATTCCTATATATCATCGACAATACACCATGAGCTACTCTTGCAGCCCATCTGCACTGCCAAGAAAACTTCATATCTGCCTGCACAACCATCCCAGGTCCCTTTCATTCTCTACCAGTGTCAGTGTAGTACCACAGAGTAATCTCGTAATTTCTCGTAACCTCCTTTGTAACTTGGTTACAGATCAACTTGTATCTAACATACGCTTTTGTGTCACGTGTTAATTTATATGTATCCCACACATTTTTCTTCTCTGCCATATGTCTCATTAGTTCATCTGACATCCATTTAGGCCTAAACCTTGAACAATATTTCTTAGTTGGTATGTAAAGCCTAGTAGCTTCCAAGATAAGTTCTTTGAATGCTTCCCATTTTGAATTTGCTGTTGGTAACATCATCAGTTGGTCCCGCTATATAGAATTTAAATACTGTCTCAGACCATCGTAGTCGCCTTTACGAAAGCAATAACCCTTCCCTTTACTCCTGATGCTAGTTATCTCTTTGAGTAAATCCCACTTCAGCACACTGTGATCACTGCCACCTAGTGGTTCCTTTATCTGCAGATTTTTAATTTTAATCATGAAGAATCACTAACTGATAATCAAATCAAGATTATTAGTCCCTCTATTTGCCTCCCGAACATGCTGATGTAGAAAACAATCATCCAATAAATCCACAAAAGCCTTGCTAGTGTGTGAGTGATCAACCCACAAATTCCAGTCAATATCTGGGAAATTAAAATCCCACATTATAAGACTCTCTGATTTACTGGCCCAATCTATTTCCCTGTAAAGTTTCTTGTTATACTCATCAGAGTCATTAGGCCTATAGCACACTCCTACTCTCAATTTTGATCTCCCAATGCTTATGTCACACAAAACTGACTCGACCCAGCAGTGTCCAGCAATGTCGACTGGCTTCACTTCCTTGGATGTCATGTGTTTCTTAACTAATAGCATAACCCCTCCTCCCTTCCTATCCTGTTCTATCCTTTCTGTAGAGGTTGCAATCCCCAAATTCCAGTTCTGCATTCCTTATATCTGTGTGACACCACATCTCTGATATCCCAACAATATCCGCCTTTGATGCTTTGAGCAATACGTCAAATTCATCAATTTTATTTACCAAACTCCTAGCATTGGTGTGCACGCAAGTATACATGCACCTGTTTCTATTCTTAGCTACCCTAACACAACCCATGTGTTTACTTATACCGCAATGACTCCCAGCAGTCTCTGAAATATCCTGCATCTTGTTTTTCAGGCTTCTGTTCATTCCAAGAGAAGCAGTGCAAGAATCACTTTAACCTGTGCCAGTGGCTACTGTTAATCTATTAGTTCTTGTATCCTCCCATTCTAGCAGTTTTCTGACCCACCTAACACTGTCTTGATAGCATCAGCAAATATTATTGCACCCCTTCTATTTAAGTGTATCCCATCCCTTTAGAAGCAGTCTCGCCTGTTAACAAGTACAGAGGCTGAAAAAAATTCTACCCATTGAGCCTTGCACAGTCTTTCCATGGCTGAATTTATCGACAAGGCTCTCATCATATACTCCCTCCTATTGTGTCTGAGCAGAATTGCAGACACTTTAAAATTCAACTCTAATTCACGGCTTTTTTTCAACCGTGACCTGTACTTGTTAAGTAATTCTGCCGGTCTCCTACTCTTAATATCGTTAGTGCCAACATGTACAACTATATCATCTTTTGTGCCCTTATAAGATGATATCCGCTCTACAACGTCATCAATCTTTGCCCCTGGCAGACATACCCTGGTCCTGTTTCACCTATCCTTTTTACAAAGCATGTTCCCTGTTTCCCTGACAATAGAGTCACCAACAACTACTAGTTCCTGTGGGACCAGCGCATTCTGCTTTGGGGATTGCCGCTGTGTGATGCGTGATGACCAAGTGCAAGCTCTGGAGTTGATGTGGGCAGCTGAGAGCTTGATATTCCCCTCAATTTAGATCCTTCTAGGGCATCCACTCTGTCCTTCAAGCTCTCATATAGGGCGACAACAACGCTGAGTTGTCGCTGATTTCGTTACACTCCTTGCATCGCGCACACACAAAGACATCCCCCATGGCAATATAGATAAGACTTCAGTTATAGCTCGGACACAGCATGGTTTTGTTAAGGGGAAGTTTTGCCTGACCAATTTGATTGGATACTATGATGCAGTCACAAAAGAACTGGATGCAGGGAATAACTTTGATATTATATACTTTGATCTTAGAAAGGCTTTTGATACTGTTGCACATGGAAGACTGCTGCACAAATTGGAGCACTGTGGCAGTGGAGGCAAATTGCTGCTATGGATAAAGGGGTACTTGAGGGGGAGAAGACAGAGAGTGGTAATCAATGGACAATGCTCATCATGGACTAATGTTATTAGTGGAGTCCCTCAGGGCTCAGTGTTGGGTCCATTATTGTTTTCTGTATTTATAAATAATATTGATGATGGTATATCAAGCTTAATGTCCAAGTTTGCAGACGATATAAAGTTTGGCAGGGTTGTTAAGGATAGTACTGACACTATGCTGCTGCAACAGGATCTGGAAAGGTTGAGCAGATGGGCTGAGAGGTGGTAAATGAAGTTTAACATTTACAAATGTAAAGTACTACATAATGGAAACAGCAACCCCAGAGGAACGAATCATCTCTTTGGTACTACACTGACAGTGGTAGAGAATGAAAAGGACCTGGGTTTAATTGTGCAGGCAGATATGAAGTTTTATGAGCAGTGCAGACGGGCTGCAAGAGTAGCTCATGGTGTCTTGTCAATGATATACAGGAATTTTTCTAGCAGGGATAAGGAGGTGATTATTCCCTTGTATAAGGCAATGGTCAGACCACACCTTGAGTACTGTATACAGGTCTGGAGGCCTCATTTCAAGAAGGATGTAGAGCTGCTGGAACGAGTACAGAGAAGGACAACAAGATTAGTGAATGGAACAAAGGGTTGCTCTTATGAAGAAAAGCTTAAGTTTTGCAAATTACAGTGTCTGGAGACTAGGCACCGGCGAGGTGATCTGATAGAGGTGTTTAAAGCCTTGAATGGTTTGAGCATGCTCAATGCTGATGGGATTCTTCCTCTTACTCAGAGAGGAAGAATACCATCCTCAGAGAGGCACCTGAGAGGGCATAAATTCAAATTGAGGAAAGACAGATATAGGATAGATGTGCGGAAATTTGCCTCTAGCCAGCGGGTAGTTGGTTGGTGGAACAGACTTTCATCCCTTGTTGTGGAAGTTGATAGCCTAAATAAATTTAAGGCTCAGCTGGACAGGTATTTCGAACGAACGGAGGGGTGAAGTGGAAGTTTTTTTTTTTTTTTTTGGCTGATGCTGCAAAAGCTTTCTGGCTTGCATCATATGCCTCTAGTAATGCTAATGCTAAAATGTAACTTGGTACACATCACAAACACATCCAGCCATAGAATCCTGTCCTCCCACCTTAAATAATACTATCATTTCATGAAACGAATTAAGTGATATCTATAAAGGGATTATATTTTTAATTCTCAAAAATTACAAAAATTAAGTTTAAAGTCTTCCATTTGAAATAATATATACCTGACAATAATTACACAAAAATATTCTTGGTTTGGAAATAAACAATCTTATCAACTAAATTTCGATACTGTAATCAATGCTCTTCTAATAGAGCTATAAACTGTAACAGAATGAGTAGGATGCTATAAAAATTTTGAACAATACCTGTGTGTTGTACTACGTGCCTCAAGTGTCTGCATACGCTGCACTTCCTGCTGCTGTTTCTTTTGCTGATTGGTACTATGCTTAATTAATGATGTCTTCTCCACTAATCCTTTTCGTCCTTAAAAAAAAAAGAAAGGAAAGATTATAAATCACAACAAAATTGACTGACGGACCAATGTCAAAAACCATTCTGATAACGGTAAATTTGATTTAATTTCATCACTGACTATCAAAGTATGAAATTATGATAATTTTATTTTTTTTTTTATATAAAATTTCTTTATTTTTTACCTACATAATTAAACACAGTTATATAAAAATAATATAAGAATTGTGCATATAATGAATACATGATTTTGCTTATTACTACTGGCACATTACTATTGAAACTGAGAAAGGTTATCATTACTTTTATCACTCTGATCACAAATGTGAAATGTCACTGGTTAAAGTGGATGCTGGCAAAAATTTCACAATTTTCAAATACATCTTAAAAATACTACTAAAAAGGGCAGAATAGTAAAAAGTTCACTAAAAACTCATCTTTCATTTTAAAAACTGATCACCTCCCCTGTACCTCATCTCCATGTCTCTAATGTGAAACCTCTCACTGTTCTTCAATTACACTTCCTCAATTTTCTGGGAAAAGTCGATGTAGAATTGTGAAAATGTATCACGACGCTCATGTTGCAGCCCAAATTCTTAAAATGTACTATAGTCTCTATAATACTTCTTTGAAAAAGACATTTTTGTATTTGCCCTTCTGGTAACCTTATCTTAACATGCTGGAATGATCTGACAATTGGCCGTGACTAAATACAGGGTTAGTAAGCGAAATTCTGACTCTATCTCTTGACCTTGACTTTTGTTTGCCCTTGACTTTTATTTATAGTCATCGTAAAAGCCAGACGAATAGGAAACTGCCATCTCTTAAATGAGAATGGCAAAGTCAAATTGGATGGAGTCAAATCTACATGCGATAAGAGTACCTGTTTTCATTTATCTTCTCCTATTATTTTTTCTAGATCCAAACAATTCTGATAAACAACGCTGATTATAAGTCTCGTACCATTGATCAATCCTTCTGAAATTGTCATATTCTGCAGTAAAATAACAAATGCTCTTATCTTTAACTCAAAATGTTGGGTGGTAAACCACTTAAATTGAGGTTATTCAGGAATTCGGTTGGATATCATGAAAAAGTTCTTCAGTATCTTCAGATATAATTGTGTTAACACTCTTATATTGTAATGAATCACCAGGCGTCATTTGTAAAATTTCTAAATTGATTCTTTCATACTCTTCATTTTTTGCGGCAAGAATAGCATGCAACAAAACAGCATTTACATAAGAAAGACTGTGGCCAAAAACAAAAGGAATCAAACTGTCATGAACTATTTTATTAGATTAGGATCCAATTCAAATTCATTTCAATTAAGTTTTAAATGCATTAAACGTAACGAATGGCAATGAGTGTATGAGCTCGCATGCGCAATGTGGGGACATATAGTGAGCAAGCAGTGAAATGGAATCCTTATGAATAGTTAGCATTAGCATTAGCAAGGGCACATGATGCAAGAAAGCAAGCTTATATAGCATCAACCAAAAAAAAAAAAAAACCCTTATTTCACCCATCCCCTCACTCCAAATGTTTGTCAAGTTCTGCCCTGAATCTATTTAAGCTAACAACTTCTACGACAGATGGAAGTTTGTTCCAGCAATCAACCACCTGCTGGCTAAAGGCAAACTTCCACACATCTATCCTACAACCATTTTTCCTCAATTTGAATTTATGTCCTCTCAGGTGATTATTCTGAGTATGAGGAAGAATTCCATCAGCATTGAGCATGCTCAAACCATTCAAGGCTTTGTACACCTCAATCAGATCACCTCGCAGGTGCCTAGCCTCCAGACACTGTAATTTGCAAAACTTTAGCCTTTGTTCTGTTCACTAATCTTGTTGTCCTTCTCAGTATTCGTTCCAACAGCTCACATCCTTCTTAAAATGAGGCCTCCAGACCTGTACACGGTACTCATGATGTGGCCTGACCATTGCTTATACAAGGAGATAATCACATCATTATCCCTGCTAGAAAAATTCCTGTATATCTATTGAAATGAGCAGAAGCCTGAAAAACAAGATGCAGGATATTTCAGAGACTGCTGGGAGTCATTGCGGTACAAGTAAACACATGGGTTGTGTTAGGGTAGCTAAGAATAGAAACAGGTGCATGTATACCTGCGTGTACACCAATGCTAGGAGTTTGGTAAATAAATTTGATGAATTTGAGGTATTGCTCAAAACATCAAAGGCAGATATTGTTGGGATATCAGAGACGGGGTGTCACACAGATATAAGGAATGTGGAACTGGAATTTGGGGAATACAATGTGTATAGAAAGGATAGACAGGACAGGAGGGGAGGAGGGGTTATGCTATTAATTAAGAAACACATAAAGTCCAAGGAAGTGAAGCCAGTCGACATCGATGGACAGGGCAGTGTCGAGTCAGTTTGGTGTGACATAAGCATAGGGAAATCAAAATTGAGAGTAGGAGTGTGCTATAGGCCTAATGACTCTGATGAGTATAATAAGATATTGTACAGGGAAATAGAGTGGGCCAGTACATCAGAGAGTCTTATAATGGGGGATTTTAATTTCCCAGATATTGACTGGAATTTGTGGGTTGGTCACTCGCACACTAGCAAGGCTTTTGTGAATTTATTGGATGATTGTTTTCTACATCAGCATGTTCGTGAGGCAACAAGAGGGAGCAATACTTTTGATCTGATTATCAGTAGTGATTCTTCATGCATTAAGAATCTGCAGATAAATGAACCACTAGGTGGCAGTGATCACAGTGTGTTGAAGTGGGATTTACTCAAGGAGGTAACTACCATCAGAGGTAAAGGGAAGGGTTTTTGTTTTCGTAAAGGCAACTATGATGGTCTGAGACAGTATTTAAATTCTATACAGTGGGACCAACTGATGATGTTACCAACAGCAAACTCAAAATGGGAAGCATTCAAGGAACTAATCTTGGAGGCTACCAGGCTTTACATACCAACTAAAAAATATTGTTCAAGGTTTAGGCCTAAATGGTTGTCAGATGAACTAATGAGACATGTTTGTTTGTTATTTGGTTTTTAGGAGCATTAGCAACTAAGGCCATATTGCTCCGGGATATGCGGTGGTCATTCCTGACCTTTCCGCATCTTCCGTATTTGGTGATGACGGGCTCGAACCCCGGTCTAATCAAGAAGCGTGTGCTACGCACTGCTGCTCCTTCCCACCTGGCTACGGAGGCGCCTAATGAGACATGTGGCAGAGAAGAAAAATGCATGGGATACATACAAATTAATGGGTGACATGGAAGCCTATGGTAGATATAAGTTGGTCTGTAAGCAAGTCACAAAGGAGATTAGGCAGGCAAAGGCAGACTACGAAAAATCCTTGGCAAAGGATGCAAAGAAAAACAGAAAAGAGTTCTTTACATATTTAAACTCGAGAAGGAAAGGGATGAATCAGATTGGTCCACTGGATATTGATGGTTCAACAGTTGAGGATCCTGCTCAGGTGGCTAACAATCTAAACGAGTATTTTGCATCTACATTCATGCATGAGGAGTTATTCAGGAAGGAGAATGATGTAGGTAAAGTAAACATTGGCAGTGAGCTGGATGATTTTGTAATAACTGAGAGGAAAGTGGAGGAGAGATTGTTGAGGATAAACATAAAAAAGGCACCTGGGGTGGATGGGATCTATCCAGTTATATTAAAGGAGGCAGCAAAGGAAGTAAGCAAACCCCTAGCCATAATTATGAGAGCTTCTTTGGACTCAGGGGAGGTACCCATAGACTGGAGATGTGCAAATGTAACCCCAATTCACAAAGGAGGATCAAAGACTGACACAAGTAATTATAGACCTGTTAGTTTAACTTCTGTTCCAGGTAAATTAATGGAGGCACTGGTTAAAGAAGCACTGCAGGATCATCTAGACAAGAATTCAGTTATAGCTCAGACGCAGCACGGTTTTGTTAAGGGCAGGTCTTGCCTGACCAATTTGATTGGATACTATGATGTAGTCACAAAAGAACCGGATGCAGGGAATAACTTTGATATTATATATTTGGATCTTAGAAAGGCTTTTGATACTGTTGCACATGGAAGACTGCTGCACAAATTGGAACAGTGTGGCATTGGAGGCAAATTGCTGCTATGGATAAGGGGATGGTTGAGTGGCAGAAGACAGAGAGTGGTAATCAATGGACACTGCTCAACGTGGACTAATGTTATTAGTGGAGTTCCTCAGGGTTCAGTGTTGGGTCCGTTGTTGTTTTCGGTGTTTATAAATGATATTGATGATGGGATATCAAGTTTAATGTCCAAGTTTGCAGATGATACAAAGGTTGGCAGGGTTGTTAAGGACACTAATGACGCTATGCTGATGCAACAGGATCTGGAAAGGTTGAACAGATGGGCTGAGAGGTGGCAAATGAAGTTTAACATTGACAAATGTAAAGTACTACATATGGGAAACAGTAACCCCAGAGCAACGTATCAACTCTGCGGTACTACACTGACAGTGGTGGAGAATGAAAAGGACCTGGGGGTAATTGTGCAGGCGGATATGAAGTTCTCTGAGCAGTGCAGACGAGCTGCAAGAGTAGCTCATGGTGTCTTGTCAATGATATACAGGAATTTTTCTAGCAGGGATAAGGAGGTGATTATTCCCTTGTATAAGGCAATGGTTAGGCCACATGTTGAGTACTGTATACAGGTCTGGAGGCCTCATTTCAAGAAGGATGTAGAGCTGCTGGAACGGGTACAGAGAAGGGCAACAGGATTAGTGAATGGAACAAAGGGTTGCTCTTACGAAGAAAGGCTTAAGTTTTGCAAATTACAGAGTCTGGAGACTCTGTAATTTGCAATATAGCCTTATACACCTCTATCAGGTGATCTGATAGAGGTGTATAAGGCTTTGAATGGTTTGAGCATTCTCAATGCCAATGGGATTCTTCATCTTGCTCAGAATAATCACCTCAGAGGGTATAAATTCAAATTGAGGAAGGACGGATGTCGGATAGATGTGCGGAAATTTGCCTTTGGCCAGCGGGTGGTTGGTTGGTGGAACCGATTTCCATCACTTGTTGTTGAAGTTGATAGCCTAAACAAATTTAAAGCTCAACTGGACAGGTATTTCGGACGAACGGAGGGGTGAAATGGGAGTGGTTTTTTTTTTTTTTTTTTTTTGGCTGATGCTGAATAAGCTTGCTTTCTTGCATCATATGCCTCTACTAATGCTAATGCTAATCACTGACAAGACACCATGAGCTATTCTTGCAGGCCATCTATACTCCTCAGAAAACTTCATATCTGCCTGCACAATTACCCCCAGGTCCTTTTCATTCTCTACCACTGTCAGTGTGGTAGCACAGAGTTGATACGTTACTCTGGAATTACTGCTTCCCATATGTTGTACTTTACATTTGTCAATGTTAAACTTCATTTGCCACCTCTCAGCCCATCTGCTCAACTTTCTAGATCCTATTGCAGCAGCGTACTGTCATTAGTGTCATTACAACCCTACCAACCTTCAAGTCATCTGCAAACTTGGACATTAAGCCTGATATACCATCATCAATATCATTTATAAATACAGAAAACAACAATGGACCCAACACTGAACCCTGAGGGATTTCACTTAATAACATTAGTCAAGGAAGAGCAGTGTCCATTGATTACCACTCTGTCTTCTCCCACTCAACCATCCCTTTATCCATAGCAGCAATTTGCCTTGCCTCCAATGCCACACTGCTCCAATTTGGGCAGCAGTCTTCCATGTGCAACAGCATCAAAGGCCTTTCTAAGATCCAAATATATGATATCAAAGTTATCCTTTGCATCCAGTTCCTTTGTGACTACATCATAGTATCCAATCAAATTTGTCAGACAAGACTTGCCCCCTTAACAAACTCATGCTGTGTCCGAGCTATAACTGAAGACTTGTCTAGATGATCCTGCAATGCTTCTTTAACCAGTGCCTCCATTAATTTCCCTGGAACAGAAGTTAAACTAACAGGTCTGTAATTATCTGTGTCTCCCTTTGACCCTCCTTTGTGGATTGGGGTCACATTTGCACTTCTACAGTCCATGGGTACCTCCCCTGAGTCCAGGGAAGCTCTCATAATTATGGCTAAGGGTTTGCTTACTTTCTTTGCTGCCTCCTTTAATATAACTGGATAGATTCCATCCACCCCAGGTGCCTTTCTTATGTTTTCTTCAACAATTTCTCCTCCACTTTCCTCTCAGTTATTGCAAAATCATCTAGGTCAATGCCAGAGTTTAATTCACCTTTGACATTCCCCTCCCTGAATAACTCCTCAGGTGTGAATGTAGATGCAAAATACTCATTTAGTTTGTTAGCCACCTGAACAGGATCATCAACAGTTGAACCATCAATATCCAGTCAACCAATCTGATTCATCCCATTCCTTCCAGAGTTTACATAAGTAAAGAACTCTTTGCTGTTTTTCTTCGCACCCCTTGCCAAGGATTTCCCGTAATCTGCCTTCGCCTGCCTGACCTCCTTTGTAACTTGGTTACAGACCAGCTTATATCTATCATAGGTTTCTGTGTCACATGTTAATTTGTATGTATCCCATGCATTTTTCTTCTCTGTCACATGTCTAATTAGTTCAGCTGACATCGATTTAGGCCTAAATCTTGAACAGTATTTCTTTGTTGGTATGAAAAGCCTAGTAGCTTCCAAGATTAATTCTTTGAATGCTTCCCATTTTGAATTTGCTGTTGGTAACATCGTTGGTCCACCCATATAAAATTTAAATACTGTCTCAGACAACCATAGTCACCTTTACGAAAGCAAAAACCCTTCCCTTTACCCTTGATGGTAGTAACCTCTTTGAGTAAATCCCACTTCAGCAAACTGTGATCACTGCCACCTAGTGGTTCCTTTATCTGCAGATTCTTGATGCACGAAGAATGACTGCTGATAATCAGATCAAGTGTATTACTCCATCTAGTTGCCTCCCGAACATGCTGCTCTAGAAAACAATCATCCAATGAATCCACAAAAGCCTTGCTAGTGTGTGAGTGACCAACACACAAATTCCAGTCAATCTCTGGGAAATTAAAATCCCCCATTATATGACACTGTGAATTACTGGCCCTCTCTATTTCACTGCACAATTGCTCATTATACTCACCAGATTCATTTGGCCTATAACACACACCAACTCTCATTTTTCCTTTCCCAGTGCTTATATCACACCAAACAGACTCAACATTCATTGTCCACCAACATCAATTGGTTGCACTTCCATAGATTTTATGTGTTTCTTAAATAACAGCATAACCCCTCCTCCCTTTCTGTCCTGTCTCTCCTTTCTGTACACATTGTACTCCTTGTACTCATTGTACTCCTGAACAAGTGGATCCTTCCACTTGTTCAGATTACGAACCTAAGGGGGCATAAATTCAAATTAAGAAAAGACAGATGTAGAATAGATGTGGGGAAATTTGCCTTTAGGCAGTGGGTGGTTAATTGCTGGAACAAACTTCCATCTGTAGTTGTGGAAGTTAATAGGTTGAATAAATTTAAGGAGGAACTGGACAGGCATTTAGAGGGAATGGTGTGATTTTTTTTTTTTTTTGGCTGATGCTGCATAAGCTCATACACATGCTTTCTTGCATCACATGCCACTACTACTACTACATTGTACTCCCCAAATTCCAGTTCTGCACTGCTTATATCTGTGTGACACCATGTCTCTGATATCCCAACAATATCTGCATTTCATGTCTTGACTAGCACTTCAAGCTCATCGAATTTATTAACTATACTCCTACCATTGGTGTACATGCAAGTATACATCCACCTGTTTCTACTCTTAGTTACCCTAACACAGCCGATGTATTTATTTGTTCCACTATGACTCCCAGCGGTCCTGGAAATCCCCATTGCCTTGCCTTCCAGGCTTCTGCTCAACTGCATTTCAATAGAAGTAGTGCAAGAATCACTTTTACCTCTGCCAGCAGCTACTGTTAATCTATTAGTCTGTGTAGTTCTTTCTTTTAAGGTAGGCAGCACTAGTAGAGAATTATTATTATTATTATTTATTTATTTATTTTTTTTTTTTCAAAAAAAAAGGACATGATTGTGCAAAGTGTTAATCACTTAAATCACTTAAAAATGGCTTATCAACTTAAACAACTGTTTGTTTAACAGTTAACATCTTCCTGTGGCTACATCTATGAAGTGAATGTCGAACTATTCTCATTTGTACTACAAAACCAGCCCATTCTGTAGAATAAAAAAACTATTTGGAATTTTTAAATTTTAAAAACTTTGTGCGCACGCACATCTATGAAGAAATCGCTTCAATTTGAGATCAATTCCAGCCCGTTCAGTTAAGCCTATCGTTCACACTGACGGAGTAAAGAAAATAGCTTCCGTATTAAATATATAGATTACAGAATTTAAATGAACAAAGTAATGCAGAAATTAAACTATTATCAAAACTTTATCTGCTAGTGAAGTTAAAATTAAGCTACGAAGTTACCACAGAAAGAATGTAACTTGACAGATATACTTTAGAAAAGTTAAGAATTAAATTTACAAATACTACAGAAATTAATTTCTCGACATTGCTGAAAAAAAATTTAAAAATTACAGAAAGTAAATTTAAACAAATTTTAACCAAAACAATTGTCTACTAGACACCTGATCTTAATTCCATTCAGTTAATCCGCTGGAGCCAACTTAAAACAAGTCTGCTCTCTTTGACTGCCCACAGTAGAATCTCTACTTCTTACAATCCAGTCTATACCTCTTCTCCCATAAACTGAATTTATAGACCCTAGTTCTAGTATTATTAATAAGTACAAAATTTCAACTTCATAATTTCGCTCTCTCCCCCGCTCCACCTCTCAGAACCCTACGGACTTCAATCTGATACTCTCCAAGGTTACCCAGTTACCTATCTGTGTAGCCCACATATTCAAAGTCTTTCCCCATAAAATTACTAGCAATTTTATGGGGCTGTCCTTGGACATTTGTAAGAAGCTTGATTTCTTTTTTAGGTGTGGTCTTCATACTTGGATACAGTATTTAAAGGGAAGTCTTACAATTAACATATATAGTAGAATTATGACCTCCCTATCTATTTACAAGAGAATGTTTGATAAATTATCAACAAAGACACCTTGGGCTATCTTTGCAATCTGTCTATGAATGGAGAACTTCTTGTCTGGATGTATTATAAGTGAAAATCCCTTTCCTCCTCTAACATTTTTAATTTAATTTAAGTATTTTATGTATTAAATCAGAGTGATCAGGAGTGGGAGTGGGTTCAAGCCCCTGACTGCTAAATAACATCAGCCTGCCAACCAGCACTGGAGTAGCATGGCAGATTATGGTCCATTTCAACTCAATATGAATTGTTTAGGAGGAAATGGACCATTTCCCTCAACACGAATCTATCCTGCAGTGAATTGATAATGGCTGCAGTTTACCTTTTTCTATATATATATATATATATATATATTACTAATTCAAATAAAAAGGGGCTATGAAGCCCAATAAGTCCTATTATTATTATTATAATAATCTTAAATTATAGGTGAAAACCTCATAGCTTTGAGTAGGACTGTTAATCTCTCAACACTCAATCGCGAATGATTATAATATGAACTTACCCCACGTGTATTGTCATGAATGAATCAAGTTAAAATAACTATTAATTAAAATAAGCATGTATTCAACTCTCATATCACATCAAGGAAATCGGAAAGAATCACGAAAAGACGGCAGCCACCAACCTCCAAAAACCAACCAACACCACAAGCCATAGTGAGAATTGAAAAACAATTGACGCGAAATTCTAAAAACGAGAACACTAATAAATTAATTCACACATAAGTTAAACTTTAAAATCGTTATTAACTTCTTTTAAGAGACCACCTTATTCGGTTTGTTACCGTGTTCAAAAGAAGTACAAAAGTGATTCGCGAATGATATCCCCCCCCCCGTTTTATATTAAATTAACGACACCTGAAACGAGATTATTTATATAAACCAATGTATGAATTGCTATTCATGCATGCGCGTAAGAGTCCACAAGTCCAAAATATTATAAGTTCTGTGTATATTAATAGAATTAACATTTAATCTCATTTCTAATGTTTTGGCAATTAATAATTTAAAATATTCAAGCTTTCTTTCTATTAAGAACCTTGGATTCATTAAAAAGAAACATGTCCATCAGTGGTTGCATGAAACGCAAGCTCAGATGCACCCGTCCTACCTGCTCTAACTGATGCCAAATGCTGCTGTATCCTTACAGGAAGTAAATTTTGGGTTGAGCCAATATAAGCAAAATTGCATCCACCACAAGAAATATTGTAAACAATATTGTGAGCTTCCATGGTTGGAACTACATATGTCCTATATTTCAAGATGGCATGGAGCTTATTCATGGGTTGTGGAACAATCTTAAATTCAGTGTTCTTAAATATGTTAATAAATTGTGTATACCTATGTTGTATATACAGAACTTTAATAAAATGTTTGTGATCCGCCCTGTCATTTGTTATATTGGCTCGACCCAAAATTTACTTTCGGTAAGGATACAGCAGCATTTGGCATCGGTTAGAGCAGGTAGAACGGGTGCATCTGAGCTTGTGTTTCATGCAATCACTGATGGACATGTTTCTTTATAATGAATTCAAGGTTCTTAATAAACAGCGTGAATATTTTAAATTATTAATTGCCGACACATTAGAAATGTGATTAAATGTTAATTCTATTAATATATGCAGACCTTATATTTCGGACTTGTGGATTCTTATGTGCATGCCTGAATAGCAATTCATACATTGGTTTATATAAATAATCTCGTGACAGGTGTCGTTAATTTGATATAAAACAGGGGGGATATCATTCGCAAATCACTTTTGTACTTGTTGTGAACACGGTAACAAACCGAATAAGGTGGTCTCTTAAAAGAAGTTAATAACGATTTAAAGTTTAACTTATGTGTGAATTAATTTATTAGTGTCATCGTTTTTAGAATTTCGCGTCAATTGTTTTTCAGTTCTCATGATGGCTTGTGGTGTTGGTTGGTTTTTTGAGGTTGGTGGCCACTGTCTTTCCGTGATTCTTTCCGATTCCCTTGATGTGATATGAGAGTTAAATACATGCTTATTTTAATTAATAGTTATTTTAACTTGATTCGTTTATTTCAATTGTTTGTTATTTGGTTTTTTTTTTTTTTTTTTTAGGAGCAGTAGTAACTAAGGCCATATTGCTCCAGGGATATGCGGTGGTCATTCCCTGACCTTTCCGCATCCTCCATATTTGGTGGTGACAGGCTCAAACCCCGGTCTAATCGAGAAGCGTGTGCTACGCACTGCTGCACCTTCCCACCTGCTACGGAGGTGCCATTTATTTCAATACACGGGGGGGGGGGGGGGGGGTAAGTTCATATTATAATCATTCGCAATTGAGTGTTGAGAGATTAACAGTCCTACTCAAAGGTATGAGGTTTTCACCTATAATTTAAGATTATATATATATATATATATATATATATATAATTTAAGATTATATATATATATATATATATGTTTTTGCAACCCCGAACTACCCTAGCCCAACTACATATTTCTACCATAATCATCTTTCCACTTTACTAGCCTCTACATCTTATGCCCTGTGAGCCATTAGTTTACCGAACACGAAATCAGGGCTCTATTTTTCTAGTTTTACCCAACCTATTTTTCGCCTTAACAAAGTTTAGCTGCCTTCTATCGCTACTTTGTCAGCTATTATATTTCTTAACTATCCCGCGGGCAGTTTGAGCATCATGTACTTAACCTAGCGTAGCTTCACCGTCCACGTTATTTCAAATAAACACACACCAAAATTTGTCTAACGCTAGGCGCTGCTAGCGTACACATGCATATATACACTGGTAACCCACTGACACAGTCTTTTCTGTCAGTCCGGCATGTAGCGGTAAGTTCTTGTCATTCGGATTTTCCTTGCCTTTGTCTTTGCCTTTTCTTTTGTACTTTCATAGCGTTCCACTTACTTCTGTAAGGTCATCCATGTTCTGTATACTATAACTTATTAACACATTATGTAATTGCAAACTTGGTATAACGTTATTCTAATTTTATTCATAATTTTATTCAAAACTTTAAAATTGATATTACCACGTGTACTTTGACAAACAGAACATGTCAGAAATAGAAGTAAGAGCATTGATGTCTTTTTCATGATTTTGGTGGATGACCTCTGATGAAGACACAAAAATTATGAAGGACTCTACAATGCTATCTCCACCTAGGTCGTCTCTTCAAAAATATTCTTTTGGTTTACTTTTCTATCGTTACAATTATTTTTCCAGTTCCTTTCTTCCCACCTTCGTTCACAACATATATCGCTCCCAGGGTACACCATATTTTCATTAGTTCATTTCCATGCATAAACATCTACTTAATGTATTTTATACTAGTAATATTTTATATATATATATATATATATAAAATTGTTTTTTTTTTTTTTTTTTTTTTTTTTTTGTATTGACTTTTCTAAGTGTAGGTTGTTTCCATAAGCAGTACATGTTTGGCTATATAGCTAATGGGAGGCGAAGTTAGGAAAGAACTTAGGATAGCAATGGACACTCCTGCCCTCATATTGCACTAATAGCCCAGAGTGTTGAAGAATTTTAGGGGAAGGACAGTGAATAGAATATGATTGTAGAAAATACTGTTGGTAGAGGGCCTTTACTACAGTGGTTGGCCTTGGACCGTAGAGGTTGCCACTTTTGCCCTTGACTAGGGCGGCAAGCTCAAGCAATCATTCTCACGTTTTGGTTCTGTCTGCTACGTGCAGATTGGTAAGTCCTAGCAGAAAGTTAACTTGATAATTGGTCTTTTTGTTTTAATTATAACTGCAGCTACCATCAACAACTTAAAAGTATAGGAAGCTTAATGTAGATGCTACAGTTTCCTGTACGTAAGATAAATTCACGTTTTGAAACTTTTGGCCCCAACACTAAATTATATGGACAGGAAACTACTTAAACATTAATGGTGGCATATATGGACTATTTCAGTACATGTACTGAAACGGTGTGGCATCCTGAAAGAAACTGTTTCACATATATCTGCCAGTTACCTGCTAATTTCTAATTTATGTTAATTTTTAGATTTAATTTTTATGTTTAATACAATTTAGAATGTAATTTTAATGGTTAATATTTTAATTTTAAAACTGATCTCTTAATGCTAGTGAGTCTATTATTGTTAATAGCTGGTGGTTATTTTAAACATTAGAGTTGACATAACTTTTTGGATATACAGAGAGACAAAGACAACTCTTTTCAAATTGCAAATACCTACCCAATGCAGGGCTGTTACTAATACAGACGAGAACTTGTACCTCCGGATTTCCTGAGCACCAACTGTATTTTCTACAATCATATTCTATTCACTGTCCTTTCCCTAAAATTCTTCAACACTCTGAGCTATTAGTGCAATACAAGGGCAGGAGTGTCTACTACTATCCTAAGTACTTTCCTATCTTCGCATCCCATTAGCTATATATCCAAACATAGACTGCTTATGGAAACAACCTACACTTAGAAAAGTCAATACAAAAATATTTACTTACTAGCTCTATCTTTGCAGCCTGAGAAAGATAGGCAAGTATTTTCGAACAATTACAATTAGAATTAATATAAAATAATAGCTAATAAACCCCTTGAATATATATATATATATATATATATATAATTATGAATAAAAAATTAAAATTAAGTAAAGAAAGAAAATGGATTTGAATTTGAATAGAGATAAAATGAAATATCGATAATATGAATTATGGATCAGGGACACTGCAAGAGCAAAGGTACCCTACAACCATAATGTATATAGAAAATTATTTTTAATGTTATGTGTAAATCTTTAATTTAACTTATGCTAATAATGAAAATACCGTGTACCCTGGGAGCGATGTATGTTGAATAAAGGGGGAAGAACGGAAAAGAAAAGTGTAACGTTATAAACAAAGTGCGAATTTTGAAAAAATGCAAAATTTGAAAAGAACGACCAAGGTAGAAATAGCAGATTTTTGAAAAGAACGACCAAAGTAGAAATAGCATTGCAGTATCTTTCATAATTTCTGTGTCTTCTTCAGAGGTCATCCACCTAAATTATGAAAAAGAACAGCAATACTCTTACTTCTGTTTCTGACATGTTCTGTATGTCAAAAAACACGTGTACGCGGACATGTGGAAAAAAATAATTTAGAATATAAATTTTGAATAAATAAAATACAAGTTAAGCAAAAATATTATGCCAAAGTATAACATACAGAACATGGATGACCTTACAGAAGTAAGTAGCCCGCCAAAAAGAGAAGACAAAGGAAGCGAGTGTCCGAATGACAAGAATGACAATAACTTACCGCTACTTGACCGGTCGACAAAAAAGAATGACAATAACTTACCGCTACTTGACCGGTCGACAAAAAAGTCTTTTTTGTCGACCGGTCAAGTAGCGGTAAGTTATTGTCATTCTTGTCATTCGGACACTCGCTTCCTTTGTCTTCTCTTTTTGGCGGGCTACTTACTTCTGTAAGGTCATCCATGTTCTGTATGTTATACTTTGGCATAATATTTTTGCTTAACTTGTATTTTATTTATTCAAAATTTATATTCTAAATTATTTTTTTCCACGTGTCCGCGTACACGTGTTTTTTGACATACAGAACATGTCAGAAACAGAAGTAAGAGTATTGCTGTTCTTTTTCATAATTTAGGTGGATGACCTCTGAAGAAGACACAGAAATTATGAAAGATACTGCAATGCTATTTCTACTTTGGTCGTTCTTTTCAAAAATCTGCTATTTCTACCTTGGTCGTTCTTTTCAAATTTTGCATTTTTTCAAAATTCGCACTTTGTTTATAACGTTACACTTTTCTTTTCCGTTCTTCCCCCTTTATTCAACATACATCGCTCCCAGGGTACACGGTATTTTCATTATTAGCATAAGTTAAATTAAAGATTTACACATAACATTAAAAATAATTTTCTATATATATATATATATACACACACACATACGCACACACACACATATATATATATATATATATAAAATTGTACTTATTTCCAAATATAAGGCCTTGCATTTTGCTACTTTAAAACATAGCAGCTACTTTTCTGATCATTTTTGAGGCCTATTTCAAGTAATCCTGAAAGAGCACTGCTTGGTGCTGATTATTAACCATTCTCTCAATCTTGACATCATATGCAAATTTTGATATTGCACCATGTATCACTTTATCAATTCCATTTAATAAAATCAAAAAGAACAGTGGCCCCAGTACCAATCACTAAGGGACCGAAATACTAATCCTTAGCCCAAGCTGAACATTAATCATAACTTCCCTCTGCCTCATATCCTACAACCACTCTACAATCCAACTAAGGACCCTGCACATGATCCCAATGTTCCATCTTATATTAGCATTAGCATTAGTAGAGGCATTTGATGCAAGAAAGCAAGCTTATGCAGCATCAGCCAAAAAAAAAAAAAAAAAAAAAAAAAAACCACTTCCACTTCACCCCTCTGTTCGTTCAAAATACCTGTCCAGCTGAGCCTTAAACTTATTTAGGCTATCAACCTCCACCACAAGGAATGGAAGTCTGTTCCACCAACCAACCACCCGCTGGCTAAAGGCAAATTTCCGCACGTCTACCCTACATCTGTCTTTCCTCAATTTGAATTTATGCCCTCTCAGGTGATTTTTCTGAGCTAGAGGAAGAATCCCATCAGCATTGAGCATGCTTAAACCATTCAAGGCTTTATACACCTCTATCAGATCACCTCGCTGGTGCCTAGTCTCCAGACTCCTTGTGTAGGACTCATTTAAATGCATTGCTAAAGTCCAAATAAACAATGCTGAAATTATTTCCTTATACAGTTCATGATTAACTCTGTCAGAAAATAGCTAACACAGGGTAGGTAAACAAAATTACTGCATTTCATTCAGAATGCCATTTCTATCTATACACCCCTCTACTGCATTCTTGATCATTGCCTCCATGATTCTCAACCACTGAAGTAAATCTAACTGGTCTGTGATCACCCACTTCTCCAATCCAAATTCTCTCCCATTCCAATGATGCCTTCATAATTAAACTTATGAAGGCATCATTGGACACCCATAATTACAATACATCACCATCCCCCACAAGATCCTCTTGTCCTGAAAATAACTTTAATTCTGCAGAATTTTTAGCTTTTTTTTTTTTTTTTTTAATGCAAACAGCTTTAAATATTTCAATGTTTACTTAACTTATCTGAAAATGAATTGTTCAAACTTATGAAAATTATAAGCAATGACCATTTTTAGGAAAGATTACCATCAGTATTATAGTGTCACTCAAGATAGAAAAGCATCAAATCGATACTGTTTTACAATAGTGATATATGCTAGGAATAAAAATACCTTTGGGAAATGGTCCGAATGGCTGTGGTCTTTCCTTTGTTCGTGTTGTGGTTGTTGCTCGAGTACCTTAAAAAATGAAGAATGTGTTAAGTTATTTTAAGTGTATTGGAGTCATAAACTGGTATCATTAATTTAAAAAAACCTAGTATTACTTTAAAATATAACAGCTATTTCAGAATAAAGAAAAACTAAGTAATACAGACAGGAATGACTAAGATTCCTGTCTGCAGCTTCATTTAGCACATGTAATGCAGTGAGTTACTCTTTCTGCACTGTATAATGATATTTTATATTTTTAATTCCTTGACAATAATTATTTTTTCAGATATATACCATAAAGGGGTATATCTGAAAAATCTGTGTTGTCAGAGACATTCTTTCAGATATGCCAGACAAGCTGTACTTGCTACCTGGGAGTCTAAATCGCTGATGGAACTGATATTCGGGTGACACTCAAGTCAAGTGGACCCAATTTCGGAGAAGTCCGGACAGTCTGCGACAGCCAAATCCTCTGCTTGCACCTTTATGATGGTTAGACTGTTAGTAATCCTGGGTATAACCCCCCATTCACAAGCACACTGTGGGTGACCACCCAGGTGTGAACAAACGTAAGCAGAGGTCAAGATGTGGCACCCACACCACATGGAGGAATGCTGCCCCTCTGTGTTACCAGGCAATACCAAGTGGTTGATGACTTTCATCAACCGGGGAAATACCACCACTTTGCTTATTGGAGGCTTGAAGTGGTGAAACCCATGTTTAGTCTCTAGAGCAAAGTTTCCGGCATCCCCCTCCCCACATACTTCTCCTTCAACCCATGCACGGTACTCTAAGTACTATAGGTTTTGATACCTTTCATGTTTGGGGTTTTCATAAAAAAAAAAAAAAAAAAAAACCAGTGCAATACCACCACTTTTCTTATTGGAGACTTGAAGTGGTGGAACCCATGTTTAGTCTCCAGAGCTAAGTTCCAATCAGCCCTTCCCCATCTCTTTCCATCATGCAGTATGGCTGATGACTTTTGAGGTTATGATGGACATCATGGCGAGATCCAATCTTCCCTACATTTCGAGGGTACAGCTCTAAAATGGTGTTCACAGGCCGGCAGTGAGTTACTACACTGGACCGAACCTATTGGTAACTCTCTAGGAGGCTTCCAGGGCAGCTAGTGTATAATCTTGCTACCTCTATTTGGCCAGATGGTGACTGGTGGGAGTCCGAGTAGTGTGTATGCAGGGGGGGGCATTGTCGAGGCAATGTTAGTTCAAGGATCTGGGTATATTCTTACCATGTGTACGCCATATCCAAAAATTTCATTACTTCATACAGCAAGTCCCCCCCCACTTTTCTTACTATTGAATACACCACGAATTGTCAAACTAATACGGCAAACTTATCTGTGAAAAAATCTAAACCTTCCAAACACTTCCTAGTTCATTTCACAAATATACGTGGTCTCAATTCTAATCTCAATAATGTCCATTTCCACTTGCAGTCTGCCAAACCCCATGTACTTTTTCTGAGAGAATCTCAGTTATTGGTTGATTCAACTACTGCTCATCTCAGTTGCCCAAATTATTCGCTGTATGATTCCTTTCGCTGAACGCACATATGTACTTGTGCATATATGTCCGTTCTGATATTCCCTGTCAGAGAATTGGTAATTTGGAATCTCCTCATTTCGATCTTCTCCGGCTTAAAATCTCTTTACCTCATTCTGTTAAATTCATCTGTTGTCACTACCATTCTCCCAACTCCACTAATCACTTGGAGCTCTTCAACTTCCTCACTTTGCAACTTGACTTTCTCCAGTCCAACTTTCCTAACAGTGAGGCAATTTTCCTTGGTGATTTTAATGTTCACAACTCCAGCTGGCCGAGATGCTGAGGCTTTGCAATTACTCATGACCTTGCACAGATTGTTCATTTACCTAACAGAATACTGGACAATCCTAACCATACAGCCAACATGCTTGATCTTTTTCTCACAAACAACCCTTCTAAGTACACGGTCGAAGTGAGTTGTCCTTTAGACACCTCAGATCACAACTTGGTGATGGTCTCTTCTCAAATGGAGCCTTTATCTCATGGCTATTCCCAACCTCATGTTGTTTCGCATTACAAAAATGCAAAATGGGATGACCTGCAAGATTTCTTTTCTGCTTTTCCTAGGTCAGACTACTGTTTCAAAATTTCTGATGTCAATTTTTACTCAGATCATGTCAGTGAAATTATTCTTGTAGGGATGGAATCCCTTATCCCATATTCCACTTTAAAATCTCTTCCTTTATCTAAACCTTGGTTTTCCAATAAATGTGCTAAGGCCATTCAGGAGAAGAATGTTGCGTATCGTAATTGGCTTGTTTCCAATTCTTCAGTTTCATTTTCTGCCTACAAAGCTCTCAACAATTGTAAAGCAGTTATTAACCAGTCGAAACTAGATTTTGAACAGGCTAAGAGTAGACAACTTGCTTCTTGCCCTAATGGTAGCCAAGCATTCTGGTCTCTTGCCAAAGCTATTGGCTGCAACTTTTGTCCATCTCTGCTCCCACCTCTGTCAAAACCAGATGGCGATGGTTTTGACAGAGGTGAGATATTCACCTCTGTCAAAACCACCATTTACCTAACAGAATACTGGACAATCCTAACCATACAGCCAACATGCTTGATCTTTTTCTCACAAACAACCCTTCTAAGTACACGGTCGAAGTGAGTTGTCCTTTAGACACCTCTGATCACAACTTGGTGATGGTCTCTTCTCAAATGGAGCCTTTATCTCATGGCTATTCCCAACCTCATGTTGTTTTGCATTACAAAAATGCAAAATGGGATGACCTGCAAGATTTCTTTTCTGCTTTTCCTAGGTCAGACTACTGTTTCAAAATTTCTGATGTCAATTTTTACTCAGATCATGTCAGTGAAATTATTCTTGTAGGGATGGAATCCCTTATCCCATATTCCACTTTAAAATCTCTTCCTTTATCTAAACCTTGGTTTTCCAATAAATGTGCTAAGGCCATTCAGGAGAAGAATGTTGCGTATCGTAATTGGCTTGTTTCCAATTCTTCAGTTTCATTTTCTGCCTACAAAGCTCT
Organism: Mastigoproctus giganteus; assembly: GCF_048544385.1. Classification (NCBI taxonomy): domain Eukaryota; kingdom Metazoa; phylum Arthropoda; class Arachnida; order Uropygi; family Thelyphonidae; genus Mastigoproctus; species Mastigoproctus giganteus. The sequence goes on from NC_143584.1 coordinate 219,573,743, forward strand.
CAACAATTGTAAAGCAATTATTAACCAGTCGAAACTAGATTTTGAACAGGCTAAGAGTAGACAACTTGCTTCTTGCCCTAATGGTAGCCAAGCATTCTGGTCTCTTGCCAAAGCTATTGGCTGCAACTTTTGTCCATCTCTGCTCCCACCTCTGTCAAAACCAGATGGCGGTGGTTTTGACAGAGGTGAGATATTCTGTTTCACTTCGGCTAAGGATAAAGCTGACCTGCTAGCATCACATTTTTTTTCCAACTCGTGTATTAATAATCTTGGTGAAACAACTCCCACCATTCCCAACACGCTCCATTCAATGCCTCCTGTGGCCTTCCGTCAAAAGGATGTCAGAAGGATTTTGACGAATCTTGATGGTAAGAAAGCTCCAGGTCCTGTGATATTTCTCCAATTGTTCTCAAAACCTGTGCTCCTGACTTACTCCTGTTCTTTGCCACCTTTTTTCACTTTCTTATTCCAAAGGTGTTTGGAAATTTGCTCATATCCAGCCAGTTCCTAAAAAGGGTGACAAATCTCTCCCATCCAATTATCGTCCCATTGCTATTACTTCTACTCTTTCTAAAGTAATGGAGAAATCAATTAACTGCCAAATCTTAAACTGCCTAGAAACCTTCTGTCTGATCAATGATCACCAGTATGGATTCCATCAGTGTCGATCCACTGGTGATATTCTGGCTTATGTTAGCCATTTATGGACAAATTTAATGGAAAAGTTCGGTGAAACACAAACAGTTGCTCTTGACATCTCAAAGATTTTAGATCGTGTTTGGCATAAAGGTTTTCTAAACAAGCTTCCATCTTATGGTTTGCCAACTGTTTTTTGTAATTGGTTATCCAGTTTTCTCTCTGATCGCTCACTGAGGGTGATGGTAGATGGCTCTCTGTTTTCTAACTTCTCCACTAATGCTGGTGTCCCTCAAGGTTCAGTTCTTTCCCCCCACTCTTTTCCTCTTGTATATTAATGACCTTCTTCCATTGACTGGAAATCCTATCCATAGTTTTGCCAATGATAGCACATTGCATTCCACTTTCCATTTTGAGAAACCTTGCCCTGCTCAATCAGCTTCAACTTCTCGAATATCCACTACCAATTCCTTAAATGCCAATCTCCAGGTAATTCTCTAGTGGGGCAAAGACAACTTAGATGATTTCAATCCTTCCAAATCTCAGTCTTGTCTTATATCACACAGGGTCCTGAGCTGGATTTCATCATTCTTCTCTTTCTTGGTGATTCCTTTCTATTCTCTCTCTCTCTCTCTCTCTCTCTGGGTAACTCCGAAATTTTTTTTTTTTTTTTTTTGGCTAGTGCAGCATAAGCCTCAGGCTTCCTTGCACCATATGGCTAATAATAATAAAAACGATTCTTCTGCTCCTATGCTTATCTTTGGTGACATTCCGATTTCTAGGCATGGTGATACACCTCTTTTGATGATTATCCTGACTTCTAATCTCTCTTTCCACAAGCACATTACAAATATTGCTTCCTCTGCATTTAAACTTGGTTTTCTCTTTTGCTCTCAGCGTTACTTTTCTTCCAAACAGCTGTTCACTCTGTACAAATTGCAAATCCGTCTTACCATGGAATATTGTTCCCACATCTGGGGTGGTGCCCCCAAAACCTCTCTCAGGCTTCTAGATTCCATTCAGAAGAGGGCAGTTAAGTTAATCAATGATTCATCTCTAACAGAGTCTCTCCACTCGCTATCTCATAGACATACTGTTTCTGCTGCATGCCTTTTCTACAGATACTTCCATGGGCACTGTTTTTCTAAATTGGCTTCTATAATTCCCGCTCTCGCTTTCAAAACAGTCCGAACACATGCCACCACCTTGCCAACATCCATTTACTGTCCAACTTCAAACTCACAGAACCAACTTTTCATCTTCCTCGTTTATTCATTCAACTGCTGTTTTCTGGAACAACCTTCCTTCATACGTATTTCCTGAAAATTACAGTCCAATGTCATCAAATATCTTCTTTCATCTTCTCACCCTCCAACCAAAGCATGGTACTAAGTACTATAGGTTTTAATACCTCTCATGTTTGGGGTTTTCATAAAAAAAAAAAAAGAAATATAGAAACAATCCAGTGTGTAGGATATATTCCTAATTACAAAGCCATACCAGAACTTAAAGAATCATACCAATGTATAAGCATGCTTGCAGAGCATCAGCATCAATTTCAAGTAGGGCAGAGATGACAGGCTGGAAATACAGCTGACTATGAACAGGCAGAAAATAGTAATTCACTGAATATGAGATAGGCTGAACACTAGGAAGAATTATGTTTGTGATATATATATACATACAGTAGGGCCCTGCTTTTCAGCATTCCGATAATACACCAGTTTTCGATTCCGATAAATCATACACAATGATTTATTTAATTCGATAGATATAGCTTAAAATGTAACGTAACATTAGCACACTGCCTTTCATGACTACTAACTTATATATATATCCATGTTAGGCGAAGAATTATTTATAAATTTTAAAATCATAGATAACTTAAGGTTCTTAATAAAATCAGAACAGATTAATGCCATCTATATGAAAGATTATGCATTACATTGGTCTGTATTAATTTGATATGTTCTAGATATATTAAAAGGTTGATATAGTAGAATTTGGTAGTGTAAAAACATCGGATTAGAAATGAGGTAACAAGCTGAGTAAGTTAAGGTGCAGTCTGAGAATGACCTGTAATTCATCAACCAGTGAAATACCACCACTTTGCTTACTGGAGGCTTGAAGTGGTGAAACCCATGTTTAGTCTCTAAAGCAAAGTTTCCAACATCCCCCTTCCCCCCATACTTCTCCTTCAACCCATGCATGGTACTAAGTACTATAGGTTTTGATACCTTTCGTGTGGGGTTTTCATAAAAAAAAAAAAAAAAAAAAAGCCCAAGTAACGTGCAAAGGCCAAGGACGGCACTGTGGCAAAACCTAGAAGTACATTATATATACAATATAAGGTGAAAGTAAAGCAAAATGAGATAAAAAGTAGTAATAGTAGTAGCATAAAATGTAATGAACTAAAAAACATAAATTGAAATATAATAGGGCAAAATTATAAAATGTGTTAATTGTGGGTTGATAGATATATTGAAAGGGACTTTAAATAGGGCTAACCCTCTCAATATATCGGCCCATAATTAACGCAGCTATCTGTTTCTGTTGTCAACTGCCCGCATAACATGGTCCAAATAAATGTAGGATAGTATAATAATAATAATAATAATAATAATAATAATAATAATAATAATAATATAGTACCAAAGTATGTAAGGTAACTTGGAAGTATTATAATATAAGGGCCAAAAGCTGATAATAAGCAAATTTAGATTAGTAGTTTACGGGCAAGTTGACTATTAGCCCGACAGATAGCTTAGTAACGTAAAGAATACAATAGAGCAAGAGTTCCATCCACTATTGTTTATATATATTTTTATATATATAAGTTATTTATATAAATTTATATATATATATATATATATATATATAAAGGAATGCATCTAGTTCAGCCCCACTTGAATATTAAAAGTTAATTCAAAATTTTAAAATCATATTATTGCAAGTCTGCAAACATGCACTATAAGTTAATTATTATAATCACCAATCAATATGAATTTTACTGCTGAGTAAATGGCTGCTTCATGGTGTTGTATGAGATGTGATCAAAACAATTGAATACCGGGCTATAAAGTTATCCTTACCAAATAATCCAGATATCATACTTGAAGTCTGTGCTGCAATTCCATTCAATTCACTACTCATTGTAGATATTAACGATCCTGGACTTGAACCACCATCCCGGTTAGTCATATCTGGCATGTCTTGTACACGTTTCTCCCTTTCTCTAGTTATTGGTTCTCCAAGTGCTTGCAAATTCTATGTAGCAAAAATAAAGCAAGGCTGAGAAAAATGAACAGTGATATTTATATTTATAAATCTCCAATGAAAATTATTCCAAGAAATGGCAAAATAATACAAGTATAGTGATTAAAATTAAAAAAAAAAAAAAAAAAAATCCAAAAATAGATGTAGTAAACACAGATACATCAAGGTAACACAAATTAAGTTTATACCCTCAGGCTTCATATAGACAACATATTATAAGAGATTTTACACTTTTATTCACATGCACATAAACATTTGGGGTTTTCATTAAAAAAAAAGAAATATTTTTTTTTATGAAATCGTATAAAAGTATTGAATTTTCATTATAAAATATTTCCAGTACTATGTATTTCTTTGGCAATTCTTTACTTTTTATTTAATTTAATTGTTTATTATTAGTTATATTTTGTAGTTAACAATAACAGATGCCATTACTGAATTTTTAGTGCGAACCCCGTCCCCCCGGAACACTTTCGCGAACCGCTGAGGTACAGGATACCATGTGCCTTCCTAATCACCTGTATTTGTACATTTCCACTATATGTAAAAGTACATATCAGATTGAATCATAATTGTAAGTCTTTTTAATCTTGAATCATTTTAGCTTCTCTCGCCCTAGCTTGTACACAACTCCAGGATTTCTGTTCCCCCAAATCTTACATTTCGAAGCATTGAACTTTAAGTGTCATTTTTTGGACCATATATGCAACTGATTCAAGTCTTTTTGGAGCATCCTGGACTGGTCTGAATTGTTAACCCACCTTAAAATTAAGAGCAATCTTTGGCAGTTTCCCTTGTATTCTTCTGTCAATAACATTTTATGAAAATGTTATGAAAACTAGGAGGGAGCCCAATGCCGAACACTGAGGGAAGCCACCTGTTACACTAGTAACACTACATTGATTGCCTTTTCTGGGCACAGTATCTTCAAAAAATATATGGCAAGGTTGGCACAGTCTGGTACTTGTCCACTCTGAAGACTGACCATTTATGACAACAATCCATCCAATCTTTTAGCAAGCTTGTCATCCTGCATAGGATCATACCAGTAAATCCAACTTCTTCCAGTTTATACAGCAGCTTCCACGATGGACAGTATCAAAAGCTTTACTAAAGCTTAGATATATTAGATATATAATAGGAGGATTTTAACTTCTCAGATATAGACTGGAACTTGTAGGTAGGTCACTCACAGACTAGCAAGGATTTTGTGGATTAATTGAATGATTGTTTTCTACAGTAGCATGTTCGAGAGACAACAGGAGGGAGTAATACTCTTGATCTGATTATCAGTAGTGATTCTTCATGCAATAAGAATCTGCAGATAAAGAAACCACTAGGTGGCAGTGATCAGTGTGCTGATGTGGGTTTTACTCCAAGATGTAACTACCATTAGGGATAAAGGGAAGGGTTTTTGCTTTCATAAAAGTGACTATGATGGTCTCAGAAAGTTCTTAAATTCTATACAGTGGGACCAACTGATGATGTTACCAAGAGCAAATTCTAAATGGGAAGCATTCAAAGAATTAATCTTGGAAGCTACTAGGCTTTTCATACCAACTAAGAAATATTGTTCAAGGTTTAGGCCTAAATTTTAATGTCCAAGTTTGCAGACGATACAAAGGTTGGCAGGGTTGCTAATGACACTAATGACAGTACACTGCTGCAACAGGATCTAGAAAAGTTGAGCAGATGGCTGAGAGGTGGCAAATAAAGTTTAACATTGACAAATGTAAAGTATTACATATGGGAAGCAGTAATCCCAGAGTAACGTATCAACTCTGTGGCACGACACTGACAGTGGTAGAGAATGAAAAGGACCTGGGGGTAATTGTGCAGGCAGATATGAAGTTTTCTGAGCAGTGCAGACAGTCTGCAAAAGTAGCTCATGGTGTCTTGTCAATGATATACAGGAATTTTTCTAGCAGGGATAAGGAGGTGTTTATCCTCTTGTATAATGCAATGGTCAGGCCACACCTTGAGTAATGTATACAGGTCTGGAGACCTCATTTTAAGAAGGATGTAGAGCTGTTGAAACGAGTACAGAGAAGGGCAATAAGATTAGTGAACAGAACAAAGGATTGCTCTTACGAAGAAAGGCTTAAATTTTGCAAATTACAATGTCTGGAGACTAGGCACCTGCGAGGTGATCTGATTGAGGTGTATAAAGCCTTGAATGGTTTGAGCATGCTTAATGCTGATGGGATTCTTCCTCTTGTTCAGAGTAATCACCTGAGAGGGCATAAATTCAAATTGAGGAAAGATGGTCGTAGGATAGATGTACGGAAGTTTGTCTTTAGCCAGTGGGTGGTTGATTGCTGGAACAAACTTCCATCTGTCGTTGTAGAAGTTGGTAGCTTAAATAGATTCAAGGCAGAACTTGACAAACATTTGGAACAAGGCGATGGGTGAAATAAGGGGTTTTTTTTTTTTTTTGGCTGATGCTATATAAGATTGCTTTCTTGCACCATGTGCCCTTGCTAATGCTAAATTGAGGTCAGATGAACTAATAAGACTAGTGGCAGAGAAAAAAATGAATGAGATGCATAAACTGGTCTATAATCAAATCACAAAGGAGGTTAGGCAGATTACGAGAAATCTTTGGCAAAAGATGCAAAGAAAAACAGCAAAGAGTTCTTTAGTTCTGTAAATTTTAGGAGGGCGATGAATCCGATTGATCCCCTTGATATTAATGATTCAACTGTTGATGATCCTGCTCAGGTAGCTAACAAACTGAATGAGAATTTTGCATCTACATTCACACAAGGAGTTATTCAATGAGGAGAATGCCAGAAGTTTATCAAACTCTAACAGGGAGCTAAGTGATTTTGTAATAACTGAGAGAAAAGTGGAGGAGAAATTGTTGAGTTAAACATAAGGAAGGCACCTTGGGTAGATGGGATCTATCCAGTTATATTAAAGGAGGCAGCAAAGTAAGCAAGCAAACCCTTAGCCATAATTATGAGTGCTTCATTTGCACACCTCCAGTCCCCATGAACTGGAGGTGTGCAAATGTATCACCAGTTCCCTTTGTGAATTGGTGATACATTTGTAAGAAAGTTCAAAAGGTGACACAAGTAATATTGACCTGTTAGTTAAACTTGTGTTCTAGGGAAAATAATGGAGCCATTGGTTAAAGAAGCATTGCAGGATCATCTAGACAAGACTGCAGTAACAGTTAAGACACAGCATGTGTCTTGTCTGACAAATTTGATTGGATACAATGATGTGGTTACAAAGGAAGCAGATGCAAAAAATAATTTTGATATCACATACTTGGATTTCAGGAAAGCTTTTGATGCGGTTGCACATTGAAAACTACTGTACAAATCGAAGCAGTATGTCATTAAGAGCAATATACTATTATGGATAAAAGGGTGGTTTAGTAGGAGAAGATAGTGTTAATCAATGGGCGCTGCTCTTCTTGGACTAATGTTATTAGCGGAGTCCCCCAAGGTTTGGTGTTGGGTCCACTATTATTTTGTATATACAGTGAAACTTCTCCTTACGGACACCTCTCTTTAACAGACATCTCTCTACAACGGACATTTTCAAATTCCCCAACTCTCCTCTATTGATTTTAACGTGTTTTCAGCTTCTGCCTAGAGGACATTCTCTGTAACGGACACGGACAGGCAATCTGCACTGTTTCGTTTAGATTAGCACTTAATTTGATCTCCCCATAACGGACAGCCGGGAGCTCACGACCCTTTTTCTAGGAACGTTTCTTCCACGTATTGCCTCAATCGTGTGTTTATTTTCTATTTCCGATTCTCTGAATTTTATCAAGGTTTACGTCGCGGTTCTAAACCCTTTTTCAAGAATTTTAAGGCACGAGTAAAACTTCTGATGAATTCAGTGTGTGCAGGGGGGGGGGGAATTTGGTCGGCCTTTCGTCTTTTGAGTTTCAGTTTTCAGTTTTGTTCAGTGTCGTGTGAAGTGCACAATGTCTTCTCGTAAACATTTAACTTTAAAAGATAAAGTCGAACTCATTAATGCGTATGATCGGCAAAAAAATAGTGTCCGCAATCTCGCTGCAAAATTCAAAATCAGGAAGACGCAGGTAAGCGACATCCTAAAGGGAAAAAAATGAACTGCTCAAACAATTTTGGCAACACGGAAATGATCAGGTTCAAAAATCATTCCCGAAAACTGTTGGACTTCAAATTGACAATGTTACGTATGAGTGGTTTTGTAGCGCATGTGCTAAAAAAATTCCCGTTAATGGGCCTATTATTAGGGAAAAGGCTTTGGAGGTTGCGAAATCGATTTGATGAATTTGAGGTATTGCTCAAAACATCAAAGGCAGATATTGTGGGGATTTCAGAGACGTGGTGTCACACAGATATAAGAAATGCAGAACTGGAATTTGGGGAGTACAATGTCTACAGAAAGGATAGACAGGATAGGAAGGGAGGAGGGGTTATGCTATTAGTTAAAAAACACATAAAATCCAAGGAAGTGAAGCCAGTCGACATCGCTGGACAGTGCAGTGTCGAGTCAGTTTGGTGTGACATAAGCATTGGGAAATCAAAATTGAGAGTAGGAGTGTGCTATAGGCCTAATGACTCTGATGAGTATAATAAGAAACTGTTCGGAGAAATAGAGTGGGCCAGTAAATCAGAGAGTCTTATAATGGGGGATTTTAATTTCCCAGATAATGACTGGAATTTGGGGGCTGGTCACTCACACAGTAGCAAGGCTTTTGTGGATTTATTGGATGATTGTTTTCTACATCAGCATGTTCGGGAGGCAACTAGAGGGAGTAATACTCTTGATTTGATTATCAGTAGTGATTCTTCATGCATTAAGAATCTGCAGATAAATGAACCACTTGGTGGCAGTGATCACAGTGTGCTGAAGTGGGAGTTACTCAAAGAGGTAACTACCATTAGGGGTAAAGGGAAGGGGTATTGCTTTCGTAAAGGCGACTACAATGGACTGAGACAGTATTTAAATTCTATACAGTGGGATCAACTGATGATATTGCCAACAGCAAATTCAAAATGGGAAGCATTCAAAGAACTTATCGTGGAAGCTACTAGGCTTTACATACCAACTAAGAAATATTGTTCAAGGTTTAGGCCTAAATGGTTGTCAGATGAACTAATGAGGCATATGGCAGAGAAGAAAAATGCATGGGATACATACAAATTAACACGTGACACGGACGCCTATGATAGATACAAGTTGATCTGTAACCAAGTTACAAAGGAGGTTAGGCAGGCGAAGGCAGATTACGAGAGATCCTTGGCAAGGGATGCGAAGAAAAACAGCAAAGAGTTCTTTACTTATGTAAACTCTAGAAGGAAGGGGATGAATCAGATTGGTCCACTTGAGATCGATGGGTCAACTGTTGATGACCCTGCTCGGGTAGCTAACAAACTAAATGAATATTTTGCATCGACATTCACACATGAGGAGTTATTCAGCGAGGGGAACGCCAGAGGTGTATTCAACTCTAGCAGTAAGCTAGAGAATCTTGTAATAACTGAGAGCAAAGTGGAGGAGAAATTGTTGAAGATAAACACAAGAAAGGCACCTGGGGTGGATGGGATCTATCCAGTTATATTAAAGGAGGCAGCAAAGGAGGTAAGCAAACCCTTAGCCATAATTATGAGAGCTTCCTTGGACTCAGGGGAGGTACCCATTGACTGGAGATGTGCAAATGTGACCCCAATTCACAAAGGGGGATCAAAGGCTGACACAAGTAATTATAGACCTGTGAGTTTAACTTCTGTTCCCGGAAAATTAATGGAGGCACTGGTGAAAGAAGCACTGCAGGATCATCTAGACAAGACTTCAGTTATAGCTAGGACACAGCATGGTTTTGTTAAGGGGAAGTCTTGCCTGACCAATTTGATTGGATACTATGATGCAGTCACAAAAGAACTGGATGCAGGGAATAACTTTGATATTATATACTTGGATCTTAGAAAGGCTTTTGATACTGTTGCACATGGAAGACTGCTGCACAAATTGGAGCAGTGTGGCATTGGAGGCAAGTTGCTGCTATGGATAAAGGGGTGGTTGAGGGGGAGAAGACAGAGAGTGGTAATCAATGGACACTGCTCATCGTGGACTAATGTTATTAGTGGAGTCCCTCAGGGTTCAGTATTGGGGCCTTTATTGTTTTCTGTATTTATAAATGATATTGATGATGGTATATCAGGCTTAATGTCCAAGTTTGCAGAAGATACGAAGGTTGGAAGGATTGTCAAGGACACTACTGACACTATGCTGCTGCAACAGGATTTGGAAAGGTTGAGCAGATGGGCTTCGAGGTGGCAAATGAAGTTTAACATTGACAAATGTAAAGTACTACATATGGGAAACAGCAACCCCAGAGCAACGTATCAACTCTGTGGTACTACACTGACAGTGGTAGAGAATGAAAGGGACCTGGGGGTGGTGGTGCAGGCAGATATGAAGTTCTCTGAGCAGTGCAGACGAGCTGCAAGAGTAGCTCATGGTGTATTGTCAATGATATATAGGAATTTTTCTAGCAGGGATAAGGAGGTGATTATTCCCTTGTATAAGGCAATGGTCAGGCCACACCTAGAGTACTGTATACAGGCCTGGAGGCCTCATTTCAGGAAGGATGTAGAGCTGCTGGAACGAGTACAGAGAAGGGCAACTAGATTGGTGAATGGGACAAAGGGGTTCTCTTACGAAGAAAGGCTTAAGTTTTGCAAATTACAGTGTCTGGAAACTAGGCACCAGCGGGGTGATCTGATAGAGGTGTACAAAGCCTTGAATGGTTTGAGCATGCTCAATGCTGATGGGATTCTTCCTCTAGCTCAGAAAAATCACCTGAGAGGGCATAAATTCAAATTGAGGAAAGACAGATGTAGGATAGATGTGCGGAAATTTGCCTTTAGCCAGCGGGTGGTTGGTGGGTGGAACAGACTTCCATCCCTTGTCGTGGAAGTTGATAGCCTAAATAAGTTTAAGGCTCAGCTGGACAGGTATTTCGAACGAACAGAGGGGTGAAGTGGAAGTGGTTATTTTTATTTATTTATGTTACTTACTTTTTTTTTTTTTTTTTGGCTGATGCTGCATAAGCTTGCTTTCTTGCATCAAATGCCTCTACTAATGCTAATGCTAATGCTAATGCTATGGGAGTAAATGAGTTCAAAGCCTCCGTGGGATGGCTAGACAAGTTTAAAATTCGGCATAAAATTTCTTGGAAAACCGTAAGTGGTGAAGGTGGATCTGTTGATACTGGGGTTGTAAAAGAGTGGACTGTCAAATTGGAAGATTTATGTCGTGATTTTGAAGCTAAGGATATTTACAACTGTGACGAAACAGGGTTGTTTTTTAAAGCTCTTCCTGAAAAAACAATGGGTCTAAAAAACGAAAAGTGCCAGGGCGGAAAAATTTCTAAGGAACGCTTGACTGTACTATTGTGTACAAATATGCTGGGAGACTTTGAACAACCTCTTGTTATAGGAAAATCACAAAATCCTCGTGGTTTCAAGGGCATAAAGTTGAATCTTTTGAATGTTGACTGGAAGTCTAATAAAAAAGCATGGATGACACGAGATATCATGAGCGAATGGATAAGTCACTTTAACCAAAACATGATTCGTCAAAACAGAAAAATTATTCTTTTCATGGATAATGCTGCATCTCACCCGAACATTGAATTGTATCATTCAAATCGTTTTTCTGCCAACAAACACATCTGCCGAGTGTCAGCCCTTGGATCAAGGGATAATAAAAAATTTTAAACTTCACTACAGAAAAAGTGTTTTAAGACATCTCATTGCAAATATGAACGATATAACATGTGCGAGTGATCTTGCAAAGAAACTCAGCATCCTAGATGCGATTCAGTGGATTTCCTCTTCAGTAAACGCAATTAGAAAACAAACTTCGTGAACTGTTTTGTAAATTACTACTAGTTTCTCCCACAGGAACTAGTAGTTGTTGGTGACTCTATTGTCAGGGAAATGGGGAACATGCTTTGTAAAAATCATAGGTGGAACAGGACCAGGGTATGTCTGCCAGGGGCAAAGGTTGATGATGTTGTAGAGCGGATATCATCTTTTAAGGGCACAAAAGGTGATATAGTTGTACACGTTGGCACTAATGATGTTAAGAGTAGGAGGCCAGCGGAATTACTTAACAAGTACAGGTCATTGTTGAAAAAAAGCCATGAAGTAGGGCTGCAATTCTGCCCAGACACGATAGGAGGGAGTATATGATGAGAGCCTTGTCGATCAATTCAGCCCTGGAAAGATTGTGCAAGGCTCAAGGGGTAGAATTTTTTTCAGCCTGGACTGTACTTGTTAACAGGAGAGATTGCTTCTACAGGGATGGGATACACTTAAATAGAAAGGGTGCAAGAATATTTGCTGATGCTATCGAGACAGTGTTAGGTGGGTCGGAAAACTGCTAGCTTGGGGGGGAGACAAAGACTAATAGATTAAGGAACTAATCTTGGCAGAGGTGAAAGAGATTCTTGCACTGCTTCTATTGGAATGAGCAGAAGCCTGAAAAACAAGATGCAGGATATTTCAGAGACTGTTGGAAGTCATTGCAGTACAAGTAAACACATGGGTTGTGTTAGGGTAGCTAAGAATAGAAACAGGTGCATATATACTTGCGTGTACACCAATGCTAGGAGTTTGGTAAATAAATTTGATGAATTTGAGGTATTGCTCAAAACATCAAAGGCAGATATTGTTGGGATATTAGAGAGGTGGTGTCACACAGATATAAGGAATGCAGAACTGGAATTTGGTGAGTACAACGTCTACAGAAAGGATAGACAGGATAAGAAGGGAGGAGGGGTTATGCTATTAGTTAAAAAACACATAAAATCAAAGGAAGTGAAGCCAGTCGACATTGATGGACAGGGCAGTGTCGAGTCAGTTTGGTGTGACATAAGCATAGGTAAATCAAAATTGTGAGTAGGAGTGTGCTATGGGCCTAATGACTCTGATGAGTATAATAAGATACTGTACAGGGAAATAGAATGGGCCAGTAAATCAGAGAGTCTTATAATGGGGGATTTTAATTTCCCAGATATTGACTGGAATTTGTGGGTTGGTCACTGACACACTAGCAAGGCTTTTGTGGATTTATTGGATGATTGTTTTCTACACCAGCATGTTCGGGAGGCAACTAGAGGGAGTAATACTCTTGATCTGATTATCAGTAGTGATTCTTCATGCATTAAGAATCGGCAGATAAATGAACCACTAGGTGGCAGTGATCACAGTGTGCTGAAGTGGGATTTACTCAAGGAGGTAACTACCATGAGAGGTAAAGGGAAGGGTTTTTGCTTTCGTAAAGACGACTATGATGGTCTGAGACAGTATTTAAATTCTATACAGTGGGACCAACTGATGATGTTACCAATAGCAAATTCAAAATGGGAAGCATTCAAGGAACTAATCTTGGAAGCTACCAGGCTTTACATACCAACCAAGAAATATTGTTCAAGGTTCAGGCCTAAATGGTTGTCAGATGAACTAATGAGACATATGGCAGAGAAGAAAAATGCATGGGATACATACAAATTAATGGGTGACATGGAAGCCTATGATAGATATAAGTTGGTCTGTAACCAAGTCACAAAGGAGATTAAGCAGGCAAAGGCAGATTATGAGAATCCTTGGCAAAGGATGCAAAGAAAAACAGAAAAGAATTCTTTACCTATTTAAACTCAAGAAGGAAAGGGATGAATCAGATTGGTCCACTGGATGTTGATGGTTCAACAGTTGAGGATCCTGCTCAGGTGGCTAACAATCTAAACAAGTATTTTGCATCTACATTCACACAGGAGGAGTTATTCAGGAAGGGGAATGCCGTAGGTGAAGTAAACATTGGCAGTGAGCTAGATGATTTTCTAATAACTGAGAGGAAAGTGGAGGAGAAATTGTTGAGGATAAACATAAAAAAGACACCCGGGGTGGATGGGATCTATCCAGTTATATTAAAGGAGGCAGCAAAGGAAATAAGCAAACCCCTAGCCATAATTATGAGAGCTTCTTTGGACTCAGGGGAGGTACCCATAGACTGGAGATGTGCAAATGTAACCCTAATTCACAAAGGAGGATCAAAGGCTGACACAAGCAATTATAGACCTGTTAGTTTAACTTCAGTTCCAGGAAAAGTAATGGAGGCACTGGTTAAAGAAGCACTGCAGGATCATCTGGACAAGAATTCAGTTATAGCTCAGACACAGCATGGTTTTGTTAAGGGCAGGTCTTCTCTGACCAATTTGATTGGGTACTATGATGTAGTCAAAAAAGAACTGGATGCAGGGAATAACTTTGATATTATATATTTGGATCTTAGAAAGGCTTTTGATACTGTTGTGCATGGAAGACTGCTGCACAAATTGGAGCAGTGTGGCATTGGAGGCAAATTGCTGCTATGGATAAAGAGATGGTTGAGTGGCAGAAGATAGAGAGTGGTAATCAATGGACACTGCCAATGTGGACTAATGTTATTAGTGGAGTTCCTCAGGGCTCAGTGTTGGGTCCATTGTTGTTTTCTGTATTTATAAATGATATTGATGATTGTATATCAAGCTTAATGTACAAGTTTGCAGACGATACAAAGGTTGGCAGGGTTGTTAAGGACACTACTGATGCTATGCTGCTGCAACAGGATCTGGAAAGGTTGAACAGATGGGCTGAGAGGTGGCAAATGAAGTTTAACATTGACAAATGTAAAGTACTACATATGGGAAACAGTAATCCCGGATCAACGTATCAACTCTGTGGTACTGTGCTGACAGTGGTAGAGAATAAAAAGGACCTGGGGGTAATTGTACAGGCAGATATGAAGTTCTCTGAGCAGTGCAGAGCTGCAAGAGTAGCTCATGGTGTCTTGTCAATGATATACAGGAATGTTTCTAGCAGGGATAGGGATGTGATTATTCCCTTGTATAAGGCATTGATCAGGCCACACCTTGAGTACTGTATACAGGTCTGGAGGCCTCATTTCAAGAAGGATGTAGACCCGCTGGAACGAGTACAGAGAAGGGCAACAAGATTAGTGAATGGAACAAAGCTGTGCTCTTACGAAGAAAGACTTAAGTTTTGCAAATTACAGATTCTGGAGACTAGGCATCGGCGAGGTGATCTGATAGAGGTGTATAAAGCCTTGAATGGTTTAAGCATGCTCAATGCTGATGGGATTCTTCCTCTAGCTCAGAAAAATCACCTGAGAGGGCATAAATTCAAATTGAGGAAAGACAGATGTAGGATAGACGTGCGGAAATTTGCCTTTAGCCAGCGGGTGGTTGGTTGGTGGAACAGACTTCCATCCCTTGTGGTGGAGGTTGATAGCCTAAATAAGTTTAAGGCTCAGCTGGACAGGTATTTTGAACGAACAGAGGGGTGAAGTGGAAGTGGGTTTTTTTTTTTTTTTGGCCGATGCTGCATAAGCTTGCTTTCTTGCATCAAATGCCTCTACTAATGCTAATGCTAATGAATCAGCCCTTGGATCAAGAGATAATAAAAAATTTTAAACTTCACTACAGGAAACGTGCTTTAAGACATCTCATTGCAAACATGAACGATGTAACATGTGCGAGTGACCTTGCAAAGAAACTCAGCATCCTAGATGCGATTCAATGGATTTCCTTTTCAGTAAACACAATTAGAAAACAAACTGTCGTGAACTGTTTTATTAAGTGTGGCTTCTCAAACGCAAAAATTGAAGTTGTGAACAGCAATGTGGAGCACCAAGAAGAACAAGAACTTCAACATCTATTGATATTGTACGATACTTCCGCTACAAGTGACCCTGGCTACAAAGATATAGACTCGAATCTCAGTACAGAAGATGTTGCTCTAGATATCAACGACATTATCATTGATATTTTTCAAGAAGTTCCTCATGAGGATGAAGAAATGGAAGGTGGTCATTCTGTCGAAGAACATATTAACGACGAACCACTGATGAAAATAGAAGAAGCGCTCATACAAATCAATCGTTTAAAAATGTTTTTTGCCGCTGAAGAAGATACTGAAGGACTTTCGATGGTTTCTTCACTTCCGGTTGATAATTTTGTTTTCAACAAATGTTGAAAACAAAATTATCAACCGGAAGGTGCAGAAGAAAATAAGTGATTACCGTATGTATTTTTGTTAAGATAAAGTCATAATATGCATAGCACAATTGTATGTATATTATTTACAAAAATATTGTGCAAAATCTGTATATAATTTAATTTCACATTAAACGTTTAACGATTTTTCTTTCTTTCTTTTTTTTTTTTTTCTCCCTCAGACTTCTTGTTAGTGGACACTTCTCTCTAACAGACACATTCTCGTTTCCCCATGGCTGTCCGTTAAAGGGAAGTTTCATTGTATGTCATTGACAAAACCCCATGACCTGCCCTAGCCGCCTGTCTGCATTGCTCAGAAAACTTCATATCTGACTGCACAATTACTCCCAGGTCTTTTTCATTTACTTCCACCTCAAGTGTATTATTATTATTATTATTAACTATAGGGTGCAAGGAAGCCTAAGGCTTATGCTGCACCAGCAAAAAAAAAAAAAAAAAAAAAAAAAAAACATTCCCGAGCTACCCTGAAAGAGAGAGAGAGAGAGAGAGAGAAGTAGAAAGGAATCACCAAGAACGAGAAGAATGATGATATCCAGCTCAGGACCCTAGGTGTGCCAAGCCCGTACTCACCAGATGTGAGCCCCTGGAGTTGTAGTACCACACAGTTGGTACTTTTCTCTCGGGTTACTTCTACAGAGAAACATTCATGTGCGAATGTAGATGCAAAATTCTCGTTCAGTTTGTAGTAGTAGTAGTAGTGGTGGTGGTGGTGGCATGTGATGCAAGAAAGCAAATGTAGGAGCTTATGCAGCATTAGCCAAAAAAAAAAAAAAAAAAAAAAAATCACACCATTCCCTCCAAATGCCTGTCCAGTTCCTCCTTAAATGTATTCAACCTATCAACTTCCACTACGACAGATGGAAGTTTATTCCAGCAATTAACCACCCGATGGCTAAAGGAAAATTTCCGCACATCTATTCTACATCTGTCCTTTCTTAATTTGAATTTATGCCCCCTTAGGTTCGTAATCTGAACAAGTGGAAGGATCCCATCAGAATTCAGCGTGCCAACCCATTCAAGGCCTTATATACCTCAATCAGATCACCACGCAGGTGCCTAGTCTCCAGCCACTGCAATTTGCAGAACTTAAGCCTCTCTTGGTAAGAGGATCCCTTCATTCCCCTCACCAATCTTGTTGCCCTTCTCTGTACACGCTCAAGTAAATCTACATCCTTCCTAAAATGAGGCCTATAATAAATCTCATAAGTACTCAAGCCATGGCCTGACCATTGCCTTATAGAAAGGGATAATCACCTCCTTTTCCCTGCTAGCAAAATTCCTATATATCATTGACAAAACCCCATGACCTGCCCTGGCAGCCTGTCTGAATTGCTCAGAAAACTTCATATCTGCCTGCACAATTACTCCCAGGTCTTTTTCATTTTCTACCACCTTAAATGTAGAACCACACAGTTGGTACGTTTCTCTGGGGTTACTTCTACCCATATGTAGTACTTTGCATTTGTCAAGGTTAAACTTCAGTTGCCACTTCTTAGCCCATCTGCCCAAATTATCTAGATCCTGTTGCAGTAGCACACTGCCATTGCTGTCATTAACAACCCTGCCAACCTTTGTATCATCTGCAAACTTCGACATTAAGCCTGATATACCTTCATCAATATCATTGATAAATATACAAAACAACAGTGGACCTAACACCGAACCCTGTGGGACTCCACTAATAACATTAGTCCAAGAAGAGCAGCACCCATTGATTACCACCCTCTGTCTTCTAGCACTTAACCATCCTTTTATCCATTGTAGCAACTTACCCTTAATACCATTCTGCTCCAATTTGTACAATAGTCTTCCATGCGCAACAGTGTCAAAAGCTTTCCTGAAATCCAAATATATGATATCAAAATTATTTTTCGCATCCAGTTCCTTTGTAACCACATCATAATATCCTATCAAATTTGTCAGACAAGACTTTCCCTTAACAAACCCATGCTGTGTCTGAATTATTGCTGCAGTCTTGTCTAGATGATCCTGCCATGCATCTTTAACCAGTGACTACATTATTTTACCCGGAACAGAAGTTAAACTAACTGGTCTGTATTTACTCGTGTCACCCTTCGATCCCCCTTTGTGAATTGGGGATACATTTGCTCATCTCCAGTCCGTGGGAACCTCCCGAGTCCAAGGATGCTCTCATAATTATGGCTAAGGGTTTGCTTAGTTGCTTTGCCGCCTCCTTTAATATAACTGGATAGATCCCATCCACCCCAGGTGCTATTCTTACGTTTAACTTCAACAATTTCTCTTCCACTTTGCTCTCAGTTATTACAAAATCATTAAGTATCTTGCTACAATTTTATAACGTTCTGCCATTTTCAAACCTTAATAATTCCTCACGTGTGAATGTAGATGCAAAATACTCATTCAGTTTGTTTGCTATCTGAGCAGGATCATCAACAGTTGAACCATCAATGTCAAGTGGACCAATCAGATTCATCCCCTTCCTTTTAGAGTTTATATAAGTAAAGAAATCCTTGCTGTTTTTCTTAGCATCTTTTGCCAAGGATTTCTCGTAATCTGCCTTCGCCTGCCGAACCTCCTTTGTGACCTGATTACAGATTAACTTATATCTGCCATAGGCTTCTGAGTCGCTTGATAATTTATATGCATCCCATGCATTTTACTTCTCTGTTACGAGTCTCATTAGTTCATTTGACAACCATTTAGGCCTAAACCTTGAACATTATTTCTTAATAGGTATGAACCTTTTAGTAGCTTCCATGATTAATTCCTTGAATGCTTCCCACTTAGAATTTACTGTCGGTAACATCGTCAGTTGATCCCACTGTGCAGAATTTAAAAACTGTCAAGCTATCTGAGCAGGATCATCAACAGTCAAACCATTGATATCAAGTGAACCAATCGATTCATCCCCTTCCTTCTTCAGTTTATATAAGAAAAGCCAAGGTTTTTTGTAATTCCTTATTATCTTTGCATAATAAACATGAAAACGCCCAAAGCAGTATTCATTTTGGATAGAGAATTATTAAGTATGATATTTAAATCCTGTGTGCTTTATGGCTCATCAAATTTTATCTAATATATATATATTTTTTAAACTGTTTATACATATAATAGGCAGAAAAATATACAAGTGTGAACATTTGCAATTTTGCACTTTTAAGTTTTTTAAACTGGAAAATGGAGGAGACTATCAGTTTCAGCTTTAAGTAATATATTCATATATATATATAAATATATATATACAGGTGACCCCCGCTTAACGCTGATAATTCGTTCCGTAAAAACAGAGCGCTAAATGAATTCGCGCTAAGCGAGCACCTTATTCCCATAAGGTAACATATGTATTTGTGAGTTGCAGTCGGTGCCATAGGATATTTCCTAATCAATAATAAACGGTAGTGAAAAGATGCACAAATGTCAGTCAAAATATTTAATATTCAAATATTTGTACATATAAAATATTCTGCATTACATACGTATATAATTACGTGGTAACTACTTACGTATCAAAATTAATATACATTGTCATAAAATGATTAAGTTCAGATAAAGGGGCTATGAACATTAAGTCACACAATAATTCATAACAATTTAAGGCAAGAAGAGTAAAACTACCAACTCTCACCAAACCATTTTCTTATTGGTAAATCACACAACCAATTTGCTATTTAATAATAAAATGACAACAGTTCAAAAAAACAAAAAAAAAAAACCAGATTGATGGATGATCATGCATGCTCATCCATCGATAAAGTAAAGACTACCTTCAGAAGTGTTTTCCTTCCAGCCTCTCTAGCAGGTTTAGTAGCCTCCAAAGCAGTCTTGCTAGCTTCAACTGCTGCCTTGCTAGCTTCTCTTGCCACTTCCCTGGCTTCTCTAGCCATGGTTTCCAATATTGATGTTTGACTGTTTTGCTGTATAACAGCAGGCCCTCCAATGCTACTTGCTCTACTAAGGACACTACTAATGCTAATTGTACGAGTAGGTGTTGGAGTTCCTGATGCAGTACTTGGTCCTTTATCAACAGATGTGTCAGGTGTAAGGATGGAGCTGCCTGATTTAAACCTTGGTAGGGTTCCACCTGATGAAGAAGTATGTCCAGTATGATCCTTTTCTTGAATGCTTTCAGCATCACTTCCAAAACTATCAGCAGGACTTCGTCCAGAAAGAACTGGCTGTGGAGAAATAACAGATCTTATGGTAGATGGTGTCAACGTTGCAGTCTCAGCTTCCTGTCCACTGAAGACATCGACATCAATATCAGTCTGTTCCTATGAAAATGAAATTGAAAAGAAAGAAAAATATCTTTTGCCTCATATTTACTCACAGAAAGGAATGCAATGTTATATAAATTATAAAATGATATAACTGATGTGGATAAATTGAAGTATCCCTACTAAGGAACTAATAATCTTACATAAAACTACTCAATTTAAATTTAAAAATAATCAAATTAATAAATTTTCTATATACTGTATATATATATCATATGTTGAAGAGAATAACAAGAGAGGAAATAAGAAGATAGAAAAATGAGGACGTAGTATTGTTAAGTCAAAGGCAGCAAATGATAACCCTAAGCAGAGCATGGACAATAAGGCAATAAAAAAAAGAAAAAAAAAACAGTGAGGGATATAGAGTATGAAGATAACTAATAAAACATGTATAATAAGAAATAAATAATTACAAAATTGATAAAAAGGATTACAAAACAGACAAAATACAGATGTTGCAACACAATTTACAAAACCAGCCTCTCAACAAAGCAAAATAGCATATATATATATATATATATATATATATATAATCACAACGCTGATCTCATCAGAAGAATGCTAGAAGAAACAAGAGCTAAAGAAAGAAAAACAAAAAAATGGTTACACACAAAAGTCAAATGTTTGCTTTTTGAAGTTTGAGGAATGGCACAACAACAAATGCTAAAATGAGTGGAAGAATTTTATTTAAATCTTTATAAGGATAAAGGATAACAACTGGATTCAACAGCATATGCAGAAGCTATACCAGAAATAATTTTGGAAGATGCTATAAATTCAATGAAAAATGGCAAAGCAGCAAGACCCAATAAAGTCACTGCTGAAATGCTGAAAATTGGAGGCCAGCCGGTAATTAAAGCTCTAGCCAAACTATTTTAAAAATGACTTCTACATCCTCTACTGTAAAAAAAAGATGACATCCAAACAGTGCAGCAAGATGAATACAACCTTCCATTATGTACAGCCTTCATTGACTATGAAAAAGCATTCAACTAAGTCACAAAACAAGCAATAGTCAACACCCTAATCCACCTGATTGTAAACAGAGCTTACATCAATATTCTCCAATCAATATATGAAAAGGCGACTGCATGAATATTGGTCAAAGTAGAAAAAGGCATCCAACAAGGAGACACAATCACCCCAAAACTATTTTCAGCCTGTTTAGAAGAAATTTTTTCAAGCTAAATTGGGATAATAAAGGAGTCAGTATAAATGGTGATTACCTGAATCACTTACAATTTGCAGATACAGCAGAACGTCAGTTATCCGGAATAACTGACGTTCTGATGTGGTTACAAAGGAACTGGTTGTTATTGTTATTTTGATTTTTAGGAGCATTAGCAACTAAGGCCATATTGCTCCAGGAATATGCGGTGGTCATTCCCTGACCTATTCCGCATCGTCCGTATTTGGTGGTGACGGGCTTGAATCCCGGTCTAATCAAGAAGCATGTGCTACGCACTGCTGCTCCTTCCCACCTGGCTATGGAGGCGCCCAAAGGAACCGGATGCAAAAATTAATTTTGATATCATATATTTGGATTTTAGGAAAGCTTTTGACACTGTTGCGCATGGAAGACTATTGTACAAATTGGAGCAGAATGGTATTAAGGGTAAGTTGCTACAATGGATAAAAGGATGGTTAAGTGGTAGAAGACAGAGTGCGGTAATCAATGGGTGCTGCTCTTCGTGGACTAATGTTATTAGTGGAGTCCCACAGGGTTCTGTGTTGGGTCCACTGTTGTTTTGTATATTTATCAATGATATTGATGAAGGTATATCAGGCTTAATGTCGAAGTTTGCAGATGATACAAAGGTTGGCAGGGTTGTTAATGACAGTAATGGCAGTGTGCTACTGCAACAGGATCTAGATAATTTGGGCAGATGGGCTAACAACTGAAGTTTAACCTTGACAAATGCCAAGTACTGCATATGGGTAGAAGTAATCCCAGAGAAACGTACCAACTGTGTGGTACTACACTTAAGGTGGTAGAAAATGAAAAAGACCTGGGAGTAATTGTGCAGTCAGATATGAAGTTTTCTGAGCAATGCAGACAGGCTGCCAGGGAGGTCATGGGGTGTTGTCAATGATATACAGGAATTTTGCTAGCAGGGAAATGGAGGTGATTATCCCTCTGTATAAGGCAATGGTCAGGCCACACCTTGAGTACTGCTTACAGGTCTGGAGGCCTCATTTTAGGAAGGATGTAGATTTATTTGAGCATATACAGAGAAGGGCAAAAAGATTGGTGAGGGGAATGAAGGGATCCTCTTACCGAGAGAGGCTTAAGTTCTGCAAATTGCAGTGGCTGGAGACTAGGCACCTGCGCAGTGATCTGATTGTGGTATATAAGGCCTTGAATGGGTTGAGCACACTGAATTCTGATGGGATCCTTCCACTTGTTCAGATTACGAACCTAAGGGGGCATAAATTCAAATTAAGAAAAGACAGGTGTAGAATAGATGTGCGGAAATTTGCTTTTAGCCAGCGGGTGGTTAATTGCTGGAACAAACTTCCATCTGTCGTTGTGGAAGTTGATAGGTTGAATAAATTTAAGGAGGAACTGGACAGGCATTTGGAGGGAATGGTGTGATTTTTTTTTTTTTTTGGCTGATGCTGCATAAGCTCATACACATGCTTTCTTGCATCACATGCCACTACTACTACTGATGTCAGACCTCTTTTGGATAGCCAAATTTTTCGGATAATTGAACCAGAAAAGTTTCCGGGTAATTTTTCCAGTAAGGTTAAATAAATGTAATCTAATTATTTAATTAAATAAGATTAAATAATTTGTTTTAACTTACGATTAAATTAAATAATTAAGATTAATTAAATAAAAAAATTTTTAAATAATCTCGGAAAACAGAAACATCCATCCAGGCATTTTTATACAAAAGAGGAAAATTAGAAAGATTTTTAAATGCTCTCAGTTTTTTCAACTTACCGATGAAACAAGGATGGACAATTTGTGCATTCCAATGACATTTTCACACATAGCAATTGTAACTCGCTATTTTCTCATCTTAAAACTTGGTGCAGGCATTTCTCTTTTAGTGGCTAGGGTTTTTTCCATAATAAGCCCATCTCATCAACATTATAAACGTTTTCTTTCTTGTAATTTGCTTAACTGAAGGGAACTTTCTTTTAAAGGACACTACTGCCGATTCGTCTGCAGAAAGTTTCTCGCCTTGAATGTCTAGTTCACGTATACTGTGTCTTAGTTTAAAATTTTTTAGTCAACCTGTGTTTGCCTTAAAATCTTCATTACCTCTTAATTTTCGATTGATATTCAATATCTTTCACACAACGTAGGGCCAGACACTGGTTCACCCAAACTTCACTTCTGAAGAAAACAAAAAAATAAAGTGCACTCTCTAGAGTGGCATTTTCAGATTTCGACAGTCTTTTCCTGCTAGATCCTCCTTCACTATCCATAATCGACACAAATCCTGGAAATGTTATTGCATTGGAATTTTTCTTGAGGTTGTAAATTGCTGAAGTTCCAACATTACACTCTTTGGAGAGATTTTCTATATTTTCACCTTTTCTAATTCAATTAATAATTTCCATTTTTTGTTGAAATGTTAAAACTACGTGTTTTCTTTTCGTTCACATTCTACCATAAAAAAAATGAGAAAAATAATAAATCACACAGTTTCGGACCGATACTATTCTTATTAAATCTGGCGCTAAACTAATCTGAAATTTATTCATGATTTCTGAGAAAACCCAGTAGTCTGTGATATTTTTCTAAAGCACATTCCTCAAGATCACATAGAATTCTAGAGGTCAGAACCATAAAAAAATTTGCAGTTTTCAGTTTATTGGGCTTTTTGTTTATACAATCTGTTATAAATGGGTCCTTGAGGTTGTCACAGCCATTCTCTCAGCTATGCCAGACATGCTGTACTTGCTACCTGGGAGTCTAAAACGCTGATGGAACTGATATTCGGGTGACACTCAAGCCAAGTGGACCCAATTTCGGCAAAGTTCGGATGGTCTGTGACAGCCAAATCCTCTGCTTGCACTTTCACAATGGTGGGACTGTTAGTAATCCTGGGTATAACTTCCATGCACAAGTACATGGTGGGTGACCACCCAGGTGTGAACCAATGTAAGCAGGGGTCGAGGTGTGGCGCTCAAACCACATGGA
This sequence comes from Mastigoproctus giganteus, assembly GCF_048544385.1. Taxonomy (NCBI): domain Eukaryota; kingdom Metazoa; phylum Arthropoda; class Arachnida; order Uropygi; family Thelyphonidae; genus Mastigoproctus; species Mastigoproctus giganteus. The sequence continues at coordinate 219,598,164 of NC_143584.1, forward strand.
GGAACGCCGCCCCTCTATGTTACCAGGCAGTACTAGGTGGTAGATGACTTTCATCAACCAGTGAAATACCACCACATTGCTTCTTGGAGGCTTGAAGTGGTGGAACCCATGTTTAGTCTCTAGAGCTAAGTTCCGGTCAACCCTTCCCTATCTCTTCCGTCATGCAGTATGATTGATGACTTTTGAGGTTATGACGAACGTCGTGGTGAGATCCAATATTCCTTACATTTCAAGGGTACAGCTCTAAAACGGTGTTCGCAAGCCGGCCGCTAGTTAGTACACAGGACCGTACCTATTGGTAACTCTCTAGGAGGCTTCCAGATTAGCTAGTGTATAATCTTGCTACCTCTACTCTGCCAGAGAGTGATTGGAGGGAGTCCGAGTAGTGTGTATGCGGGGAGATTGTCGAGGCCACGTTATGTCAAGGATCTGAGTATATTCTTACCACGTGTATGCCATATCCAAAAATTTCATTACTTCATACAGTATGTCCCACCCACTTTTTCTAACTATTGAATACACCATGAATTGTCAAACTAATAGAGCAAGCTTATCTGCGAAAAGATCTAAACCTCCCAAGCACTTCCTAATTCATTTCACAAATATACGTGGTCTCAATTCTAATCTCAACAATGTCCATTTCCACTTGCAATCTGCTAAACCCCATGTAATTTCTCTGAGAGAATCTCAGTTATCGGTTGATTCAACTACTGCTCATCTCAGATGCCCAAATTATTTGCTGTATGATTCCTTTCGCCTCAAAGGTGGTACTTGTGCATATGTCTGTTCTGATATTCCCTGTCAGAGACTTGGCAATTTGGAATCTCCTCTCTTTGATCTTCTCTGGCTTAAAATCTCTCTACCTCATTGTGTCAAATTCATCTGTTGTCTCTACCGTTCTCCCAACTCCACTAATCACTTGGAGCTCTTTGACTTACTCTCTTTGCAACTTGACTTTCTCCAGCCAAATTTCCTAACAGTGAGGTAATTTTCCTTGGTGATTTTAATGTTCACAACTCCAGCTGGCTTCTGTTTTCTAGTCACACCGACCCAGCAGGTCGAGATGCTGAGGCTTTTGCAATTACTAATGACTTAGCACAGATTGTTCATTTACCTACAAGAATACCGGACAATCCTAATCATACAGCCAATACGCTTGATCTTTTTCTCACAAACAACCCTTCTAAGTACACGGTCGAAGTGAGAGCTCCTTTAGGCACTTCAGATCACAACTTGGTGATTGTCTCTTCTCCAATGGAACCTTTATCTCATGGCCATTCCCAACCTCGTGTTGTTTGGCATTACAAGAATGCAAAATGGGATGACCTGCGAGACTTCTTTTCTTCTTTTCCTTGGTCGGATTACTGTTTAAAAACTTCTGATGTCAATGTTTGCTCAGATCGTGTCAGTGAAATTATTCTTGCAGGAATGGAATCCTTTATCTCACACTCCACTTTAAAATCTCGTCCTTTATCTAAACCTTGGTTTTCCAATAAATGTGCTAAGGTTGTTCAAGAGAAGAATGTTGCATATTGTAATTGGCTTGTTTATAATTCTTCAGTTCATTTTCTGCCTACACCAAAGTTCGCAACAATTGTAAAGCAATTATTAATCAATCCAAACTAGAGTTTGAACAGGCTAAGAGTAGAAAACTTGCTTCTTGCCCTAATGGTAGCTGAGCATTCTGGTCTCTTGCCAAAGCTATTGGCCGCAACTTTTACTGCTCTCTGCTCCCACCTCTGTCCAAACCAGATGGTTCTGTTGTCGCTTCAGCCAAGGATAAAGCTGACCTGCTAGCATCCCATTTTGTTTCCAGCTCATGTATTAATGATCTTGGTAAAACACCTCCCACCAGTCCCAACACACTCCATTGAATGCCTCATGTAGTCTTCAGTCAAAAGGATATCAGAAGGAGTTTGATGAATCTTGATGCTAAGAAAGCTCCAGGTCCTGATAGTATTTCTCCACTGGTTCTCAAAACCTGTGCTCCTGAACTTACTCCTATTCTTTGCCACCTTTTTTCACTTTCTTATTCCAAAGGTGCTTTTCCTTCTGCTTGGAAATTTGCTCATATCCAACCAGTTCCTAAAAAGGGTGACAAATCCCTCCCATCCAATTATCGTCCCATTGCAATTACTTCTACTCTTTCTAAAGTAATGGAGAAATCAATTAACTGCCAACTCTTAAACTACCTAGAAACCTTCCGTCTGATCAACGATCGCCAGTATGGATTCCGTCAGTGTCGATCCACTGGTGATATTCTGGCTTATGTTACCCATTTATGGACTAATTCAATGGAAAGGTTCGGTGAAGCACAAGTAGTTGCTCTTGACATCTCAAAGGCTTTTGATCGTGTTTGGCATAAAGGTCTTCTAAACAAGCTTCCATCTTATGGTTTGCCAACTGTTTTTAGTAATTGGTTATCCAGTTTTTTCTCTGATCGCTCACTGACGGTGATGGTAGATGGCTCTCTGTCTTCTAACTTCTCCACTAATGCCGGTTTCCCCAAAGTTTCAGTTCTTTTCCCCACTCTTTTCCTCTTGTATATTAATGACCTTCTTCCATTGACCGCAAATCCTATCCAGAGTTTTGCCGATGATAGCACATTGCATTCCATTTTCCATTTTGAGAAACCTTGTCCTGCTCAATCAGCTTCAACTTCTCGAAAATCTGCTACCAATTCCTTAAATGCCGATTTTCAGGTAATTCTCCAGTGGGGCAAAGACAACTTAGTTGATTTCAACCCTTCTAAAACTCAGTCTTGTCTTATATCTTGCAAAAAGGATTCTTCTGCTCCTATGCTTATCTTTAGTGACACTCCGATTTCTAGGCAAAATGATATATCTCTTTTGGGGATTACCCTGACTTCTAATCTCTCTTGGCACAAGCACATTACAATATTGCTTCCTCTGCATCTAAAAAACTTGGTTTTCTCTTTCGCTCTCGGCGTTACTTTTCTTCCAAACAGCTGCTCACTCTGTATAAATCGCAAATCCACCCTGCTATGGAATATTGTTCCCACATCTGGGGTGGTGCCCCCAAAACCTCTCTCAGGCTTCTTGATTCCATTCAGAAGAGGGTAGTTAGGTTAATTAATGATTCATCTCTAACAGAGTCTCTCCACTCGCTTTCTCATAGACATACTGTTTCTGCTGCATGCCTCTTCTATAGATACTTCCATGGGCACTGTTCTTCTGAATTGGCTTCTATAATTCCCGCTCTCTCTTTCAAAACAGTCCGAACACGTGCCGCCACCAGCCAACATCCATTTACTGTCCAACTTCAAACTCACAGAACCAACTTTTCATCTTCCTCATTGATTCATTCAACTGCCATTTTCTGGACCAACCTTCCTTCATACGTATTTCCTGAAAATTACAATCTACAGAAGTTCAAGTCCAATGTCAACAAATATCTTCTTTCATCTTCTCAACCTCCAAACCAAGCACGGTACTAAGTACTATAGGTTCTAATACCTCTCGTGTTTGGGGTTCACATAAAAAAAAAAAAAAAAAAGGGTAGTAAACTCGATCTTTCACTTATTATAATCAAAATTCAATTTGCAAACGTGATCACTATAACCGGCACTTACTGTACTACTGTTAATAAAAAAAGAAGAAAGATCAGCCTTTCAAATTATTCCAGATAACTGACGTTCCAGGTAGCTGACTTCCGGATAACAACGTTTTACTGTAATATCATTCTCCTTGCTAACAATCCGGAAGATTTGCAGCAAGACATTGAAGAACTGCAGCATGAAATCAAGAAGTTCGATTTGAAGATTAATATGAAGAAAACACAGGTTATGTGTTTTCTTGATGATATAAACATAGGTCAACAAATTTATGAGACCAAAGAACAACATGGTCAATGGACAAGAACTAGAAAGGTATGTTTATCATGGAAAAGAAATTTCAATAGATGGAAACTGAATGGCACATAAATTTTTGGATGGCATTTGGAAAGCTTAATATAGTCTTCAAGACAAATTTGCCACTCTGTCTCGAACCAGAACTTTTTTTATCAATGTATCCTCCTTACTGTGGATTTTAGTGTTTTGCACCAACCTTACGTAAAAATAAAAACACAAAGGAAACTGGACTTTTGATAACTGTGTTTATAATAAATTATAATAACCTGTATTTACAATAAATTTAACTTTACGATAAACTATACATATAAAATATTAAAATCTGCTACATTAAGAACAATAAAATGCATTAAAATATACTAAGTTAAAAGCGATAAAAAAACCATAGCTTTCAAAGGCTCCAGCCTTCTTCTTCAGCGGTATTTTCTTATTCTGCAGTACATCTTTAAATATCAGCAGGTTCATTTTACTCATCACATGTTTCATTCTCACGTGTTCCGTTCTCTTGCGTTGTGGAACGGGAAGTGGCTCGAGTGGGAGTCATACGGAACCGTTCATCCCTTCTGAGGATATTGGCCTCAAAGAGGGGATGAATCCGCGTACCTCTATCTCTATTAATGTTGTTTGTAGAACAGATCCGCAAACTCTCGAGCCACTTACGGTCCCAGAACTTATGCGCCCGATCGGTGATGATAGCATCGTCCGGCGAGATCTGGTGCTGCTTCTCCCAAAAATGTTCGGCCACGGCGGATTTGCCATACTCCGCATTTCTTATTGCCTTAGTGTGTTCCCCCAGACGATCTTTGAGACGGCGTTTTGTTTCCCCTACATAACATTCCCCACAATCCGGGCATCTAATGCTATATACGACCCCACTTGTGTTCTCTTTTTGAATGGGGTCCTTAACCTGAGACACGATTGTGTGCAGCCTCCGCCCCGGAAGCTGCACACAACGTGTCTGGTACTTTCTTAGTATTCTAGCTATGTGATCAGTCAGACCCGGATAATAGGGAATGTATGCAGTGGATACATTCCCTATCCACTGCATACATTCCCTATTATCCGGGTCTGACTGATCACATAGCTAGAATACTAAGAAAGTACCAGACACGTTGTGTGCAGCTTCCGGGGCGGAGGCTGTACACAATCGTGTCTCAGGTTAAGGACCCCATTCAAAAAGAGAACACAAGTGGGGTCGTATATAGCATTAGATGCCCGGATTGTGGGGAATGTTATGTAGGGGAAACAAAACGCCGTCTCAAAGATCGTCTGGGGGAACACACTAAGGCAATAAGAAATGCGGAGTATGGCAAATCCGCCGTGGCCGAACATTTTTGGGAGAAGCAGCACCAGATCTCGCCAGACGATGCTATCATCACCGATCGGGCGCATAAGTTCTGGGACCGTAAGTGGCTCAAGAGTTTGCGGATCTGTTCTACAATCAACATTAATAGAGATAGAGGTACGCGGATTCATCCCCTCTTTGAGGCCACTATCCTCAGAAGGGATGAACGGTTCCGTATGACTCCCGCTCGAGCCACTTCCGGTTCCACAACGCAAGAGAACGGAACGCGTGAGAATGAAACACGTGATGAGTACCATGAACCTGCTGATATTTAAAGATGTACTGCAGAATAAGAAAATACCGCTGAAGAAGAAGGCTGGAGCCTTTGAAAGCTATGGTTTTTTATCGCTTTTAACTTAGTATATTTTAATGCATTTTATTGTTCTTAATGTAGCAGATTTTAATATTTTATATGTATAGTTTATCGTAAAGTTAAATTTATTGTAAATACAGGTTATTATAATTTATTATAAACACAGTTATCAAAAGTCCAGTTTCCTTTGTGTTTTTATTTTTACGTAAGGTTGGTGCAAAACACTAAAATCCACAGTATGAATACACCCAACCTCAGAGGCCTGTTTGAAGAATGTATCCTCCTTGTCGTAACATATGGCTGTTATGTCACACACAGAAGTATGAGCACCAAATTTTGAACATAATCAAAAGAGGCTGAAAAACATATGCATGGATTTGGCAACAAATCAAGGTCTGTAACATCATTGAGAGAACAAAGTGCTTAAAATAGAAATGGGCAGGTCACGTATCAAGAAGAAGAAATGACAGCAGATGGACCAAATGAATTTTTGAATGGATACTACTTGGCTGTAAAAGCCCAAGAAAAAGACCAAGGATGAAGTGGATCATCAATTCTGGAAACTTGTTGAGGAGGCCTTCATCCTGCAGTGGAACGAAAATGTCTGAAGATGATGATGATATGTACACACATATAGCTCATCCTGACATAAAACACAATGTATTTTCCAAAAAAATAATAATAATAAATAAATAAATAAAATAACAGAAATACATTACAGCATGTACATTTTCATATGACAGTAAGGCATAAGTTCCACAAAAATTATAACTTGTCAATAATTACCACATTTTTAAACATTTACTTACTATATTAGTATTATTAGAATATTAGTTTATTGCTCCAATACATACTGCTCTACTTTAGAATAATATTCTAAATTGGAGCAGTAAGCGGTATTAAGGGTAAGTTGCTACAATGAATAAAAGAATGGTTGAGTAGAAGACAGAGTGGTAATCAATGGAGACTGCTCTTCATTGACTAATGTTATTAGTGAGTTCCCCCCCCCAGGGTTGATGTTGGGCCCACTGTTGTTTTGTATATTTATCAATGATATTGATGAAGGTATATCAACCTTAATGTCAAAGTTTGCAGATGATACAAAGGTTGGCAGGATTGTTAATGACAGTAATGGCAGCGCTTATTGCAACAGGATCTAGAAAATTTTGTCAGATGGGCTGAGAACTGGCAACTGAAGTTTAATATTGACAAATGTAAAGTACTGCGTACGGGTAGAAGCAACCCCAGAATAACGTATCAACTGTGTGGTACTACACCTAGGGTAGTAGAAAATGAAAAATACCTGGGAGTAATGTGCAGTCAGATATGAAATTTTCTGAGCAGTGCAGACAGGCTGTCAGAGCAGGTCATGGGGTCATATTGTCAATATATATTGTCAGTATATATTGTCAGGTCATATTGTCAATGATATACAGGAATTTTTCTAGTAGGGAAAAGGAAGTGATTATCCCTTTGTATATGGCAATGGTCAGGCCACGGCTTGGGTACTGCGTACAGGTCTGGAGGCCTCACTTTAGGAAGGATGTACAGTTGCTTGAGCGTGTACAGAGAAGGGCAACAAGATTGGTGAGGGGGAACGAAGAGGTCCTCTTACCAAGAAAGGCTTAAGTTCTGCAAACTGCAGCAGCTGGAGACTAGGCACCTGCGAGGTGATCTGACTGAGGTGTATAAGGTCTTCAATGGGTTGAGCACACTGAATTCTGCTTGCTCAGATTACAAACTTAAGGGGGTATAAATTCAAATTGAAGAAAGATGGTTGTAGAACAGATGTGTGGAAATTTGCCTTTAGCCAGCGGGTGGTTAATTGCTGGAACAAACTTTCATCTGTCATTGTGGAAGTTGATAACGTAAATAAATTCAAGGAGCAACTGGATAAACATTTAGGAGGGAATGGATGTGCAAAATGTTTTTTTTTTTTTTTTTTTTTTGGCTGATGCTACATAAGCTCATAGACTTGCTTTCTTGTATTACATGCCTCCATTACTACTAACTACTATTATCTGATCCATAATGATCTATGCTGCATAGCTTGCAGTATAAAAATCTGAACAGTTTCAAGTAATAAGTCAAGTGATAAAATAGCAGTTATGGGATGTAGTAAAGATATCACAGAGTTTCAAAGGGGCAAAAAGACACTATTATGGAGGCTCGTGCATTGGGTGCTTCCATGTCGGAAATGACATCTAAAGATATTCAGTCAAATTAAAATGAGGTAAGTAATTAAAACTTATATAAATAAAGTAAAAAATTATTATAACACTATTTTTTTTAAAGATTAAAGCTTACCTGTGATTCAGATCTATATGGAACTTGCTGAAAACAAGTAGCTTCTGGTTGTTCAGCAACTTTAGTCAGATCACCTTCAGGATCACAGTTAAATGATGGGCTACTAGAAAACAAATATTCATATTGTATTTCAAAATTTGAAAGTACATATAGAATGGACTTCTAACTTATACACTAAATTATCAGGTGATAATTAAGCCTATGGTAGATATAAGCTAGTCTCTAATCAAGTCACAAAGGAGGCTAGTGAAGCTAAGGCAGATTATGTGAAGCCTCTAGCAAAGAATGTAAAGAACAGCAGCAAAAACTTCTTTTTTACTTATATTAGCAGCAGAAGGAAGGGGTTGAAACACATTGATCCACTTGATGTCGATGGCTTAAATGTTGATGATCCTGTGCAGGTTACTGGCAAACCAAATAAGTATTCTGCATTTACATCCAAACGTGAGGAATTGAATCTATCCAATTACTCATGTTACCCTTTTGTGGGAGAAGATTATACATTCAACTGGGTACATATTTGCAAATATCCCATCCACAAGGGGGGGATCAAATGGGTGACATGAGTAATTACAGATCTATTAACTTGACTTCTGTTCTAGGAAAAATAAGGTTCAAGATGTAATACAGGGCCATCTAGAGGGGAATACAGTTATACTGCAGTCATGGAATGGATTTGTTAAGCAATCTTGTCTGACTAATCTGATTGGATTCTGTGATGCAGTAACAAAGAAACTGAATTCAAAAAATAATTTTGACATTGTATACTTGAACATCAAGAAAGCTTTTGATACTGTTGCACATAAAACACTGATATTAATTGGAGCAGTGTTGTTGAGTAGGAGAAGGCAGAGAGTGGTTATCAATGAACAATGCTCTTAGTGGACTAATGTTATTAGTGGGGTCCACCAGGTTTCAGTGCTGGGCTTGTTGTTTTCTATATTTATTAATGAAGGTATATAATGTCTAAGTTTGCAGATGATACAAAGCTTGGCAGGGTGGTTAATGACAGTAATCAGGGTAAGCTACTGCAACAAGATTTAAAAAATATTAGGTAGATGGGCTGAGAAATAGCAGTTGAAGTTTAACTTTGAAAACGCAAGGTAATGCATATGTGTAGCAGTAATTCCAGGTTAACGTACCAACTTTGCTACTCTCAGGGTAGTCGAAAATGAAAAAGACCTGGAGTAATTGCACAGCCAGATATGAAGTTCTCTGACCAGTGCAGACAGGCTGCCAGAACAGCTCACAGAATTTTGTCAATGATATAGAGGAACTTTGCTATTAGGGATACAGAGGTGATTATCCCATTGTACAAGGCAATGGTCATGCTGCATCTTGAGTACTGCATACAGTCTAGCAGGGCTCATTTTAGGAAGGATCTGCTCGGACTGGTGTAGAGAAGGGCAACAATGAGATTGGTAAAATGAACAAACAGGTGATCATACCAAGAAAGGCTTCGGTTCTTCATTTGCAGCATCTGGAGAATAGGCACCTACAAGGTGATCTTATTGAGGTGTTTAAGGCTTTCAATGGATTGAGCAAGCTCAGTGCTGATGGCATTCTTCCTCGTCTCAGACTATCCACGTGATGAGGGGGCATAAATTCAAATTGAGGAAGGGTGTTTGCAAGATAGATGTGCCTTCAGCCAGTGGGTAGTTAGTCGTTAGACAAAACTTCCATCTGTTGTTGTGGAAGTGAGTAGCATGAATAAATTCATGGAAGAACTAGAAAATTTACTGGATGGGATGGACAGGTGATGTGGCAAGTTTTTTTTTTTTTTTTTTTTTTTTTTGGCTGATACTTCATAATCTTGTTTTCTTGCATGATTTGTCTACTATTACTAATATTATTAGATTATTGATAAGTGTACTTCGTAGCTCATCCATATGCTGTGTCATACTGGTCGTTTTCAATGTATGAATATTTACAACTATATTTTTAAGTATATACAGTTTTATATTACCTGAAATTAGTTTTATTTTATAAAATTTTCTGTCAAATTATTATCACTTCCTCTTTTGAGAAATAACAACCAAAAAAAAAAAATTACATTAATGATTTTTTTATCTAAAAGTTCCATCCACCATGTTACAAAATGTGTTTACATTGTAGAAAATGAGAATTAAAATAGTCATGACATATAAAACTGCAATTAAGACTTATTTCCATCTCTTGTAACAGATAAAATCATTTTAAATTACCTTGACAGAGAAGACTGTGAAGATGAAGTAGAAAGAGACCCAGGTACAGAAAAAGCAGAATCACTGCTGGTTAGTCCACCAGCACCTGGCAACTGTAAAGTGCTGGGTGGCTGATAAACTGTACGGTGGTCAAATAGCACTTGACTACAAGGTATATCTTCAGAACCCAATCCTGTTCCAAATTAAAATTATATTATCAACTTAATTATTGTTGCACAAATAATTTCAAAACCTTAAATATAAAAACATTTTAAATTTACAAAAAAAAAGTTATAAATTATCTGTAATATAATTTTAAAGTAAAATATTAGCCAGCTCCACAACAACAACAACAACATTCATTGTTAATAAAATTATACTTAAACAGAATCATGACCGAGACTAGAGCAGCAAAGTAACGTGCAAAGATTAGAGGGAGTGCTGTGGCTCAGGGAGAACCGAATGGGGCAATTTTCCAACTCATCAAAGTCTAAAAAAATGTGTGAAATGTGATATGTTTGCAGACCTTTTTAGAACAGGCATGATCTAGCCAAGGAGGATGTTGTTGTATGTGCTAGGTGCAGAGACTGAAAAAATTAGGCACCAATTCAGCATTCTGATGGGCATCTATGATAGTTTGAGGTGTAGGGTAGATGCCCTTGAAGAAATTAATATTAATATGAGGGGCCCATCAAGCTCTCAGCTGCCCAAATCAATGCCAGATCTCACTCCTGTGCATCAGGAAACACAGCAGCAATCTCCAAGGCAGAATGCGCTGGTCCCACAGGAGCTAGTTATTGTCGGTGATTCTATTGTCAGGGAGACAGGGACTATATTATGCAAAAAAGGATAGGTGGAACATGACCATGGTATGTCTGACAGGGGCAAAAGCCGATGATGTTGTAGAACAGATATCTTTTAAGGACACAAAAGGTGATATTGTTGTACACGTTGGCACTAATTACCTTAAGAGTAAGATCTGCAGATTTACTTAACAAGTGCAGGTCAATGTTGAAAAAAAGTTGAGTTAGGGTTTAATTTGAAAGAGTCTGCAATTCTGCCCAGACACGATAGGAGGGAGTATATAAAACAAGAGCCTTGTCAATCAATTCAGCCCTAGAGAAATTGTGTGATGTTCATGGGGTAGAATTGTTTTCAGCATGGAATGTGCTTGCTAACAGGAGAGACTGCTTCTACAGGGATGGGATACACTTAAATAGAAAGGGTGAAAGAATATTTGCTGATGCTATCGAGGCAGTGATGGTGGGTCGGAAAACTGATAGCTTTGGGGGGGGGGATTCACAGACTAAAAGATTAACAATAGCTACAGGCAGAGGCAAAAGTGATTCTTGAACTTGAAATCCCCAGTTACTTGCTTAGAGAGCAAGTTGCTGGGGATTTCAAGAGCTGCTGCTGGGAGCCACCATGGAAGAAGTAAATACATGAGCTGTGTTAGGGTAACTAAGAGTAAGAACAGATGCATGTATACTTCCACGTACACCAAAGCTAGAAGTATAGTAAATACATTTGATGAATTTGAAGTGCTGATCAAGACATCAAAGGCAGATATTGTTGGGATATCAGAAAAATGGTGTCACACATATATAAGCAGTGCAGAAATGGAATTTGGGGAGCACAATGTGTACAGAAAGGATAGACAGGATAGGAAGGGTGGAGGGGTTATGCTGTTTTTTCAAGGAACACATAAAATCTAATGAAGTGCATCCAGTTGACATGGGTGGACAGTGCAATGTTGTGCCAGTTTGGTGTGACATAAACACTGGGAAAGGGAAAATGAGAGTAGGAGTGTGTTATAGGCCTAATGATTCTGATGAGTACAATGAGCAATTGTGCAGAGAAATAGAGTGGGCCGGTTAATCAGAATGTCTTATAATGAGAGATTTTAACTTTTAAAAAAATGAGAGATTTTTAATTTTAATTTTAACAATAACTTTCCAGATATTGACTGAAAGTTGTGGATTGGTCACTCACACACTAGAAATACTGTGGAGTTATTGGAGCATTCTTTTCTACAGCAACATGTTCAAGGTTCAACCAGAGGGAGTAATACTCTTGATCTGATTATCAGCAGTGATTATTCATGTATTAAGAATTTGCAGATAAAGGAACCCCGTGGTGACAGTGATCACAATGTACGGGTGTGGGATTTATTAAAAGATGTAACTACCATCAAGGGTAAAGGGAAGGGTTTTTTTTTTTTTTCTGTAAAGGGGACCACAGTGGTCTCAGTCAGTTTTTAAATTCTATACAGTGGTACCAACTGTTGATGTTAATAACAACAAATTCTAAATGGGAAGCCTTCAATGAATTAATCTTGGAAGCTACTAGACTTTTCATACCAACTAAGAAATACTGTTCAAGATTTAGACTTAATGGATGTCAGATGAACTAATGAGGCTCGTAGCAGAGAAGAAAAATGCGTGGGATGCATATAAATTATCAGGTGACGCAGAAGCTTATGGCAGATGTAAGATAGTCTGTAATCAAGTCACAAGGGCAAGCAAAGTCTGATTACAAGAGATCACTGGCAAAGGATGAAAAGAAAAACACAGCCTTCTTTACTGATGTAAACTCTAGAAGGAAGGAGATGAATCAGATTGGTCCACTTGATGTTGGTGGTTCGATGGTTGATGATCTCGCTCAGATTGCTGACAAACAATGGGTATTTACATTCTCACATGCAGATTTCTGTAAGGAAGGGAAGGAGAATGCCAACCAGGCTAGCCGGGTGGGTAAAGTGCCTGACTGGTATCCCAAAGGTCGCAGGTTCGAATCTCGCCTCGAGCTTGGATCAAAGTACTGCAAAAACCTTGGGAGGTGCATTATGGCCACAGAAGCCGATGCGCCAACAACTACCAAAAAAAAAAAAAAGGGGAGGACAGAAGTTTACTAAACTCTAACAGGGAGCTAAATGATTTTGTAATAACTGAGAGTAAAGCAGAGCAGAAATTGTTGTTGAAGTTAACATAAAAATGGCACCTGGGATGGATGGAATCTATCCAGTAATATAGGAGGGAGGAAGGGAAGTAAGCAAACCTTAGGCCATAATTATGAGAGCATCCTTAGATTCATGGTATATCTCCAGTCCATTCCATTGGACTGGAGATGTCCAAATGTAGCCCCAATTCCCAAAGGGGGTTCAAAGGGTCACAAAAATAATTATAGACCTATTAGTTTAACTTCTGTTCCGGGGAAAATAATGGAGTCAGTGGTAAAGAAATGATGCAGGATCACTTAGACAAGACAGCATAATAGTTCAGACACAGCATGGGTTTGTTAAGGTGAAGTTTTGTCTGACCAATTTGATTGGATACAATGATGTGGTCACAGAGGAACTAGATGCAAAAAATAATTTTGATATCATATACTTGAATTTTAGAAAAGCTTTCGATACTGTTGCACATGGGAGACTGCTGTACAAACTGAATCAGCATGGCATTAAGAGCAAGTTGCTGCAATGGATAAAGGGATGGTTGAGTGGAAGACAGCAGAGAGTGGTAATAAATGAACACTTGGAGGCTTGAAGTGGTGGAACCCATGTTTAGTCTCCAGAGCTAAGGTTCAGGTCAACACTTCCCCATCTCTTCCATCATGCAGTATGACTGATGACTTTTGAGGTTATGACAAACATCGTGGCGATATCCAATCTTCCTTACATTTCAAGGTAACAGCTCAAAAACATTGTTTGTAGGCCAGCCACTAGTTAGTACACCAGACCGAACCTATTGGTAACTCTTTAGGAGGCTTCCGGATCAGCTAGTGTATAATCTTGCTACCTCTACTCTGCCAGATAGTGACTGGAGGGAGTCCGAGTAGCGTGTATGTGGGGAGGCATTGTCGAGGCCACGTTATGTCGAGGATCTGCGTATATTCTTACCATGTGTACACCATATCTAAAAATTTCATTACTTCACACAGGATGTGTGAAGTAATGAAATTTTTCTTTCTTACTATTGAATACACCATGAATTGTCAAACTGATAGAGGAATCTTATCTGCAAAAAGATCTAAATCTTCCAAGCATTTTCTAGTTCATTTCACAAATATACATAGTCTCAATTCTAATCTCAATGATGTCCATTTCTACTTGCTGTCTGCCAAACCCCATGTACTTTTTCTGACAGATTCTCGGTTATCCGTTGATTCAACTACTGTCATCTCGGTTGCCCAAATTATTCGCTGTATGATTCCTTTCACCTCAAAGGTGGTACTTGTGCATATGTCCGTTCCGATATTCCCTGTCAGAGAACTAGTAATTTGGAATTGATCTTCTTTTTGATCTTCTCTGGCTTAAAATCTCTCTACCTCATTCTGTCAAATTCATCCATTGTCTCTACCGTTCTCCGAACTCCACTAATCACTTGGAGCTCTTTGACTTTGTCTCTTTGCAACTTGACTTTCTCCAGTCCAACTTTCCTAACAGTTAGGTAATTTTTCTTAGTGATTTTAATGTTCACAACTACAATCGGCTTCCGTTTTTCAGTCACATTGACGCAACTGGTCGAGATGCTGAGGCTTTTGCAAGTACTAATGACCTTGCATAGATTGTTCATTTACCTACAAGAATACCGGACAATCCTAACCATAGAGCCAACACACGTGATCTTTTTCTCACAAACAACCCTTCTAAGTACACAGTCGTAGTGAGTGGTCCTTTAGGCACCTCAGATCACAACTTGGTCATTGTCTCTTCTCCAATGGAGCCTTTATCTCATGGCTATTCCCAACGTCGTATTGTTTGGCATTACAAGAATGCAAAATGGGATGATTTCTTTTCTTCTTTTCCTTTGTCGCATTACTGTTTCAAAACTTCTGATGTCAACTTTTGCTCAGATCATGTCAGTGAAATTATTCTTGGAGGAATGGAATCCTTTATTCCACACTCCACTTTAAAATCTCATCCTTTATATAAACCTTGGTTTTCCAATAAATGTGCTAAGGCTGTTCAAGAGAAGAATGTTGCATATCGTAATTGGCTTGTTTCCAATTCTTCAGTTCCATTTTCTGCCTACACCAAAGCTCGCAACAATTGTAAAGCAGTTATTAATCAGTCCAGGCTAGATTTTGAGCAGGATAAGAGTAGAAAACTTGTTTCTTGTCCTAATTGTTTCCAAGCATTCTGGTCTCCTGCCAAAACTACTGGCCGCAACGTTTGCCCATTTCTACTCCCACCTCTGCCAAAACCAGATGGTTCTTTTATCACTTCAGCCAAGGATAAAGCTGACCTGCTAGCATCCCATTTTCCTTCCAACTCATGTATTAATGATCTTGGTAAAACACCTCCCACCATTCCCAACACGTTCCATTCAATGCCTCCTGTGGTCTTCCGTCTAAAGGATGTCAGAATGATTTTGACGAATCTTGATGCTAAGAAAGCGCCAGGTCCTGATGGTATTTCTCCATTTTTTCTCAAAACCTGTGCTCCTGAATTTACTCTTGTTCTTTGCCACCTTTTTTCACTTTCTTATTCCAAAGGTGTTTTTCCTTCTGCTTGGAAATTTGCTCATATCCATCCAGTTCCTAAAAAGGGTTACAAATCTCTCCAATCCAATTATTGTCCCATTGCAATTACTTCTACTCTTTCTAAAGTAATGGAAAAATTAATTAACCGCTAACACTTAAACTACATAGAAACCTTCCGTCTGATCAACGATCGTCAGTATGGATTGCATCAGTGTCGATCCACTGGTGATATTCTGGCTTATGTTACCCATTTATGGACAAATTCAATGGAAAAGTTCGGTGAAACCCAAGCAGTTGCTCTTGTGTTTCAACTGAAAGGCTTTCGATTGTGTTTGGCACAAAGGTCTTCTAAACAAGCTTCCATCTTATGGTTTGCCAACTGTTTTTTGTAATTGGTTATCCAGTTTTCTCTCTGATCGCTCACTGAGGGTGATGGCAGATAGCTTTCTGTCTTCTAACTTCTCCACTAATGCTGGTCTCTGCCATGGTTCAGTTCTTTTCCTTCTTATATATATGAATGACCTTCTTCTATTGACTGGAAATCTTATCTATTGTTTTGCCGATGATAACACATTGCACTCCACTTTCTATTTTGAGAAACCTTTCCGTGCTCAATCAGCTTCAACTTCTCGAATATCCACTACCAATTCCTTAAATGCCGATCTGCAGTGGGGCAAAGACAACTTAGTTGATTAGAATCCTTCTAAAACTGAGTCTTGTCTTATATCTCGCAAAAAGGATTCTTCTACTCCTATGCTTATCTTTGGTGACTCTCCAATTTCTAGGCAAAATGATATTTCTCTTTTGATGATTACCCTGACCTCTAATCTCTCTTGGCACAAGCACATTACAAATATTGCTTCCTCTGCATCTAAAAAACTTGGTTTTCTCTTTCGCTCCCAGCATTACTTTTCTTCCAAATGGCTGTTCACTCTGTACAAATCGCAAATCTGCCATACAGGGAATATTGATTCCGTTCAGAAGAGGACAGTTTGGTTAATTAATGACTCCTCTCTAACAGAGTCTCTCCTCTTGCTGTCTCAATGACGTACTGTTTCTGTTGCATACCTTTTCTACAGATACTTCCATCGGCACTGTTCTTCTGAATTGGCTTCTATAATTCCCACTCTCTCTTTCGAAATTGTCCAAACACGTGCCGCCACCAGCCAACATCCATTTACTGTCCAACTTGAAACTCACAGAACCAACTTTTCATCTTCCTCGTTTGTTCATTCAACTGCCGTTTTCTGGAACAGCCTACCTTCCTACGTATTTCCTGAAAATTACAGTCTACAGAAGTTAAAGTCTAATGTCAACAAATATCTTCTTTCATCTTCTCAACCTCCAACCCAAGCACAGTACCAAGTAGTATAGGTTCTAATATCTCTCGTGTTTGGAGTTTTTGGAGTTCCGCAGGGTTTGGCGTGTGTCCCATTGTTTTTTGTGTGTTTATCAATGATATCAATAAAGGTATATCAGGATTAATGTCCAAGTTTGCAGATGATACAAAGATTGGCAGGGCTGTTAATGACAGTAAAACAGTATGCTACTGCAACAGGATTTAGAAAAGTTAGGCAGATGGTCTGAGAAGTGGCAGCTGAAGTTTAACATTGATAAATGCAAAGTACTGCATATGAATAGCAGTATCCCAAGAGGAACATACCAACTGTGTGGTACTACACTCAGGGAGGTGGAGAAAGAAAAAGAAGTGGGGGTAATTGTGCAGTCAGATATGAAGTTCTCTGAACAATGATATACAGGCAACCCCCGTATAACACGGTTTCGCTCTAACAAATTGATAAATTGAGGCAATCCTCGCATAACACGGTTTTGCTCTAAAAGGTTTAAGAATTGTGGGAAATCTTGCATAACACAGTATTTTTGAGCTTTTGTGCTGGGAAAACCCTGCTATTACATTAGATGTAATTTTAAACGTTTAAATTTTACAACAATAAAAAAAAAAGTCAGTGAACAGAAATATCAATTAGTTAGTATGTACATATTACAGTACATATTAATTAAGCTCGTATGTAAGTATAAATTTATTTTTATTTTTCTAACTGGTAAATATTCTTCTGATTTTCAGGTATCATTTAACTTTGTTAATTGGTAAGGTAATAAAATTAAATTTGTGCTTTTTATCTTTAAAGCAGAGGTCCTCTGTATTTTGTTGGAATATCCCCTGGTTATATTCTGTGCTATTGAACTTGTGCTTGTTTAAGACCATAAAAAATTGTGACTTTGAAGCATGCACTTCATGACAGAAGGTACATGAAATCTAGATGCTGAAGAAGAGATTCTGCTTAGCAGTGATGAAAAGGAAAAAAATTAAATGAACGTACGTTATCTCACATATAAGTATCACAGTTTGGAAGGTAAGACGTTTGTTCAGATATTACTATTTAACTTGCTACCATTATAAAAATAAAGTTAAAAGATTAAGTTATTAATACTATAAAAATTAAGTTTCTGATAGTTATGAAAAAAAAAAAAAAATGCATATAGTTGTTAGCTTTTGGAACATAACCCTCCCTTTTTTGTACTGGTTCTCAGTCCCACATAACACGAGATATTGTAGGAGCTAAACTACCGTGTTATACGAGGGTTACCTGTATAGGAATTTTGCCAGCAGAGACAAGGTGATTAACCTTTTGTATAAGGCAATGGTCAGGCCACACCTTGAGTACTACGTACAGGTCTGGAGGTCTCATTTTAGGAAGGATGTAGAGTTGCTAGAACAAGTACAGAGAAGGGCAACAAGATTGGTGAGAGGAACAAAGGAGTTCTCTTACCAAGAGAGGTTACATTCTGCAGGTTGCAGCATCTGAAGACTAGGCACCTGCGAGGTGATCTTATTGAGTTTTATAAGGCCTTGAATAGTTTGGGCAGACTCAATACTGATGGGATACTTCTGCTTGCTCAGATTAAGAACCTGAGGGGACATAGATTCAAATTGAGGAAAGACAGTTGTAAAATAGATGTGTGGAAGTTTGCCTTTTGCCAGCGGGTAGTTTTTTGCTGAAACAAACTTCCATCTGTTGTTGTGAAAGTTGATAGCTTAAATAAATTTAAGACTGAACTAGACAAACATTTGGAGTGACTGGATGGGTGAAATGGGAAGGTTTTTTTTTGGCCGATGCTGCATATTATGTGCCAAACTTGCAGTCCTCCGCAATTCTTCTGCTGATGAGATTCCTTTCAGGTCTTTTAATGCTATTAGTGGGTCCCCCCAAGGTTCGTTGTTGAGCCCACTGTTGTTTCGTATATTTATCAATGATATTGATGAAGGTATATCAGGCTAAATGTCAATGTTTGCAGATGATACAAAGGTTGGCAGGATTGTTAATGACAGTATGCTACTGCATCAGGATCTAGAAAAGTTGGGCAGATGGGCTGAGAAGTGGCAACTGAAGTTTAACATTGACAAATGGAAAGTACTGTATATGGGTAGAGTAACCCCAGAGAAACGTTCCAAATGTGGGGTACTACACTCACGGTGGTAGAGAATAAAAAAGACCTGCAGGTAATTCTGCAGTCATATATGAAGTTTTCTGAGCAGTGCAGACACGCTGCCAGAGTAGGTCACGGGATCTTGTTAATGATATACAAGAATTTTGTCATTAGGAGGTGATTATCCCTTTGTATAATAAGGCAATGGTCAGGCCACGCCTTGATTACTGCAGGTGCTCTTAGCAAGAAAGGCTTAAGTTCTACAAATTACAGCATCTGTAGATTATGCACCTGCAAGGTGATATGATTGAGGTGTATAAGGCCTCGAATGGTTTGAGCAGGCTCCATGCTGATGGGATTCTTCCTCTTGTTCAGATTACGAAACAGAGGGGGCATAAATTCAAATTGAGGAAAGACAGTCGTGGAATCGATGTGTGGAAATTTGCCTAGCCTGTCATTTGAAAGTTGATAGCTTTGATGAATTCAAGGAAGGACTGGACAAACGTTTACAGTGAATGGATCGGTGAAATGGGAATTTTTTTTTTTTATTTTTTGGCTGATGCTGTATAAGCTTACTTTCTTGTATCATATGCCTCTACTAATGGTAATTCTAATGCTAATATCACATGAGGCATCAGCTTTTTTTCTGGCATGCACTGCAAGTTTGTGGCTTTATTTCATGTAGATTCCTTTATATTTCTCATAGTCAATGATGAAGATTTTCCAGCAGTCACTGACTGACATAGAGCATTTGCACTCATCTGTTCAATAATTCTCACAAATGTATGATGGGTGTATTTTGATTTGAATATTGTGATGAGACCCTTATACATTGGTTATATCAGGGTTTCAAATATACCTGTGCAGCATGTTCACATAAAAACAAGTATGTATATATGTATGATATGTAACATACATTTTACAGAGAAAATACTTGTGAATAATCATGATTGTACACTAACATAACCCAAAAATAATTTAAATCCCAAATGTCAAAGATTTCCTGTATAACCAATCTATGTGCCATATTGTATAATTTTCTGTGTAATCACAGCAAGTAGGCTTTGTAGTGGGGGGAGGGGTTTGTGTGAATGATTAATTCAGGATTTAATGGCAATGAAGGGGATAGTTATTTTTTTTTTTTTTTTTTAGTGTGACAGTATCATGATCAGTGGTTTTCCTTTTTTTTTTTTTTTTTTTTTTTTTATCTTTCTGTATTAAAAACTGAGTTTGGAAAAGAGGCTGCCTTTGGTGGTGGGAGATTCTTCATATTTTATTTATGGAGATATTTTTGATGAAGATACAAAAATTGAAAATGTTATTCTGTGCAGTTTCAATATTAGCATTAGTAGAGGCATACAATGCAAGAAAGCAAGCTTATGCAGCATCAGCCAAAAAAAAAAACAAAAAAACCCTCCCATTTCACCCCTCCATTCATTCCAAATGCCTGTCCAGCTCAGCTTAAATTTATTTATGCTATTAGCTTCCACAACAAAAGATGGAAGCTTGTTCCACCAATAAACTACCCGCTGGATAATGGCAAATTTCTGCACATCTATTCTACAACTATCCCCCCCCCCAGGTTCTTAGGCTGAGCAAGAGGAAGAATCCCATCAGCATTCAGCTTGCTCAACGCATTCAAGGCCTTATACACCTCAATCAGATCACCTCACAGGTGCCTACTCTCCAGGTGCTGCAATTTGCAGAACTTAAACCTTTGTTGGTAAGAGCACCCCTTTGTTCCACTCACCAATCTTGTTGCCCTTTTTGTACTCGTTCTAGTAACTCTAAACTCTACATCATTCCTAAAATGAGGCCTCCAGACCTGTACACAGTACTCTAGATGTGGCTTGACCATTGCCTTGTATAACAGGATAATGACCTCCCTGTCACTGCTAGCAAAATTCCTATATATCATTGACAAAACTCCATGACCAGCTCGTCTGCACTGATCAACAAACTTCATATTTGACTGCACAATTACCCTCAGGTCTTTTTCACTTTCCACTTCCCTGAGTGTAGTACCATATAGTTGGTACGTTTTTCATCAGTTATTGCTACCCATATGCAGTACTTTGTATTTGTCAATGTTAAACTTCAATTGCCACTTCTCAGCCCATTTTTCCGACATATCTAGATCCAGTTGGAGTAGCATACTGTCCTTACTGTTGTTAGCCACCCTGCTAACCTTTGTATCACCTGCAATATGTATTATTATTAGTAGTGGCAAACGATGCAAAGAAGCATCAGACAAAACTAAACAAAAAACTATCCCATATCATCTTTCCATTCTCTCCAGTAATTTGCCTAATTCTTCCTTAAATTTATTTAAACTACATAAATATCACAACAACATATGGGAGTTTGTTCCAATAATCAGTCACTCCCTGGCTGAACTGATTGTTGGAAAAAAAAGGATAGTTGCAGGGTAGATGTGCCGAAATCTTTTTTTTTTTTTTTTTTTTTTTTTTTCAGTTTAAATTTAATGTTGTCTAATGTTGTCCAAGAAAGAGTAATGGATGGCATTAGCATTTAGTTTACTCAATCCATTTAAAGCCTTAAACGCTTAACTTTATGAATAAAAATCATTAAACAATGATGTTAAAGCCCGTTCTATTTAAAGTAAATTTAAAAAATTATATCATAAGATTAATATGACAGTTAACATCAGTTTCCAAATTGTTTTTTTTTTCATGCTTTAGGTAAAGATCGCTCAAATCTTTGGGATCAAATATCATTTTGGGAGGATGTATTTTTAGATGCTGTATCTCAGGATTGAGACATGGGTGGAATGGATAAAGGTCTAGGGGAAATGATGGAACGGTATAAATAAAGTTTGCCATTTCAATAAGAAACATGTTTCCTAGATTCATTTAAATAAATTTTTTTCTGCAGAAATATCTAACTTAAATGAAATATAAGTGAAACATCGACTATCAGTAAAAACATGCACCAACTTGAAAAATATATTTAAAAAAAATTACTTCTTTTAATTTCCTCTGAATGAAGTGAACATCTAAGTGATTTTTCCATTCTTTTAATATAAGCAATAACTCATTAATGCAGATTTTAGCTAATACTAATGTTTTCTTTAAGGGTGACAAGAATGATAATAATATTATAAATCATTTTTGATAAATCAGAATTCAAGTGGAATATATGTTCCAACTTCAAATTAAATTTAGCTTCTTGGTTTTTTTTTATAATATAAGTCTATAATGTTTATAGAGCTGTCTTCTTTTAGTATGGTATGAAGATCAAGAAGATTAGTAACAGATATATCATTATTAGATATTTTTAAGGCACAATCTGTAGGATAAAGGGTTGAATATGAAGTCTAAATTATAACAAAGGTTGCAATTTAGCTTATCTAAAGCACTTATCTAAATGCATTAAATAAGTATATTTCTTTATAGTGATATAGGAAAAGGTTTGCAATATGCAAGGAAATGTGAGGAATTATCATAAATTAAGAATACAGTCCATATTTTATGTACCGCCTTGTATTCTTTGATTACTGGAACAGACTTCCATCTGTTGTTGTGGAAGTTGATAGCTTAAATAAATTTAAGGCTGAAGTAGATGAACATTTGGATTGACAAGATGGGTGAAATGGCAAGGGTTTTTTTTCTTTTCTTTTCTTTTTTTTTGGCTGATAATGTATAAGTTCACATGCTGATGAAGTATACTATCTTATTCAAGCCACAAATGTGCAAGAATTATGGAACCAGTGGTGGATTAAAAGGAAAAGATTAGCTTAATGTCCTTGTGTGTGGAAATTTCTCTAATCCTGTGGCTCAGTGAGTTATGGTATGAAAGCAAAAAAATTTTGTTGTGATTCAATAAGGGACTATTCTTACTGAATGCTAAGAAAGCTCCAGGTCCTGATGGTATTTCTCCACTTGTTCTCAAAACCTGTGCTCCTGAACTTACTCCTATTCTTTGCCGCCTTTTTTCACTTTCTTATTCCAAAGTTGTTTTTCCTTCTGCTTGGAAATTTGCTCATATCCAGCCAGTTCCTAAAAAGGGTGACAAATCCCTCCCATCCAATTATCATCCCATTGCAATTACTTCTACTCTTTCTAAAGTAATGGAGAAATCAATTAACCGCCAACTCTTAAACTACCTAGAAACCTTCCGTCTGATCAACGATCGCCAGTATGGATTCCGTCAGTGTCGATCCACTGGTGATATTCTGGTTTATGTTACCCATTTATGGACTAATTCAATGGAAAGGTTCGGTGAAACACAAGTAGTTGCTCTTGACACCTCAAAGGCTTTTGATCGTGTTTGGCATAAAGGTCTTCTAAACAAGCTTCCATCTTATGGTTTGCCAACTGTTTTTAGTAATTGGTTATCCAGTTTTTTCTCTGATCGCTCACTGAGGGTGATGGTAGATGGCTCTCTGTCTTCTAACTTCTCCACTAATGCCAGTGTCCCCCAAGATTCAGTTCTTTCCCCCACTCTTTTCCTCTTGTATATTAATGACCTTCTTCCATTGACCGCAAATCCTATCCATAGTTTTGCCGATGATAGCACATTGCATTCCATTTTCCATTTTGAGAAACCTTGTCCTGCTCAATCAGCTTCAACTTCTCGAAAATCTGCTACCAATTCCTTAAATGCCGATCTTCAGATAATTCTCCAGTGGGGCAAAGACAACTTAGTTGATTTCAACCTTTCTAAAACTCAGTCTTGTCTTATATCTTGCAAAAAGGATTCTTCTGCTCCTATGCTTATCTTTAGTGACACTCCGATTTCTAGGCAAAATGATATATCTCTTTTGGGGATTACCCTGACTTCTAATCTCTCTTGGCACAAGCACATTACAAATATTGCTTCCTCTGCATCTAAAAAACTTGGTTTTCTCTTTCGCTCTCGGCGTTACTTTTCTTCCAAACAGCTGCTCATTCTGTATAAATCGCAAATCCACCCTGCTATGGAATATTGTTCCCACATCTGGGGTGGTGCCCCCAAAACCTCTCTCAGGCTTCTTGATTCCATTCAGAAGAGGGTAGTTAGGTTAATTAATGATTCATCTCTAACAGAGTCTCTCCACTTGCTTTCTCATAGACATACTGTTTCTGCTGCATGCCTCTTCTACAGATACTTCCATGGGCACTGTTCTTCTGAATTGGCTTCTATAATTCCCGCTCTCTCTTTCAAAACAGTCCGAACACGTGCCGCCACCAGCCAACAGCCATTTACTGTCCAACTTCAAACCCACAGAACCAACTTTTCATCTTCCTCATTGATTCATTCAACTGCCATTTTCTGGAACAACCTTCCTTCATACGTATTTCCTGAAAATTACAATCTACAGAAGTTCAAGTCCAATGTCAACAAATATCTTCTTTCATCTTCTCAACCTCCAACCCAAGCACGGTACTAAGTACTATAGGTTCTAATACCTCTCATGTTTGGGGTTCACATAAAAAAAAAAAAAAAAAAATGGGTAGTAAACTCGATCTTTCACTTATTATAATCAAAATTCAATTTGCAAACGTGATCACTATAACCGGCACTTACTGTACTACTGTTAATAAAAAAAAGAAGAAAGATCAGCCTTTCAAATTATTCCAGATAACTGACGTTCCAGGTAGCTGACTTCCGGATAACCGACGTTCTACTGTAATATCATTCTCCTTGCTAACAATCCGGAAGATTTGCAGCAAGACATTGAAGAACTGCAGCATGAAATCAAGAAGTTCGATTTGAAGATTAATATGAAGAAAACACAGGTTATGTGTTTTCTTGATGATATAAACATAGGTCAACAAATTTATGAGACCAAAGAACATCATGGTCAATGGACAAGAACTAGAAAGGTATGTTTATCATGGAAAAGAAATTTCAATAGATGGAAACTGAATGACACATAAATTTTTGGATGGCATTTGGAAATGTGAATACAGTCCATATATTTTATGTACCTCCTTGTATTCTTTGATTACTGGAACAGACTTCCATCTGTTGTTGTGGAAGTTGATAGCTTAAATAAATTTAAGGCTGAAGTAGATGAACATGTGGAGTGACCGGATGGGTGAAATGGGAAGGGTTTTTTTTTTCTTTTCTTTTCTTTTTTTTTTGGCTGATAATGTATAAGTTCACATGCTTATGAAGTGGCAGCTAATGAAGTATACTATCTTATTCAAGCCACAAATCTGCAAGAATTATGGAACCAGTGGTGGAGTAAGAGGAAAAGATTAGCTTAATGTCCTTGTGTGTGGAAATTTCTCTAATCCTGTGGCTCAGTGAGTTATGGTATGAAAGCAAAACAATTTTGTTGTGATTCGATAAGGGACTATTCTTGTGGGCAGAGAGGGAGGAGTTGAAAATATGCGACAGCCTGCCTTATTATCAGGAGATAGTCTCTAGTATGAAATGAATGTAAATATCGGAGGTCTTATTTGAAGTCAGCTTCCACACAGAAATATTATTTCATATTTAAGGGTTTCATGTGCAGGACTAATTTTTTTTAGGTGCAATGGGTGGTGCAAGTTGAAATGCATCTCAAGTAAGAATAGCAATATACAGTGAAACTTCCCTTTAACGGACAGCCATGGGGAACGAAAATGTGTCCGTTAGAGAGAAGTGTCCGCTAACAAGAAGTCTGAGGGAAAAAAAAAAAAAAAAAAAGAAAGAAAAATCATTAAACGTTTAATGTAAAATTAAATTAAATTATATACAGATTTTGCACAATATTTTTGTAAATAATATACATACAATTGTGCTATGCATATTATGACTTTATCTTATGAAAAATACATAGAGTAATCACTTATTTTCTTCTGCACCTTCTTCCGGCTGATAATTTTGTTTTCAACATTTGTTTGGAGTGAAGAAACCATCGAAAGTCCTTCAGTAAGATACTTCAGTGGCGAAAAACATTTTTAAATGATTGATTTGTATGAGTGCTTCTTCTATTTTCATCGGCGGTTCGTTGTTAATATGTTCTTCGACATAATGACCTCCTTCCATTTCTTCATCCTCATGAGGAACTTCTTGAAAAATATCGATGATAATGTCGTTGATATCTATAGCACCATCTTCTGTAGTGAGGTTCGAGTCTATA
This sequence comes from Mastigoproctus giganteus, assembly GCF_048544385.1. Lineage (NCBI taxonomy): Eukaryota > Metazoa > Arthropoda > Arachnida > Uropygi > Thelyphonidae > Mastigoproctus > Mastigoproctus giganteus. The sequence continues at coordinate 219,624,192 of NC_143584.1, forward strand.
TCTTTGTAGCCAGGGTCACTTGTAGCTGAAGTATCGTACATTATCAATAGATAAAGTTCTTGTTCTTCTTGGTGCTCCACATTGCTGTTCACAACTTTAATGTTTGCATTTGAGAAGCCAGACTTTACAAAACAGTTCACGACAGTTTGTTTTCTAATTGTGTTTACTGAAGAGGAAATCCACTGAATCGCATCTAGGATGCTGATTTTCTTTGCAAGGTCACTCGCACATGTTACATCGTTCATGTTTGCAATGAGATGTCTTAAAACACGTTTTCTGTAGTGAAGTTTAAAATTTTTTATTATCCCTTGATCCAAGGGATGACACTCTGCAGATGTGTTTGGTGGCAGAAAAACGATTTGAATGTTGGACAATTCAATGTGCAGGTGAGATGCAGCATTATCCATGAAAAGAATGATTTTTCTGTTTTGACGAATCATGTTTTGGTTAAAGTGACTTATCCATTCGCTCATGATATCTTGTGTCATCCAAGCTTTTTTATTAGACTTCCAATCAACATTCAAGATTCAACTTTATGCCCTTGAAACAACGAGGATTTTGTGGTTTTCCTATAACAAGAGGTTGTTCAAAGTCTCCCAGCATATTTGTACACAATAGTACAGTCAAGCGTTCCTTAGAAATTTTTCCGCCCTGGCACTTTCATATGCCAGGGTGGAAAAATTCTCCAAACGTTTTTTAGACTCATTGTTTTTTCAGGAAGAACTTTAAAAAACAACCCTGTTTCGTCACAGTTGTAAATATCCTTAGCTTCAAAATCACGACATAAATCTCCCAATTTGACGGTCCACTCTGTTACAACCCCAGTATCAACAGATCCACCTTCACCACTTACAGTTTTCCAAGAAATTTTATGCCGAATTTTGAACTTGTCTAGTCATCCCACAGAAGCTTTGAACTCATTTACTCCCATAGATTTCGCAACCTCCAAAGCCTTTTCCCTAATAATAGGCCCATTAATGGGAATTTTTTTAGCACGTTCGCGACAAAACCACTCATACGTAACCTTGTCGATTTGAAGTCCAACAGTTTTCGGGAATGATTTTTGAATGTGTCATAAAACACAGACACTTATACCTCAGACAAAAAAAAAAGTTGACAAATTCCTAAGGGATTTAAGGAAACATACAAAATCAGTTTAGCTACCCTCCAACAAATTAGGACATGGAACCTAATAAGCCTTTCCTTTTGGTACTGTTAGGGCCATAAAACTGCTTACCCATTACTTCCAGTAGTTTTATAAAAGGTCTTTTCTGGCTCATCCTTGTTTATCGTGTACATTATTTCACCCATAGTCTCATTCACATACACCTTTCAGGTAAACAATACAGAAAACTTCTCTCATAAATAAAACATGTTAGTTTTTTTTTTTTGTCTGATGCTTTGTAAGCTTGCTTTCTTGCATCATATGCCTCTACTACTGGTGGCATATTAACCTCTTTCGATGTTGTTTCCCCTCTATACTAATATAGATAACTTCATCATGCAGCAATTACTAGAACTACGAACAGACCCAACATTAGGCAATGCACAAAATTAACCCCAGAAGATATCATAACAAATTAACTTTATTAGCATTAGCATTAGCATTTCCGAGCTTGCGTGAAACTAGCTACATGGAACGTTAGAAGCCTACTACAACCAGGAAAACTAGCCAATGCTTTACAAGAAATGGAACGCATTAACATCAACATACTTGGGCTAAGTGAAACCAAATGGGCTGGAACAAAGAAGTTTATATCAAACGACCACCACGTCTTCTGTTCCGGAGTAGAAGAGAACACCAAGCAGACGTACGGCGTCGCTTTCGTTGTCCACAAACAACTGGCCAACAAAGTCATCAGTTTCACCCCAATATCGGAACGAATCGCACTACTACAGCTAGCAGGCAACAAGATCAACCTGAATGTGCTCCAGGTCTACGCACCAACAGCGGACAAAGACGATCAAGAAATTGAATTGTTCTACGACAAGCTAAGCAACACTTTAAAGTCGCTGAAGAAGCACGACATGACGGTCATCCTCGGTGACTTTAATGCCAAAATCGGTCAAGGAAAGCTACAAAACATAGTCGGAGAACATGGCTTGGGGACACGGAATGAACGAGGCGACAGACTCGTCCAGTTCTGCCAAGAAGAAAAATTTAGCATTGCCAACACTTGGTTCAAACTACCACCTCGACGACTATACACCTGGACCTCACCACAAGACTCTGACAACAATATCGTCAGGAACCAAATTGACTACATCTTAATCAACATCAGATATAAGTCAAGTGTCCTCAAGGCAAAAACTTACCCCGGAGCTGACATATCATCAGACCATAACCCAGTAATAGCAACACTACGTCTCAAATTACGAGCAGTCAAACGCACAAGCACAACAAAAAGAATCGACCTGGAGAAACTGAAGAACAACGCCAACAGGCGACAAGTACAGCTTCATCTCAACACTACAATCCGATCGATCGAAGCAGTAACAACAGACGTGCAAGCAATCGGGCGTTCACTCAAACAGTGCATCAATGAAACAGCAGAAACCCTGCTAGGACATCAGCCGTCGAAAAAGAAACAATGGTGGATGACCCAGCACATACTAGACCTAATGGATGAACGGAGAATATTCAAAAGCAACAACAACCGGGAAAAATACAAAGAAATACAACAAAAGATCAAACAAGAAATCCGGAAGGCGAAGGAAAAATGGATGGAAGATCAGTGCGCAGAAATCGAAGACCTAATCAAGAAAAATGACAACTATAACCTGCACAAGAAGCTTAAAGAAGCTTAAAGAAGCTGGAAACATCTACAAACCGGCTCCTATACCTAGTTTATATACGGACAACAATCAACCTATACTAAGCAAACAAGCCAAACTCGACACCTGGAAGAGCTATATATACAATCTGTTCGGCACCAACAGAAAACCGGCAGAAACGCAACAACAAACACAGGAAGACAATCTCCACATATTAACATCTGAAGTGGAACATGCCATCCGAATAACAAAGCCAGGCAAGGCAAGGCCTATGGACCTGATCAGATTCATGTGGAACTGCTGAAACAACTAGACTACAGCAACATCCAACAACTAACGAAATGGTTCAATCAAATCTACAACAACAACGACATTCCATCCGAATGGCTCCAATCCATCTTTGTGGCCCTACCAAAAAAGGCTACCAACCGGAAATGCGAAGACTTCAGGCTGATCAGTCTAATGAGCCAGGTGCTAAAAGTCTTCCTCAAGGTGATTCAGCAAAGGATAAGATGTAAGTGCGAAAGTGCACTAGGAAACACACAGTTCGGATTCTGCAGGGGACTAGGCACCAGAGAAGCAATTTTCTGTTTACAAATATTGCTACAAAGGTGCTATGAACATCAAAAAGACGTGTATATATGTTTTATTGACTATGAGAAAGCCTTCGATTCAGTAGACCACGACCGCCTAATTGACCGACTGAGAAAACTTGGGCTTGAAAACAATGATATCAACTTTATTACAACTCTCTACTGGAATCAAACAGCCCGGCTTCGCTATGACAACGACCTGACAGACCCAATTCCAATAAAAAAAGGCGTCCGGCAAGGCTGTCCATTATCTCCCATTCTTTTTAACATCTATTCGGAAATGATCTTCGACCAAACACTGGCTGACAAGAACATCGGCATAAAAGTTAACGGACACTACATCAATAACTTAAGATATGCCGATGACACAGCACTAATAGCGGATTCAGAACAAGATTTACAGACCATCTTGAACGAAGTGGACATAGAAAGCCAAGCATGGGGGCTACGAATCAACAAAAAGAAAACAAAGGTGATGAAGGTCAGCAGGACTACAAGCAAAATCACGATCAAACTAAACAACGAAAAATTAGAGCAAATACACCGCTTCAAGTATCTCGGAGTACTCATTGATGACCAGCTGAACCATGAGGCCGAAATCAAAAGCAGAATTGAACAAGCCAGGCAGGCATTCACCAAATGGAGAACCCTCCTCACCGACAGAAGCTTGAACATCATGCTCAAATTACGCACATTGAGATGCTACATCTGGCCAATACTGCTCTACGGTATAGAAATCTGGACTCTAACATCAGCCACTACAAAAAAGCTCCAGGCCTTCGAAATGTGGCTCTACCGAAGAATGTTGAAAATTCCGTGGACAGCCAAGATAACCAACGCACAGGTCCTGCAGGACATGCACACGGAACGGGACCTGCTCAAAACCATCATCAGCAGGAAATGCAAATACCTAGGTCACATCGCTAGGAACCAACAAAAATATCACCTACTACCACTCATCCTGGAGGGAAAGATCGAAGGCAAGAAACGCCCAGGCAGACCGAAAATGGCATGGCTAGATAACATCAACACCTGGCTTCACATGACAACAGCACAAGTTCTACACGCAGTGCTAGACAGAGAACAATATCAAAATGAAGTCGCAAACGCCATTCGGCAGCATTAAAGAAGAAGAAGATTAGCATTAGCATTAGCAGAGGCATTTGATGCAAGAAAGCAAGCTTATGCAGCATCAGCCAAAAAAAAAAAAAAAAAAAGTAACATAAATAAATAAAAATAACCACTTCCACTTCACCCCTCTGTTCGTTCGAAATACCTGTCCAGCTGAGCCTTAAACTTATTTAGGCTATCAACTTCCACGACAAGGGATGGAGGTCTGTTCCACCTACCAACCACCCGCTGGCTAAAGGCAAATTTCCACACATCTATCCTACATCTGTCTTTCCTCAATTTGAATTTATGCCCTCTCAGGTGATTATTCTGAGCAAGAGGAAGAATCCCATTAGCATTGAGCATGCTCAAACAATTCAAGGCTTTATACATCTCAATCAGATCACCTTGCAGGTGCCTAGTCTCCAGACACTGTAATTTGCAAAACTTCCAAGTCTTTCTTCGTAAGAGCAACCCTTTGTTCTATTCACTAATCTTGTTGCCCTTCTCTGTACTCATTCCAACAGCTCTACATCCTTAAAATGAGGCCTCCAGACCTCTATACAGTACTCAAGATGTGGCCTGACCATTGCCTTATACAAGGGGATAATCACCTCCTTATCCCTGCTAAAAAAAAATTCCTGTATATCATTGACAAGACACCATGAGCTACTCTTGCAGACCGTCTGCACTGCTCAGAAAACTTCGTATCTGCCTGCACAATTACTCCCAGGTCCCTTTCACTCTCTACCACTCTCAGTGTAGTACCAGGCACTGTGAACGCGGAGGTGAACAGATGCATCTGCAAGAAGCTCCACTTGATGTAAACGGCAGATAGAGACCAACGACGGCAGGGAGAATTTATTGGATTTTCAGGCTTCAAAAACCATAGAACTTGGATTCTTCATGTGTACAGATGAAAACAACTAGTATTATTCAGGCAAGCTTGTTAGTTGTTTTTAGCTATTGTTGGCTTTTTGAACGCATTTACAGCCTTACGATCCTATTGCTGATTTCGATACTGCAACGCCTCAAAATCCAAAAATTGGGATAAATTTGTCGATCAAATTAGCTGGATACATGTTATTTGTGAGGGGAAATGTGAATTTCACTTAGATTAAACATATTCTTGCATATAAGAGTGCCTTTCTTTGTGTGTGACTGTTTTCCCACCAAAACTGGAAAACGTTGCATCTTGGGTTTTAATAGGCCCACGACGATAAAATATACCTTAAATTACTCCCCTGGATATAAGGAACATTATAATAACAGCAAAATGGGAAAAAACTAAAAAATCAAAAATATATCAATCGCGATCCTGACTTGAAGAACCTGCCTGATCGTGGGATAGAGGTACTAAATAATGAAGAAATTACAAACGAGGACTTAGAATCTTGCCACTTTAGTGTAAAACGGGCTAGAAAAGGGAAAAACCAGGTATAAAATACAGATCAAAAAGAGAATGATAATTTAGAGCCACAGGTAACAAAAACAGAGGAGGAGAGGAAATTTCAGCTTATAAATTTCAGCCCATAAGACAAATTAAAGGAATGAAACTGTTCCTAGAAGAGTTTCTTTATAAACAGACAATTAGGATTACATCTGCAACAAGATTGCAGATAGTGAACTGCTGATATGTTTTGGAACAGAATGGTTGAACTTAATACAGAAAACAAAGTATTGAAAGCAAAAGTAGAGATGGTGACTGAAGAGAAGAATAATTATAGAGAAATAAATACTTTGACTTACGCCCAAGTAGCAAGGGCCACCAAAGCAGATTCATCACAAACTAAACAAACCAACAATCAGACTAAGGAAATACCAAAGGCAAAAGAAACAAACAATCGTTATAAAGGCTAAGCCTGACTCTGCATACAAATCCAGCGAGGCAATCAAGGATACTGTCATGACAAAATTAAAACCTCATTTGAAAGAAATAAAAGTGAATAACATGAGAAAATAAAAGATAATGGAGTTTTAATTGAAGTAACAAATAAAAAGCATGTTAAAAAGATTGAAACAAATCCAGAGGTAGTAAAACAGGGACTGCAAACAAAAAAGCCAAGGGGCAGGAACCCCAACATTATTATATTTGACACCCCTGAGACAAATCTGGAAAGAGATCTTATGTTGGATTTCTACAACAAAAACTTTATCAATATAATGGAACTGGACGAGTTTTCCAAAGAATTTATTCTAAAAAGAGGGACAAAAAAACAAAAGAAATGGGCAATTCAATGTCATTGTGGAAGTGTCACCCAGAATTTGGAAAAACCTACAACGACAGCAAAGAGTCTACGCTGGCTGGACCAGCCATAAATTCGGGGAATTCTTTCCTGTACAGCAGTGCTTTAACTGTCATAAATATGGTCATACTGCCAGAGAATGCAGTCAGAATTCCCCTGTCTGTGGCCACTGGCCACTATTACAAGAACTATTACAAGTCTGCTGACGAGGCTACTAGTGACGGTCGTGTTCAAAGCCGCTAAGTGGATTTTTCTTATTTATTGATTTGAAATTATTGTTTTTCTAAAACTTTTGATTTAAATTTAGTAGTATAACATTATTTTGTGATTTTTTGATTAATTTGGTGAATTTATTCTTTACTTGGCCTTGTAAAAGTATCGGTAAGGGTTTCCACGTGTTCGTAACTACCGTTACCGTTAGTAACTTTCCCGCCATTGTGATACCGTACTAGATATACCGTAGGTTATATACCGTACTAGATATACCGTAGGTTATATACCGTACTAGATAGCGTTAGTTGAACTTCGTTAGCAGTTAAATTGTACGTTTAAATAAATACATATAACGATTTAGATTACAAACGTAATATAATTAATAACATAACATAATTAATTAATAAATTAATAGAATCATGACTCAGACCAGAGCAGCAAAGCAAAAGGCTCAAGCTAATGGAAGTGCTGTGGCTCAGAGCAGAACTGAGGGGGGCAGTTGTCCTCTGACTCACAGCCTTATAAAATGCACTGTTTGCTTGATGTTTGCAGAGCAATCGGGTACGGGACATGATACTGCCAAGGGGGATGTCTTTGTGTGTGCGCGCGATGCAAGGAGTGTATCGATATCAGGCAACAACTCGGCGTTCTTGTGGGCCTATATGAGAGCTTGAAGGACAGGGTGGATGCCCTCGAAGAAACTAAATTAAGGGGCCCATCAAGCTCTCAGCTGCCCACATCAACGCCAGAGCTTGCACTTGGGCATCGCGTGACACAGAGACAACCCCCTAAGGCAGAATGCACTGGTCCCGAAGGAACTAGTATTGTTGGTGACTCTATTGTCAGGGAAACGGGGAACGTGCTTTGTAAAAAAGATAGGTGGAACAGGACCAGGGTATGTCTGCCAGGGGCAAAGGTTGATGACGTTGTAGAGCGAATATCATCTTTTAAGGGCACAAAAGGTGATATAGTTGTACACGTTGGCACTAATAATATTAAGAGTAGGAGACCGGCAGAATTACTTAACAAGTACAGGTCACTGTTGAACAAAAGCCGAGAATTAGGGTTGAATTTGAAAGTGTCTGCAATTCTGCCCAGACACGATAGGAGGGAGTATATGATGAGAGCCTTGTCGATCAATTCGGCCCTGGAAAGATTGTGCAAGGCTCAAGGGGTAGAATTTTTTTCAGCCTGGACTGTACTTGTTAACAAGAGAGATTGCTTCTACAGGGATGGGATACACTTAAATAGAAAGGGTGCAAGAATATTTGCTGATGCTATTGAGGCAGTGTTAGGTGGGTCAGAAAACTGCTAGCTTGGGGGGAGACAAAGACCAATAGATTGACAGTAGCCACTGGCAGAGGTGAAAGAGATTCTTGCACTACTTCTATTAGAATGAGCAGAAGCCTGAAAAACAAGATGCATGGTATTTCAGAGACTGCTGGGAGCCATTGCGGTACAAGTAAACACATGGATTGTGTTAGGGTAGCTAAGAATAGAAACAGGTGCAGGTATACTTGCGTGTACACCAATGCTAGGAGTTTAGTAAATAAATTTGATGAATTTGAGGTATTGCTCAAAACATCGAAGGCAGATATTGTTGGGATATCAGAGACGTGGTGTCACACAGATATAAGGGATGAAGAACTGCAATTTGGGGAGTACAACGTCTACAGAAAGGATAGACAGGATAGGAAGGGAGGAGGGGTTATGCTATTAGTTAAGAAACACATAAAAACCAAGGAAGTGAAGCCAGTCGACATCGCTGGACAGGGCAGTGTGGAGTCAGTTTGGTGTGACATAAACATTGGGAGATCAAAATTGAGAGTAGGAGTGTGCTATAGGCCTAATGACTCTGATGAGTATAATAAGGAACTGTACAGGGAAATAGAGTGGGCCAGTAAATCAGAGTGTCTTATAATGGGAGATTTTAATTTCCCAGATATTGACTGGAATTTGGGGGCTGGTTACTCACACACTAGCAGCACCTTTGTGGATTTATTGGATGATTGTTTTCTACATCAGCATGTTCGGGAGGCAACTAGAGGGAGTAATACTCTTGATTTGATTATCAGCAGTGATTCTTCATGCATTAAGAATCTGCAGATAAATGAACCACTAGGTGGCAGTGATCACAGTGTGCTGAAGTGGGATTTACTCAAAGAGGTAACTACCATTAGGGGTAAAGGGAAGGGTTATTGCTTCCGTAAAGGCGACTACGATGGACTGAGACAGTATTTAAATTCTATACAGTGGGACCAACTGATGATGTTACCAACAGCAAATTCAAAATGGGAAGCATTCAAAGAACTTATCTTGGAAGCTACTAGGATTTACATACCAACTAAGAAATATTGTTCAAGGTTTAGGCCAAAATGGATGTCAGATGAACTAATTAGACATGTGGCAGAGAAGAAAAATGCATGGGATACATATAAATTAACAACTGACACAGAAGCCTATGATAGATATAAGCTGATCTGTAAACAAGTCACAAAGGAGGTTAGGCAGGCAAAGGCAGATTACGAGAAATCTTTTGCAAAGGATGCAAAGAAAAACAGCAAAGAGTTCTTTACTTATGTAAACTCTAGAAGGAAGGGGATGAATCAGATTGGTCCACTTGATATCAATGGTTGAACTGTTAATGATTCTGCTCAGGTAGCTAACAAATTAAATGAATATTTTGCATCTACATTCACACGAGGAGTTATTCAGGGAGGGGAATGCCAGAGGTGTATTCAACTCTAGCAGTAAGCTACAGAATCTTGAAATAACTGGGAGTAAAGTGGAGGAGAAACTGTTGAAGATAAACACAAGAAAGGCACCCGGGGTGGATGGGATCTATCCAGTTATATTAAAGGAGGCAGCAAAGGAAGTAAGCAAACCCTTAGCCATAATTATGAGAGCTTCCTTGGACTCAGGGGAGGTACCCATAGACTGAAAATGTGCAAATGTGACCCCAATTCACAAAGGGGGATCAAAGGCTGACACAAGTAATTATAGACCTGTGAGCTTAACTTCTGTTCCAGGAAAATTAATGGAGGCACTGGTTAAAGAAGCACTGCAGGATCATTTAGACAAGAATTCAGTTATAGCTCAGACACAGCATGGGTTTGTTAAGGGGAGGTCTTGCCTGACCAACTTGATTGGATACTATGATGCAGTCACAAAAGAACTGGATGCAGGGAATAACTTTGATATTATATACTTGGATCTTAGAAAGGCTTTTGATACTGTTGCACATGGAAGACTGCTACACAAATTGGAGCAGTGTGACATTGGAGGCAAATTGCTGCTATGGATAAAGGGGTGGTTGAGGGGGAGAAGACAGAGAGTGGTAATCAATGGACACTGCTCATCGTGGACTGATGTTATTAGTGGAGTCCCTCAGGGCTCAGTGTTGGGTCCATTATTGTTTTCTGTATTTATAAATGATATTCATGATGATATATCGGGCTTAATGTCCAAGTTTGCAGACGATACAAAGGTTGGCAGGGTTGTCAAGGACACTACTGACACTATGCTGCTGCAACAGGATCTGGAAAGGTTGAGCAGATGGGCTGAGAGGTGGCAAATGAAGTTTAACATTGACAAATGTAAAGTACTACACATGGGAAACAACAACCCCAGAGCAACGTATCAATTCTGTGGTACTACACTGACAGTGGTAGAGAATGAAAGGGACTTGGGGGTGGTTGTGCAGGCAGATATGAAGTTCTCTGATCAGTGCAGACGGGCTGCAAGAGTAGCTCATGGAGTATTGTCAATGATATACAGGAATTTTTCCAGCAGGGATAAGGAGGTGATTATTCCATTGTATAAGGCGATGGTCAGGCCACACCTAGAGTACTGTATACAGGTCTGGAGGCCTCATTTCAAGAAGGATGTAGAGCTGCTGGAACGAGTACAGAGAAGGGCAACAAGATTATTGAATGGAACAAAGGGGTGCTCTTACGAAGAAAGGCTTAAGTTTTGCAAATTACAGTGTCTGGAGACTAGGCACCAGCGAGGTGATCTGATAGAGGTGTATAACGCCTTGAATGGTTTAAGCATGCTCAGTGCTGATGGGATTCTTCCTCTAGCTCAGAAAAATCACCTGAGAGGGCATAAATTCAAATTGAGGAAAGACAGATGTAGGATAGACGTGCGGAAATTTGCCTTTAGCCAGCGGGTGGTTGGTTGGTGGAACAGACTTCCATCCCTTGTGGTGGAGGTTGATAGCCTAAATAAGTTTAAGGCTCAGCTGGACAGGTATTTTGAACGAACAGAGGGGTGAAGTGGAAGTGGGTTTTTTTTTTTTTTTTTTTTTTGACTGATGCTGCATAAGCTTGCTTTCTTGCATCAAATGCCTCTACTAATGCTAATGCTAATGCTATAATCATGGCCATTTTATTTTGTGAACAAGATCACAAAATAAAAATCAACAGCCAAAATGTGCTACCTGTAAAGTAGCACGGCTGACTGACTATGCACATAGTATCGGGGACGATAAATGCCCCTGCTATTAAAAAAAATGGTAAAACTTATAAAATCTAGGACCAACTATGGGCCAGATTGAAAACATAAATGTGACTAGGGCTCTAATAAATCTTGTCCAATTGAATGCTCAAAGAGCAAGAGCTGTTGTAGATCAGGTTAAACTCAAATTGGAAGAAAATAATATAGATATCTTGGTACTCCAAGAGCCCTACACACATATGGGTAGGGTTCAAGGATACCCAAGGGGCTATAAAATAACAGAATACACCTCAGGTGTCTCCTTCTACAGCAATAGTAGTTAAAAATACTGACCTTATAGTCACAAAGGTGGATCACCTCTGCTCTCCAGTGGCAGTGTGTGCCCATATCACCAGTGCTGTAGGACAGTTTTACATTATTTTGCTATATTCTAGACCAGGTGAAGATATAAATCCAGCTATTGAATACCTACAAGCAGTCATAGACTTGTTACATACTGCAAATATCATAGTGTGTGCAGATGTCAACTGTTGATCATCCTTATGGCATACCCTACGGAAGACAGAACAGGCACACACAATGGTTTTTTGATTTTTTTTTTGATTTGGTAGTTGTTGGCGCATCGGCTTCTGTGGCCATATTGCACCTCCCAAGGTTTCTTTTTTTTGCAGTACTTTGATCCAAGCCCGAGGCGGGAATCGAACCCGCGACCTTTGGGTTGCCGGGTAGGTACTTTACCCACTCGGCTAGCCCGGTCGGCTACACACAATGGCCAGATACTTTCAGACTATATCGCCACCTCACCCTTTTCAGTGCTAAACCAACCAAATAACCTTCCAACTTTTAGCAGTACCATGGGGGAGAATGACATTGATATTACTCTTGCAACAAATTCAATAGCTTATAAAATTACAGATTGGTGTGTCCAGCCGGTCTGGACCACATCGGATCATAGAGCCATCACCTTCAAACTAAACAGGCAATTACAAACACCCCAACACTTCTTGTTGGGTATCAAAAGGTATAACCTCAAAAAGGCAAACTGGCAGATTTTTGCAGAACATACAGAAGCTCAGTTGCAAAAACAGGAAAATGAGTGGTCTAGATCAAGAAACTGTAGCCTGGACAAGCAAGCACTGACTATGACAAACATTTTAACAAAAACAGCAGACCTGTCTATTCCACGAAAAAAACTGAGGAAGCAGGCAGTCCCCTGGTGGTGCCCTGAACTGACTATACTCAGGAGAAGGGTGCACCAGGCAAGGAGAAATTTTCAAAGAGCCAGAACATCTTAGCCACAAAATGAGGTGGATGCACTGAGAGATTCTTATAGAATCTCTCAGGAATCAGTATATAGCCCTCATAAGGGACAAGAAAAAGGAATGCTGGAGGCACTAGGTGGAAACCACTGGAATCAATAACCCTTGGGGTTATTGATTCCAGTTGGTCACTATTCTACAGAATAGTCACTATTGTTACAGTTGGTCACTATTGATACAGTTGGTCACTATTCTACAGAATAGTGACCAACAAGCTGTCAAGAGGAGATGTCTTAGAAATAACTGTCAAACCAGATGGAACCCCAACCCTGTGTTGGGCAGACTCTGTAAATAACATCCTAGACAATATTATTCAAACTGAAACCGGGGATCTTTCCCCCACCCAGCTGGACATTATAAAAGAAAACACTGAATATGACAATGCCAATATTGAACCTCTGTTCACTATACAAGACTTAGAAATAGTCCTATCTAAAACCAAAAACAATAAATGCCCAGGTTTCGATTTCTTAGAGGTTGAGATTATTAAAAAATTAGCAGAAATAGTACCAGACAAATTAATAGCACTATATAATAACTGTATGACAGAAGATATATTCCCAAAAATATGGAAAAAAGCAGTGTTAAGATTAATTCTCAAAAACCCTGAAAAACTCCTTACTGTCCCAAATCATATAGACCAATAGCCCTACTCCCTGTACTAAGGAAAATATATAAAGACTAATATATAGCAGATTAGCCCAATATTACACAGAAGCAGGTTTACTTTCCAACAATCAGTATGGTTTTAAGCAGGGCAACTCTACCGAGGATGCCATGCACCACCTACTGACAACAGTTAAAAAACACAGAGAAGAAATATATGTTGGGCATTTGACTCACTCTGGTGGCCTAGTGTCCTTAGGATACTCTGCCTGACAAATGCCCTACAAAACCTCTATAAGGTAATAAACAGCTACCTTACAGAGAGAAGTGTCTCAGTACGCACAAGGTTCCAGGAATTTACACGCCCTGTGAATAAAGGCTGCCCACAGGGTTCAATCCTTGGCCCTTTCTTCTGGAACACTGTTCTGGACAAATTTCTGGCCTTGGATCTGGGCCCCATGGAAAGCCTGGCCTTTGCAGATGACATGATTTCCTTAAAAGGTAACACACGAGTGGTTGTAGAGCAAAGATCAAATGCCACCCTCTTGCAGCTGCAGGAGTGGGCACAAATGCACATGCTCAAAATACCTCCTGAAAAAACCAAACAAATACTTCTAAAATGCAATTTGGACTTAAGAAGACGTCCACAAATCAAAATTAACACAACCACTATAAAAATGGTAACAGAACTAAAATATCTTGGAGTGGTCTTTGATTCAAAATTAACTTTTTACCCCCATTTGATCTACTTGGCGAAAAAAAAGTGAGAAATTATGCAGGTATAATTGCCAGGATCAGTCGAGCAGACTGGGGACTCAAAAGAAAGACACTGGCAATCATATACCGTGCAATATTCCTACCTATCACCTATGGAGCCGGTGCGTGGTTCACCCGCTCAGCCATAGTAAGAAATAGGAATAAATTAGAATCGATACAAAGGACAATACTACTCACTATTACCAGAGCATGTCGCACAGTAAGCACACCTGTGCTACAGTTGCTGGATGGAGCTCTCCCGCTTTACCTGGAAGTAGCCAAAAGAGGCTTATATTATAGATTTAAAAAGGGCATACCCACAGATTTTCTGGGGATAGCCCTTGATACAACCAACACCTTCAATGATGAAAAAAAAAAAAAAAGAATAGCCACAAAGCTCCATGAGCTAGGCAAACAAAGTGGGAGCAGGAAACCAGATCTGGTTACAAAACGGTTTCTGCCACAGGTGTCAATGGTTAGCCCAAAGCCACCTAAGTGGTATGCCCCTGGACTTTTTACAACAATCATATTGACAGGTCACAGCTCCCTAAAGGCGAAACTAACCTCCTTAGGGCTGAATGATGACCAAACTGCACCTGTGGCGAGAGTGAAGACTGGGTGCACATTCTATATGAGTGAATAATATTTGACATCCCCAGAACAGAGCTAATAGCACAGATTGGCCCCTTTCCCAGGGGAGAAGAACACCTGTTCATCATAGAAGAGGAAAATAATAAAGCCTTTACATCTTTCACACAGAAAGTATTCGAAATGCGCAGAACAATCCAAAGAATGGCAATTCAGCCCCACAGCAATTAAACAATAAGCAATAGTTAAAATTGCGCAAGTTTCTCACCACATCCAGGCGATGACTTAAAAACTGTCAGGATAGCAGTATTCTACACCCTGATATGACAAAACTCCCCAGGACTACCCTGCCATGTGTAGGAACCTGGAGACCCACACCAAATAAGTAACCATGCAGGGGAGGGAGATGTACAGGCAGCCAGGGAAGCAGATTAGCTGAAAAATATCAGTAAGCTGGTAGCAAGGGGATGCAATGTAGAATGAAAGAAGAATGAAGAGGTTGGGCACTGAGTGAACTACGAATTATGGTAAAAGGGAATAAATAGCAGTTTTGGTGAAAGAAAGAGTGACCTAGCATGAAGAAAAGAGAGAGTGAATGGGAATGAGTGGAAGAGCAAATGTAATTTGCTGAAAGAATACAAAGTTAAAAAAATTTACACTACTTTATATATACTAACAAACATTTACTAACCACATAAACGCTATCACTGCATTCTCTCCTGGCCTGCAAAAAAAAAAAAAAAAAAAAAAAAAATGTTGCGGCTAGGCCTGCACTACAACTGAAGAATAACAGTAAGTTGAGGTGCCCAGAGAGTGCCGTGCAAAAAGCAAGAATCGAATAAATGAAATGAGAGCTAGAAGAATGAATGAAAGTGTAAGTGTGTGAAAAAAAGAACACAAACCATAAATGCTATAGTTAAGTACACACTAACCCTAGTTTTAATTAGTATTTAAATTTACATTACACATCATTTCGTCCCCCTGGTGTGTGAGAAAAAGATGAATGAGTGTGAGTGAAAAAAAAAAATATATATATATATATATATATATATATATATAACTTGGGGGGAAAAAAAAAATTATAAAATAAGAAAAAAGTAATTAAAAAAAAAAAAAAAAAAAGAATGCCAGCAGAGTGAGAATGCAGATTATGAATGAAGTAAATGTGTGTCTCTCCCACCCCTTCGCCTGGTGGGTTCCTGCTGCCAGCTGACACATCCCACCCCCAGAGCGGGATGGGCAGCTTGACCTTCTTACTAGATTCAACACTGCATGGACATGACAACCATCACTGACAAAGACATACTGCAGCTTTGCTGTCGAAGCGCCATTGGCGATCTGAACTGGGTACTCTAACCCTGTTCCCTTTAAAACCCCATCCCAAGGCAGGGGAGGGAGGAGACAGGTCGCTGCCTCCCCCATACTTCACCTGGTGGAGCTCGTCTCCACTGACCTCTTTGGGGATGCCTACTCCATTGTTCTTATTCTTCTATCTGTTTTCCCCCCAGTTTTCAGTCTCCCCCCCTCTCTCACTAAACTGATCGAGTACATCCCTTAACAATGCTGCCAAATTCTAATCAACGTCTAAATTCAAACGGTTTCGTGTAAATCTCTATGACAACTAACACTATTATCTTTTATCTATGCATATATAGCATATAGCACTCACATGTCTAAATTTAATAACATCAAAATTTTGCCCAACTTATTAGGCCTTTTAACACATCTCTAGTGTTCAACCCCAACCAGCGATATCCTAATAGCAATCCGATAAAGCATTAAGGGCAAACACGTAAATTTTTTTTTTTAGGTCCTAGCCACTGAAATCCCAGGAAACTAGTGGTACTACTTTCCAGAGCAACTTGTTGTGATACTGGACACACCCGGCTAGTCTCCATGTGGAAAGGTATGGGCAATGTTGGGCCCCACCAGGGCCCTGGCGGTCAATAAGCCAGACAAACAATGGACACAACACATCACACTGCACAGACAAGGCCCACACACTTTCAAGTCTCTAGCTTGACAGTTCACCTTCAAGCCAGAGACTTGAAAGTCCATACAGCGAACACACGCGGAGATTGGAGAAATCCCAGGTGCCGTCTGACACAAACATACCTTGTCAGCATAGTACCACACAGTTGATACATTACTCTGGGGTTACTGCTTCCCATATGCAGTACTTTATATATTTGTCAATGTTAAACTTCAGTTGCCACCTCTCAGCCCATCTGCTCAACCTTTCCAGATCCTGTTGCAACAGCATACTGCCATTAGTGTCATCAACAATCCTGCCGACCTTCATATCGTCTGCAAACTTAGACATTAAGCCTGATATATCATCATCAGTATCATTAATGAATACAGAAAACAATAATGGACCCAATACTGAACCCTGAGGGACTCCATTAATAACATTAGTCCACGAAGAGCAGTGTCCATTGATTACCACTCTCTGTCTTCTCCCACTCAACCATCCCTTTATGCATAGCAGCAATTTGCCTCCAATGCCATACTGCTCCAATTTGTGCAGCAGTCTTCATGCAACAGTATCAAAAGCCGTTCTAAGATCCAAATATATGATATCAAAATTATTCTTTGCATCCAGTTCCTTTGTGACTACATCATATTATCCAATCAAATTGGTCAGACAAGACTTCCCCTTAACAAACCCATGCTGTGTCTGAGCTATAACTGAAGTCTTGTCTAGATGATCCTGCAATGCTTCTTTAACCAGTGCCTCCATTAATTTCCCTGGAACAGAAGTTAAACTAAAAGGTCTGTAATTACCTGTGTCTCCTCCTTTGTGGATTGGGGTCACATTTGCACATCTCCATTCCATGGGTACCTCCTCTGAGTTCAAGGAAGCTCTCATAATTATGGCTAAGGGTTTGCTTACTTCCTTTGCTGCCTTCTTTAATATAACTGGATAGATTCCATCCACTCCAGGTCCCTTTCTTATGTTTATCTTCAACAATTTCTCCTCCACCTTACTCTCAGTTATTACAAGATTATCTAGCTTACTGCCAGAGTTTAATACACCTGTGGCATTCCCCTCCCTGAATAACTCCTCGTGTGAATGTAGATGCAAAATATTCATTTAATTTGTTAGCTACCTGAGCAGAATCATTAACAGTTCAACCATTGATATCAAGTGGACCAATCTGATTCATCCCCTTCCTTCTAGAGTTTACATAAGTAAAGAAGTCTTTGCTGTTTTTCTTTGCATCCTTTGCAAAAGATTTCTCGTAATCTGCCTTTGCCTGCCTAACCTCCTTTGTGACTTGTTTACAGATCAGCTTATATCTATCATAGGCTTCTGTGTCAGTTGTTAATTTATATGTATCCCATGCATTTTTCTTCTCTGCCACATGTCTAATTAGTTCATCTGACATCCATTTAGGCCTAAATCTTGAACAAATTTTTCTTAGTTGGTATGAAAAGCCTAGGCCTAGTAGCTTCCAAAATTAATTCTTTGGATGCTTCCCATTTTGAATTTGCTGTTGGTAACATCGTCAATTGATCCCACCATATAGAATTTAAATACTGTCTCAGACCACTGTAGTCATCTTTATGAATACAAAAACCCTTCCCTTTACCCCTGGTGTGTCCTAGACCAGGGGTAAAGGGAAGGGTTTGCATCATGTGACCTAGCAAGGACACAGGATGCAAAAAAGCAAGCTTATATAGCATCAGCCAAATCCCCCCCCCCAATTCCTGCATTTAAAACTGTCATCACCCACTGCACATGGAAAAAAAACCAGTTATGCACGTCTTAAAATGTAAAAAAAAAATATTGCTCTTCAGAAGCCAATTTGGAATGAGAGCTTAAATATTTACATTCATAATTCCATGCTAGAGGCTATTTCCTCCAACAAGAATAGTAGCTCTTGGTGACTCAATCACAATAAAATTGTTTCTCTTCAATACCACAGGATTAGAGACATTTTCAGGCACACAGACATTAACTGACCTACAAAATATGTGGCTCAAATAACATAGTATACCTCAGCAACTTCTAGAAAGGCTGTCCAGCCAAATATGTATGGTCCACTTCTGTCTGATATGCCACAGTAGCATCTGAAATAAACATGCATAATTCTACAAATATGGTATCTGGCAGGAACTGGATAAATAGAATTGTCTTCACAAGCTCACAACTTTGGACACATATTACAAATAGAACAATGCTCATAATGCTCATATTTAAGTCAAAGTAAACAATGCTATAAACTATGTACTATGGAAGCATTAGTCATAGTTAAATACAAATCAGAAATCTAATTCAAAATCTAATAATAATAACAATTTGAAATCTAAATGCATGGCCACCTGTTGACTTTTCCAATATCTAATGCTTGGATAAAATAAGTTCACAAAATTACCACCCCTATAGACATTATCCACAGCAGTAGGTGACTGCACCAGATATATAAAACCCTGCTTTCATTCTCACTCATATGGTAATTAACAACAAATCCAAAAAGACTGTTTCTCTTTTTACCATTAAGTTCTTTCTAAAATTCCATCACTTTTTTTTTTTAAATAGCTTGGTTATATTGTATTCAGTAATGGCAGTATTAAGAATGTACTCTACTAAAGTGCACTTCAGGGAGTCTGTGCTTCTTAATGGTTCTCTGTACCTTTAGTTTCCTTTTCTGTACTCTTCCTCTCTTCCATAAGTCTAATCAGCAGATCTACAGAGGTGAGTAGATCTTTATAAAGAAGTCTCTTAACAAGTTGAAAATAAAATAAATAAGAAAAGAAAACAACACAATGAGTATGGGTGTATGTGCACCCAAGCCTGCCTACCAAAGAATGAGTGCAATTTTATAATAAATAGATAGTTGGATAAATAGGAATCAAGAACTCACAAGTACTACCTCTTCAACAGTGCTTGTGGATTTACTATTCAGTAAAATATCGATGAATGTCCCTATATGATACAAACACGACAGAAAATAATGAACAGAAATTAAAATTATAAAGTGTCAAAGCCACTGCCTTCCCTCTTTATTATGATTTAGTTCAATGTTAATTTGTACATTTGCATTTGGTTTAGACTCGTCAACTAGCTAGGTTGATGTTTAAATTTGCATTTTGCCTGTTATGTTTGCTTATTTAATCTATAGAGGTTGGTGGTCATGACATACTTTATAATTTTGAGTTATATTCATTATTTTCTATCTGGTTTCGATCATATAGGGATAGCCATTGACATTCTGTTGGACCGTGGTCGATGACCAAAATACAACCCTTTTTGGGGTTCACAAATGCTAATGAGCTTTGAAGAGGTAGTGCTTGTGAGTTCCTGGTTCTCTATCTATTTATTATAAAAGTTGCACTCATTCTTTGGTAGATGTGGGCATATGTCTCCTTGTAGGGGCATACATTTGCATTGCTGTAGGTGAACACTGCTTTGTATTTTTTTAATTTATATTTATCTTATTTTACTTTGAACATTAAGTGGCATATTATAGAAGAGCAGAATTGCACCTTGCCTAGTTAAACCTTAACTTCAGCAGTAATTTGCTGTATTTATTATGCAGTTTAATATTTTCTTTTTCATGAGTCTTAAAACTTTGACACTTGAATACTACAATTTTGATGATTTTTATGCCTCCTATCCACTCATTTTTGAATATTGTACTATTTTTAAGATTGTGTGTGTGTGCACACACACACACACACACACACACACAACACACACACACACACACACACACACACACACACACACACACACAATGCTTACAAATGTAAGCATAAAAAATGTTTACATTATTTAAAAATCTCAAAAGTAAAATGATGCCCTCCTTATCAGATGGTATAAAAACAAATTCTGTTTCTGAACTGCTTCCAATTCAGGAATGGAATCTCTGATATACTTTGCTGGCATTCTTCCTCCTCCATCTATTCCTGTCAAAATTAATTTTACTTTATTTAAAGACAGCAATTCAAGCGATTACCTTTGGGTCTCAACTATCTACAGATAATTCAGTTCTTTGTGTTTCTCAATATGCAGCCCGGATACGTATCTTTACATAGTTCACACAAAATAATGACATCTGTCTGACAGTATTTTCAAAGGTGAACTATGGGTCACCACTTTCAGCACCATCTTTAAAGTAAGGTAAGCAAACTAAATTTAGAAAGAAAGTACAGATGCACAGCAAAATTCCAAACAGGTAAAACTCTGCTACCAAAACTGGAAGCAAGTTTGTCTATATGCCATCTGCTAAGAAGCACATTACTCCCATACTGGGATTCCATAACCAAAAGAACACCTGCACCATGCAATATTTTGTCATTTAAAAAATTGGATATTTTTACCGGTGATATCTCCACTAATGTCACTATTAACCATATCAGACACAAAGTCACTGAGAGACGAATAGGATGAACTAGTACTACCAGCACCTTCACTGTCACTTCCACTTTCATCTGAAAGGGCGGAAAAAATCTTCTATGCATAAACAAATAAAATCAGTTTAACACAACCTGTCAATGTAACTTTAAAATGTATGCTCCAAAAGAAGGAAATGAAAGAAAAAATTATCTTGTGGCAATACTACAGGACAAAATTTTTTTTAGGTTGTTACTGTCAATCAATATTTATTTTTCAATAAGGTAAATAAACATACTCTAATAATATGCTATTACACGGGTGGCTACCAATACTTTTTAATATTTTGAAAATAATTTAAATAATATTAATTCTGCATCCCTGTTAAATTTTAGAAATGTGAGTTTGTTAAACTTTTAATATAAATCTGACAATTTGCTCAAGAACATTTCAGAAGGTTTCTTCAAAATTAATAATAACAATAAAAAACATAATAATAAGTCCCATAACTGGTGAACCTCAGGAATGGATAACATCCACAACTACTAGTACAAGAAATTCAGCTGCACATGCAGGCACATAGCAGAGCAATTCACCCAGATAATAAGGCACCCTGACACAATCCCAGAGTCTCTGACTCAAGGAATCACATACCTAAATGGTAAGGACAAAGACACCACAAATACAGACCAATCACCTGTCTCCAACAATGCACAAGATACTGACTAGCTGCATAACTAAAAAGATATCAAACCATTCAGAGAGCCAAAACATCAGGGCTGAGCAGCAAAAGGGATATAAGCAGATGAGCAGAAGATGCAAGGAGCAATTGACCATTGATGCTGCAGTTATGGAGCAAGCCTACAAGAAGCACCACAACCTGTACATGGCCTGCATCGACCACTGCAAGGCCTTCAACTCCATGCCCCATAGCTGGCTGACAGAGACATTGAAGACCTACAAAGTTAAGCTGATCCTGCAAACTAGAAGAAACCGTGGCAAAATGGAGGACAACCATCAAGGCCGAGAACATCATGACCAGACCAATACCCTTCAAGGGATATGCCCTGAGCCCACTATGGTTCTGTATAGCACTCAACCTACAGTCCACCATGCTCAATAACAGCAAGTATAGGCATACAATAAAAGAAGGGAGGAATAACCTGTACACCTTCTCTCACCTAATGTACATGGGTAACATCAAACTCTATGCTGCAACTGAGAATCAATTTCAACAGCTACTCTGGATCACTGATGAATTCAGCACTGATATCAGGATGCAATTTGGCCTAGGCAATGCAAGACACACGGATTACATCAAAGATCATCATCTGGTTACACAAAACTACCAGCTGAAGACCAGTGAAGATATTGAAGCCATGACGGGGGGGGGAGACAAATATTTGGGGATGATGCAGTTAGAACACAAGGTGATCAAGGCACTCCTGAAGGAGAAATACCATTAGAGACTGAGAAGCCTGCTAAGATCAAAAGTGATGGGGGAACATGGTCACAGCAATAAACACTTATTCAGTCCCAGGATATCATAATTTGGATCAACATTAAGCTGGAGAAGTTAATCAGATTGACCAGAATGATGACCAAGAGCCGCCAAAACCACTCAAAGCTGGGCATCAAGAGACTGACTATAGCCCATAAAGGAGGAAGGAGGGATTGACTGACCTCATTGAGCAAGAGAAGAAGGAGATTATAAGAACCTTCATGATTATCAGAAACTAGCACAAAAATGCAAGCTGATCAAAGAAAGTTTACCATATTAAAAGTATGTGTCACAGGCCATACTAGAGTAGAGACCTCTACTCACAGATTATATTGGGACTGTGCGATAATGATGGACAAGATGATCCTGCACAACAGACCAAACTTAACCCCAATTGAGAAGGATATGGCTACCTACCTGATCGACATAGCAGTGCCCAACACCAGAAACCCCCCATAAAAAAAAAAAATGTATAATACCACATATATAAGTATAGTAACACACAGTACCAACTGTGTGGTACCATACTTACGGTGGTAGAAAATGAAAACGATCTGGAAGCAATTGTGCAGTCAGATAGTAGTAGTAGCGGCATGTGATGCAAGAAAGCAAGTGTATGAGCTTATGCAGCATCAGTCAAAAAAAAAAAAAAAAAAAATCACACCATTCCCTCCAAATGCCTGTCCAGTTCCTCCTTAAATTTATTTAACCTATCAACTTCCACAACGAAAGATGGAAGTTTGTTCCAGCAATTAACTACCCGCTGGCTAAAGGCAAATTTACGCACATCTATTCTACATCTGTCTTTTCTTAATTTAAATTTATGCCCCCTTAGGTTTGTAATCTGAACAAGTGGAAGGATCCCATCAGAATTCAGCATGCTCAATCCATTCAAGGCCTTATACACCTCAATCAGATAACCGCGCAGGTGCCTAGTCTCCAGCCACTGCAATTTGCAGAACTTAAGCCTCTCTTGTTGCCCTTCTCTGTACACGCTCAAGCAAATCTACATCCTTCCTAAAATGAGGTCTCCAGACCTGTACGCAGTACTCAAGCATTGGCCTAACCAATGCCTTATACACAGAGGGACAATCACCTCCTTTTCCCTGCTAGCAAAATTCCTATATATATATCATTGACAATACCCCATGACCTGCCGTGGCAGCCTGTCTGCATTGCTCAGAAAACTTCATATCTGACTGCACAATTACTCCCAGGTCTTTTTCATTTTCTACCACCTTAAGTGTAGTTGTATTAAATGTACCAACACAGTTGGTACATTTCTCTGGGGTTACTTCTACCCATATGCAGTACTTTGCATTTGTCAAGGTTAAACTCCAGTTGCCACTTCTTAGCCCATCTGCCCAAATTATCTAGATCCTGTTGCAGTAGCACACTGCCATTAACAACCCTGCCAACCTTTGTATCATCTGCAAACTTTGACATTAAGCCTGATATACTTATATATTAGGCTTAAATAAACAAAACCTGATATACTTATATATCAGGTTTTGTATATTTATCAATATCATTGATAAATATACAAAACAACAGAGGACCCAACACCGAATCCTATGGGACCCCACTAATAACATTAGTCCACGAAGAGCAGCAACCATTAATTACCACCCTCTGTCTTCTCCCACTCAACCATTCTTTTATCCATTGTAGCAACTTACCCTTAATACCATTCTGCTCCAATTTGTACAATAGTCTTCCATGCGCAACAGTGTCAAAAGCTTTCCTGAAATCCAAATATATGATATGAAAATTATTTTTTCCATCCAGTTCCTTTGTAACCACATCACAGATTATATTGGGACTGCGGATATGAAGTTTTCTGAGCAATGCAGACAGGCTGCCAGAGCAGGTCATGGGGTATTGTCAATGATATACAGGAATTTGACTAGTAGGGAAAAGGAGGTGATTATCCCTTTGTATAAGGCAAATTGTCAGGCCTTGAGTACTGCATACAAGTCTAGAGGCCTCATTTTACGAAGGATACAGAGTTGCTTGAGCATGTACAGAGAAGGACAACAAGATTAGTGAGGGGAACGAAGGGGTCCTCTTACTAAGGAATGCTTAAGTTCTGCAAATTGCAGCAGCTAGAGACTAGGCACCTGCAAAGTGATCTGATCAAGGTGTAACAGGCCTTTAATGGACTGAACACGCTGAATTCTAATGGGATTCTTCCACTTGCTCAGATTATGAACCCGAGGAGGCATAAATTTGAGGTGATTCCGCACCCTCATTTTTACGAGGGTGCGGAAATTTGCCTATAATCAGCGGGTGGTTAATTGCTGGAGAAAACTTCCAACTGTCGTGGAATTTGATAGCTTAAATAAATTCAAGAAAGAACTGAACAAACTTTTAGAGGGAATGCATGTGTGAAATTGTTTTTTTTTTTCTTTGGCTGATCCTACATAAGCTAATAATACTGCCTTTCTTGCATCACATGCCTCCATTACTAACTACATACTTACTACCACCTGTCACAGGGCATAAAAAATCCCATAATGGAGAAAGGGTTTTTTTTTTTTAATAATAATAATGATAAGAACAATAATAATAACAATATAAACTCTTTAAAATCTGGCAGATCTTCGGGATTCAGATTTTAAAATTTAACAGAGGTTTAATTAGTAACTGAGCAGTTTTGGAGTAGCACATTTCAATGAATATTTATTATCTACATCTGTAAACATTTATAACAACTAAAAGAGCCATTTATAATGAATAAAAGTTTAAAAATTCAGATTCATAAAAGTTGGCAAAAGTTGTAATGCAAGTACTGTAAATGGTGGTTAAAATGTAAACAGTTCAATTTGTTAAATATGCACAATGACAATAGACACAGTTACAGCAAATGTTGTAATATACCATAATGTCAATTTTAAATGCATGCCTAAACAGTATCAGAGAGAAAGAATATCAATGAATGTACTTCATAGAAGAAAACTTTTGCATTGGAGAAAAAGAAAAAGAAAAATAATTAGTCTTAAGCAATAATAATAATAAAGTATGTGCAATATTTAACATTTTATATGACATTTTTATTTTATTGATTCAATCGATTTTAATCAATTTCTTGTGCATAATAACAATGACCTTTTTAATTTTTGCTAACATTATAATTGAGCAGAGAGAAAAACAATTTAAGGCATCCCAAGGTCACTCAGTAGGCCTTCTCTCCCATAGTAGCACTAGAAGAAAGCCAATTGAATGACCTTGAGCCACTTTAGTAAGCTGCATGGTTAGCTATAATGGTAGCACAAAAAAAAAAAAAAAAAAATTGGTTGTGTGGAATTAAATCTATTTAATGTGTGCATCAGTAAGTTGCTGTTCATGGAAAAAGTTAACCACAGATCTAATAAAGAATACATTTTTACAGCTCTACCCAGAATGGGCTCTCTCTCTTCTCAGTTGTTCTGAAGAGAGCTCCAACTTCTCGCTGGCTCACTCAAGCATTATATGACCAGCCACATAGCTGTAATTTGAAACAGCAGTTAACTGTAGATGTAGTTCTAAATTCTAAATGGGAATCATTCAAGGAAGTAATCTTCGAAGCTACTAAGCTTTTTGTTTCACTAAGAAATACTGTTCAAGGTTTAGGCCTAAATAGAGGTCAGATGAACTAATAAGACTTGTGGCAGAGAAGAAAAATGAATGGGATACATATAAATTTATCAGGCGACACAGAAGACTATGCTAGATGTAAGCTAGTCTGTAATTCAGTCACAGAGGAGGCAAGGCAAGCGAAGGCAGATTGCAAGGAATCTTTGTGAAGAGGATACAAAGTGGAACAGCAGAGACTTCTTTACTTATGTAAACTCTGGAAGGAAGGGGATGAATCAGATTGGTCAACTGGATATCAATGGTTTGACTGTTGAGGACCCTGCTCAGATAGCTGACAAACAATGAGTATTTTGAATCTACATTCACACATGAGTAGTTATTTAGGGAAGGGAATGCCTGCGATTTTTCAAACACTAATAGGGAGCTAAAAGATTTTTTAATAACTGAGAGCAAAGTGGAGGAGAAATTATTGAAGTTAAACACAAGAAAGGCGCCTGGGGTGGATGAGATCTATCCAGTTATATTAAAGGAGGGAGCAAAGAAAGTAAGCAAACCCTTAGCCATTATTATGAGAGCATCTCTGGATTCAGGGAGGTCCCCATGGACTGGAGACGTGCAAATGTATCTCAATACCCAAAGGGTGACATGAATAATTACAGACCTCAGTTTAACTTCTTTTCTGAGGAAAATAATGGAGTCAATGGTCAAAGAAGCATTACAGGATCATCTAGACAAGACTGCAGTTATAGTTCAGACACAGCATGGGTATGTTAGCATTGGTCTTGTCTGACAAATTTGATTGGATATTACGATGTGGTCACTTAGGAATTGTATGCAAAAAATAATTTTCATATCCTATACTTAGATTTCAGGAAAGTTTTTGATATTGTTGCACATTATCTACTGTACAAATGGGAGCAGTATGGCATTAAGGGCAAGTTGCTGCTATGGATAAAGAGATGGTTGAGTGGGAGAAGACAGTGAGTAGTAATCAATGGACACTGCTTTTCTTGGACTAAAGTTATTAGTGGAATGTCCCAGGGTTCAGTGTTGGGCCCAGTGTTATTTTCTGTATTTATCAATGATATTGATGAAGGTATATCAATGGCTTAATGTCCAAGTTTGCAGATGATTTGAAGGTTGGCAGGGTTGTTAATTACAATAAGCTACAGCAACAGGATCTAAAAAAGTTGGGCTGAAAGTTTAATATTGACAAATGCAAAGTACTGTACATGGGTAGCAGTAACCCCAGAGTAATATACCAACTGCATGGTACTAAACTCAGAGTGGTAGAGAATAAAAAAGACCTGGGGATTTTTTGTGCTGTCAGATATGAAGTTTTCTGAGCAGTGCAGACAGCTGACAGAACAACCCATGGGGATTATCAATAGTATATAGGAATTTTGGTAGCAGCGATAAGGAGGTGATTATCCCTTTGTATAAAGTGGTGGTCAGGCCACACTTTGAGTACTGCATATAGGTATGGAAGCCTCATTTTAGGGAGGATGTAGAGCTGCTGAAATGAGTATAGAGAAGGGCAATAAGATTGGTGAGGGGAACAAATGGTTGTGTGCTTACCAAGAAAGGCTTAAGTTTTTCAAATTGCAGCATCTGGAGACTAGACACCTGCAAGGATCTTGATTGAGGTGTATAAGGCCTTGAATTGTTTGAGCAAGCTTAATGCTGATGGGATTCTTCATCTTTCTCAGATTACATCCCTGAGGGGGCATAAATTCAAATTAAGGAAAGACAGTTGCAGAATAGATGTGCAGAAGTTTGTCTTTAGCAAGTGGGTGGTTTCTGAAACAAACTTCCATCTGTCATTGTAAAAGTTAAATAAATTCAAGGAAGAACTAGAAAAACTTTTGGAGTGAATGGATGGGTGAAATGGGAAATTTTTTTTTTTTTTTTTTTGGCTGATGCTGTATAAGCATGCTTTCTTGCATCATATGATTCTACTAATGCTAGGTTTACTGAACGAGAGATAGTACTACAAAAGAGAAAATTTTAAATTATCATAAAATTAAAGCTAATATGGCCTCAGAGAAATTATATGTTTGTCAGACTATCCTGTGCTTTCACCTTTTTTTGAGACTAGCAGGATTCAAACTGCACAGATAATCCAATGGTCTTAATTAACACTGCAGAACAAACTAGCCATTGTAACAATTTGTCATAATATCACTTATTTTGGAAAATGCATTTGCAAAATAAGTGCAAATCTTACATTTCGAGAACAGCAAACCATAAATAATTTATACACTAAAAAAAACAAGAGCAAAGAACACACAGATTTGGGAGTTATAATATGTTTAGACATGAAGTTCTCTCAGCAGTGTAGAGAGACAGCAAGGAAAGCTCTTGGTGCCTTCTCAATGATTTATTGTGCATTTGCTTGTAGAGATAGATAGGTCATAATTCAACTGTATAAGGTAAGTTGAAATATTGTGTTCGAGTATGGAGATTGCACCTAAAAAAGACATTGCGCTTTTTGAAATAGTCCAATAATGAGCAACGTGCCTGGTGAGGTTGGTAAAAGGGGCATCCATATGAGGAAATACCTAAAACATGTGGAAACTAAGCACAAGAGGAAACTTGATTAACGTGTATAAGACTCCATCGTTGTTAGTTGTTGATTACTAGAATTAGTTACCTTCATGGTTTTGTTGAGGGAAAGTCTTGCCTGACCAATTTGATTGGATACTATGATGCAGTCACAAAAGAACTGGATGCAGGGAATAACCTTGATATTATATATTTGGATCTTAGAAAGGCTTTTGATAGTGTTGCACATGAAAGGCTGCTGCACAAATTGGAGCAGTGTGGCATTAGAGGCAAATTGCTGCTATGGATAAAGGGATAGTTGAAGGGGAGAAGACAGAGAGTGGTTGTTGTTGTTATTATTATTTGGTTTTTAGGAGCATTAGCAACTAAGGCCATATTGCTCTGGGGATATGCGATGGTCATTACCTGACCTTTCCGCAACCTGCGTATTGGTGGTCACGGGCTCGAACCCCAGTCTAATCAAGAAGCGTGTGCTACACACTGCTGCTCCTGCCCACCTGGCTACGGAGGCGCCACAGAGAGTCGTGATCAATAGACACTGCTCATCATGGACTAATGTCCATGGAGTTCCTCAGGGTTCAGTGTTGGGTCCATTGTTGTTTTCTGTATTTATAAATGATTTTGATGATGGAATATCAAGCTTAATGTCCAAGTTTGCAGACGATACGAAGGTTGGCAGGGTTGTCAAGGACACTACTGACACTATGCTACTGCAACAGGATCTGGAAAGGTTGAGCAGATGGGCTGAGAGGTGGCAAATGAAGTTTAACACTGACAAATGTAAAGTACTACATATGGGAAACAGCAACCCCCAGAGCAACGTATCAACTCTGTGGTACTACATTGACAGTGGTAGAGAATGAAAGGGACATAGGAGGTGGTTGTGCAGGCAGATATGAAGTTTTCTGAGCAGTGCAGACGGGCTGCAAGAGTAGCTCATGGTGTATTGTCAATGATATAAAGGAATTTTTCTAGCAGGGATAAGGAGGTGATTATTCCCTTGTATAAGGCAATGGTCAGGCCACACCTAGAGTACTGTATACAGGTCTGGAGGCCTCATTTCAAGAAGGCTGTAGAGATGCTGGAACGAGTACAGAGAAGGGCAACAAGATTAGTGAATGGAACAAAGGGCTGCTCTTACGAAGAAAGGCTTAAGTTTTGCAAATTACGGTGTCTGGAGACTAGGCACCGGCAAGGTGATCTGATAGAGGTGTATAAAGCCTTGAATGGTTTGAGCATGCTCAATGCCGATGGGATTCTTCCTCTTGCTCAGAATAATCACCTGAGAGGGCATAAATTCAAATTGAGGAAAGACAGATGTAGGATAGATGTGTGGAAATTTGCCTTTAGCCAGCGGGTAGTTGGTTGGTGGAACAGACTTCCATCCCTTGTTGTGGAAGTTGATAGCCTAAATAAATTTAAGGCTCAGCTGGACAGGTATTTCAAACGAATGGAGGGGTGAAATGGGAGTGGTTTTTTTTTTTGGCTGATGCTGCATAAGCTTGCTTTCTTGCATCATATGCGTCTCTACAAATGCTAATGCTAAAGTCACCCATTAATTTATATGTATCCCATGCATTTTTCTTCTCTGCCAAATGTCTCATTAGTTCATCTGACATCCATTTAGGCCTAAACCTTGAACAATATTTCTTAGTTGGTACGTAAAGCCTAGTAGCTTCCAAGATAAATTCTTTGAATGTTTCCCATTTTGAATTTGCTGTTGGTAACATCAGTTGGTCACAATGTATAGAATTTAAATACTGTCTCAGACCATCGTAGTCGCCTTTACGAAAGCAATAACCCTTCCCTTTACTCCTGATGGTAGTTACCTCTTTGAGTAAATCCCACTTCAGCACACTGTGATCACTGCCACCTAGTGGTTCCTTTATCTGCAGATTCTTAATGCATGAAGAATCACTACTGATAATCAGATCAAGAGTATTACTTCCTCTACTTGCCTCCCGAACCCTGTACAGTTTCTTATTATACTCATCAGAGACATTAGGCCTACAGCACACTCCTACTCTCAATTTTGATCTCCCAATGCTTATGTCACACAAAACTGACTCTAAACTGCACCTTGTATTTTATGTGTTTCTTAACTAATAGCATAACCCCTCCTCCCTTCCTATCCTGTCTATCCTTTCTGTACACATTGTACTCCCTATATTCCAGTCCTGCATTCCTTATATCTGTGTGACACCATGTCTCTGATATCCCAACATTATCTGCCTTTGATGTTTTGAGCAATACCTCAAATTTATTTACCAAACTCCTAGCATTGGTGTACACACAAGTATACATGCACCTGTTCCTATTTTTAGCTACCCTAACGCAATCCATGTGTTTACTTGTACCACAATGACTCCCAGCAGTCTCTGAAATACCCTGCATCTTGTTTTCCAGGCTGTTGCTCATTCCAATAGAAGCAGTGCAAGAATCACTTTCACCTCTGCCAGTGGCCACTGTTTATCTATAATCCTTGTATTCCCCCAAGAGTAATTGCAAAGTAATTGCAAAAGCCTTAGCATCTCGACCAGCTGGGTTGGTGTGACTAGAAAACGGAAGCCTGATGGAGTTGTAAACGTTAAAATCACCAAGGAAAATTACATCACTGTTAGGAAAGTTGGACTGGAGAAAGTCAAGTTGCAAAGAGAGGAAGTCAAAGAGTTCCAAGTGATTAGTGGAGTTGGGAGAACGGTAGCGACAACAGATAGATCTGACAGAATGAGGTAGAGAGATTTTAAGCCAGAGAAGATCAAAAAGAGGAGATTCCAAATTACCAAGTCTCTGACAGGGAATATCGGAAAGGACATATGCACAAGTTTTCACCTTTGAGGCGAAAGGAATCATACAGCGAATAATTTGAGCAACTGAGATGAGCAATGGTTAAATCAACCGATAACTGAGATTCTGTCAGAAAAAGTACATGGCGTTTGGCAAACTGCAAGTGGTAATGGACATTGTTGAGATTAGAACTGAGAACACGTATATTTGTGAAAATTAACTAGGAAATGTTATGGAGGTTTAGATCTTTTTGCGGATAAGCTTGTTCTATTAGTTTGACAATTCATGGTGTATTCAATAGTAAGAAAAGTGGGGGGGGGTGAAATGTGTATGAAGTAATGAAATTTTTGGATCTGGCGTATCCATGGTAAGATATACCCAGATCCTTGCCATAACATGGCCTCGACAATGGCCCCCGCATACACACTACTCGGATTCCCTCCAGTCACTATCAGGCAGAGTAGCGGTAGTAAGATTATACACTAGTTGATCGGAAGCCTCCTAAAGAGTTTCCAATAGGTTCGGTCCGGTGAACTAACTAGCGGCTGGCCTGCGAACACCATTTTAGAGCTGTACCCTCAAATTGTAAGGAAGTTTGGATTTCGCCATGGTGTTCATCATGACCTGAAAAGACATCCGTCATACATGATGGAAGAGATGGGGAAAGGGCTGACCGGAACTTAGCTGTGGAGACTAAACATGGATTCCACCACTTCAAGCCTCCAATAAGCAAAATGATGGTATTGCACTGGTTGATGAGAGAAGTCATCTACCACCTAGTATTGACTGGTAACACTGAGGGGTGGCATTCCTCCATGTGGTGTGGGCACCACACCTCGACCACTGCTTACGTTGGTTCACACCTGGGTGGGCACCCACAGTGTGTATGTGAATGAGGGTTATACTCAGGATTACTAACAATCCCACCATCGTGAAGGTGTAAGCAGAGAATTTAGCTGTCACAGACCGTCTGGACCTTGCAGAAATTAGGTCCACTTGACTTGAGTGTCACATGAATATGAGTTCCATTTAGACTTCCAGGTAGTAAGCACAGCTTGTCTGGCATATCTGAGAGAATGTCTGCGACAACCTCAAGGACCAAAGTCCTTTTCAAGAATGTCAACAGGATTCAAATGATCAGTTAGGAACCTATTGGCCCTTAGCACTACCAGACACTACCCAACTCAATCAGAAAATGGGGTCATTTAGCCCAAACCACTTCATGTTCCTGAATTCTCTCCCATGGGAATTGAGTCCAGGCAACCAATAACACATAGGTCATCACAATGTAGCCAATTCATTTCCCATTACTCATAGTCAGATTTCCAACCATCTTTCTCTGTAGTGGATGATGGATGCCAACCAGCAAGAACTGGCAGAATTTGGTTCAGCTCTCTGGTGACTGAATAGTTTTTATAAGAGCAGATGATAGACCATAACCAACAGGAGTTTCCATGACCTGAGAGAGCTCTCTTACAATGCCAAGACAGCTATTTATTACAGAGAATCAGAACCCTTTAACACCACAAAAGATAGTCTTTCAGATGTCTATTTCCTTGTTGGGACTGAAAATAGATGGTAACAGCTCTCCAGCATCAGGTCACTAGAAAGTGAGAGCCCACTTGAAAGTATATTTTGAAATTTAATAAGAGTTATTTACTAGTGTTATATTATTGGTGTTTTCAAATCTACCTAGAAACTTTCCGTCTGATCAACGATCGCCAGTATGGTTTCCGTCAGTGTCCATCCACTGGTGATATTCTGGCTATATGTTACACACAAGTACGAAACAAAAGTAGTTGCTCTTGACATCTCAAAGGCTTTTGATCGTGTTTGGCATAAAGGTCTTCTAAACAAGCTTCCATCTTATGGTTTGCCAACTGTTTTTAGTAATTGGTTATCCAGTTTTCCCTCTGATCGCTCACTGAGGGTGATGGTAGATGGCTCTCTGTCTTCTAACTTCTCTACTAATGCCGGTGTCCCCCAAGGTTCAGTTCTTTCCCCCACTCTTTTACTCTTGTATATTAATGACCTTCTTCCATTGACCGCAAATCCTATCCATAGTTTTGCCGGTGATAGCACATTGCATTCCACTTTCCATTTTGAGAAACCTTGTCCTGCTCAATCAGCTTCAACTTCTTGAAAATCTGCTACCAATTCCCTAAATGCTGATCTTCAGGTAATTCTCCAGTGGGGCAAAGACAACTTAGTTGATTTCAACCCTTCTAAAACTCAGTCTTGTCTTATATCTCGCAAAAAGGATTCTTCTGCTCCTATGCTTATCTTTAGTGACACTCCGATTTCTAGGCAAAATGATATATCTCTTTTGGGGATCACCCTGACTTCTAATCTCTCTTGGCACAAGTACATTACAAATATTGCTTCCTCTGCATCTAAAAAACTTGGTTTTCTCTTTCGCTCTCAGCGTTACTTTTCTTCCAAACAGCTGCTCACTCTGTATAAATTGCAAATCCGCCCTGCCATGGAATATTGTTCCCACATCTGGGGTGGTGCCCCCAAAACTTCTCTCAGGCTTCTTGATTCCATTCAGAAGAAGGCAGTTAGGTTAATTAATGATTCATCTCTAACAGAGTCTCTCCACTCGCTTTCTCATAGACGTACTGTTTCTGCTCCATGCCTCTTCTGCAGATACTTCCATGGGCACTGTTCTTCTGAATTGGCTTCTATAATTCCCGCTCTCTCTTTCAAAACAGTCCGAACATGCACCGCCACCAGCCAACATCCATTTACTGTCCAACTTCAAACCCACAGAACCAACTTTTCATCTTCCTCATTTATTAATTCAACTGCCGTTTTCTGGAACAACCTTCCTTCACATGTATTTCCTGAAAATTACAATCTACAGAAGTTCAAGTCCAATATCCACAAATATCTTCTTGATAGACCAAACCAAGCACGGTACTAAGTACTATAGGTTCTAATACCTCTCATGTTTGGGGTTCACATAAAAAAAATAAAAAAGTCATTTCAGGGATTTACTAGTTTTTTTTTACTGTGGAAGAAGGGAGTCGAAGGAAACCTCACAAAGTCTGAGCTGCAATCAAGAATACAATTTTTTTTAAAATTTCCAATGAATTTTATTTATTGATTATTTATTCATCTGTTAATTTGTTATTAACATTAATATTATAATAATTCTTACAATTAAGCTGTTTAATATAAAATATTATTTGATTTCAATATAACCCATCTCTCCCACCTGTGGATAGTTCTTCTGCTTGTGAGCTTAATAGTGCATTTGCTAAGGAACTACCTTCTGTCCACACTCGAAAATGAAGAGGTTCCAACTGATGGCTATACCACTTAGGTTTATCTCCAACTAGAGTAGGGTCAAAGACACCTGAAAGACAAATAAAATAAAATATTTGTTTTGCCATCATCTGTTTTACCAGATATAGTAATCATTTTAAGGATATAATTAATTTGTGGGTGTTTAATTCAACATTATAAAAAGATATTTTTATTACAATTGGTTTTAAATAAATTCAGATCTTAGTGAATCCAATTTATATGAGTTGTGGTGATAAAAGTCATTTAATTTACAGAAAGAATGGAATAACAAAATGTTTTTGCACCACATTTGGAAAATATCAGGAATAATCATCATAATTGATGCACTTAGTAAGGAAAGGAGAGGAGAGGAATAAAACTAAGAGTTATTTGCAGATCATATGGCTCTCAACAGTAAAGATGATAGAGATAAAAAAACCTTTGGTATTAGATGAGGGAAATAAATTAAAAAAAAAAACAAAAAAAACCATGAGGATGATATATTTTTTTTTTTGTTAGTTGGTGCATCTCTTCTGTGGCCATAATGCACCTCCCAGAGTTTTTGCATTTTACTCTGATCAAAGCCCGAGAAGGGATTCGAACCCACGACCTTAGGGTTGCCAGGCAGGCACTTTAACCACCTGGCTAGCCTGGTCGGTAAGGATGATATTATGAGAGTGTGTAAAACAAAGAAATATGCGGAAACAGAGATGAACAGAGAAAGAAAACTGATGGAAAAAAATTGGATTAAAATTATTCCTTATAATGTAATTTCTGCAATTAGTGTAGATTAAAGGATAGCAGTTTCAAAGTAGAAATTCTTTTTCCTGTCTGAGGACATTTCACGTCTTCATCTATCATAGAAAATCTTTTTCCTTTCTGAGGAATCTCATATCTTCATCTATCCTTCACTACCTCCAAACACCTCTTTTGCCTCTATCCAAATTTATTGGATAGAGGCAAAAGAACAGTGCCTAAATTTTCAATTTTAATTAACTGTTCGATGACAACATAAAAAGGGGTGTGCCAACTAATACACCTATTTTAACTAAACATGCAAGTTATAATGTAATGTTTTTTTTTGGCTTGCTTTATAAACATTGAGTAATCTGACTTAAAAAATATAACAACAAATTAAGAAAATTATTATTAGCAGAAAGGTTGTTTATGCATGTGTACTGCACTTACATCATTTCTACTATCATATCTCATATTGCGATCACCTTTACAATGAGTTCCCAAGGTATTGCACTACTTTGAATAAGTAACGCTTCGCCAGTGGAGAAGACTAATGTTACTTATTCTCTTAGATATCAGATAATGGTGCTGTCTGGGCAGATACCACCACCTAGACAGCACCATTTCAAAGCTTGTTGGCTTACTCATTGGTGTGTGGGCAGGTAACCTGTGTTGCCCACCCACCGATAACTAAGCCAACAAGCTTTGAAACAGTGCCATTTGGGTGGTGGTGGTATTGGCATAGAGGTTTAGAGGGGAACAGGTATCCTGTGTGTTATCAGACACTCAGCCTAAAACACTGATGGATCCAATATCTCTCTATTACAGAAGATTTAGGAGAAGTCCGGTTGACCTGCCTCCCTAAAATCCACTTATACACACCTTCTCAATGGTAAGCCTTGTTACGTCACTTAGGTGGCAACGAGCATGTAGAGTGGTTCTCTTCAAGACGGTCAGTGTGAAGTGGAAAAGACCGAACCCTCCAGCATATGACAGCATGAAAAAACAAATGGCCCTCAGTCCCCAGCAGCTTTCATTCCCCCTCTTACGGCAGCGAGAGGATCAGAGTGGAAGCAGAGGGTGCTAAGAATCTCTGGGTACGACCAGGCTGCCATTCACGGAAATTGAACTTGGCTGTTATAATGTACGATCACTCATCGGTGAAGACAGGATATTAGAGCTGGAAAAGGAATTAGAAAATGTGAATTGGAATATCATTGGTTTGGCTGAAACAAGAAGAAATGAATCACTTATAAGTTTATCAAGTGGAAATCTGCTGTACACCAATGGAAACAGTGAAAGGAGTGAAGGCAGAGTTGGGTTTATGGTCCATAAAGATTTAAAAAACAACATTTTGGAATTCAAAAGTACATCACCAAGGGTGTCAAGACTAATACTCAAGATTTCTAAGAGGTACAAGCTAAAGGTTATAATGATTTATGCACCAACATCGAGCCATGATGATGAAGAGGTTAAAGAAATGTACACCGAATTTGAGAGTCTTCTAGATGAACAGAAAACCCACTACACTATTATTATGGGCGACTTCAATGCTAAGGTTGGAAAAAGACAAAACAGTGCAGAAAGGGGAACTACAGAAAATTTTGGAATTGGTGAAAGAAATGAAAGAGGTGAAGGACTTGTGGAATTTGCAGAATCTCAAGGATTGTCAGTAATGAACACTTTTTTCAAGAAAAAGGTGAACAGAAAGTGGACATGGAAGAGTCCAAATGGATTAACAACTAATAAAATCGACTACATCCTCACTAACAGAAGATATATTGTGAATGATGTTACCATACTGAATAAGGTAAATGTTGGAAGTGATCACAGAATGGTAAGATGTACACGATGTAGATGTAGGAAAGGAAAGGAAAAAACTGACTCGAGTGAATAATACAAAGGTCCTTGAGATAACAGAAGAGGAGAAAAAGCAGTATGTACTGGAACTTAAGAACAAGTTTGAGCTTCTGCAGACTGCTCAGGACCAAGATATCGACGAGGAATATTATAATTTTCTGAAAGTGATAAAGCCCAAGAAACCTATAGGGAAAAAGAAATCCAAAGAAGAAAAAATTAGTCAAAAAAACACTTGTTATGATGAACCGAAGGCAAAAAATGAAGAGCAAGATAAACACTGACAAGGAAAAAATTTAGTATACTGAGTTATGCAAAGCCATTAGAAAGAGACTCAGAGAGGACACAAGAAAAGTAGAACAAGCATTAAGGGAAAACAATGGATTTAAATCAGCAGCCATGAGCAGTAATACAGAAAAACAAATGATACTGAAACTGAAGAATAGCAACGGTGTACTTATAAACAGCAGAGAAGGCATCATTCAAATAGCAGAAGACTACTATAGAGAATTATACAAGGAGCGAGGGAATAATGCCAGCAGTGAGGAAGGTGGATTGCAAAATAGCAACACATACGACATACCCGATATTCTTCCTGATGAGGTAAAACACGCATTGAAGAAAATGAAGAATCAGAAAGCCCCGAGGGAAGATGAAGTTACTGTAGAGTTGTTAAAATTGGGAAGAAGAGACAACACAAAAACTGGCAAGGCTCTTCACAAAGTGCATTAGAAAAGGTGTGATGCCTAAGCAGTGGAATAATGCAATCATAGTTTTGCTGCATAAGAAAGGAGATAAATCAGAAATTAGAAATTATAGACCAATTAGCTTGTTATCCCACATCTACAAGTTGTTCACAAGGGTCATTACTAACAGATTAGAAAAAATACTTGATGAGAATCAACCAAAAGAGCAAGCTGGCTTTAGGACAGGATTCTCAACTATGGCTCACCTTCACGTAATATCACAGCTAATGGAGAAAGCAAGTGAATATAAAACACCATTATGCCTGGCATTTGTGGATTATGAAAAGGCATTTGACTCCATACAGCATAAGGCAATGTTTTGGGCACTGGAAAGACAAGGCATAGATACCCCATATATTATGATTTTGAAGAAAATATATGAGAATGCTACCTTAGACTAGACAAAGACAGTAGGAAATTTAAAATCAAGAAAGGAGTTCGACAAGGAGACACAATATCTCCGAAGCTGTTTACTGCAGCCCTTGAGGAAGCTTTCAGAAGATTAGACTGGTCGCAGAAAGGAGTCAATGTGAACTGAGAGTACTTAAACCATTTACGATTTCCAGATGACATTGTGGTCATAAGCCATGATCCCAAAGAATTAGAGGAAAATTTTAATCAGTTATGCAGAGTTAGTAAGAATTTTGGACTAAAGATGAATATGGCTAAAACAAAAGTAATGATGAACAAGTATGCCACTGAAAGGGAAATAATGATTTATAGGAAATTTAAATAATGAAAGGAGCAGTAATTGAAAAGGTGGAATCATATACTTATCTGGGACAAGTTATTAGCTGTAATAATGATAAATGGCTGGAAGTCAAGAGAAGAATAAATTTTGAATGGATAGCATTCAGGAAATATAGTTACATACTGAAGAGCAATATCCCAGTTTGTCTGAAACGTAAAATAATGAAACAATGTATACTCCCCACCATTACTTATGGAAGTGAAACTTGGGAACTCACCAAAAGAATGGAAGAGAAGCTGAGAACTACACAGCGAAGAATGGAACGAATTATATTGGGAATCAGACTGTTAGATAAGAAGAGAAACACATGGATTGGCAGCAAACTCAAGTAAAGGACATTCTTATCAAAACTAAAGAACTAAAATGGTCTTGGGCAGGACACATAGCTCGAAGACATGATGACAGTTGGACTAAGAAAAAAAAGAATAGTACCCAAGAGGAGCTAGAAGAAAACCTGGAAGACAAAGGCAGAGATGGATAGATGAAATTCATGAGTTTGTGGGTAGTAAATGGATGGCCAGTGCTCAAAACAGAAGGAACTGGAAAGTTGCTGGAGAGGCCTTCATCCTGCAGTGGATTGAAAATGGCCAATGATGATGATGATGATGATGGTGGTGGTATTGGCATAGAATAAGTAACATTAGTCTTCTCCACTGGTGAAGCATTTACTTATTCAAAGTAGTGCAATACCTCGGCAACTCATTGTGAAAGTGATCACAATATGAAATATGAATAAACAATGCATTCGTACTACCTGGGTAGCAGAAATGATGAAAGTGCAGTAGCCGTACATAAACAACCTCTTTCATACTCTTAGACATTTATTCAAGAAATATTTTTATATTGTTATTACCAGTTTGAACTCTCAGAAAGGCAACATTTGTAGGACTGAGTGACCATTCAGCAAAGAATTCAACTGCCTAGAAATTAAACAAATTTTATTAATACTGCTGCTATTGTATCCAATTACTGATAATTGTCATATCTTAATTCTAAATATTACAAACTAATAATTATGAATATCTCATATAGTTTCAGTTACATCCAATTTACAAGTGGGCATCTATATTACAAATGAGATGCATATGAAATATTTGCATCTCATGAAATATTGCACACAGAGATATCTGCACATGCGCCTCCGTAGCCAGATGGGAAGGAGCAGCAGTGCGTAGCACACGCTTCTTGATTAGACCAGGGTTCGAGCCCGTCACCACCAAATATAGAGGATGCGGAAAGGTCAGGGAATGACCACCGCATATCCAGGAGCAATATGGCCTTAGTTGCTAATGCTCCTGAAAACCAAATAACAACAACAACAATATCTGCGCACAGAGTTTAGCACAAGTATAGCACACGATAATTTAATAGAAGAACTCCTACTATACTACCAAAAATATCACAATATTATAAAATTCAGCAAACAATATTGGAATGACCTCATCAAACTCTGTGTCAAGGGAAACTATGTACTAATGGGAAACAAGATATACATGCAATGCAGGGGGATAGCTATGGGTTCTAGCAGTTCATGCTCCATAGCTAACTTTTACTTGCACCACTATGAAAGCAGCATCACAGACAATATTATATTTTACAGATTTATTGATGACGTCCTTGTGATCAACCACGACAATTT
The DNA here is from genome assembly GCF_048544385.1 of Mastigoproctus giganteus. Lineage (NCBI taxonomy): Eukaryota > Metazoa > Arthropoda > Arachnida > Uropygi > Thelyphonidae > Mastigoproctus > Mastigoproctus giganteus. Next base: position 219,664,650 of record NC_143584.1, read on the forward strand.
TGGAACAGTAGCACAGTATATTTACCCAACTGACCTAACCATTGAACGTACAAACCCAGATAACAACAAACAAGCTGTCTATTTAGACAGCGAAATTACCATCAACCATAACAAAATATATACACATCACTATGATAAGAGAGACCACTTTAACTTCAATACAATAAAACTCACCCACTGGGAGAGCAATATAGCAAAACACATACATGGAAATACAATCAGAAATCAGACAAACAGGTTGTTAAAAATATGCAATAATATAAATAACATAAAAGTAGCCATACAAAAACTCATTAAACCTCTCAACTTAAATAAAATACCCACCCAATACAGTAGGTATCATATAAAAGCAGCCATACATACAAAACGTAGAACGCGCCACCCTAATGTTGACCCACATACATTCATTGAAAATAATCTAAAAGTACCATAGCATTAAATAAATTTAATCCCCATGTTTAAACGTTTATTCGCTCAGACAAGGCTCGTCGTCTGACCGCACTACAACCCTCAGTAAAAATCTCTCCCCCCCCCAAGATAAAATTGTTATAAAAGTATTAGAAGATATCACCTAGTAAGAGGCTGTATATGCCTTATAAAAGCGTTACCGGCGCAGTCCGAGGTAAGGCAGAAACAAATGTACAAATAACAGTAAAAGCATATGTAAATACATAGGTAAAAGCAAATGTAAATACTCATATAAATACAATTTAATAAGACAAACTTAAAATCCAATGTTGGCACATTACATATGGAATTAACAGAAATTCAACCACACAACAACCAAAGAAACACCCCTCCCCCCACAGCAGACATTAGCATGGGACGTCGGGGCCTGAGGCTAATGCACCATCATGACACAGTATAAAGTAAGTGCGACTGCACAGTAATAAGCTTCGCTACCTATATAACAATTAGAAGGTGGGGAATAACCTCTTTCTAATCTACAACTTCATCAGGACAGTAGCAGAGGGTAAGAGCCTTCACAATATCGGATACTTACCCGTTGGGCTTTGTGTCCCCTATCACAGTTTGCTGTAGAGAACGATTATAAAAATATTTAAACTAAAGTAAATGAAATATATTAAATTTAAAAAGTGAAATTGAAAGTTAAATTAATATAGCAAAAACGGGTAGGTATGAGACATTACATCAGATGGGCTGTCAATCCACTCAAAGCCCCCGAAGAAGTAGGGGATTGACGGCCACGTGATGGAATGTACTATATATAATAATATTATAATAAATGTAAATGTATCTTTATTTAAAATTAGTAATGACATAAACATAACCATTAGTTTTAATATAATTTTAGCTGAAGGTAATGAAATTCATCAGTAAAGTGTAATGAAAAATTCATTATCATATAGTAATATACTTCTTAAAATTAATATGTATAGGCCATGCTGAATTAAGATAACCTTGTTGGGCTAACTTGATTATCAGATTTGTATGCACAATAATACTTATATGTCAAAACACCATTAAAAGAAAAACATATACACACACACACACACATATACAGGGTGATTCACTACCAGTGCGACAAACTTGCAGGAGGTGTAGGGGGCACAAAGACGAATCGGAATCACACAGCACTGCAGGGTCCGAAATGCCTTCGTAGTGCGGTAGAGGACGTTGAACGGGAGGTCGCGTGAACAGTGATCCCGCTGGAAGTCAGCATTTGCGAACCGGTTCCCGAGGCAGTAGGATGGACGAGTATTCAAACTTGAACTGGCCGACACGCACCTCGCGTATGGAGCTGCGGACTGTAACGGACATGCCGCTCTGCGCTTGTACAAGGAACATTTCCCGCACAGGCATGCTCCTCATCATACGATTCTAATCGTATGATGAGGTTACGTGAGACTGGTTGTTTCACGAGAGGTACCATGAATCAAGAGTGAATGACGAGGACACCAGACAATGAGGAGAATGTCCTACGTCTTGCAGAACGCAATCCGAGTACGAGTACTCGAGCGATAGGCCAACAATTGGGTATTTCCCAATCCACTGTATGGAGGATACTGTCAACAAACCAAATAAGTTCATACCATCTGCAACACGTCCAATCATTGGAGCCTGCGGATTATCCATTCCGGAGGACTTTTACTACTTGGTTTCTTCAACAGAAACGGTTCGCAAATGCTGATTTCCAGCGGGATCGCTGTTCACGCAACCTCCCGTTCAAAGTCCTCTACTGCATGACGAAGGCATTTCAGACCCTGCAATGCTATGTGATTCCGATTCATCTTAGTGCCCCCTACACCTCCTGCAAGTTTGTCGCACTGGTAGTGAATCACCCTGTATATACACACACACACACACACACACACACACACACACACACACACACATATAATAATAATAATAATAAATAAGTAAATAACACTATATTCAGATATGGGAGAGCAATTTAACAAGTGGTCAAATAAGGGGATGGCAAATATGCAAAATATTTTTTATTTATTATTTTATTTTATATTATTATTATTTTGCATATTTGCCATCCCCTTATTCAACCACTTGCTAAAATTGCCCTCCCATATCTGATCTGTTATTTATTTATTTATTATTATTATATATATATATTTTTTTTTTTTTGCTTCCTCAGTCCCAGTTCATTTTTGTACTAGGTTTTTCAAATTCTTTCACCTGTTTAACCACTACTTCACTTCCACTTTCGACTATCCCTTAAACTTCTCTTAGTTCAGGCACAGTGTACACTTTTCATTTCCATTTTCACAGACACTTTATCTATTTTACAAACCACACATTATTTATAACCATTTGCTTCCTTTACGGCTGCACTGTGCATTTTGGAGCATTAGACATACGATGGCTTTTGTTATTTTCCTTCTTAACAGTTGTATATTACTACTATATATATATATATATATATATAATCAGTGTCAGTGATTTATCAAACAACTGCTTGTACAGACAGAGATTCTGTAATTCAACTGAATGCAGAAATCGAGACACTGTACATGGAATACAGCCTCATTTCAAGAAGGATGTACAGCTGTTGGAACGAGTACAGAGAAGGGCAACAAGATTAGTGAATGGAACAAAGGGGTGCTCTTACGAAGAAAGGCTTAAGTTTTTCAAATTACAGTGTCTGGAGACTAGGCACCAGTGAGGTGATCTGATAGAGGTGTATAAAGCCTTGAATGGTTTGAGCATGCTCAATGCTGATGGGATTCTTCCTCTTGTTCAGAATAATCACCTGAGAGGGCATAAATTCAAATTGAGGAAAGACAGATATAGGATAGACGTGTGGAAGTTTGCCTTTAGCCAGCGGGTGGTTGATTGGTGGAACAGACTCAGACTTCCATCCCTTGTTGTGGCAGTTGATAGCCTAAATAAGTTTAAGGCTCAGCTGGACAGGTATTTCGAAAGAACAGAGGGGTGAAGTGGAAGTGGTTTTTTTTTTTTTTTTTTTTTTTTGGCTGATGCTGCATAAGCTTGCTTTCTTGCATCAAATGCCTCTACTAATGCTAATACTGTGAACAGGTGCAGAGACCAAACCTAAAGACATTGCAGTTATTGAAAAGGTCCAAATATATGAATCAGAGGCATATGTTCCAACAAAGGGGAAAGAATTAAATCAATTTTCCTTTACCATAAAATTGATTAATTTATAGGCTTGCTGCATCAGTAATGTGTGAAGATGGAAATACATGACAGTGAGTTTTTTGTAGCTGGTGTGTGTGTGTGTGTGTGTGTGTGTGGCAAAACCTACTGGTCACTGCACTGTATGATCAATACTAATACTAATTATGTTTTAACCAGTTTTAAATTTATTTACCATATTTCTGAGATTTATATCCCTGTCTTATTTTATTTATGCTGTTCACAGAACTAATTTATATCAAAAATAATTTATGCACTATCCAACAGCATTTTATTTTAGCCTTTTCACATGGTTAAGAAAAGCAAGAAGACAACATGAGTAGTGAGTATATAAGATATATTTGCTGAAACATGACACATATAATAATAAGAGTGATAACCAACATACTTACTTGTGTGCGCACAAACTTGCTCAGGTATGATGACAATTTTGGCCGTGACTGAAGAAAACTATTAGTCTGGAAAGCTACAACTGGTCTTGGATATAAACGAAGTGTACGAGTATGCTCCACAAAGTTTGCTAGAATTCCAGGAGAGTTAAAAAAACGTACCATTGCTATTCTGGTAGCAATATCAACCGAATCAACATCATTACCATATATGAGAGGATTGAAGCCTGTATTTAGAGGTGGTGGTGGAGGATCCGGCAATGATAATCTATCTGCAACCCCAGGTTGAATTTTGTCAAGATTTTTAATAGGTTGGGGACTCATGCTCATTGATGCCAATGCCTGCAATGAATTTTTTTTTTTTTTTTCAGTAGTTTGTTTCTTATAACAGTGAAGTGAATATTAATTCAATTTCTTAACTAGAATGAATTCTGTTTTGCTGTTAAAAAAATAGTACACCCTCAATTATACCATGTGTGGATTATGCCTGCTTTAATTTTTTTCCCTTTTAATTTTCATTATCTAGAGAATTTACTGAAGACAATATAATATAATGTGCATATATTTTAGAGGACAAATCACTTTTCTATAAAGTAGAGAATGCATAGTGCAGACAGTATAAGTAAGACATAAATACAAGTTTTACAATAATTACAGTTCTTTTGTTATGCACATTTTTATTAAAACTAAAAAAAAAAAAAAAAAAAAACCCACTTGTACAAGTATAAAATGAAATAAATTTTTTGCACATTTTCTTTCATCTCTACCAGTCATGTAATTGTGAGTTATACTATTATTACGAAGGAAGACGTGTCTCTGCATATATTCAGTGAAAATAAATTGAAAATATATTTAAAAAACTAACTAATATTTATATCCAATGTTAAGCAATAATAACCATACATTCTACTTCTTCTTGGAATCTTCTTCAGTGTTCGAAATACAAAAATTACACTGTAAATTAGATATCTGCGCAAAATTATGGTAAAACAAAGAATATCTTAAACTGCCCTATGCCAAGTAAGTCCCTGGTATGGATAAAAAGTCCCTGGTGGTCAAATGGCTGCATGTTTCTACAGGCTACTGTCTGGCTTTGTGGACATTGCAGGTATGCACAGTACAAGCTATCAGAGATATTGTGTTATAATTATTATAACCTGAAAAATATATACAGTGATAACCCAGTTTAATATAATACAATAAAATATACAATAGCAGAAGCTGCATGCAAAGCGTAGATGTTGTCTGTTGCGGGCTATTGAAAAGAAGGACTTCTGTAACTACACACAATCGTTGTAAACATTGTGGCCATAAAGGGAACGAATTGTAACGAATGGGCCTGGTGTACTGGGGTCCATGGTTATGAAAAATATATACAGTGATAACCCAGTTTAATATAATACAATAAAATATACAATAGCAGAAGCTTTCGAGACTTTAGTGCCTCTTTTTCAACTGATAATTTGATTTGAATACAACGTATATAGTGCAATGAGCTGAGAGTGAGGCACGTTATTCACTCAAGCTGGTTTTCTATTGTTGTCGCACGGACGTGTGCTGTTTTACTCCAGCGTTAAAATGGTTGTCTCTAGGATGGGGTGCAGACGTATGCCTTTGCAGCGGTTTATGGCCTTTGAATTGTTTAATATATTAAGTGACTCTAGCCACAGGCGGTCGCGAAAGTGTCGTGAGTGGTCTACTATTTCGAAGTCATGTTTGGGATCAAGATCGTGGTTGGTTGCCCAAAAATGCTCCGCGACTGCAGACTGGTCAGTTTCGGCAAGCCGGATTGCTCTGTCATGCTCTGTAAGGCGATCTTGGAGACATCTTGATGTCTCTCCTATGTAGCAGCTGTCACAGTCTCTACAGATGATGCGATATATTACATTGCTGCGTAAGAGAGGTGTGACAGGGGTCTTCACACTGGAGACAAGTGAACGTAGGTTTCTGCAGGGTAACTGTATGCATTTGATGTTGTAATTTCTAAGAATTTTTGAGATCCGTCCTGACATGCCTGGATAATAGGGAATGTAGGCGGAAGGTATACTGTCTTGGTTCGGTGGGATGTGAGTTCTTGTGCCTGTAATAGGCACCAGTTTAGCACATGGGACGGATAACCACATTTGGTTAGGTCCATCTTCACACGGAAAATCTCGTTACGTCTAATTGCATCAGTGCTGGAATGGCCCCAAGCCCTGGAGAATAGGGTGCGGGCAGTGCTGTTGAGATGACTGGGTGCATGGCCGGATCTGTAGTTAGAAAATTGTCCGCACCACATAGGTTTGCGGTATACTGAAGTCTCTAGACGTGGACCTATGCGATGCACTAAGACATCCAGGAACGGGAGCGCATCGTTGACCTCTAATTCTATAGTAAACTGGATGAAATTAGACAGGGAGTTGAGGTATTCTAGTAATGCTGTTTCAGAGCCACGTGGTATTACAGTAAAAATATCGTAAACATATCTGCACCACGTTGTAATAGGTACAGGTGGGTTCAGGTGTATCTGCACCTCCAAATCTTCCATGCCGATGTTGGCTACTACGGAACTAACAGGGGCACCCATAGCAGTGCCATGCACCTGTTGGTAGACTGAATCCTCAAAGGTGAAGATGCTGCTTGATAAGCATAGGTTGAGGGCGGTGCAGTATACATGTTGTATTTAAATCAAATTATCAATTGAAAAAGAGATGCTACAGTCTCAAAAGCTTCTGCTATTGTATATTTTATTGTATTATATTAAACTGGGTTATCACTGTATATATTTTTCATAACCATGTTTCATAACCCCAGTACACCAGGCCCATTCGTTACAATTATTATAACTTGTTTTATCATGTTTTTCAACAACCATATCAGAAGTTTACTGTATTGTGCACTATTAAAAATTATAATTCATAAGAAACTAAAGATATTTAGTTCAGTATAATTAAGTTTTAAAATCCGTATTTTATTCAATCAGCCTGAATTGCTGTTTTGAAGAATAGAAAGAATTAATTTTTTTAAATTAATTCAAAAGAAATAGACTGGCACATAAATTTAAAATTGACATTAAATTTTACCTGCTTTAAATGGTTTTGAAGTATTGTAGCTTCAGGCTCAGGTAATACTGGAAGTTCTTCAACAGCTGGTGGTTTTATTACCTGAAATCAGAAATGTTCAGTTATACAAATATGTGTGTCTAAAATACTTGTTTTGTGTGACAATAAATCAAAGAAATGTTAAATTATGGATATTCTAAAAATTCAATGGTTCACTGTTGAATGCCAGCATTTTGTAAAATTGTTAGCTGAACTTCTACACTTGATGACAAAACAAATAATATAAGGAAATGATTTTACAAAAGTTTCTTTGATGGTTTCTCTTTATACAATCTGTATTATATACTTGTTAAAGAAAAAAATCATATTTTAAGGTCCAAATACAGTAGATTCTTGCTAAATGACAAAGTCACACTCTCCAATTTAAATAAAAATTAGATATGATGTCAATTTTAGTGTGATTATATAATTATATAATGATTGTTCCCAATAAAAAATAATGCTAAGGGGAAATTGCATTCCTGACATTTGAACGGTTTTACAAATTTTGCTAATAAAGTCATAATTTTCAAATAAACTTTGCAGTATGCCTGAATAACTCCACACTTGCAGAACAAATAACATACTCTGGGACCTGTACATAACTACAAGACATTTCACTATGTAAGGAACAATGCAAAATGAATATGGAGAGTATAATGTATACAAGAAGTATACAGACAGGACAGGAGAGTAGAAGGGGTTATGCTGTTAGTTAAGAAGCATATTATATCTTAAGGCAGTGTATTCAGTTGACATGGTTGATAAGTGCAATGTTGAGTCAGTTTGTTGTGATATAAAAACTGGGAAAACAAAACTGAGAATAGGAGTGTGTTATAGGCCAAATGACTGTGATGAGTATACCAAACAGCTATACAGGGAAATAAAGTGAGCCAACAAATCAATGGTTCACTGTTGAATGCCAGCATTTTGTACAATTAGCAGATTTTAATTGGCATAATGGCAGATTTTAATTTTTAATCTCCAGTCCGTGGGAACCTCCCCTGAGTCCAAGGATGCTCTCATAATTATGGCTAAGGTTTTGCTTAGCTGCTTTGCTGCCTCCTTTAATATAACTGGATAGATCCCATTCACCCCAGGTGCTTTTCTTATGTTTAACTTCAACAATTTCTCCTCCACTTTGCTCTCAGTTTTTACAAAATAATTAAGTATCCTGCTACAATTTGATAACCTTCTGCCATTTTCAAACCTTAATAATTCCTCATGTGTGAATGTAGATGCAAAATACTCATTCAGTTTGTTTGCTATCTGAGCAGGATCATCAACAGTCAAACCATCGATGTCAAGTGGACCAATCAGATTCATCCCCTTCCTTTTAGAGTTTATATAAGTAAAGAAATCCTTGCTCTTTTTGTTAGCATCTTTTGTCAAGGATTTCTTGTAATCTGCCTCCGCCTGCCTAATCTCCTTTGTGACCTGATTACAGACTAGCTTATATCTGCCATAGGCTTCTGAGTCGCTTGATAATTTATATGCATCCCAAGCATTTTTCTTCCCTGTTACGAGTCTCATTAGTTCATTAGATAACCATTTAGGCCTAAACCTTGAACAATATTTCTAATGAGTATTAAAGTATTCATTGAACACAATTTAATATGTTAATTAAGTCAAATTTCCAAAAAACTTAGACATTTCCAAGAGCTCAAAATTATAGTCATACATTCAAAATCCTCTTGTCTGTAGATTCTCCTATACCTTTGCTTCCAACTAATGCACACTAACACAGATTCTATGCTGGCATGCATAACTTCTGACTCAGCAAAAGTTCTTATTGCTTTTGCTGAATCAGCTTTTGATAATGCTATTTTTTAATAAGAAGCACGACCCCACTATCCCTGCTGTCTTCCCTATCTTTCCAAAATACATTATACATACTATAGCGGAACTTGTCAACTCCAATTATGGGTTGCACCACTTTTCTGTTAGCCCTATTATGTTAGCATTTTATTTTGATGACATTACTGTAGAACTTAAGACTAAACATTCTACAGTTTACTACTCAGACACACACCCCACAAAGTTATTTAGGCTTGTTTCTCTAGCTTTATCTTCCCACTCATTTGAAATGTAGCAGCCCTCAGAATATTGACTGTTGCAGCAAAAAACAAGAATTCTTAGATGTTTGCAAGTATTACTTTGAACAACATTCATAAGAAACCAGATTGATGTCTATATATATATATACACCAGGGTCCTGAGCTGGATATCATCATTCTTCTCTTTCTTGGTGACTCCTTTTCTCTCTCTCTCTCTCTCTCTCTCTCAGGGTAATTCGGGGAATTTTTTTAGCTGGTGCAGCATAAGCCTCAGGCTTCCTTGCACCATATGGCTAATGGTAATAATAATAATACAGGTCGACTATCACTAAACCGGCAGCGTTGAGACCTGTGGGGTGCTGGATTAGTGAGTTTGCCGGATCACCTGTGGTTATTTTAGAACATACATTTTACCCAACAGCTAATCACCTTCTTCTGCCTTTAACACATTGACTGTTAAAGATATTAACTGTGAATATTAACTGTGAAAGATATTAACTGTGAAAAGGTGGAGATATTAACTGTGAATAATAATAAGGTAACTCATCTAAATAATTGGGGGATTCAATTGGATTCAGAAATATGGAAGATGATTAAAATAAAAAGTAGATTGTTTTTAAGGTGGACGGCTTGTAAATTCAAGGAGGTTTATTCTGTTACGCAGTGTTTCAAATGCATGACTTATGGTCACATAGCGAAGTATTGTAAAAGGGAGGTGCTGTGTGGTCACTGTGGAGAATTAGATCATTCCTATAGGGATTGTAAGAACAAGGATAAGAGGGTACATTGTTATGTATGTGGGAAGAAAGGTATGCCGGCAGATCACTCGGCAGTAGACAAGAAGTGCCCCGAATATGCAAGGGCACTAGAAATTTACAAGCGGAAAGTAGATTATGGGTGAAGTTGTTATTGTCTTGGGTATAATTATAAGTCCTATCGAGAATATTAGAATTAGGATGGATTGACCATGGTGACCATTACAGCATTTCCCTTGGAATGAATTTTCCTTGAAATAAATAAGATTTAATTGGTTATGTTGTGATTATGTGAAGTGGTTATGGGGTAAGTCGTCCTTTTAGATGAAAAACAGTTGAATATCTCAGAAATGAATATTTTGATACTACAAGTTGTAGTTTGTAAGAGTAGTATTGTGAAATAAGAACTCGAGCTGTTAGTGGCATTAAGGTGTTTTAAGATTGTTTATTTTATAGATTTTGTGAGTGAGCAAGGATCCAGAAATCCCTGGAATTCTAGTTTTAATATGAACTGGTAGCTGATAAAGAAACCCTGTCGCGCGGAGGGGAGTGAGTCTTAAAAGAAGTATTAGTTGGATAGTAGTAGCCTACCTCCACGCGGTAGGGATGGCAACTCTCCCCATTAACATCTAAGAACTTAAAAATAAGGTGGATTTTTCTTGGGAGAGGCTAAGTGGCTCAGTTGTGTTATAGTTTGTTACTGTTACAAAATTTTCTTTTATAATTGAATTCTAAAAGACTCAGATACAAGTTCCTTTTAAGAATTAGCCATGGATGGGCTACGGCCCAGGGAATGGCCTTTCTTGAAAGAGGTTTAAAATGGAATGGAATGGAATGGATCACCTGTGGTTATTTTAGAACATACATTTTACCCAACAGCTAATCACCTTCTTCTGCCTTTAACACATTGACTGCCACGCTAGTTTAAGAAAAAAATTCCCCAGGGGCCAAAAATTATTTAGGAAATAATTTGATTAGTAATTCTAAAATAAATATTGTCAGTGTTGTCGTTTTTTCACTTAAAATATAAAAAAAAGTATTTTTTTATGTCACATATATGTGACCAACATGGCCACATGTTGGTTACTTTATTTCTTGAGAAGCCGTGTCGACCAGATACGTGTGACACTATTACATATGAAGGTCGTTTGTGATTAGTTTATTGCATGCACAGCGAGCACTGCAATAAAACTAATTACGATAAAATAAACTCTCAAACATCGCAATAAGTTTGTCAGTATTGTTAAAGATTTTGTGAAAACAAGTTCGTTAGCGCGCTGTATTACCCATTATATTGTGTTGTATTTTTCTGCAAGTTTGTATAAGTGTTTAAAAAAAAAAAAAAAAAAATCTAGAAAGGAATGGCTAAAAGAAAATTACTAAGATAAGAGGAACTGAGAGAAATTGCTGGAATTTACAATTAAGCAGAGTTAAACTTCTCACAGACACACTGCTGTCGAGTTTTTCAGAAGTTCAACTTTATCTGTTATGGACAATGTACGGTGTTTGCACTTTACACCACGAGAGGCACTTCCTTTATGCATTGGAACCATGGCTGGGGTTAAATGTAAGCAGGTTAAAATAATAAATGCAAAAAAACAAGTGGGAATGGCTTGCCAGTGTTTATGAATTCGTGCCAACAGCTGATGCTGCAACCAACGCCACCAAAACAGTAGCGGCAGGTCGGTGCGCTGACCCGGGAAATTTGAAATTACATTCGCGGAAATTATGTCCGAATTAGCGGTGGAACTGGATTACTAGTGGCTGGATTAGTGATGGTCGACCTGTATTACCATTCTCCCCCTATCTAGCAGTTTCCTTCAACTCTTAAGGCATTCTCAATGATACTGCAAAAAATCCTTTGCACCACCTTCATTCAAATGAATACCATCTCACAAAATAGATTCCTTCTACCTGCAAGTGCTTGCCACACTGATTTCCCTGCTAAAGCCTTGCAGAGTCAAGTCCCTCAAGTCTTGAGTTAATCCACAAGGCTTTCGGTATATAATCCCTCCTATTGTGCCCGGGAAGAACTGAAGACACATTCTCATAGCATTTTTTCAGCATGGTCCTAAATTAATTCCAACAAATCGTCAGGTCAGTGTTCATTTCATATCATTAGTTCCCATATTAATAATTAAACCTCTCTTTGTTCCCTTATAAAAAAATATGTTACCCATTTCCCTGACAACAGAATCTGAATCTCCCAATAAAACTAAATCTCCTTCAATCAGATTGTATGCATTTGATTATTCTGTTGTAGGACCTGAATCGGCGCGGGGGGGGGGGGAAATACCTTGGCAGGTCATGACACATTTGAGCCCACGAGGAGTTCCCAGCTACATTTGTTTCTAGGACAAGCGTCCCTTTCTTCAGTGACTCAAATTCTTCTAGTAACAAATAGTTTGCTAGATTAATAGCAGTGGATTTCTACTAGCCCAATTTTAAACAAATTTGGGATGGCTTGACAAATCTTTCTAAAAGGTCCAAATATAAAATTCCATGAATATCCATACACTAAGAGCAGAGTCATTTCATGTAAATGGTGAATGGATGGATAATGAATGGACATAGTGAAGATGCATATGTACTAATGTCTAACAATAATTAATAATGCAGATCAGGAATAAATAACATACTTGAGGAATAAATGAAATTCACATATTTTTCAAAACTTCATATAATAAATTTTGTTTGTGGTGTATACGATAATCAAAGCAGCTGCTAAAGGGATTAACTCTATAGTATTTTAGAAAAGCTGTACAAAAAAAAAAAAAAAAAAAAAAAAAATATGCAACATATACTGAGCATGAGATCTTAGTGGATCACATACACTGTTCTCTGCACTGAATATGAGTAGAACCACAGCCACTTAATTGTGACTTTGAGCCTATACTGATAAATTTGAGATGCCCTTACTTGAAAAACATATCATAATCTTGACTGAAATTTGGCGGAGGAGTAAATGTAAAATCATGATCTTTTATGGCTAATGCAAAATCATAAAAACCACAATTTCAGGAAATCTGAAAAAAAGAAAAAAGTTGGTGGTACAGGCAAATGTGGGGTAGAACTTTACTGTGCTAAGCAAAGAAGGGAAACATGCACTGCTCCAATTTAATAAAGGAGTATAATGTTAAACACTTAACTTTATACAATGAAACTTTACATTAAGTATACACAGTCTGAATTAATAAACTAAAAAAGTAAACAATTTGCAAAAACTTTTCAGAAAAATCTATTTAAGAATCAAAACATATGCAGTAATATTAGATGAGGAGTTGTGAACTGCACTGCCTTACTTTGTTTGAGTCCAAATCAATGAGCCAAACATCATCTGGCAATCGAAACTGCCGCTTAAACATCAAAAAACTTGCTGGAACTCCAATGATATAAGGTGTAGGTGCCAAAAGAAGCTATTTACAAAGAAAAAATAATAAAAGATGTCTAAACTTTAAATCACAAAAAGTAATCAGGTACAGTAAACCTCACTTTTAAAGGACCTTATGGAGGTATAAGGCCTGTTCACTAAAGCTGATTGTCCATTAAACTCTAGTTATCAATAGTGATAGTATGTTACGAAAAGTGTTGTACTAGGAAATAAAAAAAAATAATAAAAATAATAAAAAAAAAAAAAAAAAAAAAAAAATGGTATTTGTTGTAATATTATATTTTACTGCATTGACCAGTTACAAGGAGTTGATAGTAAAAGAGCTTGAAATTTTTCCATATCATATAGTGGCAGTGCAAATTCTGACTAGAGCTTATTCAGAGTCTGAAGAGCTGATTGGTTTCAGTGAATACCCTCACTGGATGATAAGTTGATTCCCTACTGATGTCTCTAAACTGCTCAGCAAGCTAGTTGAAGATAGCAAGGGAAATCCTGGCTCCCCAGCAGTGAAAATCTTTTAATTGTAAATACTGTAAATACCATCAGACAGAAGTTGGGAAGACACAGACAAACAATAAATTATTTGAACTTAAACAAGAACCACAAATATGGAGCTCGAGCTTGAGGAAAGACAGGCATGAAGAAGTAATACTGGCAAGATTGCACATAGGGCACACACACCTGGCCCACTTGTTCCTGCTCATGGGTGATGACCCTCCTGTATGCATGCATTGTTCATCACAACTTACAGTTCGACATATTCTGTTAGATTGTTCGTATTATTCCCATATCAGAAATACTACCTTCCTTTCTCTGACACAAATGCAAGAACCTTTATCACTAACCCACCTATTGGGAAACAATGCCAATCTGGATGAGCTTTTCGCTTATCTCAAACAAATTAGACTTTATGAATATATCTAATAACAAATAAGGCAAACTCTGGTACCATTCCAAATATTTGAATAGGCACATTTTGGCCTCAGTTGCCATTGTGCCGAAAAACCTCTACACCAACAACAACAACAGAAGTTGGATCAATGAGTTCCACATAGATGAAAAGCTTGGTTCAATGGACGCTGTTCATTATTTCTGAAGTCCATTAAATTAAGGTCCAATAAAGTAAAGGTTTATTGTATTACCAACAGATGATTTAAATAAATATTAAACATTTTTATTAAGAAAAATGTAAATAAAATTCTTTATACAATAGTAGAGTATTGAAAAATTTATGTAACCCAAATTGTAAATATTAATTTCTTATTGACAAATCTTCACTAGATGTCCAACAGTTGTTGCATGTCAGCTTTCAGTCACTAACTAGAAGTGTTTTGCTTATAATCAATGGTGTTAGTAGTGATGAAATTCTTGAAATGTAAAATGAGCATTTTTTGGTCTCCTGAAAAACTGTTTTGTTAATAATGCCCTTTTTACTAAACACCACCATAATAAAGACAGCATATCATTTTCCCAGGAACATATGTTCATAATCAAATATCAAGCATCCTCAGATGTCTGATATTTATCTTTTGGAAAACTTATAGTAAATGGTGGCGCTGGTGGCGCCAGCTGTATGCTAGCTAAATTAGTGCGCTCTTAAAAATTAATAAATAAAGAAGGTTTTCGGGAGTGTTACTCAAAAAGAAGTTATATTTTAGATAAAATAAGTGTGGGTGAGTGATAGGTTAAGATTTGAGACCTAAACGTGGTTTTATTTTTCGGACTGAACTTTTTAAAATGGTTATCATTGTTATGTTCGGACATAGGAAATTTCAAGGTCATTAAATTTTTAAGGAACTATAATCAGTCACTGGGAATTCTTAGTAGAATAGTTGTGCTACATGATAGCTTTGATGTAGAAGTTTTCAGGATACCAAATTGTATTTAAAAATACTCACGTTTTGCTGAGTTATACATTATTGGTATTTTCAAGGTCACGGTAATTTTACCGAGTCAGCCATTTGGATGTTCCAGGAGATAAAACTACAGCAGTGCCACCTGCTTGGTCAGTGATGACTAGAAATTCGGCATAAATTGCGTAAAATTATGACATCACGAGGCAGCTTCATCACTGAATAAGAGCTACTCCATTTATATGGCTGCGGCAGGTTTAGTAGTTTAATTTGTTAATTTGTTAAACTACTAAAGCACCGAAAGATATATGCTCCCAGAAGGGCCTTCCATGGCGGAAAGGTTTCAGTGGAGACGTCAGACGAAACCCGTTTCAAAAGGTCCACACACGACCTTTTCAACTAAATTGTGATCCAAGAAAGCAACGGGAAACTACTTGGATTATCCTTCCCTTGAAAACTTCAATGATAGCAAGCAAAATAAACCACGGCCCCGAGTCTCGGCGTCCCTTGAATGGGGCAGGGGTGCTAAGAATCTCCGAGCTTGCGTCGAAGAATTTTCTGAAACTAGCTACATGGAACGTTAGAAGCCTACTACAACCAGGAAAACTAGCCAATGCTTTACAAGAAATGGAACGCATTAACATCAACATACTTGGGTTAAGTGAAACCAAATGGCCTGGAACAAAGAAGTTTACATCAAACGACCACCACGTCTTCTGTTCCGGAGGAGAAGAGAACACCAAGCAGACGTACGGCGTCGCTTTCGTTGTCCACAAACAACTGGCCAACAAAGTCACCAGTTTCACCCCAATATCGGAACGAATCGCACTACTACAGCTAGCAGGCAACAAGATCAACCTGAATGTGCTCCAGGTCTACGCACCAACAGCGGACAAAGACGATCAAGAAATTGAATTGTTCTACGACAAGCTAAGCAACACTTTAAAGTCGCTGAAGAAGCACGACATGACGGTCATCCTCGGTGACTTTAATGCCAAAATCGGTCAAGGAAAGCTACAAAACATAGTCGGAGAACATGGCTTGGGGACACGGAATGAACGAGGCGACAGACTCGTCCAGTTCTGCCAAGAAGAAAAATTTAGCATTGCCAACACTTGGTTCAAACTACCACCTCGACGACTATACACCTGGACCTCACCACAAGACTCTGACAACAATATCGTCAGGAATCAAATTGACTACATCTTAATCAACATCAGATATAAGTCAAGTGTCCTCAATGCAAAAACTTACCCCGGAGCTGACATATCATCAGACCATAACCCAGTAACAGCAACACTACGTCTCAAATTACGAGCAGTCAAACGCACAAGCACAACAAAAAGAATCGACCTGGAGAAACTGAAGAACACCGCCAACAGACGACAAGTACAGCTTCATCTCAACACTACAATCCGATCGATCGAAGCAGTAACAACAGACGTGCAAGCATTCGGGCGTTCACTCAAACAGTGCATCAATGAAACAGCAGAAACCCTGCTAGGACATCAGGCATCGAAAAAGAAACAACGGTGGATGACCCAGCACATACTAGACCTAATGGATGAACGGAGAATATTCAAAAACAACAACAACCGGGAAAAATACAAAGAAATACAACAAAAGATCAAACAGGAAATCCGGAAGGCGAAGGAAAAATGGATGGAAGATCAGTGTGCAGAAATCGAAGACCTAATCAAGAAAAATGACAACTATAACCTGCACAAGAAGCTTAAAGAAGCTGGAAACATCTACAAACCGGCTCCTATCCCAAGTTTATATACGGACAACAATCAACCTATACTAAGCAAACAAGCCAAACTCGACACCTGGAAGAGCTATATATACAATCTGTTCGGCACCAACAGAAAACCGGCAGAAACGCAACAACAAACACAGGAAGACAATCTCCACATATTAACATCTGAAGTGGAACATGCCATCCGAATAACAAAGCCAGGCAAGGCCTGTGGACCTGATCAGATTCATGTGGAACTGCTGAAACAACTAGACTACAGCAACATCCAACAACTAACGAAATGGTTCAATCAAATCTACAACAACAACGACATTCCATCCGAATGGCTCCAATCCATCTTTGTGGCCCTACCAAAAAAGGCTACCAGCCGGAAATGCGAAGACTTCAGGCTGATCAGTCTAATGAGCCAGGTGCTAAAAGTCTTCCTCAAGGTGATTCAGCAAAGGATAAGATGTAAGTGCGAAAGTGCACTAGGAAACACACAGTTCGGATTCTGCAGGGGACTAGGCACCAGAGAAGCAATTTTCTGTTTACAAATATTGCTACAAAGGTGCTATGAACATCAAAAAGACGTGTATATATGTTTTATTGACTACGAGAAAGCCTTCGATTCAGTAGACCACGACCGCCTAATTGACCGACTGAGAAAACTTGGGCTTGAAAACAATGATATCAACTTTATTACAACTCTCTACTGGAATCAAACAGCCCGGCTTCGCTATGACAACGATCTGACAGACCCAATTCCAATAAAAAAAGGCGTCCGGCAAGGCTGTCCATTATCTCCCATTCTTTTTAACATCTATTCGGAAATGATCTTCGACCAAACACTGGCTGACAAGAACATCGGCATAAAAGTTAACGGACACTACATCAATAACTTAAGATATGCCGATGACACAGCACTAATAGCGGATTCAGAACAAGATTTACAGACCATCTTGAACGAAGTGGACATAGAAAGCCAAGCATGGGGGCTACGAATCAACAAAAAGAAAACAAAGGTGATGAAGGTCAGCAGGACTGCAAGCAAAATCACGATCAAACTAAACAACGAAAAATTAGAGCAAATACACCGCTTCAAGTATCTCGGAGTGCTCATTGATGACCAGCTGAACCATGAGGCCGAAATCAAAAGCAGAATTGAACAAGCCAGGCAGGCATTCACCAAATGGAGAACCCTCCTCACCGACAGAAGCTTGAACATCGTGCTCAAATTACGCACATTGAAATGCTACATCTGGCCAATACTGCTCTACGGTGTAGAAACCTGGACTCTAACATCAGCCACTACAAAAAAGCTCCAGGCCTTCGAAATGTGGCTCTACCGAAGAATGCTGAAAATTCCGGGGACAGCCAAGATAACCAACGCACAGGTCCTGCAGGACATGCACACGGAACGGGACCTGCTCAAAACCATCATCAGCAGGAAATGCAAATACCTAGGTCACATTGCTAGGAACCAACAAAAATATCACCTACTACCACTCATCCTGGAGGGAAAGATCGAAGGCAAGAAACGCCCAGGCAGACCGAAAATGGCATGGCTAGATAACATCAACACCTGGCTTCACATGACAACAGCACAAATTCTACACGCAGCGCTAGACAGAGAACAATATCAAAACGAAGTCGCAAACGCCATTCGGCAGCATTAAAGAAGAAGAAGAAGATAGTAAATGGAATATGCTAAAACCTTAAAACAAACTGAAATAATTAAAAGTCAATACTGAATTAGAAAAGTCAAGACAGCTGTTCAAATACTATGTTGAACCTCATCAAATGTGGAGTTAGCGTTCACATAAGGAAAGAGGACACTTTCAACACGTTGCAATTTCTATAACAATTATCTTTACAATAATAATTAAATTTAACTGAAAATATACCATATATATATATATATATTTTTTTTTTTTTTAATGAAACCACAAACATGAAGGGTATCAGAATCTATAATACTTAGTACCATGTATGAGTTGAAGGTTGAGAAGACTGAAGATACTTGTTGACATTAGACTTGAATTTATGTAGATTGTAACTTTCAGGAAGTATGTGTGAAGGAAGGTTATTCCAGAAAACAGAAGTTGAAGGGACAAATGAGGAAGAAGAAAAGTTGCCTCTGTGAGCTTAGTTGGACAATAAATGGATGCTGAATATGTGTGGCATGTGTTCAGACTGGTTTGGAAGGGAGTGGCAGAATTACAGATGCCAATTCATAACAACAGTGTCCATGCAAATATCTAGAGAAAAGGAATGAAATAGAAACAGAATGTCTATGAGACAGAGAGTGGGGAGACTTTTTATCTACTATGGAACATTGTTCCCCACCTACATACATGTGGGAACAATATTCCATAGTGGGGCAAATTTGAGATTTGTTTGTTTGTTTTTAGGAGCATTAGCAACTAGGGCCATATTGCTCCCAGGAATATGCAGTGGTCATTCTCTGACCTTTCCGCATCCTCCATATTTGGTACTCACGGGCTCGAACCCCGGTCTAATCAAGAAGCGTGTACTACGCACTACTGCTCCTGCCCACCTGGCTATGGAGGCACCTTTGAGATTTATACAGAGATAGTTGTTTAGAAGAAAGTAACACTGATAGCAAATGAGAAAATCCAATTTGTTATATGCAGAGAAAGTAATATTTGTGATGTGCTTATGCCAAGGGAGATTAGAAGTTGAGGCAATCCCAAAAATAAAGATATATATTCTTGCATAGAAGTCTGAGAGTCACTGAAGAGCAGTAGACTGTTTTTTTTGGGATAAAAGATAGCACCGTGATTTAGAAATATTGAAATTAACTAAGTTATCTTTCCCACACTGGAGAATTACCTGGAGATCAGCATTTAAGAAACTGGTCATGAACATTCAAGGAGTTGAAGTTGTTTGTGCAGGGCAAGGTTTCTCAAACTCAAATTGCAATGTACCATCATCAAGAAAATTATGGCTAGGATTTCCAGTCAGTGGAAGGAATGAATATACAAGAGAAAAAGAGTGGTAGAAAGAACTGAACCTCAAGGAACATCAGCATTAGTGAAAAATTTAGAAGACTTATTTAAAGAAAATTATAGAAATTATAGAATAAATAAAACTTAGAATTTAGAAAATTTAAAAAACTTAGAATAATTTAGAATAAATACAACTGAAATACATTAAGGGCTTTAGCCTCAGGCTGTGAGAGATCTAGACAATGTACAAGTTAGTGAAAACGCATATTATTATACAGCTAAACTCTGAATTAGCAAAAATATGCAAAGGCGGCATCGTTTAAGTTATATCTCATATTGTGAATACCTTTAGGTCCTTGAGGTTGTCACAGACATTCTCTCAGATATGCCAGACAAGCTATACTTGCTACCTGGGAGTCTAAAACGCTAATGGAACTGATATTTGGGTGACATTCAAGTCAAGTGGACCAAATTTCGGCAAAGTCCGGACAGTGTGACAGCCAAATCCTCTGCTTGCACCTTCACAATGGTGGCACTGTTAGTAATCCTGGGTATAACCTGAATGCACAAGCACACTGTGAGTGATAAGCCAGGTGTGAACTAATGTACGCTGGGGGTTGAGGTGTGGTGCCCCACCACATGGAGGAATGCAGCCCCTCTGTGTTACCAGGCAATACTAGGTGGTAGATGATCAACCGGTGCAATCCCACCACTTTGCTTAATGGAGGCTTGAAGTGGTGGAACCCATGTTTAGTCTCCAGAGCTAAGTTCCGGTCAACCCTTCCCTATCTCTTCCATCATGCAGTATGACTGATGATTTTTGAAGTTATGATGCACACCATGGCGAGATCAAATCTTCCTTACATTTTGAGGGTACAGCTCTAAAACAGTGTTCGCAGGCCGCCTGCTAATTAATATACACCAGACCGAACCTGTTGGTAACTCTTTAGGAAGCTTCCAGATCAGCTAGTGTATAATCTTGCTACCTCTACTCTGCCAGATAGTGACTGGAGGAAGTCTGAGTAGTGTGTATGCGAGGGAGGGGGAGGCATTGTCGAGGCCACGTTATGTGAAGGATTGGGGTATATTCTTACCATGTGTACGCCATATCCAAAAATTTCATTACTTCATACAGCATGTCCCCCCCACTTTTTCTTACTATTGAATATACCATGAATTGTCAAACTAATAGAGTAAGCTTATCAGTGAAAAGACCTAAACCTTCCAAACACTTCCTAGTTCATTTCACAAATATACGTGGTCTCAATTCTTATTTCAATGATGTCCATTTCCACTTGCAGTCTGCCATAACCCATGTACTTTTTCTGATAGAATCTCAGTTATCGGTTGATTCAACTACTGCTCATCTCAGTTGCCCAAATTATTTGCTGTATGATTCCTTTTGCCTCAAAATGTCTGTTTCGATTCCTTTCGCCTTGTGCATATGTGTTATTTTCGCCTTGTGTTATGATTCCTTTCGCCATGTGCATATGTCTGTCCTGATATTCCCTGTCAGAGACTTGATAATTTGGAATTTCCTTGTTTCGATCTTCTCTGGCTTAAAATCTCTCTACCTCATTGTGTCAAATTCATCTGTTGTCTCTACCATTCTCCCAACTCCACTAATCACTTGGACCTCTTTGACTTCTTCTCTTTGCAACTTGACTTTCTCCAGTCCAACTTCCCTAACAGTAAGGTAATTTTCCTTGGTGATTTTAATGTTCACAACTCCAGCTGGCTTCCGTTTTCTAGTCACACCAACCCAGCTGGTTGAGATGCTGAGGCTTTTGCAATTACTAATGACCTTGCACAGACTGTTCATTTACCTACAAGAAGACTGGACAATCCTAACCATACAGCCAAAACACTTAATCTTTTTCTCACAAACAAATCTTCTAAGTACATGGTCGAAGTGAGTGGTCCTTTAGGAACCTCAGATCACAACTTGGTGATTGTCTCTTCTCCAATGGAGCCTTTATCTCATGGCTATTCCCAACCTCATATTGTTTGGCATTACAAAAATGCAAAATGGGATGACCGGCAAGATTTCGTTTCTTCTTTTCCTTGGTCGGATTACTGTTTCGAAACTTCTGATGCCAACGTTTGCTCAGATTGTGGCAGTGAAATTGTTCTTGTAGGAATGGAATCCTTTATTCCACGCTCCACTTTAAAATCTCGTCCTTTATCTAAACCTTGGTTTTCCAATAAATGTGCTAAGGCTCTTCAAAGGAAGAACGTTTCATATCGTAATTGGCTCGTTTCTAATTCTTCAGTTTCATTTTCTGCCTACACCAAAGCTTGCAACAATTGTAAAGCAGTTATTAATCAGTCCAAACTAGATTTTGAACAGGCTAAGAGTAGAAAACTTGCTTCTTGTCCTAATGGTAGTTGAGCATTCTGGTCTCTTGCCAAAGCTATTGGCCGCAACTTTTGCCCATCTCTGCTCCCACCTGTCAAAACCAGATGGTTCTGTTGTCACTTCAGCCAAGTATAAAGCTGACCTGCTAGTATCCCATTTTTTTCTAACTCGTGTATTAATGATCTTGGTAAAACACCTCCCAACACTCTCCATTCAATGCCTCCTGTGGTCTTCCGACGAAAGGATGTCAGAAGGATTTTGACGAATCTCGATGCTAAGAAAGCTCCAGTTACTTATTCGAAGTAGTGCAATATCATGGCAACTCGTTGGGAAGATATTCACAATATGAGATATAACTTAAACAATGCCGCCTTTGCATATTTTTGCTAATTCAGAGTTTAGCTGCATATTAATATGATGCGTTTGCACTAACTTGTACGGTGAATAAATACAACTTATTTATACAAATTTATACTTATCCACTATCACCAACAGAGAGCAGTCAGAGAGAAAAATGGATACCAATTGCAAAAGAACAGCCAACAATCCATAATGTGTGCACTTGTTTAGAAGTTTCTATGCAAAACATGTTCAAATGCCTAATATTAACAGCAACTGCTTAAGTTTCACCAAACTTTTCTAATGAATTTATACACAGATTGGTAATGTAGGCTCATATGTATACTAGTAGATCAACACTGACAGAATTGGCAATTGTTAATCAGATGTATGTTTTGAGATAGTTTAGGAGTTCGCAGTTAATGGATTTCTCCATTACTTCGGAGAGTAGAAGTAAGTGCAATAGTATGATAATTGGATGGAAGGGATTTGTCTGCCTTTTTAGGAACTGGCTGAATATGAGCAAATTTTCAAGCTGAAAGAAACACACCAGTGGAATAAGAAAACAACACAGAACAAGAGCAAGATTTGAAAACAAGTGGAGAAATGCCATCAAGACCTGGCACTTCCTTGACCTGGCATTAAGATTTTGTTCAAAATTCTTCTGAGATCCTTTTGAGAGAAACATAGAAAGCACTTTAAGAGAAAGCACTCTGGGGGAAACCACAGAAAAAAATGGAGGATACTGGGAATGGTAGGAGGCAGTTTATCAATATCAATACAAGAGTTAGAAGAAAAGCGGGATGCTAGTAAGCTGACTTTATCTTTAGATGGGCATGCAACAGAACCATCAGGTTTTAATAGAACTGGGAGCATAAATGGACAAAAGTTGTGGCTAATAGCTTCGGCAAGAGACAAGAATGCTTGACTATCACTTGAACAAGAAGCAAGTTTTCTACTATTAGCCTACATCAAGTCTGGATTGATTAATAACTGAACAGCCTTAGTACATTTATTGGAATACAAAGGTTTACATAAAAGGACCAGATTTTAGAATATAATGCAGAATAAAGGATTTCATCCATACAAGAGTAATTTCACTGATATGATCTGAGAAAAGAGTGGAAAATAAAAAGGAAAAGAAGAATATAAATTATGCAGATAATCCCATTTTACACTTCTGTAATGCCAAACAATACGAGGCTGAGAGAAAGGCTTCATTGTAGAAGAGAGCACCACTAAGTTTGATCAAAGGTGCCTAGAGGATTACTAACATTGACCATGTACTTTGAGGGGTTCTGGTGATAAAAAAGATCAAGAATTGAGTGTTGTGTGGCCAGAGTAGTCCAGTATTCTGGTAGGTAAATTAACACACTGTGTAAGGTGATTAGTAATAGAGAAGTGTCAGCACCTCAACCAACTGGGTCCAGCTGAGTCCATGTATGTAGAACATTGATGCCAGCTGGAGATGGGAACATGAAAATTACCACAATGTTATGACTTATACTAAAGAAAGTCAAGTTTCAAAGACAGGAAGTTAGAGAGTTCTGAGTGAGAGTGTAGAATAAGTGGAGCTGGGTCGCCTGATAGAGGAAACAAATAAATCTCACAGAATGAGGTAGAGAAATTTCAAGACAGAAGAGATCAAAAAGGATATTTCAAATTAGGAAGTCTCTGACAAAGAGCAGACATAGGCACATTTACCACAATTGAAGTATAAGGAATCATGGAGAAAATAATTAAAACAACTGAGATGGGTATCAGTTGAAGTAACAACAGGATTCTATCAGAATGAAATGGACATAATTGAGATTGGAACTGAGATCATATATATTTATGAATTATTAATGTACATTAATTACATTAAAAATTAATTAACTAATTGATCTATATGTTTGAGCTGTAATTTGCATAATTTATTATGCAATTATAGATTTATCTGTAGCACCCCAGCTTAAAATGAAGATTGGATGCTATAGCTCTATCATGTAATAAAAATGCTATTAATTCTCAAGTCTTTGAATTTTATGAATGGGATTTCTGCAGTTAGTATACAAAAACTCCAAACTTACAGATAGAATTAGCATAAGTATTAGTAATGGCATATGATGTAAGAAAGCAAGCTTATAACAGCATCATTATAAACTTCCATCTGTCGTTGTGGAAGTTGACAGGTTAAATAAATTTAAGGAGGAACTGGACAGGCATTTGGAGGGAATGGTGTGATTTTTTTTTTTTTTTTTTTTTTGCTGATGCTGCATAAGCTTATACACTTGCTTTCTTGCATCACATGCCACTACTACTACTACTACTACTACTATCTGCCAAAAAAAAAAAAAAAAAACACAATTCCCAATTCTATTCCCACCAATAGTTTGTCTAGTTCCTTGAACTTATTTAAGCTATCAACTTCCACAACAACAGATGGAAGTTTGTTCCAGCAATCTTCATCCAACCACTTGCTGGATAAAGGCAAACTTCTGTACATCTATTCTGCAACTGTCCTTCCCTTAATTTGAATTTATGTTCCCTCATGTGCATACTTTGAGCAAGAGGAAGAATCCATTCAAAGCGTTAAACTCCTCAATCAGATCACCTCACAGGGTCTTAGTCTCCAGATGCTGCAATTTGCAGAACTTAAGTCTTTCTTGGTAAGAGCAACCCTTTGTTCCCCCTCAGCAATCTCATTGTCCTTCTCTGCACTCACCCCAGCAGCTCTACATCCTTCCTAAAATGAGGCCTCGATACCTGTATGCAGTACCCAAGATGTGGCCTGTCCACTGCCATATACAATGGGATAATCACCTCCTTATCCCCGCAAGCAAAGTTCCTATATATCATTGACAAAACCCCATGAGCTGTCCCAACAGCCTGTGTGCACTGCCTGGGGAACTTAACATCTGACTGCACAATTACCCCCAGATAGTTTCCATTTTCCACTAATCTGAATGTAGTACCAACCAGTTGTTATGTTACTTAGGGGTTACTGCTACCAATATGCAGTACTCTGCATATCTCACCGTTAAACTTCAGTTGCCATTTCTCAGCCTATCTGCCTAACATTTATAGATTGTGTTGTTGTAGCATACCATCATCATTACTGTCATCATCGTTAACCACCTTGTATCATCTGCAAACTTGGACATCAAACCTGATATGCCATCATCAATATAGAAAACAACAATGGGTCTAACCATTGTTAACACTAATCAACGAAGAGCAGTGCCCATTGATAACCACTCTCTGTCTTCTCCCATTCAACCATTCTTTTTATCCATAGTAGTAACTTGCCCTTAATGCCACACTGCTCTAATTTGTACAGCAGTCTTCTATGTGCAACAGTATCAAATGCTTTCCTGAAATTCAAGTATATGATAACAAAATTATTTTTTACATCCAGTTCCTTTGTGAATACATCGATCATAGTATCCAATCAAATTGGTCAGACAAGACTTCCCCTTAACAAACCCATGCTGTGTCTGAAGTATAATTGCAGCCCTTGTTTAGATGATCCTGCATTACTTCTTTAACAAGCGACTCCATTATTTTCCCTGGAACAGAACCAACAGGTCTGTGATTACTTGTGTCATCCTTCGCAAATTAAAGATACATTCACACATCTCCAGTCTGCAGTGGCAGTGACCTCCTTGAATCCAAGGATATTCTCATAATTATGGCTAAGGGTTTGCTTACTTCCTTCACTGTCTCCCTTACTATATCAATCCCAGGTGCCTTTCTTATGTTTAACTTCAACAATTTCTTTTCCACTTTCCTCTCAGTTATTACAAAATTATTTATCTCCCTGTTAGTTTGATAAATTTCTGCCTTCCACTTCCCTAAAGAATTCCTCATGTGTGAATGTAGATGCAAACTATTCATTTTACAACTACATTCACCCGAGCAGGATCATCAACAGTCAAACCATCAATATTATGTGGATTTGATTCATTCCCTTCCTTTAGCATATAAGTAAAAAAATCTTTGTTGTTTTTCTTTGCATCATTTGCCAAAGATTTCTCATAATCTGCCTTTGCTTGCCTAACCTCCTTTGTGACTTGACTACAGACTAGTTTATATCTACCATAAGCTTCTGTGTCGTCTGATAATTTATACGCATCCCATGCATTTTTCTTTTCTGCCATGAGGCTCATCAGTCAATCTGACATCAATTAAAATAAAAAAATATTTATTTTTGCAGAATAATTACATTCTGCAATTTTTCAGATAAAAAGTTGTAAAGTTTGTAAGTGTTGCTTGCTTCATATGGCATAAAAAGCTTAGTAGCATCTATGATTAATTCCTCAAATGTTTCCCATTTAGAATTGGCTAATGGTAACATCATTAACTGGTTTCTGCTGTATAGAATTTAATAACTGTCTGTGGAAGTTGATAGGTTGAATAAATTTAAGGAGGAACTGGACAGGCATTTGGAGGCAATGGTGTGATTTTTTTTTTTTTTTTTTGGCTGATGCTGCATAAGCTCATACACTTGCTTTCTTGCATCACATGCCACTGCTACTACTACTACTACCACCACTGTGGTTACCTTTACGAAAGCAAAAACCCTTCCCTTTACACTTGATGGCAGTTACATCTTTAAATAAATCCCATATCAATACACTGTCACCTATTGGTTCTTTTATCTGCAGATTCTTAATGCATGAATAATCACTGCTGATAATCAGTTCAAGGGTATTACTCTCTATGGTTGCCACTCTCTAACATGCTGCTGTAGTTTTTGACATTTGCTGTAAACTGCAGTTCATCATCATCATCATGAACTTGGTCTGGCTTAGGTCTTTTAAGACCTGTTCCGTTGTAGCTCTTCAAGGTGGTCTTGATCTCGCCATCGTTGTCTTGGTCATCCAACATCTCTTGCCTGTAGGTTTGTAGTTAAAGGCTAAATTTGGGATCCGGTCTGGGTTCATTCTTTTTATGTGGCTGATCCATTTTTCCTGATATCGTTTTATGTCATTTACTATGTTATCTACTTTTAATTTCTCGTGGGTATCTAAATTTCTTTGGTGGTCTAGTCTTGTAAAGCCTAATAATGGTCTTAAAAAATATCATTTGTGCTGCTTCTAGTTTGTGTGCATCTTTCTTATTTATGACCCAAGTCTCACAGCTGTAGAAGAGGGCTGGTTTTGAAGTGATGTTGTGCAGTCATAATTTTGTTTCAGCTGTCATTTGTTTTCCGAAGTGTAGTTTAATTGTTCCATTCATTTTATTATATTTTTGTAGTTTAGTGTGGATGTCTTTCCCTTCACTTGATATTAAATTTCCCAAATAGGTGAAGTCAGATATTTGTTCTATTATTTTATCATCAATAACAATTTTGACTCTTTGTATTTTTTTTCCACATAATCCCACTGATTTTGTTTTTGAGGTGGAGATTTTCATCTCGTACTTTTTACTTATTTTATTAAGTTCATTTGCTGCTATCTGTAGTTCATCTTCGGATTTTGCAATTATAACTTGATCATCAGCATATAATATAGTTTGGATTTTATTCCTGTTGTTCAACTGCATTCCATTGTTAATTGTTTGTTTCCATTCTTTAAGAATTTTATTGGTGTAGATATTGAATAAATCTGGTGATAGTCCACATCCTTGTTTGACTCCTTTATTGGTGTTAATTGGGTCTGATAGTTGGCCATTGGAATATTTTATACAGACTTTTGAGTTTTCATATAGGCTTTGGATTGCTTTCCGGAGTTAGGTTGGGAAAATTTCTTCACGTAGAATCTGCCAAAGTTTTTTTCCTGGTTTACATTGTCATATGCTTTTAACTTAACTGCAGTTCTGTAACCAATTATACTATGTAAATAAATAACTTATTATCTTAATCATTGTTATAATAGCTGATATGGGAATAAATTAAAATATATATTCTTTAAATAAAAAAATATTTATTTTTGCAGAATAATTACATTCTGCAATTTTTCAGATAAAAAGTTGTAAAGTTTGTAAGTGTTGCTTGCTTCATATGGCACAGTAAATTAAGCAAAGATGTCTTACTTGTTCAGCTGAAGTCATACATGTAGGAAGCAATGGAATTACCGGAAACATGTATTCTAATGGATAAATCATAGTAACAAAGGCCATCACACTCATTGATAATGCATTATAATCACGCGACTGCATCACAACCTATAAATAAATTTTTAAAGTTTAATTAGAGTACATACAAAATTTACATCAAGGGCGTTGTGTTTATATAAAGTGCATAAATGTGGAGAGAAACTAAATATATGAGAACAAATCTCAGCGGATAAATAACTATATT
Source organism: Mastigoproctus giganteus (assembly GCF_048544385.1). Lineage (NCBI taxonomy): Eukaryota > Metazoa > Arthropoda > Arachnida > Uropygi > Thelyphonidae > Mastigoproctus > Mastigoproctus giganteus. The sequence goes on from NC_143584.1 coordinate 219,693,505, forward strand.
CAGATAAATAAAATTGTGAAAATAGTACTAATTCACCATATAATACTTTGTTCATACTCATATTATGCCATCATACACCAACCGTATTAAAATAGTTTTATACTGTTTAAAATAATGCAATGACTAGATAGAACAAATAAAGTTTAATCGAATAAATAAACAATCACTATGTATAAAATAAAATATAATATTAAACTGCAAAATACTATTTACAATAAAATAAAATATATTTACAATAAAAATGAAATTAAAATACTAGATGATAAAAGCGCTAAAAATATACAGTAACTTTCAAAGGCATCTGCCTCCTTTTTCAACAGTAAAGTTTCATCGTACAGCACATCCTTAAATATCAGCAGGTTCACGGCTCTCAGCACATGGTTCCACAGGAGCATGGGCAGTATTTTCGTCATGTGTACTGGAACTGGAAATGGCTCGGGAGCGTGCCAGGCAGAACCGTTCATCATATCCAAGGATCACGGCCTCAAAGAGGGGATGAATACATATTTCCCTGTCTCTATTAATAGTACTCTTCCCGGAGGAACAGATCCGCAAGCTCTCGAGCCACTTGCGGTCCCAAAATCTATGTGCCCTGTCAACAATAACTGTCTCTCCGTCTGGAGAGATTTGATGGTGCTCCTCCCAGAAATGTTCTGCAACAGCAGACTTTCCATAATCGGCGGTACTTATTGCATTCATATGTTCCCCCAGACGATCTTTAAACCGATGCTTCGTTTCACCAACGTAACATTCTCCACAATCCAGGCATATAATCTCATAGACGACCCCACTTGTAAATTCTCTTGGTATGGGGTCTTTTACCTGTGACACAATTGTGTGCAACCTCCGCGCTGGAAGCTGTACACAGCGTGTCTGACATTCTCGTAACATGCGAGCTATGCGCTCCATTAGGCCTGAATAGTAGGGAGTGTATGCGGTGGCAACTGGTGTGAATGGTTCCCTTCGTTCCTGTTCCATTCCTTGGATATGTTTGTTTATGATCCTCTGGGAGTAGCCGCATTTACTGAGATCTGCTGAAGGGGAATAATTCTAAAATGCCTTTTGCTGTTCCAATGATCTGGCAAGAAACAACAAGTCACCTCAAAGGTTGTTATTTCTGCCTCACAAATACTAAGAGGTTTTCAAGGAAAAATAGATTTAAAATAAAATACCCCAACCTTCCGTCCACAATAAGACCAGTGCCACACACACACACAAACTCCCTATTCCTCCACCAAGTTGTGAATAAATCACTATTCCAGAAGAACAGCAAGAGTCACTAGAGCCCATACCTGTGCTCTCAACGTCTGCCAATTCTAGTTACAATTCTGAAAATGCCAAAACCCCACACTTAATTGAGCAAAGTGAACTTAATGATTTGGTTAGAGATTTAAATCTTCCAAAGCAACAGGCTGAGCTATTAGGATCTAGGTTGCAACAGCGGAATTTGCTGGCAAAAACCACGAGGATTTCTGTGTTTAGAAACTGAAATGAAAAGCTTGTGGGTTATTATCAAATGGAAGGTTCTCTTTGTGTCTGCAAAGATATAAACGAATTTATGGATGAACTAGGGTTTGAACATAATCCTGAAGAATGGAGATTATTCATCGATTCTTCTAAACTCAGTTTAAAGGCAGTTTTTCTATGCAATGATAATATCAAACCATCAGTCCCAGTGGCTCATTCAGTGGCTATGATAGCATATCATTGCTATTAAATGCCTTAAGCTATAAGAAATACTGTTGGAAAATCTGTGGAAATTTAAAAGCAATCGCTTTGTTGCTTGGACTACAGGGTGATTTTGCTAAGTATTGTTGTTGTTTCCTGTGTTTATGGGATAGTTGAGCAGTAACACATCATTATATTGTGAAGGAATGGCCCATCAGAGAAGAATGCGTTCCTGGTAAACTCATCATGAAATGGTGCTTCTCTTGCCTTTGCACATTAAGTTGGGTCTAATGAAAAATTTTGTAAAAGCACTGAAGAAAAATAGCGAAGGTTTCGAGTACTTAAAAAACCAGTTTCCAAAAATTAGTGATGCAAAGTTGAAGGAGGGTATATTCTTAGGCCCACAAAATAGATGGTTTTTAAAGGATGAAATCTTTGAAACTAAACTTAACACCACTAAAATAACTGCATGGAAATCCTTCAGAGCTGTTGTTAGCGGGTTTTTAAGGAATAAAAAAGTAGAGAGCTATAAACAGTTGATAGAAGAATTGTTGCATAACTATCAAAAGTTAGGATGCTGAATGTCACTGAAGATACACTTCCTACATTCGTACCTGGACTTCTTTCTGGACAACTTGGGATCTGTCAGTGATGAGCAGGGGGAACGATTCTACCAAGATATCCACACTATGGAGCAGAGGTATCAAGGACGATGGGATCCGGCAATGATGGGTGGCTATTATTGATAAGGGAGGACGATTCTGCTCATAAAAGTAAAAAAATAACTGTAAGTAGTACGATTTCCTATTTTTGCCTCCACTTTTGTGGGGTAATTGCTTACTTAAATCCAAATAGGTGTTTATAAAGTTTAAATATGTTCTTTTTTTATCCATTTGGAATGTTTACTGGTCGTCATTTCTATTTCAAGCAATTAATTTACAACAAAAGTAGTCAAGTACATTTAGATAAATAAAAATTCACAATTTTTGGAAAAAAGGAGCACGAAGCCATAACACGAAAACGTGCCGTGCTATGAACTTTCTACTGTCATTTTCATTTTCAGCACATGCGATTTAGTCAAAATCAGTCAATTTTGTACATGTTATTGAAAAAAAGGTTTAAAATTGTTGGCTAGTTATTAATGATATTGATGAAAGCATATCAAGTTTGCAGATGATACAAAGGTTGGCAGGGTGGTTATTGACAAGAATCAAGGCATATTATGTAGCAAAGCCTAGAAAGATTATGCAGATGGGCTAAGAAGTGGAAATGGAGGTTTAACACTGGCAAATGTGCAACAATTACTGCTGCATATGGGTAGCAGTAATCTCGGAATAACATACTAAGAATTAAGTTTATTAAGAATTTGCAGATAAAGGAACCACTAGGTGGCAGTGATCACTGTGTACTGATGTGGGATTTACTTAAAGATATAATTACCATCAGGGGTAAAGGAAAGGGTTTTTGCTTCTGTAAAAGTGAGTACAGTGGTCTCAGACAGTTTTTAAACTCTGTATAGCGGGATCAACTGGTGATGTTACCAACAGCAAATTCTAAGTGGGAAGCATTCGAGGAATTAATCGTGGAAGCTACTAAAAGTTTCATACCTATTAAGAAATATTGTTCACGGTTTAGGCCTAAATAGTTGTCAAATGAACTAATGAGACTCATGGCAGAAAAGAAAAATGCATGGGATGCATATAAATTATCAGGTGATGCAGAAGCCTATGGCAGATATAAGCTAGTCTGTAATTAAGTCACAAAGGAGGTTAGGCAGGCAAAGGCAGATTATGAGAAATCTTTGGCAAAGGATGCTAAGAAAAACAGCAAGGATTTCTTTACTTATATAAACTCTAAAAGGAAGGGGATAAATCTGATTGGTCCACTTGAAATCGATGGTTCGACTGTTGATAATCCTGCTCAGATAGCAAGCAAACTGAATGAGTATTTTGCATCTACTTTCACCATGAGGAGTTATTCAATGAGGGGAATGCCAGAAGTTTATCAAACTCTTACAGGCAGCTAAGTGATTTTTTTATAACTGAGTACAAAGTGGAGGAGAAATTGTTGAAGTTAACCAACAAAAAAGACCTGGGAGTAATTGTGCAGTCAGATATGAAGTTTTCTGAGAAATACAGTGTGTGTGAGTAATGGCAGTGTGCTACTGCAACAGGATCTAGAAAATTTGGGCAGATGAGCTGAGAAGTGGCAATTGAAGTTTAACATTGACAAATGCAAAGTGCAATCAGATTTTCAGTTTTCTGTGCAATACAGACAGGCTGCCATGGCAAATCATGGGGTTTTGTCAATGATATACAGGAATTTTGCTAGCAGGGAAAAGGTGGCGATTGTCCCTCTGTATAAGACAATAGTCAGGCCATGCCTTGAGTACTGCGTACATGTCTGGAGGCCTCATTTTAGGAAGGACGTAGATTTGCTTGAGCGTGTGTACAGAGAAGGGCAACAAAATTGGTGAGGGAAATGAAGGGATCCTCTTACCAAGAGAGGCTTAAATTCTTCAAATTGCAGCAGCTGGAGACTAGTCACCTGCGAGGTGATCTGATTGAGGTGTATAAGACCACGTCTTCCTTCACCGATGTTAATTCCAACGTAGTGAAAGCATCATATTTAGTGAATTTACATATTGCTAAGTGCAGAAAAGCTCACACTACTGGGGAAATATTGGTATTACCAGCAACCAAAAATATTGTAAAATGTATCTTGGGAGAAAAAGCAGCTAAACAAATTGATAATGTTTCATCAAATAATATGGTAAAATGCCAAATAGATGACATGGCATCTCAAGTAGAAGCCATTCTATTCGAAAGATTAAGAAAGAGCACATTTTATTCCCTGCAGATTGATGAAAGCGCAGATATCTCAAATTTGCCCCAATTGTTGGTTTATGTTAGATTTGAGCACGAAAATGAAATGCAGGAAGACATACTATTTTGCAAACCAATATGTGGAAAAGCAATGTCTGATGAAATATTTACTATAATTAATGATTACTGTAAGAGAAATGACATAAACTGGTGTAATTACCAAAATTAAGACAGTGGCACCAACATGTAAGTCTGTACACTGTGTAATTCATTGTGAAGCTTTAGCTGTGAAAAATATGCCATTTAATCTATCTAAAAAAGGTTCTAGATGAAGCAGTAAAGATAGTGAATTTTATAAAATCTCGAGCTCTTAATTCCTGATTATTTAACATTCTTTGCAACAAAATGGGGAGTGCTCATAAAAAACTCTTACTCCACACAGAGGTGAGGTGGCTTTCTCCGGGAAAGGCCCCTTATCATCTTTTCAAGTTGCACTCCGAAGTATATAATTTTCTTCAATCAGAAGATCCGAAAAAAGATAAATTTCTTGAATGAAAAGTGGTTATGCAGACTAAGTGGTTATTTAGCGTATATTTTTTCCCGACTGAATGACTTGAATCTGAGTTTGCAAGGAACAACTAGTACAGCATTATACAACTGAACTTAGTACTGAACAACTATACTGAACAACTATACAGTGTTTGATTTCAGTGATAAAATTAATGCTTTTAAAATAAAATTAAAACTAATGGAAGGACAGGTATTAAAAAACAATATGAGCATGTTATCTTCACTTCATGATTTTATTCAAGAAAATAACATATCTATGACCAAAAATATGACTGATGACATCCACGAACATATAAAATCTTTGCACACAAGCTTTAAAAAATATTTTCAGGAAGACTTTACAACACATAATTGGATTAGGAACCATTTCACATTCTTGAATGAGATCCCAGAAGATGTGATGTACAAGGAGTCATTCATAGATTTAGTGTATGATGGGGGCTTAATGGTGAAGTTTAATAGCTCAAACTTAAAAAATTTTGTCTATCTACCTGCCAAGAATATCCCCTACTTTCTAAGCAGGCACTGAAAGTTTTAATGCCATTTAATTCGACTTACTTGTGTGAGGCTGGATTTTCAGCAATGACTGTAATGAAAAATAAATATAGAACTATGATGAATATTGAATCAGATCTTCGACTGAGACACTAATCAATCCAGATATCTCTTCACTAGTAAAAGCGAAACAGATTCAGCCATCACATTAGATCTAGTAGCAAACAATGTTTTTTTTTTTTTGTGGAATATATAAATGCTTTGGAATCTGGTGTGTTTTCTTATCTTGATTTGCTTATCTTCTTTTCTTATTTGGATGTATTATATTGCTGGCTTTTGAAATTAAATAATTGCCTTCATTTGGAAAATTTATTATTTAAAGTAGATGTAATTCCCTCTGTAATTGTGGATTGTATGTAAATCTACATTTAAAAAGTTAAAAAAAAAAAAAAAAAAGTTATTAAAACAATTTTGTTTTTGTTATTAAAATTATAGTTTGTTAATAAAAAATTATAACTGTGCTCAATTAATGAGTTTAAATAATTTTATTTAAACCTTTTTTTAATCCTTTTTTAACTGTATTACTACTATAACCATTAGTGTTTAATTTAATATGTAGTAAATTTGATAGTTTTAAGGAATAATGAGAAAAATTAAAGTAAAGAGGAAAATGTTTAAACCACGTTATGTGAAAATATAAAAACCTCATTTATAAATTGTATTTTCTTAATTAATAAATATGTTTTTCTGTTTTTAGTAGAATAGCTTGGTTTTGCTTACCTAATTATTTATGTGACTTTTCAAAACAGACTTAAGTACTCATTAATTAACACACCGGTATATCGTAAGATACCAATATGGTTGACCGGTGCATGGGCTTATAAAGGTTGGGAACCTCTGGGCTATTGTATGTAGCCTTTTTTAACTAATTGAGCACTGGCAGGCTGTTGTTTTTATGTGCTGTAGCTAAGTACATAAGTACATGAGGTCACGGAGAGTCGTTTACAGGTAGTTGCGAAAAGTGACACAGGCAAGGAAGAGAGGTCAGGAGAAGGAGAAGCAGGAAGGGAGATGATTGAGATCGGTGACTGCCTGCTGTCATAGGCAGCTGCCGAGCTCGTGGACTATGAGAGGGTCAAAGATTGGATGTATGCAGGTGCCATTGATCGTATTCCTGGTGACAATGATGTGTGCAGATCCTGAAGTTGTGAGAGAAGCCTATGATTTTTGCATCCTTGAGTGTGATATCATGGCTCTCCTGCCAATAATGAGCAACTAGTTCTGAATGGGTAAAGTCAGCTTTAGTGATGGCGATCTGGTGGTCCCTCAGCCAGTCTTCCAAATGACAGATAACCTCCCCGATGTAGCTTGCGTTGCAGTCCCGGCACGGTATCATCATATATACTGGAGCCTAATGTGCCGCCTGGGCAAATATGCCCATATGCACATTTTTTAACTTAAAATTTTAAAAGAATAACATTGCCAAAATTGGCAATGCAGTCGCTAAAATTTTGATAAAATTCCTTATTTTAAAAACTCCAATAATATGATTTGCAAACGGTCGTTAGCCTATCACCACAGTATAATAAGTGAATATTACCTGTGGCTTTAGTTTCCGTCCCTTCCTCGGGGAGGACGACCACTACTATTAGAATGTTTGCCTTCTTCTAAAAACTTTTTCTATAAAATCATTAAAATTTTTAAAATTTTCCCTACTCTCAAAGAGAGTATAAAGGGCACTTTGATCCAAACCGAGAGCCACCTCAAGAATGGATTTAAAATCAGAATACTATGGACAATCAAGCATAACATGGAGTCCAGTTTCCCGTTCTCCACACGCACATAGCGCGGATTCTGTTAAGCCAAGCTCGCACAGCCGAGCACTCAGCCCATGCCCCGTAAACACAAAGCACGCTTTCAAGCCAAACTGCAACCAAAGTCTCTTCTTATAATTAATAAGTTCAATGGATGGAAGAAAATGATAAGTTTCACGTCCCTTATTAGAGTTCGTCCAGCGGTCCTGCCAAACTCCAATAAGTTCGTTCTCAATCCGTCTCCATTCGACCAGGTACAATCATCTATCCAGTATACCAGTGCCATTAGAGCATGAGCTAACGCCCAGAAGCTCTTTCTGGATGCCCCTTCTCAGGCAGTAAAAGACGCCAGAATGGACTACTAAAAGATCCACCTGCATTTTACCAGATATTACTTGTGCTGCATCCGTAGACACTGTGCAACACATCCGAGTCACACCTAAAAGAGCAAATCTTTGAGCCATTAATAATTGTCTCTTCACTGCTGAGTTCAAAGCTCTACTGCACCGAGCCCCGGCAGCATACATCAGTTTGTTATTTGTTATTTGGTTTTTTGGAGCATTGGCAACTAAGGCCATATTGCTCCGGGGATATGCGGTGGTCATTCCCTGACCTTTCCGCATCCTCTGTATTTGGTGGTGACGGGCTTGAACCCCGGTCTAATCAAGAAGCGTGTGCTACGCACTGCTGCTCCTTCCCACCTGGCTACGGAGGCGCCACACATACATCAGTATGGGGACGAATACACATTCGTATAGCATATTTAAAATTCAGATATTTGGCATGTTCAGTGAAGAACAATCGCTCTTCCAGTTACAAGCTGATATAGGTGATATAGTTGTACACGTTGGCACTAATGATATCAAGAGTAGGAGACCGGCAGAATTACTTAACAAGTACAGGTCACTGATGAAAAAAAGCCGTGAATTAGGGTTGAATTTTAAAGTGTCTGCAATTCTGCCCAGACACGATAAAAGGGAGTATATGATGAGAGTTTTGTCGATCAATTCGGCCCTGGAAAGATTGTGCAAGGCTCAAGGGATAGAATTTTTTTCAGCCTGGACTGTACTTGTTAACAGGAGAGACTGCTTCTACAGGGATGAGATACACTTAAATAGAAAGGGTGCAAGAATATTTGCTGATATTATCGAGGCAGTGTTGGGTGGGTCAGAAAACTGATAGCTTGGGGGGATACAAGGACTAATAGTTTAACAGTAGCCGTAGGCAGAGATGAAGGTAGTTCTTGCACAACTTCTATTAGAATAAGTAGCACCTGGAGCGAGGGGTGTTGGTGGTTTCAGGGACGGGTGGCAGTCATCGTGAAACAGGTGGGTATATGGGATGTGTTAGAGTAACTCAGAATAAGAATAGGTGCATGTATACTTGCATGTATACCAATGCTAAAAGTATAGTAAATAAATTTGATGAATTTGAAGTGTTGGTCAAGACATCAAAGGCGGATATTGTTGGGATATCAGAGACATGGTGTCACACTGATATAAGGAATGCCGAACTGGAATTTGGGGAGTACAATGTGTACAGAAAGGATAGACAGGATAGGAAGGGAGGAGGTGTTATGCTGTTAATTCAGAAAAACATAAAATCAAAAGAAGTGCATCCAGTTGATATAGATGAACAGTGCACTGTTGAGTCAGTTTGGTGTGACATAAGTACTGCGAAAGCAAAAATAAGAGTAGGAGTGTGTTATAGGCCTAATGACTCGAATGAGTACAATGAACAATTGTACAGAGAAATAGAGTGGGCTAGTAAATCGGAATGTCTTATAATGGGGGATATTAACTTCCCAGATATTGACTGGAACTTGTGGGTTGGGCACTCACACACTAGTCAGACTTTTGTGGATTTATTGGATGATTGTTTTCTGCAGCAGCATGTTCGAGAGGCAACCAGAGAAAGTAATATTCTTGATCTGGTTATCAGCAGTGATCATTCGTGTATTAAGAATTTGCAGATAAAGTAACCACTAGGTGGCAGTGATCACAGTGTACTGATGTGGGATTTGCTTAAGGATTTAATTACCATTAGGGGTAAAGGAAAGGGTTTTGCTTCCGTAAAGGGGAGTACAGTGGTCTCAGACAGTTTTTAAATTCTGTACAGTGGGATCAACTGACGATGTTACCAACAGTAAATTCTAAGTGGGAAGCATTCAAGGAATTAATCGTGAATGCTACTAAAAGTTTCATACCTATTAAGAAATATTGTTCAAGGTTTAGGCCTAAATGGTTGTCAAATGAACTAATGAGACTCGTAACAGAGAAGAAAAATGCATGGGATGCATATAAATGTATCAAGCGACTCAGAAGCCTATGGCATATATAAGCTAATCTGTAATCAGGTCACAAAGGAGGTTCGGCAGGCGAAGGCAGATTACAAGAAATCCTTGGCAAAAGATGCTAAGAAAAACAGCAAGGATTTCTTTACTTATATAAACTCTAAAAGGAAGGGGATGAATCTGATTGGTCCACTTGACAGCAATGGTTCGACTGTTGATGATCCTGCTCAGATAGCAAACAAACTGAATGAGTATTTTGCATCTACATTCACACGTGAGGAATTATTAAGGTTTGAAAATGGCAGAAGGTTATCAAATTGTAGCAGGATACTTAATGATTTTGTAATAACTGAGAGCAAAGTGGAAGAGAAACTGTTGAAGTTAAACGTACGAAAAGCACCTGGGGTGGATAGGATCTATCCAGTTATATTGTTTGTTGTTTGTTATTTGGTTTTTAGGAGCATTAGCAACTAAGGCCATATTGCTCCGGGATATGCGGTGGTCATTCCCTGACCTTTCCACATCCTCCATATTTAGTGGTAACGGGCTCGAACCCCGGTCTAATCAAGAAGCGTGTGCTACGCACTGCTGCTCCTTCCCAACTGACTACGGAGGCGCCATCCAGTTATATTAAAGGAGGCGGCAAAGCAACTAAGCAAACCCTTAGCCATAATTATGAGAGCATCCTTGGACTCAGGGGAGGTTCCCACGGACTGGAGATGTGCAAATGTATCCCCAATTCACAAAGGGGGATCGAAGGGTGACACAAGTAATTACAGACCAGTTAGTTTAACTTCTGTTCCGGGTAAGATAATGGAGTCGCTGGTTAAAGATGCATTGCAGGATCATCTAGACAAGACTGCAGAAACAATTCAGACACAGCATGGGTTTGTTAAGGGAAAGTCTTGTCTGACAAATTTGATAGGATATTATGATGTGGTTACAAAGGAACTGGATGCAAAAAATAATTTTGATATCATATATTTGGATTTCAGGAAAGCTTTTGACACCGTTGTGCATGGAAGACTATTGTACAAATTGGAGCAGAATGGTATTAAGGGTAAGTTGCTACAATGGATAAAAGGATGGTTAAGTGCGAGAAGACAGAGGGTGGTAATCAATGGGTGCTGCTCTTCTTGGACTAATGTTATTAGTGGAGTCCCACAGGGTTCGGTGTTGGGTTCACTGTTGTTTTGTATATTTATCAATGATATTGATGAAGGTATATCAGGCTTAGTGTCAAAGTTTGCAGATGATACAAAGGTTGGCAGGGTTGTTAATGACAGTAACGGCAGTGTGCTACTGCAACAGGATCTAGATAATTTGGGCAGATGGGCTAAGAAGTGGCAACTGAAGTTTAACCTTGACAAATGCAAAGTACTGCATATGGGTAGAAGTAACCCCAGAGAAACGTACCAACTGTGTGGTACTACACTTAAGGTGGTAGAAAATGAAAAAGACCTGGGAGTAATTGTGCAGGCAGATATGAAGTTTTCTGAGCAATGCAGACATGCTGCCAGGGCAGGTCATGGGGTTTTGTCGATGATATATAGGAATTTTGCTAGAAGGAAAAAGGAGGTGATTATGCTTCTGTATAAGGCAATGGTCAGGCCACACCTTGAGTACTGCGTACAAGTCTGGAGGCCTCATTTTAGGAAGGATGTAGATTTACTTGAGCGTGTACAGAGAAGGGCAACAAGATTGGTGAGGGGAATGAAGGGATCCTCTTATCAAGAGAGGCTTAAGTTCTGCAAATTGCAGTGGCTGGAGACTAGGCACCTGCGCGGTGATCTGATTGAGGTGTATAAGGCCTTGAATGGGTTCAGCACGATGAATTCTGCTGGGATCCTTCCTCTTGTTCAGATTACGAACCTAAGGGGGCATAAATTCAAATTAAGAAAGGACAGATGTAGAATAGATGTGCGGAAATTTGCCTTTAGCCAGCGGGTGGTTAATTGCTGGAACAAACTTCCGTCTGTCGTTGTGGAAGTTGATAAGTTGAATAAATTTAAGGAGGAACTGGACAGGCATTTGGAGGGAATGGTGTGATTTTTTTTTTTTTTTTTTTGGCTGATGCTGCATAAGCTCATACATTTGCTTTCTTTGCATCACATGCCACTACTACTACTACTACAACCCAAGGTATCTCACATTCTGCACATACCTGAGAGAGACATCTGCACTTCTTATTAATGGCGGCATCGTCAAGCTTAACTTACCTTTAAGGAGCATTGTAACAGTTTTGGAAGGTGACACACTTAATTTATGGAGCTTACTCCAATTTAGTAAGTCACCGAGGATTTCACAACCTATCTCCTCCAACTCCTTCCTGGAATTACCTTCAATTATGAAAACCAGGTCATCCGCATATGCTATGACATGGGAGTCTTCCATGCTATGCTCCAGAAATTCATCTAACACCTGTTCCAGACGTAGGGTCCCAGAATAGAGCCCTGTGGACATCCACGTTCAACTTTATACCTAATTTCTTCAAAGCTCGTTCTAACTATAATACTATGATCTGAGAAGTAGCTCTGCAAGGTCTTATATAAATTACCGGAACAGAGTGCAGTTCTAGCCCTGCGGAGGATACTACCCCACCACAAGGCATTGAACGCATCTCTGAAGTCCACGAACAACTCCAACACATATCGAGTCCTCGAACATTCCACATGATTCATTAGACATCTAATTGCATCCTCAGTAGAGGAACCTTTTTTGAATCCAAATTGCTTAGCAGAGCTCAAACCTAGAGCCTCATACCTGGGTATCAGTCTATAGCACAATAAATGCTCATAAACCTTCCTCAGGATGGGTAGAAGTGCTATTGGCCGATATGATGCAGGCTCATTCATGGGCTTTTCCGGGCTTTTCAGAATCACTCTCAAGACTGCAGTTCTCCAAGACTTAGGAAATGTTCCTTCCGCCAAGCATGCATTATACATACTCAGCAGAATATCGTTGTGCTTGGAGTAGAACTGCTTTATCACACGGGTCTCCAGGAAATCCAAACCAGGAGCCCTACCATCTTTCAACTAGTTGATTGCTGCCTTTAGCCCATCATTAGTGAAGGGACTCTCGATTTCCTGATTTATATACATATTATTCTCACTTACAACATTTTCTTGTATTTCTAAAATACTCCCTTCTCTAAGGAAAAAGGCATTTAAAATCTGATTTAGAGTCTGACTCCACGTCAAAGTCTCTTGCTGGTTCTCCCCCATAACGCTATGAGTGATATCAGCCACATAAATCTTATCCGTAATGACTTTGTATAGTGGATTCCAGGGATTTTCATTCCCCGTACTATTTACAAAGTCTCGCCATGCTAATATTCGAGATTTATTTATTTTATTCGAGTACTCTCGCCTGATACGGATATAACTCTCCATAATTTCTTCGAGCCCGTTGAAACATTTTCCTTGCAACACACACATTTCTTCTTAAAATATCTAACTCACTGTTCCAGCACGGAACTCTCCTGGCACATTTTCTTTTCCGCTTCACGGAACCTCAACAAGCACTTTGTAACATTTCTGTTACCACATCCACTTTCTTTTCAGCACTTAAATCTTCCCAATTAACTATAGTGTCCACCTGATTTTTAACAATTTTATCAAAATTGTCCCATCTGGCATTCTTTATCGAGTACCTACTGGTCTCCACCCATACACACTGGGCATCGCCCACCGTATACTCATATGATATACATCTATGGTCACTAGTTGTTACTTTGGCATGTACCTTCCAATTCCGCACTCTTGCTATTGAAGTACTGGAGCAGATCGTGACATCTATATAGGATTCACCAGCCACTGAGGAAAATGTTGGCAGCTGCGTCGGGTCATTTATCACATCCCAACCCTTAGAGGCCAGGAAGTCTTCTAGATCTAATCCTCTGTCATCAGACATTCCTGCACCCCACAGGATGGAACCAGCATTTGGGTCCGCAGCAATGGTAATAGATCTGGATCTCTACCTCATCTAAATACCTCAGATAAGGCTCTAAAACATCGTTATACTAGCAGTAGAGAGAAACCAAGTACAGGGCTCTGAAGGGGCCAACGATTTCACAACATATGCCAAACTTGTTGCATAGCGATGTAATCATTGTCAACCCCAAATTGGGGTTAGCATTAGCATTAGTAGAGGCATTTGATGCAAGAAAGCAAGCTTATGCAGCATCAAGCAAAAAAAAAAAAAAAAAAAAAAACCACTTCCACTTCACCCCTCTGTTCGTTCAAAATACCTGTCCAGCTGGGCCTTAAACTTATTTAGGCTATCAACCTCCACCACAAGGGATGGAAGTCTGTTCCACCAACCAACCACCCGCTGGCTAAAGGCAAATTTCCGCACGTCTATCCTACATCTGTCTTTCCTCAATTTGAATTTATGCCCTCTCAGGTGATTTTTCTGAGCTAGAGGAAGAATTCCATCAGCACTGAGCATGCTTAAACCATTCAAGGCTTTATACACCTCTATCAGATCACCTCGCTGGTGCCTAGTCTCCAGACACTGTAATTTGCAAAACTTAAGCCTTTCTTTGTAAGAGCACCCCTTTGTTCCATTCACTAATCTTGTTGCCCTTCTCTGTACTCGTTCCAGCAGCTCTACATCCTTCTTGAAATGAGGCCTCCAGACCTGTATACAGTACTCTAGGTGTGGCCTGACCATTGCCTTATACAATGGAATAATCACCTCCTTATCCCTGCTGGAAAAATTCCTGAATATCATTGACAATACTCCATGAGCTACTCTTGCAGCCCGTCTGCACTGCTCAGAGAACTTCATATCTGCCTGCACAACCACCCCCAAGTCCCTTTCATTCTCTACCACTGTCAGTGTAGTTCCACAGAGTTGATACGTTGCTCTGGGGTTGCTGTTTCCCATGTGTAGTACTTTACATTTGTCAATGTTAAACTTCATTTGCCACCTCTCAGCCCATCTGCTCAACCTTTCCAGATCCTGTTGCAGCAGCATAGTGTCAGTAGTGTCCTTGACAACCCTGCCAACCTTTGTATCGTCTGCAAACTTGGACATTAAGCTTGATATACCATCATCAATATCATTTATAAATACAGAAAACAATAATGGACCCAACACTGAGCCCTGAGGGACTCCACTAATAACATTAGTCCATGATGAGCAGTGTCCATTGACTACCCCTCTCTGTCTTCTCCCCCTCAACCACCCCTTTATCCATAGCAGCAATTTGCCTCCAATGTCACACTGCTCCAATTTGTGTAGCAGTCTTCCATGTGCAACAGTATCAAAAGCCTTTCTAAGATCTAAGTATATAATATCAAAGTTATTCCCTGCATCCAGTTCTTTTGTGACTGCATCATAGTATCCAATCAAGTTGGTCAGGCAAGACTTCCCCTTAACAAAACCATGCTGTGTCTGAGCTATAACTGAAGTCTTGTCTAAATGATCCTGCAGTGCTTCTTTAACCAGTGCCTCCATTAATTTTCCTGGAACAGAAGTTAAGCTCACAGGTCTATAATTACTTGTGTCAGCCTTTGATCCTCCTTTGTGAATTGGGGTCACATTTGCACATTTCCAGTCTATGGGTACCTCCCCTGAGTCCAAGGAAGCTCTCATAATTATGGCTAAGGGTTTGCTTACTTCCTTTGCTGCCTCCTTTAATATAACTGGATAGATCCCATCCACCCCGGGTGCCTTTCTTGTGTTTATCTTCAACAGTTTCTCCTCCACTTTACTCCCAGTTATTTCAAGATTCTGTAGCTTACTGCTAGAGTTGAATACACCTCTGGCATTCCCCTTGCTGAATGACTCCTCATGTGTGAATGTCGATGCAAAATATTCATTTAGTTTGTTAGCTACCTGAGCAGGATCATCAACAGTTGACCCATCAATATCAAGTGGACCAATCTGATTTATCCCCTTCCTTCTAGAGTTTACATAAGTAAAGAACTCTTTGCTGTTTTTCTTTGCATCCCTTGCCAAGGATTTCTCGTAATCTGCCTTCGCCTGCCTAACCTCCTTTGTAACTTGGTTGCATATCAACTTGTATCTAAGTTACAAAGGAGGTTAGGCAGGCGAAGGCAGATTACGAGAAATCCTTGGCAAGGGATGCAAAGAAAAACAGCAAAGAGTTCTTTACTTATGTAAACTCTAGAAGGAAGGGGATGAATCAGATTGGTCCACTTGATATTGATGGGTCAACTGTTGATGATCCTGCTCAGGTAGCTAACAAACTAAATTAATATTTTGACAACCACTATGGCTGCATATGGTTCATCTCCACTCTCCATAACCCTATATGTACTCGGATAACCCCTTACCCTGCCTAAGTATGAGTAAGGTTCTTGAACCAGCACTACATCATATGCCTTGTCTTCCGCTTCCTTCACCAACTGTGAAGCTACATCTTTAGACCTTTGCACATTCAATTGAACTATTTTAAGCAAAAGTAGACAATCACGATCCATAATCTATTCTTTTTTTATTTAGCTCCAAAGCTTTTTGGTACTCCGGACAAGTCCTGTCTACAGCCGAATGCTCATTGGAATTATGTTGTCTCCAACAATTAATACATTTAGTGGCCTCATGTACTGTAGAACAATCCTTAAAGGAATGTCCTTTAACAGAACAGTGACCACAATATACATCATTCTTGCAAAACTTTGCAACATGCCCAAAGGTCATGCATTTTTAACATTGAGTAACGGTGACAATGTCCCGCACCCTGCATGAAGACCAGTTTACATATACCCTGCCAAATGACAACAATTTACTATGAACAACTCCTGGAACTCGAATGATCCAGTTGTTCACATTCTTGGATTTTGCTTTATTGATGGACACTATATTGCAATTTTCTTGAAAGACTTTCTTATCAATTCCATACTCTTTCAAATTCTTCACCCACAATTCCTCTAGCATCAAGTTTTTATCTACATCCAAATCCACATCGAAGATTAAACGTTTAGGATTCTGTTTTTGAAATTTATTCATACTCATTCCTAATTCCTGAAATTTAGCAAATTTCAGAATCTGTTCCATGTCCTTATCAGAATCTGTTTCGATAATCACTCTTTTATCCTTAATAGCTCGAACACTTCTTACTTTCACACTTGACAAAACAGGTCTAACTTGCTTCAGAAGATCAACCTTCATCTCGTCACTACTTTGATACCGATCACTCTTAGATGTTATAACTGCTACTCGTGTCTTAATCACAGAAGACTTCTCTTCTGCAACAATAGCATATGGCAATTTATTTAACCTAAGTTCAACTTCTTTAACACCTAAGACTATTTTCCACTTCAAGTTTATTATAGGCTTCTTCCAATTCATCCCATAGTTCTAAAATTTTTATGCAAGAATTTCCTGGTATCTTATTATCATCATCACATAATATTCTTCTTAACTTAATTCTCGCTTTCTTTACAGGACTTAATTTCGTGAGAAGATCTTCATCTTCAGAACTATCTGAATCTTCAACTTGTGACTCAGGTAGAGGATCTTTCAACTTTTTCATTTTTACCTGTGGGGAAACCACCCCCACAGGTTCTATATGAACAGGAACTGCCTTATCCTTTTTAGATTCTGACTTCTTGTGCTTTTTCTTTTTCTTGGATTTATCCTTAATCTCACGAATCTTCTTTTTATCCATTTCAATCTGAGTAGATTTCTTATCTTTAGCAACTTGATCTGCTAGAGTTAGTAGGCCTTCATGAATTTCATACACTTCACTCTCAGAAAATTCACTAAACGAGTCCTTACGATCTTTCAACAAGGACTCCTCACTTTTATCTTCCTCTGAAACATTAATCGTTCAAAAGTGAACAAAATATTAGTGATAATAATCTTGAAGTCAAACTCTAAACCAGAGGACTTCAATAACACAAATATTAGTAAACGAAATTCAAATAATCTAACTTGAATTATTTAAAATGAGTTCCCCCTGCTCAAGTTAAACGAGCAGGGGTCCCAGGAACCTAAGAACAAACAATAAGGGCACAGAAATGCTCTTATAATATTTTCAAAACAAAAGGTTTAACAAACGGCCCTCTGTACCAGTCACCGAGAAACCCCTAGCCGCCCGCCCCAGATGCCGGGGACATAGGGTAGCTAACAGGTCTCGTGGCTCGTACGAGTGCGAACAAAAATTAGCAACACAAAGAAAATCAAACTCCAAATTTTAACCAAAATTTAGCAGTGATCACTAATTGTAAGCACAAATTGTTCCCCAGATTAGCCCCAGTATAGGGTAAAATCATTTACCCTATACCGTCCTGGCACGGTATAGGGTAAATGATCCCGCTCCGCTTCAGAGGGGGGTATGTCGATTGGAGTTTCGTTCCGGGTGTTTGAGCGATGCAGATATTGTAGCTGTGAAGGATTCTGGTTATGCCGTGTGCTAGAGCAGGGTAAAATGGGATGCGGGCCATGCCTGTGAAACCAGAAGTGTCAGGTGTCTGATGAAGAGTATCAGGTGCTGTAACAGCGTGATGTCCGTAGTTCCCAG
The DNA here is from genome assembly GCF_048544385.1 of Mastigoproctus giganteus. NCBI lineage: Eukaryota > Metazoa > Arthropoda > Arachnida > Uropygi > Thelyphonidae > Mastigoproctus > Mastigoproctus giganteus. The sequence continues at coordinate 219,711,664 of NC_143584.1, forward strand.
TAGTTGAGGGTCTGCTCAGGGTAGCCGCATTTTCTGAGGTCCAACTTGACCCTATGTATTTCTTCGCGTGTGCTGGTAGCATTGGAGCAATGCGTCCAAGCCCTGTTCATTAGTGAACGGGTAATGCTATGATGTTGTGCATTGGAATGACAGGAACGGTAGTTGGTGTATTGTCCGGCACATGTGGATTTCCCATATACTGACATTGTGACCTGTGAACCCTCTCTTTAACCACACGTCTAAGAATGGAAGGGCCTGGTCCTTCTCGGTTTCAATTGTGAATTTTAAAAAATGTGATTTGCTGTTGAGATAGCCTAGAAATGTCATCTTGCAGCCTCAGAAGAGGCTAGTGAGAATATCATCCATATATCTATGCCAGAGAGTGATGGGGTGGGGATTAGAAAGGGAATCTGTTTCGAACTCTTCCATGACCAGGTTTACCAGGTGAGGACTGATGGGAGAACCTATGGCAAGGCCTCAGTTTGTTTATATTCAGTGCTTTCGAACATGAAGATGGAATGGTTGAGGCATAGCTGTGTTGCTTCACAGATATCTGATATGGAAAGTTTAGTCCCCTCCTCTGTGAACTCGCATACTTACGTACTCGAAGGTCAGCTACAACATATAAAAATAACCGCTTGCCAGTGCTCAATTAGTTGAAAAAGGCTACATACAGCAGCCGAAAGCTTCTATGTATGTTCTGTATTTGCTAAATTTAATACGTTATCTCCTAAATATCTGTGCCTAGTGTCAGTTTATGTGTCACTGTGTTTACTCTTTCACTTACAAATTAAGTTCTTTTCACTTGATCAGTGCAAGCAAGAAATCACTATGCAAATGATTATACTTATTGTCAGCACTGGAAATTATATCAGAACCATTAAAAAGGTCACAGGTCTTTGATAATTCCACTTAAATAATTGACTCAGTAAGCTAGTCACCAATCTGATTCTGTTCACCATTGGCATAATTTGATGTCAGAAACTTCTCATTTCCCTCCGATAAATTAGGTGAATTTAGAATAGTGCAGTTACAGGATTTACAAATTTGACTAGAGTTTGTTACACATAGTCCACAATACGCCTTATTACAAATAAAGCAAAAACATTATCTGCATCAGATCTCAAGCAGTCATAACATTTTGCCCATCTTTCAGATTTCTTCATCTGATCATAGTTTTGGGATTGTTAGAATGATGAACTTCATTTTTCGACAGGTTTACTTTAGTGACAAAATAGTTATCAGAGCTTACATTAGGATTACCATTAACTTTATTAACGACTGTAGATCATGAACTGTTAACTTTTCAGTATCACTGCCACCATTAGAAGAGTAATACAGCTTAGCTGTATCTAGCGATGCTGCCATCTTGTGAAAAGAACACAATATTTAACTTTTAAATTACAATGGAAAAGTCAAATATTGTTCAAAATGCACTCCAGTAATTAGATAATTAATGCATATCTGCATATCTGCTTTCAAATTCTTAAGCAGGACTGCTCAATGGGTTTTGCTTGAAACTCGCCTCCTCAAAAAGATCATTCAACATAACCCTAAAAAGAGAACTATTAAACTCCCACACATTTCTAAAATAGTAATGGTATATCATTATTAACTAGTTAATGTTCTCATAATAGTATGTGACATCTGTAATTTGTTATAAAACTGCCCTGTTTCATTCATACACTGCCATTAATTAATATAGCAAAATTTTAAATAAAATAGATTTAAAGCTTTCTGCCAATTTCTACACCTCATACAATATGAAATATAATCTTTTGCTGAGCATTTGCTGTCTTACTAATAACTAATCTTTAATAATAACTAAATTACTTAATCTTTCTATCAACTGATATATAATGATACTCTCTTATGGATGCTAATTAGAATTTTGAATAATTAAATAAAAAAAAATTAATGCATTTTAAAAATACTAATACCCAGGCCAACGTCCCTAGGGTTCTTTTGGAATACCCACCTGCTCTCTTTTATTATCATACATACACTGAGTGGCCAGTTTATTTGGTACACTGACCTAATAGTTACAGCACTTCCTTTAAGCTTCAGAACAGCTTTAAGTCATCAGGACATAGGCACCAGAATGTGCCAAAAGCATTCTGAAGAAGTGCTAGCCAATGTAGATTATCACAATGAAAACAGCTCATTCCACTTCATCTCACAGATGTTCAACAGGGTTGAGATCCTGTGATTGAGCAGGCCAATGAAGTATGGTAGTGTCATCTTCACACTCTTGGAACCATTCCTGAATAATCTCTGCCCCATGACAGAGAACATTATCCTAACCAGAAGTAACTATTACTAGATGGCAACGTTCAAATAAGCTACAGTATTCATATGTTGATATGCATTCCACAAAGCCATTCCCCATGCCAAGCCATTTCCACCACCAACCTAGTGTTAACACCCCAGCACAATGGGTCCATTGATACTACTGCAGGTACTGAGCAACTGAAATGCATAGAACCAGTACTGTGTTTCTGTACACACTGTACCTGTAGCTATTTGTTTTTAGCTAAGAAGAGTGGAACCCAAATTGCACTATATTGTGCTGTCATTTGGCTGATTGTGGTCCATCTGTCAGACTGTAAAAAAAAATTCACCCACCGTCAGCATCTCACATGAAGTTGTAATTCTAACCACAAGCTTATCATTGAATGTATTTTCTGGTGGTTGGGACATTCTCAGTATTATCTACACTCTGTTGTGGATGAAAACCCCAGCAGTGTATCAGTGTCTATTATACTTGCACCAACTATCATACTGCACACAAAGTGACTCAGGTGATGCAACTGACCCATTCACTTGCTGAACTGCACACGCACGCACACTATCTGACTACCTTTGTTATATAGCATAGTAAGGATACTCTGAAGGAGTGATCAATTCCCTGGATGGTGGGTATACTGAATAAACTGGCCACTCATATATAACTCCTAGAAACTCTGAGCACAATTTGGGAGAGTAAAAATTTATGGCAACTGGATATCCTGATCAAGAATTTCTAAACGAAGATAAACAGTTTTATAAAATGGGTTGCTAGAAAATCAGTATATGTGCATGTGTGTATGCACACATACAAACACACACATGTAGGTCAACTTGTGCTGAAATGCATTTTAAAATGTATCAAAATAAAGATTTCACTGAAGAAAATCAAATATTATTTACTGACCTTATGTTCCAGAAGAATACAAGTCAAAACCTTTATGCAAGTATCAACACCTAGAAGTTCTAAAGGCAAATGAAGAGGAAAATCAACCAATGAAAATCTTGTATGATCTGGGAGAGCAAAGGTTAAAGGCGGCTGGATATCTCGATGAAGAATTTCCACCTAGAGATAGAGGTTTTATAAAATGTTATACTTCTGCATACAAAAATTACACACTATATATTATTCATAATGAAACATTAAATAGTGTAACATCCATAAACTGGCAACCTCAAGACCTGGAGACTGCCAGTTATACTTGCACCAACTATCATACTTCACATGTTGATATGCATTCCACAAAGCCATTCCCCATGCCAAGCTATTTCCACCATCAACCTAGTGTTAACACCCAGCACAATGGGTCCATTGGTACTACTGCAGGTATGGAGCAACTGAAATGCATAGAACCAGTACTGTGTTTCTGTACACACTGTACCTATTTTTGGGTTTTTTTTGGTTTTTGGATAATAATTCTAAACAAGCAAGAACTATCAAAATAGATGTCAAATTCTGAATCTTTGTAAATGAAAAATACTTTGCCAGCCTAGCCACCTGCTTTTTTGCCAATTTATCTCTTTATTATATATTCTTATTTATTCTTTTATCCTCTTGGACTGTTTGCCAAAATCTGATAATGAGAAACTCATGCACAATGAACTGATAATGAGAAACTCATGCACAATGAAGTTACTGAAGCAATTTCCTACAAATTTTGGTAATGTTCCATTAATAATAATAATAATAATAAATAAATAAAATATAAAGAATAAAAACTAAACAGCAGGCAAATAATGCATGTAATATATTTTGGACAGCCCAAAAGAGAGGAGATGCCCTGTATACAGGAATAAATAAAATCCATGATTGATGTGGTACACAGTAGGAAAGTGTTATAAGAGTAATACAGGTTATACAGAAATAAAGATTTTTTTTTTTTAACTGATGGAGCAAAAACCTCGTCTACTTACATCTTCAAACATCCTTACATCCCATTTTCAAAACAGGCTGGCTGCTTAGAATAGACCTTAATAATGTGAAAAGGCTTGTCATAATTAAAAGGTGTCTCTTGTCCTTTTTCGGATTATTTGAAAACATAAATCCTCAAGTGTGGGCTGGAACACCAGCATATACAATCAGATTAGTTACTGTGCTGAGTACTAGATTCTTAAGTATTGTAACCTTAAATCTGGTTTTCCTTATACAAAATCAAGATCAATGAGTGTCAAATCTGGCATTATAATTTTTTGAAGTACAATTGGAGAATTGTAGCATTCAAATCTATGATAGATATTCTAAATGGAAGAGATGATTTTTCTGTGTTCTCCATTTAACAGGATCAAGAGGTTTGACCCTTTTTTATTTTAATGGTAGGCTCACAAAGGTTTCACTCTGCATTAGTTTTACACCTCTACTGGAATATGCTAGTCCAGTATGGTCATGCAATTATATAACCCATAATTCAGAAACATGATTTAGGATTTCTTGTATTAAAGGGCAAAACTTTTAATGAGATATAATGAAATAATTCTATTTTTAAGCAGGTCATGTTTCCTTAATGATTTTTTGCATAAATTTTAATCAGTGCACCTATCTTCTTCTACTTCAATTATTTTTTGATAAATTAAAATATAATTAAACTTATGATAGCCATCTGGCAATTTCATTAAGTGTTTTAATAATTTAGCTTACATATTTTATAATTTAGAAACATGGGTTGATGAATTTGAGGTATTGCTCAAAACATCGAAGGCAGATATTGTTGGGATATCAGAGACGTGGTGTCACACAGATATAAGGGATGCAGAACTGCAATTTGGGGAGTACAACGTCTACAGAAAGGATAGACAGGATAGGAAGGGGGGAGGGGTTATGCTATTAGTTAAGAAACACATAAAAACCAAGGAAGTGAAGCCAGTTGACATCGCTGGACAGTGCAGTGTGGAGTCAGTTTGGTGTGACATAAACATTGGGAGATCAAAATTGAGAGTAGGAGTGTACTATAGGCCTAATGACTCTGATGAGTATAATAAGGAACTGTACAGGGAAATAGAGTGGGACAGTAAATCAGAGTGTCTTATAATGGGAGATTTTAATTTCCCAGATATTGACTGGAATTTGGGGGCTGGTTACTCGCACACTAGCAGGGCTTTTGTGGATTTATTGGATGATTGTTTTCTACATCAGCATGTTCGTGAGGCAACTAGAGGGAGTAATACTCTTGATTTGATTATCAGCAGTGATTCTTTATGCATTAAGAATCTGCAGATAAATGAACCACTAGGTGGCAGTGATCACAGTGTGCTGAAGTGGGATTTACTCAAAGAGGTAACTACCATTAGGGGTAAAGGGAAGGGTTATTGCTTCCGTAAAGGCGACTATGATGGACTGAGACAGTATTTAAATTCTATACAGTGGGACCAACTGATGATGTTACCAACAGCAAATTCAAAATGGGAAGCATTCAAGGAACTTATCTTGGAAGCTACTAGGCTTTACATACCAACTAAGAAATATTGTTCAAGGTTTAGGCCAAAATGGATGTCAGATGAACTAATGAGGCATATGGCAGAGAAGAAAAATGCATGGGATACATACAAATTAACACATGACACAGAAGCCTATGATAGATACAAGTTGATATGCAACCAAGTTACAAAGGAGGTTAGGCAGGCGAAGGCAGATTACGAGAAATCCTTGGCAAGGGATGCAAAGAAAAACAGCAAAGAGTTCTTTACTTATGTAAACTCTAGAAGGAAGGGGATGAATCAGATTGGTCCACTTGATATTGATGGGTCAAGTGTTGATGATCCTGCTCAGGTAGCTAACAAACTAAATGAATATTTTGCATCGACATTCACACATGAGGAGTTATTCAGCGAGGGGAATGCCAGAGGTGTATTCAACTCTAGCAGTAGGCTACAGAATCTTGAAATAACTGGGAGTAAAGTGACGAGGGTGAGGGGAGGACGAGGTTGCCGGTGCGGACATGCCTTTCTGCTGCTCTTCGAACAGAGAAGTTTTTTCTGATTTATTTTCTGCTTTATTAGTTTAAATTGACATATTAACTTATTTTCTAGAGTAGCTTTATATTCCTATTAGGGTACTTAAGTTTAAAGTAACTTAGATAGAGATTTTGTAGGTATTACTTAGTATCGGAAAGGGTATCAAATACACGTGTTTAACGTTCATAAATATCCGCCATTGTTACGGGAAAATTAATCAGTAAAATCTATTAATCTTGTCGAACTTCATTGGCAATTAAATTGTACTTTTAACTATACATATAACCACTTAGGTTACGTAACATAAATAATTAGTAAAAACAAATAATTAATACATAACTTGATACGAAAGTTATATAAAGGGATTTCGTAGATAACACTCGTTACTGAAACATAAATATTTCGTAGATAACACTCGTTACTGAAACGTAAATATTTCGTAGATAACACTCGTTACTGAAACGTAAATATTTCGTAGATAACATTCGTTACTGAAACATAAATATTTCGTAGATAATACTCGTTACTGAAACATAAATATAGCGTTATAACTGTGCTTGGATACAAGTTTAGGATTTAATTTTGTACAGAAATTGAAATTTTATTGAAAGTAAATCTAAATCATGACTCAAACCAGAGCAGCAAAGCAAAGGGCTCAAGCTAATGGGAATGCTGTGGCCCAGGGGAGAACTGAGGGGGGCAGTTGTCCTCTGAATCACAGCCTTTTAAAATGCACTATTTGCTTGATGTTTGCGGAGCAGTCAAGTATGGGACATGATACTTCCATGGGGGATGTCTTTGTATGTGTGCAATGCAAGAAGTGTAAGGAGATAAGGCGACAACTCAGCGTTGTTATGGGCCTATATGAGAGCTTGAAGGACAGGGTGGATGCCCTCGAAGGATTACAAGTGAGGGGCCCATCAAGCTCTCACCTGCCCACACCAATGCCAGAGCTTGCACTTGGTCATCGCGCAACACAGCGGCAACCCCCAAGGCAGAATGCGCTGGTCCCAAAGGAACTAGTAGTTGTTGGTGACTCTCTTGTCAGGGAAATGGGAAAAATGCTTTGTAAAAAGGATAGGTGGAACAGGACCAGGGTATGTCTGCCAGGGGCAAAGGTTGATGACGTTGTAGAGCGGATATCATCTTTTAAGGGCACAAAAGGTGATATAGTTGTACACGTTGGCACCGATGATATTAAGAGTAGGAGACCGGCGGAATTCTTGACAATTACAGGTCACTGATGAAAAAAAGCCGTGAATTAGGGTTGAAATTGAAAGTGTCTGCAATTCTGCCCAGACACGATAGGAGGGAGTATATGATGAGAGCCCTGTCAATCAATTCAGCCCTGGAAAGATTGTGCAGGGCTCAAGGGGTAGAATTTTTTTCAGCCTGGTCTGTACTTGTTAACAGGAGAGACTGCTTCTACAGGGATGGGATACACTTAAATAGAAAGGGTGCAAGAATGTTTGCTGATGCTATCGAGGCAGTGTTAGGTGGTCGGAAAACTGCTAGATTGGGGGGATACAAGGACTAATAGATTAACAGTAGCCACTGGCAGAGGTGAAAGTCATTCTTGCACTGCTTCTATTGGAATGAGCCGCAGCCTGGAAAATAAGATGCAGGATATTTCAGAGACTGCTGGGAATCATTGGGGTACAAGTAAACACATGGGTTGTGTTAGGGTAGCTAAGAAAAAGAACAGGTGCATGTATACTTGTGTGTACACCAATGCTAGGAGTTTAGTAAATAAATTTGATGAATTTGAGGTATTGCTCAAAACATCAAAGGCAGATATTGTGGGGATTTCAGAGACGTGGTGTCACACAGATATAAGGAATACAGAACTGGAATTTGGGGAGTACAATGTCTACAGAAAGGATAGACAGGATAGGAAGGGAGGAGGGGTTATGCTATTAGTTAAAAAACACTTGAGGTATTGCTCAAAACATCAAAGGCAGATATTGTTGGGATATCAAAGACGTGGCGTCACACAGATATAAGGAATGCAGAACTGGAATTTGGGGAGTACAATGTGTATAGAAAGGATAGACAGGACAGGAGGGGAGGAGGGGTTATGCTATTAGTTAAAAAACACATAAAATCCAAGGAAGTGAAGCCAGTCGACATTGATGGACAGTGCAGTGTCGAGTCAGTTTGGTGTGACATAAGCATAGGTAAATCAAAATTGAGATTAGGAGTGTGCTATAGGCCTAATGACTCTGATGAGTATAATAAGATACTGTACAGGGAAATAGAATGGGCCAGTAAATCAGAGAGTCTTATAATGGGGGATTTTAATTTCCCAGATATTGACTGGAATTTGTGGGTTGGTCACTCACACACTAGCAGGGCTTTTGTGGATTTATTGGATGATTGTTTTCTACACCAGCATGTTCGGGAGGCAACTAGAGGGAGTAATACTCTTGATCTGATTATCAGTAGTGATTCTTCATGCATCAGGAATCTGCAGATAAAGGAACCACTGGGTGGCAGTGATCACAGTGTGCTGAAGTGGGATTTACTCAAGGAGGTAACTACCATCAGAGGCAAAGGGAAGGGTTTTTGCTTTCGTAAAGGCGACTATGATGGTCTGAGACAGTATTTAAATTCTATACAGTGGGACCAACTGATGATGTTACCAACAGCAAATTCAAAATGGGAATCATTCAAGGAACTAATCTTGGAAGCTACCAGGCTTTACATACCAACCAAGAAATATTGTTCAAGGTTCAGGCCTAAATGGTTGTCAGAGGAACTAATGAGACATATGGAAGAGAAGAAAAATGCATGGGATACATACAAATTAATGGGTGACATGGAAGCCTATGATAGATATAAGTTGGTCTGTAACCAAGTCACAAAGGAGATTAGGCAGGCAAAGGCAGATTATGAGAAATCCTTGGCAAAGGACGCAAAGAAAAACAGAAAAGAGTTCTTTACCTATTTAAACTCAAGACGGAAAGGGATGAATCAGATTGGTCCACTGGATGTTGATGGTTCAACAGTTGAGGATCCTGCTCAGGTGGCTAACAATCTAAACGAGTATTTTGCATCTACATTCACACATGAGGAGTTATTCAGGAAGGGGAATGTCGTAGGTGAAGTAAACATTGGCAGTGAGCTAGATTATTTTCTAATAACTGAGGGGAAAGTGGAGGAGAAATTGCTGAGAATAAACATAAAAAAGGCACCAGGGGTGGATGGGATCTATCCAGTTATATTAAAGGAGGGAGCAAAGGAAGTAAGCAAACCCCTAGCCATAATTATGAGAGCTTCTTTGGACTCAGGGGAGGTACCCATGGACTGGAGATGTGCAAATGTAACCCCAATTCACAAAGGAGGATCAAAGGCTGACACAAGTAATTACAGACCTGTTAGTTTAACTTCGGTTCCAGGAAAATTAATGGAGGCACTGGTTAAAGAAGCACTGCAGGATCATCTGGACAAGAATTCAGTTATAGCTCAGACACAGCATGGTTTTGTTAAGGGCAGGTCTTGTCTGACCAATTTGATTGGATACTATGATGTAGTCACAAAAGAACTGGATGCAGGGAATAACTTTGATATTATATATTTGGATCTTAGAAAGGCTTTTGATACTGTTGCGCATGGAAGACTGCTGCACAAATTGGAGAAGTGTGGCATTGGAGGCAAATTGCTGCTATGGATAAAGGGATGGTTGAGTGGCAGAAGACAGAGAGTGGTAATCAATGGACACTGCTCAACGTGGACTAATGTTATTAGTGAAGTTCCTCAGGGTTCAGTGTTGGGTCCATTGTTGTTTTCTGTATTTATAAATGATATTGATGATGGTGTATCGGGCTTAATGTCCTAGTTTGCAGATGATACCAAGGTTGGCAGGGTTGTTAAGGACACTACTGATACTATGCTGCTGCAACAGGATCTGGAAAGGTTGAGCAGATGGGCTGAGAGGTGGCAAATGAAGTTTAACATTGACAAATGTAAAGTACTACATATGGGAAACAGTAACCCCAGATCAACGTATCAACTCTGTGGCACTACGCTGGCAGTGGTAGAGAATGAAAAGGACCTGGGGGTAATTGTGCAGGCAGATATGAAGTTCTCTGAGCAGTGCAGACGAGCTGCAAGAGTAGCTCATGGTGTCTTGTCAATGATATACAGGAATTTTTCTAGCAGGGATAAGGATGTGATTATTCCCTTGTATAAGGCATTGGTCAGGCCACACCTTGAGTACTGTATACAGGTCTGGAGGCCTCATTTCAAGAAGGATGTAGAGCTGCTCGAACGAGTACAGAGAAGGGCAACAAGATTAGTGAATGGAACAAAGGGTTGCTCTTACGAAGAAAGGCTTAAGTTTTGCAAATTACAGAGCCTGGAAACTAGGCATCGGCGAGGTGATCTGATAGAGGTGTATAAGGCTTTGAATGGCTTGAGCATGCTCAATGCCGATGGGATTCTTCCTCTTGCTCAGAATAATCACCTGAGAGGGCATAAATTCAAATTGAGGAAGGACGGATGTCGGATAGATGTGCGGAAATTTGCCTTTAGCCAGCGGGCAGTTGGTTTGTGGAATAGATTCCCATCGCTTGTTGTTGAAGTTGATAGCCTAAATAAATTTAAGGCTCAGCTGGACAGGTATTTCGAACGAACGGAGGGGTGAAATGGGATTAGTGTTTTTTTTTTTTTTTTTTTTTGGCTGATGCTGAATAAGCTTGCTTTCTTGCATCATATGCCTCTACTAATGCTAATGCTAATGCTAACACATAAAATCCAAGGAAGTGAAGCCAGTCGAAATCGCTGGACAGTGCAGTGTCGAGTCAGTTTGGTGTGACATAAGCATTGGGAGATCAAAATTGAGAGCAGGAGTGTGCTATAGGCCTAATGACTCTGATGAGTATAATAAGAAACTGTTCGGAGAAATAGAGTGGGGCAGTAAATCAGAGAGTCTTATAATGGGGGATTTTAATTTCCCAGATATTGACTGGAATTTGGGGGCTGGTCACTCACACAGTAGCAAAGCTTTTGTGGATTTATTGGATGATTGTTTTCTACATCAGCATGTTCGGGAGGCAACTAGAGGGAGTAATACTCTTGATTTGATTATCAGTAGTGATTCTTCATGCATTAAGAATCTGCAGATAAATGAACCACTTGGTGGCAGTGACCACAGTGTGCTGAAGTGGGAGTTACTCAAAGAGGTAACTACCATTAGGGGTAAAGGGAAGGGGTATTGCTTTCGTAAAGGCGACTACAATGGACTGAGACAGTATTTAAATTCTATACCGTGGAATCAACTGATGATATTGCCAACAGCAAATTCAAAATGGGAAGCATTCAAAGAACTTATCTTGGAAGCTACTAGGCTTTACATACCAACTAAGAAATATTGTTCAAGGTTTCGGCCTAAATGGATGTCAGATGAACTGATGAGGCATATGGCAGAAAAGAAAAATGCATGGGATACATACAAATTAACACGTGACACAGACGCCTATGATAGATACAAGTTGATCTGTAACCAAGTTACAAAGGAGGTTAGGCAGGCGAAGGCAGATTACGAGAGATCCTTGGCAAGGGATGCGAAGAAAAACAGCAAAGAGTTCTTTACTTATGTAAACTCTAGAAGGAAGGGGATGAATCAGATTGGTCCACTTGAGATCGATGGGTCAACTGTTGATGACCCTGCTCAGGTAGCTAACAAACTAAATGAATATTTTGCATCAACATTCACACATGAGGAGTTATTCAGCGAGGGGAATGCCAGAGGTGTATTCAACTCTAGCAGTAAGCTAGAGAATCTTGTAATAACTGAGAGCAAAGTGGAGGAGAAATTGTTGAAGATAAACACAAGAAAGGCACCTGGGGTGGATGGGATCTATCCAGTTATATTAAAGGAGGCAGCAAAGGAAGTAAGCAAACCCTTAGCCATAATTATGAGAGCTTCCTTGGACTCAGGGGAGGTACCCATGGACTGGAGCTGTGCAAATGTGATGCCAATTCACAAAAGGGGATCAAAGGCTGACACAAGTAATTATAGACCTGTGAGTTTAACTTCTGTTCCAGGAAAATTAATGGAGGCACTGGTTAAAGAAGCACTGCAGGATCATTTAGACAAGACTTCAGTTATAGCTAGGACACAGCATTGTTTTGTTAAGGGTAAGTCTTGCCTGACCAATTTGATTGGATACTATGATGCAGTCACAAAAGAACTGGATGCAGGGAATAACTTTGATATTATATACTTGGATCTTAGAAAGGCTTTTGATACTGTTGCACATGGAAGACTGCTGCACAAATGGGAGCAGTGTGGCATTGGAGGCAAATTGCTGCTATGGATAAAGGGGTGGTTGAGGGGGAGAAGACAGAGAGTGGTAATCAATGGACACTGCTCATCGTGGACTAATGTTATTAGTGGAGTCCCTCAGGGTTCAGTATTGGGTCCTTTATTGTTTTCTGTATTTATAAATGATATTGATGATGGTATATCAGGCTTAAAGTCCAAGTTTGCAGACGATACGAAGGTTGGCAGGGTTGTCAAGGACACTACTGACACTATGCTGCTGCAACAGGATTTGGAAACGTTGAGCAGATGGGCTTCGAGGTGGCAAATGAAGTTTAACATTGACAAATGTAAAGTACTACATATGGGAAGCAGCAACCCCAGAGCAACGTATCAACTCTGTGGTACTACACTGACAGTGGTAGAGAATGAAAGGGACCTGGGGGTGGTTGTGCAGGCAGATATGAAGTTCTCTGAGCAGTGCAGACGGGCTGCAAGAGTAGCTCATGGTGTATTGTCAATGATATATAGGAATTTTTCTAGCAGGGATAAGGAGGTGACTATTCCCTTGTATAAGGCAATGGTCTGGCCACACCTAGAGTACTGTATACAGGCCTGGAGGCCTCATTTCAAGAAGGATGTAGAGCTGCTGGAACGAGTACAGAGAAGGGCAACTAGATTGGTGAATGGGACAAAGGGGTGTCCTTACGAAGAAAAGCTTAAGTTTTGTGAATTACAGTGTCTGGAAACTAGGCACCAGCGAGGTGATCTGATAGAGGTGTACAAAGCCTTGAATGGTTTGAGCATGCTCAATGCTGATGGGATTCTTCCTCTTGCTCAGAATAATCACCTGAGAGGGCATAAATTCAAATTGAGGAAAGACAGATGTAGGATAGATGTGCGGAAATTTGCCTTTAGCCAGCGGGTGGTTGGTAGGTGGAACAGACTTCCATGCCTTGTCGTGGAAGTTGATAGCCTAAATAAGTTTAAGGCTCAGCTGGACCGGTATTTCGAACGAACAAAGGGGTGAAGTGGAAGTGGTTATTTTTATTTATTTATGTTACTTTTTTTATTTTTTGGCTGATGCTGCATAAGCTTGCTTTCTTGCATCAAATGCCTCTACTAATGCTAATGCTAATCATTTTATATCAAAAATTACACTAATTGTGGTAAATATAGTCCACTGTTCATACTGTTAATTTTTTTAAATAAAAAAAACCTTGATACATTTATTGCATTAAAGGAATTGAAACTGCAAATTGAAAAAAATATAATATCTGGAATTTAAATATTACTAGTTTTGTATTTTTATGAAATTTCATATTTCATATAAAATTTATATTAGCATTAGCAGAGGCATATGATGCAAGAAAGCAAGCTTATGCAGCATCAGCCAAAAAAAAAAAAAAAAAAAAACACTTCCATTTCACCCTTCCGTTCATTCGAAATACCTGTCCAGCTGAGCCATAAATTTATTTAGGCTATCAACTTCCACAACAAAGGATGGAAGTCTGTTCCACCAACCAACTACCCGCTGGCTAAAGGCAAATTTCCACACAATCTATCCTACATCTGTCTTTCTTCAATCTGAATTTATGCCCTCTCAGGTGATTATTCTGAGCAAGAGGAAGAATTCCATCGGCATTGAGCATGCTCAAACCATTCAAGGCTTTGTACACCTCTATCAGATCACCTTGCCAGTGCCTAGACTCCAGACACTGTAATTCGCAAAACTTAAGCCTTTCTTCGTAAGAGCAACCCTTTGTTCCATTCACTAATCTTGTTGCCCTTCTCTGTACTCGTTCCAGCAGCTCTACATCCTTCTTGAAATGAGGCCTCCTCCAGACCTGTATACAGTACTCAAGGTGTGGCCTGACCATTGCCTTATACAACGGAATAATCACCTCCTTATCCCTGCTAGAAAAATTCCTGTATATCATTGACAAGACACCATGAGCTACTCTTGCAGCCCATCTGAACTGCTCAGAGAATTTCATATCTGCCTGCACTATAAAAAAAAAAAAACTGCCATATTAATGTTAAGTAGTTTTTTTCATACACTGTAATTGAGTGAATAAAAATAAAATATAATAAAAGGTATTAGAAAATAAATGCACAAAGGCATAATTCCTTATGGGTTTAAGTAATTAACTATATAATATCGGTGTAAATACACCATAGTTAACCCATATGTTTGAACTAAGTGTGTAGTGTAATAGGCATCGTTTTAATTGTATCTCGTATTTGAAGTAATGCAATAATAGCTATCTTGTTGTGAAGGCAACCAGAATATGAGATACAATTAAAACGATGCTTATTACACTACATATGTAGTTCAAATTTATGGGTTAACTATGGTGTATTTACACCAATATTATATAATAAAAGGTATGCATCATTGGGAAATTATGGGCTGTTGTATGTGCCATGTTTTAGAAGTTTGTTGGTTGTATGGTATTGAAGCACAGTGTGTGCCAAATTCTTCCACTCGTTGGGCATTTTCATTGTCAAGATTAACATTGGAGACGCATTATAATGTGAAAGTTCTGCCAAAAAATGGATAAAAATCACAGGTAAAAGTTTTCAGATGCTTCAACAGCTATACAGAAATGGTGCAATAAGTCAGGCACATGAGTTTGCAGGACAAAAGATTTGAAAATCGTGTGCAACCAGCAAAAGCCCTGCTGGTTAAACATGATTTCCCTTTACAAAATAGTACTGCATTTCCTTCACAACGCCACTTCTATCTGGGCTCCCCCATATTGCAATCTGAATTATCACCTCCATGACTTTCCCTAACACCGAGTGGTCCATAGTTACTCACTTTAACCTTAACACCACCTTTATGGATTGGAAATACTTTGGAACATCTTCAAAACAAAGGGACCTCCAACAAGTCTACTAGCAAACTTCCTAAAATCTAGTTTATAATTCTTTTCCCACTTAATTTTAATTCATACTCCTCTAGTTCTAGCATCATTTAATAGCATGACAATTTCATCTTCATTTTATTATCGCTTCTCAGAGGATTATAAATTCAATTAATCCCCTCTAAGGTATCGGTTACCAAGCTTTAACTTTTCAAGAAGCTTGTCTTTTAGGTGTGGACTCCATAATTGGTACATTTTATTCCAAATCCAGTCTAAGAAATGCTTTACGCAGCAGAATTATTACCTCTCTATCTCTACAAGAAATTGACAGTACATTTTTTAAACATTAATAATATTAAGACGAACTGTGACAAGTGCTCTGAAGAATCTTTCTAAAAAGAGCCTTAAACTGCTATACAAAGCGGTAACATTAAGAGGTGTGCCTATTAAATAACGAGACTGCAAGCGCAGACACTACACACCAAGCACCACCTGTGAAACAAAGGCACAGCAGCTGACCTTAAACCTTTCTCTAGATGTCTGCCAAAACACATTCGAGCACACTCGTTTGCTTTGCAGTGAGACAGGTTTCATTACCTTGTGCCTTTGCAGTTTGCTGGAAAAATGACAGGCAAAAAAATTGAATAACAACTCAACTTTCTAGCTGGTAGATGACACTCATCAACCAGTGAAATACCATCACTTTGCTTATTGGAGGCTTGAAGTGGTGGAACCCATGTTTAGTCTCTAGAGCTAAGTTCCGGTCAACCCTTCCCTATCTCTTCCATCATGCAGTATGATTGATGACTTTTGAGGTTATGATGAACATCGTGGCGAGATCCAATATTCCTTACATTTCAAGGATACAGCTCTAAAACGGTGTTCACAGGCCGGCCGCTAGTTAGTACACCGGACCGAACCTATTGGTAACTCTCTAGGAGGCTTCCGGATCAGCTAGTGTATAATCTTGCTACCTCTACTCTGCCAGATAGTGACTGAAGGGAGTCCGAGTAGTGTGTATGCGGGGAGCATTGTCGAGGACACATTATGTCAAGGATCTGGGTATATTCTTACCACGTGTACGCCATATCCAAAAATTTCGTTACTTCATACAGCATGTCCCACCCACTTTTTCTAACTATTGAATACACCATGAATTGTCAAACTAATAGAGCAAGCTATCTGTGAAAAGATCTAAACCTCCCAAGCACTTCCTAATTCATTTCACAAATATACGTGGTCTCAATTCTAATCTCAACGATGTCTATTTCCACTTGCAGTCTGCCAAACCCCATGTACTTTTTCTGAAAGAATCTCAGTTATCGGTTGATTCAACTACTGCTCATCTCAGATGCCCAAATTATTCGTGGTATGATTCCTTTCGCCTCAAAGGTGGTACCTGTGCATATGTCCATTCTGATATTCCCTGTCAGAGACTTGGCAATTTGGAATCTCCTCTCTTTGATCTTCTCTGGCTTAAAATCTCTCTACCTCGAGAACGAGGGTAGCCTGTGCAGACGTAGCTTATTGCCACTCCTGGAACAGAGAAGTTTTTTCTGATTTATTTTCTGTTTTATTAGCCTAAATTGGCATATTAACTTATTTTCTCGAGTAGCTTTATATTCCTAGTTACGATACTTAGTTTAAAGTTTAACTTAGATAGAGATTTTGTAGGTATTACTTAGTATCGGTAAGGGTATCAAAGCCACGTGTTACAAGTTGCAGCTCCGTTGAATGAGAGGTTTTTTTTTTTTTTTAACCATATTTAGCCGATTTATTAACCAATTGTTATATCAAATTATTTTCTGTAAGTAGCTAGTCAGGATACTTAGTTTATTCTGAATTGAGACAGCGAGATTTGGAAGTTAATCGATACTTAAGTGTCCGTAGATTTGCCGTTCGTAATTTGCCGCCATTGTTATGCGATACAAAATATCTCGAACTAGATAGCATAATCTTAGTATAGTATAGTACATAATATAATATTGTCAATTAATCAGTAAATCTATTAATCTTGTTGAACTTCATTGTCAATTAAATTGTACTTTTAACTATATACATATAACGACTTAGATTACGTAACATAAATAATTAGCAAAAATAAATAATTAATACTTGATACGGAAGTTATATAAAGAGATTTCGTAGATAACACTCAATACTGAAACATAAATATAGCATTATAACTGTTTTGGGATACAAGTTTAGGGTTTTAATTTTGTACTGAAATTGAAATTAAATCAAAATCATGACTCAGACCAGAGCACCAAAGCAAAAGGCTCAAGCTAATGGAATTGCTGTGGCTCAGGGGAGAACTGAGGGGGGCAGTTGCCCTCTGAATCACAGCCTTTTAAAATGCACTAGTTGCTTGATGCTTGTGGAGAAGTCAGGTACAGGACATGATACTGCCATAGGGGATGTCTTTGTATGTGCACGATGCAAGGAGTGTAAGGAAATCAGGCAACAACTCAGCGTTGTTATGGGCCTATATGAGAGCTTGAAGGACAGGGTGGATGCCCTCAAAGGCTTAAAAGTGAGGGACCCATCAAGCTCTCAGCTGCCCACACCAATGCCAGAGCTTGCACTTGAGCATCACTCAACACAGCGACAACCCCCGAGGCAAAATGCGCTGGTCCCAAGGGAACTAGTAGTTGTTGGTGACTATTCTCAGAGAAACGGGGAAACATGCTTTGTAAAAAGGATAGGTGAAACAGGACCAGGGTATGTCTGCCAGGGGCAAAGGTTGATGACGTAGTAGTAGAGCGGATATCATCTTTTAAGGGCACAAAAGGTGATATAGTTGTACACGTTGGCACGAATGATATTAAGAGTAGGAGACCGGCAGAATTACTTAAAAAGTACAGGTCACTGTTGAAAAAAAGCCGTGAATTAGGGTTGAATTTGAAAGTGTCTGCAATTCTGCCCAAACACGATAGGAGGGAGTATATGATGAAAGCCCTGTCAATCAATTCGGCCCTGGAAAGATTGTGCAAGGCTCAAGGGGTAGAATTTTTTTTAGCCTGGACTGTACTTGTTAACAGGAGAGACTGCTTCTACAGGGCTGAGATACACTTAAATAGAAAGGTTGCAAGAATGTTTGCTGATGCTATCGAGGCAATGTTAGGTGGGGCGGAAAACTGCTAGCTTGGGGGGATACAAGGATTAATAGATTAACAGTAGCCACTGGCAGAGGTGAAAGTGATTCTTGCACTGCTTCGATTGGAATGACCAGCAGCCTGGAAAATAAGATGCAGGATATTTCAGAGACTGCACATGCATTTTGCTAGGGTAGCTAAGAAAAAGAACAGGTGCATGTATACTTGCATGTACACCAATGCTAGGAGTTTTGTAAATAAATTGATGAATTTGAGGTATTGCTCAAAGCATCAAAGACGGATATTGTTGGGATATCAGAGATGTGGTGTCACGCAGATATAAGTAATGCAGAACTGGAATTTGGGGATTCCAGTCTACAGAAAGTCCAGTCTACAACGTCTACAGAAAGGATAGACAGGATAGGAAGGGAGGAGGGGTTATGATATTAGTTAAGAAACACATAAAATCCAAGGAAGTGAAGCCAGTCGACATTGCTGGACAGTGCAATGTCGAGTCAGTTTGGTGTGACATAAGCATTGGGAGATCAAAATTGAGAGTAGGAGTGTGCTATAGGCTTAATGACTCTGATGTGTATAATAAGAAACTGTACAGGAAAATAGTGGGCCAGTAAATCAGAGAGTCTTATAATGGGGGATTTTAATTTCCCAGATATTGACTGGAATTTGTGGGTTGGGGACTCACTCACACACTAGCAAGGCTTTCGTGGATTTATTGGATGATTGTTTTCTAAATCAGTATGTTCGGGAGGCAACTAGTGGTGATTCTTCATGCATTAAGAATCTACAGATACAGGAACCACTAGGTGGCAGTGATCACAGTGTGCTGAAGTGGGATTTACTCAAGGAGGTAACTACCATCAGGGGTAAAGGGAAGGGTTATTGCTTTCGTAAAGGCGACTACGATGGTCTAAGACACTATTTAAATTCTATACAGTGGGACCAACTGATGATGTTACCAACAGCAAACTCAAAATGGGAAGCATTCAAAGAACTTATCTTGGAAGCTACTAGGCTTTACTATTACATACCAACTAAATTAACATTAACATGTGACACAGAAGCCTATGATAGATATAAGTTGATCTGTAACCAAGTTACAAAGGAGGTTAGGCTGGCGAAGGCAGATTACGAGAAATCTTTGGTAAGGGATGCAAAGAAAAACAGTAAGGAGTTCTTTACTTATGTAAACTCTAGAAGGAAGGGGATGAATCAGATTGGCCCACTTGATATCGATGGTTCAACTGTTGATGATCCTGCTCAGGTAGCTTACAAACTAAATCGATATTTTGCATCTACATTCACACATGAGGAGTTATTCAGGAAGGGGAATGCCATAGGTGAAGTAAACACTGGCAGTGAGCTAGATGATCTTGTAATAATTGAGAGTAAAGTGGAGGAGAAATTGTTGAAGATAAATACAAGAAATACTCTTTTCTAAAGTAATGGAGAAATCAATTAACCGCCAACTCTTAAACTACCTAGAAACCTTCCTTCTGATCAACAATCGTCAGTGTCGATCCACTGGTGATATTCTGGCTTATGTTACCCATTTATGGACTAATTCAATGGAAAAGTTGGGTGAAACACAAGTAGTTGCTCTTGACATCTCAAAGGCTTTTGATCGTGTTTGGCATAAAGGTCTTCTAAACAAGCTTCCATCTTATGGTTTGCCAACTGTTTTTTGTAATTGATTATCCAGTTTTCTCTCTGATCGCTCACTGAGGGTGATGGTAGATGGCTCTCTGTCTAACTTCTCCACTAATGTCGGTGTCCCCCAAGGTTCAGTTCTTTCCCCCACTCTTTTCCTCTTGTATATTAATGACCTTCTTCCATTGACTGGAAATCCTATCCATAGTTTTGCCGATGATAGCACACTGCATTCCACTTTCCATTTTGAGAAACCTTGTCCTGCTCAATCAGCTTCAACTTCTTGAAAATCTGCTACCAATTCCTTAAATGCTGATCTTCAGGTAATTCTCCAATGGGGCAAAGACAACTTAGTTGATTTCAACCCTTCTAAAGCTCAGTCTTGTCTTATATCTCGCAAAAAGGATTCTTCTGCTCCTATGCTTATCTTTAGTGACACTCCGGTTTCTAGGAAAAATGATATACCTCTTTTGGGGATTACCCTGACTTCTAATCTCTCTTGGCACAGGCAAATTACAAATATTGCTTTCTCTGCATCTGAAAAACTTGGTTTTCTCTTTCGCTCTCGGTGTTACACTTTTCTTCCAAATAGCTATTCACTCTGCACAAAATTGCAAATCTGCCCTACCGTGGAATATTGTTCCCACATCTGGGGTTGTGCCCCCAAAACCTCTCTCTCAGGCTTCTAGATTCCATTCAGAAGAGGGCAGTTAGGTTAATTAATGACTCTTCTCTAAGAGTTTCTCCAATCGTTGTCTCATAGATATACTGTTTCTGCTGCATGCCTCTTCTACAGATACTTCCATGGGCACTGTTCTTCTGAATTGGCTTCTATAATTCCCGCTCTTCTTTTCAAAACAGTCCAAACACGTACCGCCACCAGCCAACTTCCATTTACTGTCCAACTTTAAACTTACAGAACCAACTTTTCATATTCCTCTTTTATTCATTCAATTGCCATTTCTGGAACAATGTTGCTTCATACGTTTTTCCTGAAATTTACAGTCTACAGAAGTTCAAGTCTGTTGTCAATAAATATCTTCTTTTGTCTTCTCAACCTCCAACCCAAGCATGGTACTAAGTACTATAGATTCTAATATCTCTAGTGTTTGGGGTTTTGATAAAAGAAAAAAAGAGAAAAAAAATCCAGTCCACATTTTCATCAGTTTTTCATGAATATGGGATGGCCTGATCATTCTTCTTCCACATGCTCTCTTCCTTTTAAAAATCTTATGCAATTCAAACATGTGAGCTCTTGGCATAGTACGTTCCCCATAAATTTGACATAACTCTTAGCTTTAAGTTGTTCTTTTCTTTAGTTTTGGTAAAACTTTGACTTTTTTTTTTTTTTTTTTTTTTATGTGAACCCCAAACACGAGAGGTATTAGAACCTATAGTACTTAGTACCATGCTTGGGTTGAAGGTTGAGAAGACGAAAGAAGATATTTGTTGATATTGGACTTGAAATTCTGCAAATTGTAATTTTCAGGAAATACGTATGAAGGAAGGTTGTTCCAGAAAACGGCAGTTGAATGAATAAACGAGGAAGATGAAAAGTTGGTTCTGTGGGTTTGAAGTTGGACAGTAAATGGATGTTGGCTGGTGGCGGCACGTGTTTGGACTGTTTTGAAAGAGAGAGAGCAGGAATTATAGAAGCCAATTCAGAAGAACAGTGCCCATGGATGTATCTGTAGAAGAGGCATGCGGCAGAAACAGTACATCTATGAGAAAGCGAGTGGAGAGACTCTGTTAGAGATAAATCATTAATTAACCTAACTGCCTTCTTCTGAATGGAATCAAGAAGCCTGAGAGAAGTTTTGGGGGCACCACCCCAGATGTGGGAACAATATTCCATGGCAGGGCGGATTTGCCATTTATACAGAGTGAGCAGCTGTTTGGAAGAAAAGTAACGCCAAGAGCGAAAGAGAAAACCGAGTTTTTTAGATGCAGAGGAAGCAATATTTGTAATGTGCTTGTGCCAAGAGAGATTAGAAGTCAGGGTGATCCCCAAAAGAGATATATCATTTTGCCTAGAAATCGGAGTGTCACTAAAGATAAGCATAGGAGCAGAAGAATCCTTTTTGCGAGACATAAGACAAGACTGAGTTTTAGAAGGGTTGAAATCAACTAAGTTGTCTTTGCCCCATTGGAGAATTACCTGAAGATCGGCATTTAAGGAATTGGTAGCAGATTTTCGAGAAGTTGAAGCTGATTGAGCAGGACAAAGTTTCTCAAAATGGAAAATGGAATGCAATGTGCTATCATCGGCAAAACTATGGATAGGATTTCCAGTAAATGGAAGAAGGTCATTAAAAACAAGAGGTAAAGAGTGGGGGAAAGAACTGAACCTTGGGGGACACTGGCATTAATGGAGAAGTTAGAAGACAGAGAGCCATCTACCATCACCCTCAATGAGCGATCAGAGAAAAAACTGGATAACCAATTACTAAAAACAGTTGGCAAACCATAAGATGGAAGTTTGTTTAGAAGACCTTTATGCCAAACACGATCAAAAGCCTTTGAGATGTCAAGAGCAACTACTTGTGTTTCACCCAACTTTTCCATTGTATTAGTCCACAAATGTGTAACATAAGCCAGAATATCACCAGAGGATTGACACTGACGGAATCCATACTGGCGATCGTTGATCAGACGGAAGGTTTCTAGATAGTTTAAGAGTTGGCGGTTAATTGATTTCTCCATTACTTTAGAAAGAGTAGAAGTATTTGCAATGGGACAATAATTGGATTGGAGAGATTTGTAACCCTTTTTA
The DNA here is from genome assembly GCF_048544385.1 of Mastigoproctus giganteus. Taxonomy (NCBI): domain Eukaryota; kingdom Metazoa; phylum Arthropoda; class Arachnida; order Uropygi; family Thelyphonidae; genus Mastigoproctus; species Mastigoproctus giganteus. Next base: position 219,734,569 of record NC_143584.1, read on the forward strand.
GGAACTGGATGGATATGAGCAAATTTCCAAGCAGAAGGAAAAACACCTTTGGAATAAGAAAGTGAAAAAAGGTGGCAAAGAACAAGAGTAAATTCAGGAGCACAGGTTTTGAGAAAAAATGGAGAAATACCATCAGGACCTGGCGCTTTCTTAGCATCAAGATTCGTCAAAATCATTCTGACATCCTTTAGACGGAAGACCACAGGAGGCATTGAATGGAACGTGTTGGGAATGGTGGGAGGTGTTTTACCAAGATCATTAATACATGAGTTGGAAGAAAAATGGGATGCTAGCAGATCAGCTTTATCCTTGGCTGAAGTGACAACAGAACCATCTGGTTTTGACAGAGGTGGGAGCAGAGATGGGCTAAAGTTGCAGCCAATGGCTTTGGCAAGAGACCAGAATGCTCGGCTACCATCAGGGCAAGAAGAAAGTTTACTACTCTTAGCCTGTTCAAATTCTAGTTTGGACTGAGTAATGGCTGTTTTACAATTGTTACAAGCTTTGGTGTAGGCAGAAAATGAAACTGAAGAATTGGAAACATGCCAATTACGATATGCAACATTCTTCTCTTGAACAGACTTAGCACATTTATTGGAAAACCAATGTTTAGATAAAGGATGAGATTTTAAAGTGGAGTGTGGAATAAAGGATTCCATTCCTACAAGAATAATTTCACTGACACGATCTGAGCAAAAGTTGACATCAGAAGTTTTGAAACAGTAATCCGACCAAGGAAAAGAAGAAAAGTAATCTTGCAGGTCATCCCATTTTACATTCTTGTAATGCCAAACAATATGAGGTTGGGAATAGCCATGAGATAAAGGCTCCATTGGAGAAGAGACAATCACCAAGTCGTGATTTGGTGATTGTCTAAAGGTCCACTCAGTAAAGTGCCTAAAGGACCACTCAGTGTGACTGTGTACTTAGAAGGGTTGTTTGTGAGAAAAAGATCACGCGTGTTGGCTGTATGGTTAGGAGTGTCCGGTATTCTTGTAGGTAAATGAACAATCTGTGCAAGGCAGTTTGTAATTGCAAAAGCATCAGCATCAGCAAAGCATCACCAGCTGCTTTGGTGTGACTAGAAAACGTAAGCCAGCTAGAACTGTGAACATTAAAATCACCCAGGAAAATTACCTCACTGTTAGGAAAGTTGGACTGGAGAAAGTCAAGTTGCAAAGAGAGGAAGTCAAAGAGCTCCAATGATTAGTGGAGTTGGGAGATGAGGTAGAGAGATTTTAAGCCAGAGAAGATCGAAAAGAGGAGATTCCAAATTACCAAGTCTCTGACAGGAAATATCGGAACAGACATATGCACAAGTACCACCTTTGAGGCGAAAGGAATCATACAGCGAATAATTTGGGCAACTGAGATGAGCAGTAGTTGAATCAATCGATAACTGAGATTCTGTCAAAAAAATATATGGGGTTTAGCAGACTGTAAGTGAAAATGGACATCGTTGAGATAAATTATTGTTATTTGTTTTTTTTAGGAGCATTAGCAACTAAGGCCATATTGCTCAGGAGATATGCGGTGATCATTCCCTGACCTTTCTGCATTCTCCGTATTTGGTGGGCACGGGCTCGGACCCCGGTCTAATCAAGCAGCGTGTGCTATGCATTGCTGCTCCTGCCCACCTGGCTACGGAGGCATCGTTGAGATAAGAATTGAGACCATGTATATTTGTGAAATGAACTAGTAAGTGTTTGGGAGGTTTAGATCTTTTCGCAGATAAGCTTACACTATTAGTTTTACAATTCATGGTGTATTCAATAGTAAGAAAAAGTGGGGGGACATGCTGTAGGAAGTAATGAAATTTTTGGATATGGCATGCACATGGTAAGAATATACCCAGATCCTTGACATAATGTGGCCTTGACAATGCCCCCCACATACACACTACTCAGACTTCCTCCAGTCACTATCTGGCAGAGTAGAAGTAGCAAGATTATACACTAGCCGATCCGGAAGCCTCCTAAAGAGTTACCAATAGGTTCAGTCTGCGAACACCATTTTAGAGCTGTACCCTCGAAATGTAAGGAAGATTGGATCTCACCATGATGTTCATCATAACCTCAAAAGTCATTAGTCATACTGCAAGATGGAAGAGATGGGGAAAGGTTGACCGGAACTTAGCTCTGGAGACTAAACATGGGTTCCACCACTTCAGCCTCCCATAAAAAAAGTGGTGGTATTGCACCAGTTGATGAAAGTCATCTACCACCTAGTAATGCCTGGTAACATAGAGGGGCAGCATTCCTCCATGGGTGCCACACCTCGACCCCTGCTTACGTTGGTTCAAACTCGGGTGGTCACCGACAGTGTGCTTGTGCATGGAGGTTATACCCAGGATTACTAACGGTCCCACCATTGTGAAGTTGGAAGCAAATGACAATTACTTCTGATTAGAAGTAATTGTCATTTAAGCATTAGAATGGTTGCAACAGAACTCAATATGAACAAAGAAACAGTTAGAGAAATTTAGCTGAAAATTAGGCATGAGAAAAATGTGTGCCAAGATGGTGCCAAAATTTTGAATGAAAATCAAAGACTGAAATAACTCCAAGTTTGTAAAGATGTTTTGAAAAAAACTGAAGGAGATTCACACACTTTCTGAGTATGTAATTACTTGCAATGAGAGTTGGCTGTTCCAACATGTCAAAGAAACTAAGAGACAGTCAATGCAAGGGAAGACAAAACAATCCCCCAGACCAAAAAAAAAAAAAAACCAAGAATGTCAATCATGCTTCTTGTTTTCTTCAATATTAAAGGAATTATTAGAGCTTAATATGACCCGCCAAATCACACTGTCAATCAAACAGACTAATGAAGTTCTGATAAGATTGCATGAAAATTCGAAGGAAGACATCTGAATTATGGAAGGATGGTTGGATGCTCCATGAAGACAATGTGCTCTCTGTTTTCCAGTTTCTGGCCAAAAAAGAAATGCCTATGTGTGAACATATATACTCTACTTGTCAGAACTAGACCCCTTGTGACTTTCTCTTCCCTAAACTGAAAAGCTGTATGTAAGGGAACCCATTTTCAGTCCACCGAACGCATTCAGAAAAAAAAACTACCAAAGTGTTTACAGAAGATGACTTCCATAAATGTTTCTGTGCTTGAAACAAATGTATGAAACAGTATGTGCAAGCCCAAGGCAATTATTTTAAAGGGAATAACTTGTAAGGTACAAAATATTTCATTATATTTATTTTATTGCAAGTCTCATTATTTAATAGCCACACCTTATATTAGTGACACACACAAGTGAAATTGTATAAGTAAAAGTGTAAGTGAAGTACAATCACATAACCAACTATTTGCAGTTTCAAACAGAAACAACCACATATAACTTGGTATACTGTTTGTCACTTTGCACTATGTATTTTTATATTTGCCTCTTCTTTTTCCATGTAAACCCTTCTGGGCTCTGTGTCATTCTTGTCAGTTGATCAATTTCAATGTACCGCACTGTATTGTCATTATTTATGAAAAACTCATTTTAACTCTCCTCTGGTACTTTTTTGTTAATAAAAAAAGCATCTTAGAAAAATTGATTTATACATATGGTTCAAGATATGTATAAAGAATTAACTTTGGCTTTTAATTAAAATTATATTCTGATGAGTACAAACAAAGTTGTTTGGAGAATATGGTGAATATTATTATAAAATAATAATAATAATAATAAAAAAAAACTCACCTCAACTCGTGTTTTACCAGGAACTGGAACTGGGGCACTAAGAAACCTCAAAATCCACATTTCTATTTCACGAATATCATACAGAATAATAGCAGGTGTGGATTCTGAAATTTTTCCTGTTAGCACTGACCACACAGATTCCCTAGAAATAAAAAGGAACAAAAACTTTACAGTATTGTATTATGTGATGAACGCATTCATTCCACAAAATAAAATAACTTGAAAGTATAACAAATGTTATGTGTTATTTGAAAAATAATGATTTTTTTCTCTTCAATTTATTTGGAATATGCCAGGAATGATTTGAGACTTTACCTTTTTCATTCATCTTTATCCACTTCTTGCATATCTGTCTACACAGGAATCCCTCCACAACTGCAGATTTGAGATAACACGGTTTATATTTATATATCAAAATTTTACAATCCACACTTTTTTATAATTTTTAAACATATATACAGTTCAGTCCAGTCTCCTTAAAGAAAATAATCCAACAATTATTGCTGCCAACCCTGTATAGATCAGGTCTAGGTGGCAATGCCAGATTACCTCACTTGAGACCCCAGTACACATATTTTTAGAGGCCCTAACAATAAGGTACTGGAGCTCTGAGCCAATACTATTGCAGTTCTGGGGGTCCCCTCTCCAATATCTTGGGAATTTAGGAGGAATGGCACCACTACACCCTCAGGAAATCCATGTGTGTATGGTGCACAGCAAGCAGATTTGTTTACACTCCACTTTCACAATGATGCATCAATCAGTACCATATAAACTAGGGTCACCAATTAATTTTCTTGGCACTGCATATTAGAAATTCATTGCACATCTGTTTTAGTAAAAATGTAACTCATTGTTTTCCAGATCACTTTTTAGAAAAAGAAGTATTTAAGGGCAAAGGCCTCATGCTACGAGGTAGAATGACTAATATGTAGGAGAGTGCAAATGCATCATTTTAACATAGCTATCTACCAAAGTAGTTAAATTAATTAATTAAATTGGCATCTTTTTGGTTATATCTCATATTGTGACTGCCTTCACAACGAGTTGCCATGGTATTGTACTACCTCGAATAAATAACACTTCACCAGTTGAGAAGACTATTGTTATTTATTCTCAGCGAATACCACCACCCAGACGGCACCGTTTGAAAAAAAAAGGTAAGGGATAATGATTCTCAGTTATCCACACTGCCCCTATTAGACCAAGAGAGCAATAAAGAGGTAGGAAAATGATAGTAGGAAAGGTAGAGGAAGAAGATGCCGATTAAGAAGGAAAGGGGCAGTTATTTCTTCAGCTCATTCATGTGATCTCATATTCCTCGAATGGGCAGCACTTCCCCAATGAGGGGGTCTGTTGTTACCCATTCGAGGAGCCTCAGTGGCCATAAGGCCCCTCGGGCGGCACCATTTCAGGGCTATTTGGCCCCTCCTCAGTGGGTGGGTAGGTATCCATTGCTTCTTAAAAAAAAAAAAAAACTCCACCATCTGGTCTCATTTGCACTCATTAAAATGATTTTATATCCCAATAGGGTTAATCTCACTCAGAAACACATTCCGTGGAGGCCCCATCCATGTGACTATCTGCTCCGCAAGCAGCCGCCTGGAGTTGGCTTGCCCTACATGAATTCTCAAGTCCTCCACCTCTTTCATTCTTCCATCCTTATGCAGCTTTATTCTAAACGTTAGCCGGAGCATTTTCGGGAGAGGGACCATTTGCCTGCAGCCAGCTTGGTCCATATCCCTTCTAGCCTAAGCTAAGAAGATTACTACCCCCTAATCCCTAGCTTTACCACCTGAGCTGCACGTACACCTCATTGTCCAACTAGCCGGCATAGTGGTGTAGGGTAACACCATTGTTTTAGGAATTTCTGGTCCCCCAATTGAAGTAGTTCCAACACCAGAAATCTAATTGCAGCATGCATGGATTGGATGGCGTATTTGTATATCTCCATGCATGTTGCCTCTATTTTTCTCTTCCTAATCTTCCATGCTTGGTATTTTCCTTCATTTATTATGAACATCAAGATGTGTGTGGCTCTGGAGACAGGCTCCGGAAATTGCAAAAATAGCACCTGATCTCTTGTTAATTGCAGTACTTTCATGATTTTGTGGACCTTGTTCCAGATACATTGTACAGCTGGACAGGAGAAAAACGCATGGTCTACTGTTTCCCGCACTTTGCAACATTGACACTCAGTGTTTGAGTGTCCTCGGAACTTAACCTTGTTTATTTCCACCGGCAGGTGCCCGTAAATTACCCTCCAGGCTAAGTCACTTCTTGACCCATACCCTATATGTTTGTGAAGATTTTTAAACATTTGGGTTTCGTCTAAGCTGTACCATGCTCGGGGATTTTGTACCGGTTGCATGTATAAGTCAAACAGTTTCCAGTAGATATTTGAGACTTTTAGTTTTGTTCCCATGTCTAGACCTACTGCCGATAGTTGCTGGAGATATTTGATAATCAGTTTGTAGAAAGGTGGTATTATTTCTGCCACAGGTCCTGTATATTCTATTCCTAGAAGCTTTGTGAACCTTCCCATGTGGTATTTTATTAGGGTGGAAGTTACATGTGTGTCCCATAGAGCCGTTCGGACATCTTTCATTATATATGCCCACCGTAGCCACTTTAATTGTGGTACTTCATAACCACTGAACGCCTTTTTACAATGCACTCTTTGTTGCATCAAATTGTTGCCTGTTGTTCCAGAAGAACTTAAATAGTCTCCTGTGCAACCTTTTTTGTGTGATATATTTAAAGGTGGTGATCGTCACAATATTCATCACTACTGGGATGAGAATCATCCATATGACTATTACTCTTCTAGAGAACGACAGTAGGCCTAGGTTCCATTGGCCGATTTTTTCCTCCCAGGAGCTTAATAATTGTCGGGTTGTTATTTTTGGTTGTCTTGCGAAGGGCACTCCCAGAATGGTGATGGGCTCTGCAGAGAAGAAGAGGCCCACTGGTAACTGTAGTGGAGCATTCTTTCCCCATTGTTGACATTTTGTTTTATGTTTATTAAGACATAGGCCACTTGACAGGCTAAAGTAACTGAACAAGTCCAGCGCACGCACTCTGCAAGGAACTGCAATCAGACATGGTTAGAATGACATCATCCGCATGGGCTATGTATTTGCAGTCGGGATTCGATCCAGGGAGATGAACTCCTTTGATATTACTGGAGTTGTCTAATTGCCTGAGTATGGGCTCCAGTGCCATTGAAAAGAGAGCAGGGCTTAGTGGGCAGCCCTGTCTCATCACCCTCTCCAGTTCTATTTTATCTGAGCTGTATCCATTGATTGCTAGAGTGGTGCTAGCTCCTTTATATAAACTGATGATGGCTGCTCTTAACTATGAGCCCACCTGTACAGTATACAACAGATTTTGAAGATAATTCTGAGACAGTTTATAAAAGGCTTTCTCTAGGTCAAGCACCGCTAGGATTATGCTGTAACCTTTCCGTTGATGATATGGTTGCAGGTCCCTCAAGAAAACCAGATTTGCTCCCATGGCTCTGCCTGGCACTCCATATGTCTGGTTTGCTCCTATAATGGATCCTAAATGTCTTTTAAGGTGATTATTCAATACTTTAGCATATAGTTTATAGTCTACATTTAGTAATGAAATTGGCCTCCAGTCTCCCACTTCTTGACCCATTCTCCTCTGCTTTTTTAAGAATACCGTCTGAGCCTCCAGAAAGCTTTCTGGAACTTGACCCACCATGAAGAAATCAGAGAGAATTGTAGCCAAAATTGGCCCAAGCTTTCTTGTAGAGCTCTGTTGTTATTCCATCTGGGCCTGGCGCTTTGTCTGCTTTCATTTCTCCAAAGGCTGTGGAAACTTCCTTCAAAGAGACTGGCTGGTTGTGTTCCTGCTGCTGGTCCACAGAGAACCATGACATCTCCCAACTTGTTGGCAGTGCTGGCCCTTGAAATGCTGCATACAACTGTTTGTATACTCCACTGAAGTATTCCATGATGTCTTTGGTGGTATCGTACTGACATGATCCCACTTGGATCTGTTGTATGGGGCTGTTGCTCATTTGCGTCCTGTTGTACTGATCAAAAATCAACCCTGCCCTCTGGTTGGCAAGTCTATATCGCAGTCACATTTGGACTGCTTTATTCTCTGCCTGTGTTTTCAGATGTAGCTGTATTTTTTTGCACCTGCTGTACCCCTATTTCATCGTGACAATAGTTTAACAATCACCTCACTTCATACAAATGCCTTAGCTGATTTTTGGAATGCTGTTCTTACCGCCTGCTTAAAATTTGCCCACTTCTCCCATGTCCAATGCTCAGACTGCACCAGCTCATGCGTTAAACCTTCGACGTTATGCCACCTGTCCTGCAAGAGAGCCGAGTTTAAACGGCAAGTGTCTCTGCCATAGTCTATTGTTGCGCCTAACGGGAGGTTCATTATTAACAATTTGTGATCCATGAGGGGGTGTGTCCCAGAAATATTTACATGCATAACTCTGGTTGCTTTGCTTGCCATATTTCTTGGTGCATATATGCGGTCTATTCTTGTGCCTACTGTACCCCTAGTCCATGCTGCGCTGTGTGCTGTGGGATTGTGCCAACGCCATGCATCTATGAGATCACACTTTAGACAAATGTCGTGCAATTCCAGAGCGCCCCTTGTCCCCCTTGTAGGGTCCCCCGTGCCAGTCTTATCCTTGACTGGATCTAGGACACAGTTCCAATTGCCCCCCCAAGGATACTCCAACGTGTGCCCATCATAAATGGACGCAGATTATTAATTAACCATACCTGTTCTGGAACAGCGTTTGGCGCATATACATTTATCAACCGTATTGTATGGGAATCTAGTTTCCAGTCTATACAGACTACCCCACCTTCTATATCTCTTTGAAGGTTGCTAAACCTTCCTATAATGGGTGGTAGGATTATGATGCCGACCCCCCCCCCTGGCATTTCTTGTGCCAAAGCTCCAAAAGCTTAAACATTTAACTTGATTTTGAAATTTTTGTACTTGTAAAATATTATGCATGTGGCTTTCTTGAATAAATAAAATTCTGATACATATTAATAATGTCATTCTCCAGATGTGATGTTGTGTGTGCCCCTGGGAAAAGCCCCGGACATTCAGGGTTCCAATAATTACCATGTGTATCAATAATGGGTCCGCCAAGGGGTTTCACCTATTTTGTTTGGGATATGCTAAGGCCGTATAGGGTTTTACCAAGCTCTTGTTCTTGCCCCGCGATCCATTTGATTCGGGGGTTACTTAATTGCTGTGTGATTCCTAAGAGGGTCTGTCCTACCAAATTGCCAAAGAAAATATCACTCCACATAAATTATATTCTCTCCATTTTTCCCTCTCCGGTTTGCTCTAGTATTATTTTGGGTTTCCCCAGACTTTGCTCCCATTCTGTTAACTTTTCTCCCAGCTTTTCCTGACCTAGTGGTACATATTTCGTTAAATGCTGTACCCCGATTAGCTTTATCCTGCCTTCCCCTAACGGCCCTTCCACTTCGGAGTCCTCTGAACTCGACTCGCCCAGATCAAGACAGAGGGTGGTAATCAATGGACACTGCTCATCGTGGACTGATGTTATTAGTGGAGTCCCTCAGGGCTCAGTGTTGGGTCCATTGTTGTTTTCTGTATTTATAAATGATATTGATGATGGTATATCAAGCTTAATGTCCAAGTTTGCAGATGATACAAAGGTTGGCAGGGTTGTCAAGGACACTACTGACACTATGCTGCTGCAACAGGATCTGGAAAGGTTGAGCAGATGGGCTGAGAGGTGGCAAATGAAGTTTAACATTGACAAATGTAAAGTACTACACATGGGAAACAGCAACCCCAGAGCAACGTATCAACTCTGTGGTTGTTGTTGTTGTTGTTGTTGTTTGGTTTTTAGGAGCATTAGCAACTAAGGCCATATTGCTCCAGGATATGCGGCGGTCATTCCTTAACCTTTCCGCATCCTCCGTATTTGGTGGTGACGGGCTCGAACCCCGGTCTAATCAAGAAGCGTGTGCTACGCACTGCTGCTCCTTCCCACCTGGCTACGGAGGCGCCCAACTCTGTGGTACTACACTGACAGTGGTAGAGAATGAAAGGGACTTGGGGGTGATTGTGCAGGCAGATATGAAGTTCTCTGAGCAGTGCAGATGGGCTGCAAGAGTAGCTCATGGAGTATTGTCAATGATATACAGGAATTTTTCCAGCAGGGATAAGGAGGTGATTATTCCATTGTATAAGGCAATGGTCAGGCCACACCTAGAGTACTGTATACAGGTCTGGAGGCCTCATTTCAAGAAGGATGTAGAGCTGCTGGAACGAGTACAGAGAAGGGCAACAAGATTAGTGAATGGAACAAAGGGGTGCTCTTACGAAGAAAGGCTTAAGTTTTGCAAATTACAGTGTCTGGAGACTAGGCACCAACGAGGTGATCTGATAGAGGTGTATAAAGCCTTGAATGGTTTAAGCATGCTCAATGCTGATGGGATTCTTCCTCTAGCTCAGAAAAATCACCTGAGAGGGCATAAATTCAAATTGAGGAAAGACAGATGTAGGATAGACGTGCGGAAATTTGCCTTTAGCCAGCGGGTGGTTGGTTGGTGGAACAGACTGCCATCCCTTGTGGTGGAGGTTGATAGCCTAAATAAGTTTAAGGCTCAGCTGGACAGGTATTTTGAACGAACAGAGGGGTGAAGTGGAAGTGGGTTTTTTTTTTTTTTTTTTTTTGGCCGATGCTGCATAAGCTTGCTTTCTTGCATCAAATGCCTCTACTAACGCTAATGCTAATCTTCTGCAACAATGTTGTCTTCCTCTGTGGTTTGCTTCTTCCTCTTTTCCTTGACTTGTTTTATGTCTGTGGCCCCTCCTCTTTTTCTGTTATTAAATTTGCTGATTCTGTCAATGGAATTTTTTTCCCTCTCTGTGGCTTTAGAATAATCATGTTTTCCTCTCTCAAGCTCTTTTCCCTTCCTTTTTCCTCCCCTCCTCTAGTGGCATCTGTGTATGACCTCACTGAGCAGCTGCCTGCTTTGTGGCTTGTTTCCCCACATTTGCTGCATGGTTTTGGGCAGTCGCTACTGATACACCCAACTTCCCTACAGTTAAAACACCGCCCTTTTGTGCAATTCGCCCCTAGATGGTCCGAACTGCCACACTTCAAACATTTTTTCTCCACCCCTCTGTAGTTCAAAACTAGTCGGTTCCCCATAACATATATGATATTGGGGACCGGCTTCCTCGTTTCCATTTGTATTGTGACTTTGCCTGTGTATAGCTCTGAGAAACCCTCCCACGTGTGCATTTCTATTCGTGTAACATTCCCATCTATTGCACTTTTTAAATACGTGTTTGGTATTTCAATTGGATACCGTTCTATGGTTATATACTTCCTGATACTACCCACCAAATGGGGGTGTATCATTTGGTTCTCGAAAGGAAACCCTCTGAGCAGTGTGTCCCTGGTCACACAGTCCTTACATACTACTTGATACTTCCTCAAGGGCAACAAAGTGAACCCCTGTAGTCTTGATAGGCTCACGCATTTTGCTAATCCCTCTATTACCTGCCCGGTTCATATTCTGTATCCAGAGTTCTTTCACGTATGTAAAAATTCATCTTGAGAAAAAAAAAAAAAAAAAACCCACAAGAGTGCCCGCAGGCACTTAATTCCACCCTGTAAGCTTTACCAGGGTCAGCAAAGAAATAAACTTAATGTCAAAACTTACGGTCTCCAGAAAATCTTCCCTCCTTTCGAAATAACACCCGACAAAGTAGTACCGTGGCAAAGTCCATTGGCCCTTCTTCGGTGGGTGGGTAGGTACCCTGGTGTTGCAATAGTGACAACCCAGTTATGAAGTATAACTTCACAATATGAGAGATGCCTGATGGTGCATTGTGATATAGACTATAAAGTATTTAAGGGCAAAGGCTTCATGTTACGAGGTAGAATGACTGATATGTAGGTTAGTGCAAATGCATCATTTTAACATAGCTATCAACCAAACTAGTTAAATTAATTAATTAAATTGGCATCGTTTTGGTTATAGCTCATATTGTGACTGCCTTCACAATGAGTTGCCATGGTATTGTACTACCTCGAATAAATGGTATCCGCTGAGAATAAATAACAATAGTCTTCTCCACTGGTGAAGTGTTATATGTTAAAATGATGCATTTGCACTAACCTACATATTAGTCATTCTACCTCGTAGCATGAGGCTTTGCCCTTAAATACTTTATAGTCTATATCACTATGCACCATCAGGCAAATCTCATATTGTGAAGTTATACTTCATAATTGGGTTGTCACTATTGCAACACCAGGGTACCTGCCCACCAACTGAAGAGAAGCCAACAAGCTTTGAAATGGTGCGATTTCGTTATTTCCAATATTAAAAACAAGAATGTTAGAGATCTCACCGTATTGCTCACTAGTAACAAGTTAAAATTAAATGCGGAACACAGGAATATCTTAGCAGGTTCTAGTAAAGTTCTGCTCATAATGTCCGGAATAACATTTATGTCGTTAAATGTACAGGGTTTGAGAGCGATTAACAAACAAAGGATGATATGGCATATTATGATGAACATTGGGGTGAAGATTTGGTTTTTACAAGAAACCCACTTCGCCAGCTTAGCAGACATCCAGCAGTTTCAAAACAGATACCGATTGTTAGGATTTTGGAGTTTTGGGACAAATCAATCCACAGGTGTTGGAATAGTAGTGGTTCCTCCAATTTTAGGGACTGTACAACTGGCAGGTAGGGACTGTACAACTGGCAGGTAGGGATACAGAAGGTCGGGTTGTGGCAGTGGATTGGAGTTATGGGGGGGCGCACAATTAGACTAATCTGTGTCTATAGTCCAAATTCCACTTTAGAAAGGAAAACTCTGTTTCAGGGGCTGGGCAACTATATGGGGGGGGTGCAGTGGATTATAATGGCAGGGGACTGGAACTGCGTTCCTGACCCCATTATGGACAAAATTCTGGCGGGTACCCCGCATTATGGTACAGGGGGGGTTCATGAATTAATCGAGGTTTGTACTAAATTAGACTTGGTAGACGTCTGGAGGGAAAAAAATCCGGGGAAACGAGTGGCCACGAGAATAGCCAATAATATAGGAACTAGGATAGATCGCATTTATGCAACAAGTCAGTTGAAGGATAAGATAACAATGATACGGCATGTGAAATCTGCGGGAAGTCGACAAGTTTCAGATCACATGGCAGTAATGTGGAAGGGAGATTTATTTACAAACGTTAGTCTGGGTAATGGCTATTGGAAGCTCAACCCAGCAATTCTGGAGAGAGAGGACTGGGACTTTACAACAGTTATTAAACAGATAGTAGAGCAAGGTAGAAATGAGTGGGAAATGTTGACGAAAATTAAAGAAAGTGCTAAATCATTTTATTACTCCAAAATTAAGGAAAGAAACAAACAACGCAGAAATAGACTGAAAGATCTCCTACAAGAAAATAGAATTTACCACCGGTGCAGGGATGAAAGTGCAACAGCGGAAGTACAAGCGATTATTGACAGTATAATATTGGAAGAAGAGAAAGAAAAGGCGTGAAAAATACAGCTGAAATTTAGGGAGGCTGATAGTCCTTCAGCTGCTTTTTACCAAAGAAGACTAAGGTTAAATAATTTGGCCAAAACTGTTCAGGAAATTACAGACAATGACAACACACATTCAACAATGCTAACTATTACGAATAGTTAGCTAGTTTTGTAAATTACTATGAAAAAGAGCTTGCTTTGCAAAAAAAAGAGAGAGACAACTCCATTTGGACGATTGGACAATTCACACCCGAGCAAAAAACATTACAGGACAGGGAAATAATTATGGGGGATCTAACTGTGGCTCTAAAATCATGTAAATTACGACGCGTGCCGGGACCGGATGGTTTGGGGTTTAAATTTTATAAGAAATTTTGGAACTTGTTAGCGCCTATTCTTCTGGCCGTCTTTAACAAATTTTTTCAGGAAGGGGTTGTACCCAAAGGCTTTTTAAATGCCTATACTACTTTCATTCCGAAGCATGGACGGGATTTAACGAAAATTGCTAACTGGAGACCTATAACGGTGGCTAATTGTGACTATAAAATATTTGCAAAGATTTTGATAACTAAGTTAAAACGTGACGTAACCCAGGTAGTTAGAAGCACACAGTGCTACGGTATACTGGGGAGGCGGATAGAATATAACCTTTGACTATTAAAAGATTTTTAGAATATCGGAAACGAAAGAGTTACAATTTAGCGTTAGTGGCAATCGACCTAGAAAAGGCTTTTGATAGAATCGACCATGACTACCTTTTCTCTATAATTAAAGATACGAACGTAGGATCTCAGTTGTTTACAGTCCTGAGAAATCTATATACACGTAGTAGCACGCGACTTTTGGTAAATGGAGAAATTTCGAAAAACATTAAAATTGATAGGGGAGTAAAACAAGGATGTCCGCTAAGTCCTTTGTTATTTACGTTAGCACTGGAACCACTACTGGGAAGAATAGACAGAACTGAAGCCATTCAGGGGATACCCTTGCCAAAGCCGGCAGAGCAGTGTAAATGTATAGTGTATGCGGATGATGTTACCGCCACTCTCACTACGAGTTATGCGGTGGAAGAATTTATGTCACTCATTACTTCTTTTGGTAAAAAGTCGGGGTTAAACATAAACGAAGATAAAACTAGGATAAAATTGTTAGGGGAATGGGTACATCGGCCATTACCACAACGAGAAGTGGAGTCGAATAAATCGATTCAAATATTGGGAGTTCCGTTTAGCGAGAGTCCCATGCTACCTGTAGGAGGGCTCACCACTAAAATACGGGAAAGTTTAAAAGAGTGGGAAGTGGGACAATTTTCTTTTGAGAACAAATCCATTATTGTTAGAACCGTAATTCTTCCTAAAATCTTATACACGGTGTTTATAACTGGAATCACAGCTAGGACAATGAGACGATTTTACGTTCCAACATTTCAGTTTCTATGGGGAGGAAAACGGCAAGAAATAGCGCAGAAATTTTTATTTTTACCGTGGGAAGATGGGGGAATAAGTATTCCAAAAATTAATTTGAGGCGTAGCTGTAAAAGACTGCTGGATGTGGCTAATATGGTGCAATCTAACCATTTAGTAGCGGTACTGATAAAATATTTTATGGGATTTAATACAGCCTTAATTAAAGGCGGCAATTATCTAGAGCCAAAAGCAGAGACAATTCCTATATATTACAAAAAAATTCGGGATATGTGCATGCAGTTAAGGGAGAAAGATATAGATCCTTTTAAGGGGGGTTTAAAACGACTCTACTGGACACTGTTTAACTCAGAAAATCCAGAAAAGCCAAATTTAGGAAATAATGCCCAGTTGTTTTTTAAAAATTTAAAAATTGGCGGAAACTACCCGTTGCGTATTGACTTTTCGTGGAGGGTTGGTTATGGAAACATACCAGTGAACGATATCACATATAGATTTAGTCAGACAGGCAACAGATTATGCCAATTTTGTACCGAAATTGAAACAGTGTACCATTTATTTTATTACTGTCGATTCGCGCAGGAAGTTTGGAAAAGAATTTGTAGATTTTTGAGGATAAGACAGTTCACACTAGAGGAGGTAATTTACTTGCAATTCGATCATCCCTTGGGCAAGAAAAAATGTTCACTATATTTTTAATTACAGAGGCAAAATATCATGTGGGGAAGCTTCGAAAACGGAAAAGGTTTGGGACTTTTAGGGGATATCTTTGGGACTTGAAATAAACAATGTCTGCTTCCATGCAAAGGTTTTTACAGTTTGAAAAATGGCGTTTAGGGTCTGATAAGTTTCTGAAAAGGTGGGGAGAGCCACCTCTTCTGTGCAGTTTGGTTGGAGATGAAGTTCATCTAAAGTACTGGTTTTAGTTATTTGAGGGGAAAAAAAAAAAAAAAAAAGCAGCACCTGGGTTTTTTTTTTCGTTCATTACAAAATTCAGTTTTCTTGATAAAAAATCTAGATGTCTTAGGTTCTCATCAAAACAGTTCCATGATATAGGTTTGAATTTTATAACTCAAAATTTGTTTGGTTAAATAGATCTGGTCCAATGGGTTTTTTCACATTTAATTCACAATAGCTTTGAAACGATCGTCTAAATTTAGATTTTTTATGATTTAGATTTGAATTTTATAATTCTTTTGTTTAGTTTAATAGATCTGGTCCAACGGGTTTTTTTTTCACATTAAATTCACAAACAAGCTTTGAAATGGTGCCATCTGGGTGGTGGTATCCGCTAAGAATAAATAACAATAGTCTTCTCCACTGGTGAAGTGTTATTTATTCGAGGTAGTACAATACCATGGCAACTCGTTGTGAAGGCAGTCACAATATGAGATATAACCAAAACGATGCCGATTTAATTAATTAATTTAACTACTTTGGAAGATAGCTATGTTAAAAGTGATTTGGAAAATTAAATGCACTAGGCATAATCCTTATGGGTTTTGATAATTAACTATATAATATCGGTGTAAATACACCATAGTTAACCCATAGATTTGAGCTACGATTGTAGCGTAGAAGGTATCGTTTTAATTGTATCTCATAATGTGGTTGCCTTCACAACAAGATAGCTACTATTGAATTACTTCAAATAAATAATGCTTCTCTAGTAGAGAAAAAGTAAAAGTAAAGTGCAGCCATTATCAACCCACTGCAGGATGGAAGCCTCCTCAACAATTCATGTTGAGGGAAATGGACCATAATCTGTCACGCTGGTCCAGTGCGGGTTGGCAGATCGACCGTATTCAGCAGTCAGGGGCTTGAACCCCGGTCTACTCAAAGAGCGTGTGCTACTGCACTCCCGCTCCTGCCCACTCGGCTACAGAGGCCTTCTCTAGTAGAGAAGGCTACTGTTATTTATTTTCAGCGTACCACCACCCAGACGATCGTGAGAGATGCCAGAAGGGTGTGGTGGTAATGTATTTGGAAAATTAAATGCACTAGGCATAATCCTTATGGGTTTTGATAATTAACTATATAATATCGGTGTAAATACACCATAGTTAACCCATACACCCATACACCACTAACAAATCTATGGGTTAACTATGGTGTATTTACACCGATATTATATAGTTAATTATCAAAACCCATAAGGATTATGCCTAGTGCATTTAATTTTCCAAATACATTACCACCACACCCTTCTGGCATCTCTCATAATGTGGATATAACTTCGCAACTGAGATGGCTTGTTGTATTACCTACCCGCCCACTGATGACGAAGCCAAAAAGCTTTGAAACGATTGTCTGGGTGGTGGTACGCTGAAAATAAATAACAGTAGCCTTCTCTACTAGAGAAGCGTTATTTATTTGAAGTAATTCAATAGTAGCTATCTTGTTGTGAAGGCAACCACATTATGACATACAATTAAAACGATGCCTTCTACGCTACAATCGTAGCTCAAATCTATGAGTTAACTATGGTGTATTTACACCGATATTAGCATTAGCATTAGTAGAGGCATATGATGCAAGAAAGCAAGCTTATTCAGCATCAGCCAAAAAAAAAAAAACACACACACACCACTCCCATGTCACCCCTCCGTTCGTTCGAAATACCTGTCCAGTTAAGCCTTAAATTTGTTTAGGCTATCAACTTCAACAACAAGTGACGGAAGTCGGTTCCACCAACCAACCACCCGCTGGCCAAAGGCAAATTTCCGCACATCTATCCGACATCCGTCCTTCCTCAATTCGAATTTATGCCCTCTGAGGTGATTATTTTGAGCAAGATGAAGAATCCCATTGGCATTGAGCATGCTCAAACCATTGTTTGAGCATGCTTAAACCTTATACACCTCTATCAGATCACCTCGCTGGTGCCTAGTCTCCAGACTCTGTAATTTGCAAAACTTAAGCCTTTCTTCGTAAGAGCAACCCTTTGTTCCATTCACTAATCTTGTTGCCCTTCTCTGTACCCGTTCCAGCAGCTATATAGTTATATTATATAGTTAAAAGTGATGCATATGCACTAACCTACATATTAGAAAAAAAATTAATAAAATATTATGATAGCATACCTTTATTTCATTTTATTACAGAACACAAAGAAAGATGCATTCGATACAATGTGTGATTAAATTTTTAAATGTCCCATATCAAATTAAAGGAACTTACAAAATGCAAAACTAAATTAATTACATTATGCACAAATTATTGATTTAGACTCATCACTTGCAGCCAACAAAAAAAAAAAAAAAAAAAAAAAATCACTGCTGGCTGCTCCACATGCAAACATGGACCTTGCATGTGCCTAGTTTCCATGGTTCACCAAATGGCGATCTGATAAAACAGGGATCACCAATTGGCAATCCCTGACATACAAATGAAGTTTAACATTGACAAATGAAAAGTACTATATATGGGAAGCAGTAACCCCAGAGAAACATATCAACTCTGTGGTACTGCACTGACAGTGGTAGTGAACGAAAAGGACCTGGGGTAATTGTGCAGGCAGATATGAAATTTTCTGAGTAGTGCAGTTTTGCAAATTACAGTATCTGGAGACTAGGCACCTGCGAGGTGATCTGATTGAGGTGTATAAAGCCTTGAATGGTTTGAACATGCTCAATACTGATGGGATTCTTCTTCTTGCTCAGAATAATCACCTGAGAGGGCAATAAATTCAAATTGAGGGAAGACAGATGTAGGATAGATGTGCGTAAGTTTGCCTTTAGCCAGCTGGTAGATGGTTCGTGGAATAGACTTCCATCCTTTGTTGTGGAAGTTGATAGCCTAAATAAATTTAAGGCTGAGCTGGACAGGTATTAGGAATGAATGGTGGGGTGAAATGGGAGCGTTTTTTGTTTGTTTTTTTTAGCTGATGCTGCAAAAGGTTGCTTTCTTGCATCATATGTCTTTACTAATGCTATCTTAATTTTAATGATACCCTCTTAATACTAATTAGAATTTTGAATAACTAAGAGAAAAGGATACTAATTAGAATTTTGAATAACTAACAGAAAAAGATACTAATTAGAATTTTGAATAACTAACAGATAAAATTAATGCATTTTAAAAATAGTAATACTCAGGCCTAGGGTTCTTTTGAAATACCCACCTGCTCTCTTTTATTATTATACATACACTGAGTGGCTGGTTTATTTGGTACACTGACCTAATAGTGAACAGCACTTCCTTTAAGCTTCAGAACAGCTTACAGATGTAGGATAGACGTGCGGAAATTTGCCTTTAGCCAGCGGGTGGTTGGTTGGTGGAACAGACTTCCATCCCTTGTGGTGGAGGTTGATAGCCTAAATAAGTTTAAGGCTCAGCTGGACAGGTATTTTGAACGAACAGAGGGGTGAGGTGGAAGTGGGTTTTTTTTTTTTTTTTTTGGCTGATGCTGCATAAGCTTGCTTTCTTGCATCAAATGCCTCTACTAATGCTAATGCTAATGCTAAAAAGTCATTAGGACATAGGTTCCACAGTGTGCCAAAAGTGTTCTGAAGAAATGCTAGCCAATGCAGACTATCACATCCCTGATGAAAACAGCTCATTCGAAATACCATCTGCTATATAAAAATGGCCAGTGATCAGATATCAGAAAAGATGAATTGTGAATGAATTTTCAAAAATTTATTACGTTTTACAGATTACAATGTCTATAGACAAGGCAACTGCGAGGTGACCTGATTGAGGTGCATAAAGCCTTGAATGGTTTAAGCATGCTCAATGCTGATGGGATTCTTCCTCTTGCTCAGAATAATCACCTGACAGGGCATAAATTCAAATTGAGGAAAGACAGTTGTAGGATAGATGTGCAGAAAAAATTTGCCTTTAGCCAGCGGATAGTTGACTGGTGGAACAGACTTCCATCTTTTGTTGTGGAAGTTGATAGCCTAAATAAATTTAAGGCTGAACTGGACAGGTATTTGGAATGAACGGAGGGGTGAAATGGGAGCGTTTTTTTTGGCTGATGCTGCATAAGCTTGCTTTCTTGCATCATATACCTCTACTAAAGTTAATGCTAATTTCATTAGGAGCAAGCAATGAGAGATATACATCACTCAGTTTAATTATCAACAGACTGTTTAATCATATCATAGCATGAGTTTGACTGAGCTTGGCAAACACTGCTTTAAGCAGAAATAAAGAATTCCTTTAGTTGACCATTACCACTAACTATAGAAACCCCAAATCTGTCCTCAACAGAAGAATAATAGGAAGTATCCATGGAGATACTTCCTAAACAAATCTTAAAATCTCTTGGTGTTATCAAAAAGAAAGTAATCAGACTAATCATATATATATATATATATCTTGTAAACTCACTATTACAATCAGTTTCTGCTGCATGCCTTTAATATGGTGATCCTAAACATCTCGTGCATTTAGGTTCACCATATTAAAAAAAATTGTAGAATCATGTATAAAAGTAATGCTCTAATAAGACAGCCAAGTTTTCTTTTAACTCCTTAACTGATTCTTGCACTGCTTCTACTGGAATGAGCAGTAGCCTGGAAAACAAAGTGCAGGGAATTTCAGTGACTGCTGGGAGTCAATTCGGAACAAGTAAATATATGAGCTGTATTAGGATAACTAAGAATAAGAACAGGTGCATGTATACTTGTGTGTACACCAATGCTAGAAGTTTGGTAAATAAATTTGATGAATTTGAGGTATTGCTCAAAGGATCAAAGGCGGATATTGTAGGGATATCAGAGACTTGGTGTCACACAGATATAAGGAATGTAGAAATGGAATTTTAGGAGTACGATGTGAACAGGAAAGAGACAGGATAGGAAAAGAGGAGAGGTTATGCTATTAGTTAACAAACACATAAAATCCAAGGAAGTACAGCCAGTCAACAGTGGACAGGGCAGTGTCAAGTCAGTTTGGTGTGACATAAGCACTGGAAAAGCAAAATTGAGAGTAGCAGTGTGTTATAGGCCTAATGACTCTGATCAATATAATAAACAACTGTACAGAGAAATAGAGTGGGCCAGTAAATCAGATTGTCTTATAATGGGGAATTTTAATTTCCCAGATATTCACTGGAATTTGTAGGTTGGTCCCTGACACACTAGCAAGGCTTTTGTGGATTTACTGGATGATTTTTTTTCTACAGCAGCATGTAGAAAACTGCTGGAGGCAACTAGAGGGAGTAATACTCTTGATTTGATTATCAGTAGTGATTCTTCATGCATTAAGAATCTGCAGATAAAGGAACCACTAGTTGGCAGTGATCACAGCGTGCTGAAGTTGGATTTACTCAAAGAGGTAACTACCATTGGGGATAAAGGGAAGAGTTTTTTCTTTCGTAAAGGTGTCTATAGTGGTCTCAGACAGTTTTTAAATTCTATACAATGGGACCAACTAATGATGTTACCAACAGCAAATTCTAAATGGGAAATATTCAAGGAGGCTATCTTGGAAGCTACAAGGCTTTTTGTCCCAACTAAGAAATAGTGTTCAAGGTTTAGGCCTAAATGGATGGCAGATGAACTAATCAGTCTTGTGGCAGAGAAGAAAAATGCATGGGATATGTATAAATTATCAGGTGAAATAGAAGCCTATGATAGATATAAGCTGGTCTGTAACCAAGTCAGAAAGGAGGTTAGGCAGGCAGAGGCAGATTATGAGAAATTGTTGGAAAGGATGCAAAGAAAAACAACAAAGAGTTCTTTACTTATGTAAACTCTAGAAGGAAAGGGGATGAATCCAATTGGAACACTTGATATCAATGGTTCAACTCTTGATGATCCTGCTCAGTTAGCTAACAAACAATGAGTATTTTGAATCTACATTCACATATGAGAAGTTATTCAGGGAGAGGAATGCTAGAGGTGTATTAAAAACTCTGGCAGTAAGCTAGATAATTTTGTAAAAACTGAGAGCAAAGTGGAGGAGAAATCGTTGAAGATAAACATAAGGAGGGCACCTGGGGTGGATGGGATCTATCCAGTTATATTAAAGGCGACAGTAAAGGGAGTAAACAAACCCTTAGCCATAATTATGAGAGCTTCCTTGGACTCGGGGAAGACACCCATGGACTGGAGAATACAAATGTGACCACAATTCACAAAGGAGGATTAAAGGACAACATAAGTAATTACAGACTGGTTAGTTTAACTTCTGTTCCAGGGAAATTAATGGAGGCACTGGTTAAAGAAGCACTGCAGGATCATCTAGACAAGACTTCAGTTATAGCTGGGACACAGCATGGGTTTGTTAAGGGAAAGTCTTGTCTGACCAATTTGATTGGATACTATGATGTGGTCACAAAGGAATTGGATGCAAAGAATAATTTTGATATCATATATTTGAGCACATGGAAGACTGCTGCACAAATTGGAGCAGTGTGGCATTGGATGCAAATTGCTGCTATGGATAAAGGAATGGTTGAGTGGGAGACGACAGAGAGTGGTAATCATTGGACAGTGCTCTTCTTGGAATAATGTTATTAGTGGGGTCCCCCAGGGTTCAGTGTTGGGTCTATTATTGTTTTCTGTATTTATTAATGATTTTTTAATTGATGATGGTATATCCAGTTTAATATCTAAACTGGATATACCATCAGACGATACGAAGGATGGCAGGATTGTTAATGACACTAATGACAGTACGTTACTGTAACGGTATCTAGAAGGGTTGAGCAGATGGGATGAGAGACCGAAACTGAAGTTTAACACTGACAAATGTTAAATACTGCATATGGGAAGCAGTAATCGCAGAGTAAAGTATCAACTGTGTGGTACTACACTGATGGTGGCAGAGAACGAAAAGGACCTGGGGGTAATTGTGCAGTCAGATATGAAGTTTTCTGAGCAGTGCAGCTGCTCTGCACGAGTAGCTCATGGTGTCTTGTCAATGATATACAGGAATCTTTCTAGCAGGGATAAGGATGTGATTATCCCTTTGTATAAGGTAATGGTCAGGCTACACCTTGAGTACCGTATACAGGTCTGGAGGCCTCATTTTAAGAAGGAGGTAGAGCTGTTGGAACAAGTACAGAGAAGGGCAACAAGATTACTGAATGGAACAAAGGGTTGCTCTTACGAAGAAAGGCTTAAGCTTTGCAAATTACAGTGTCTGGAGACTAGGCACCTGCAAGATGATCTGACTGAAGTGTATAAGGCCTTGAATGGTTTGAGTATGCTCAATGCTGATGGGATTCTTCCTATTGCTCAGAATAATCATCTGAGAGGGCACAAATTCAAATTGAGGAAAGACAGTTGTAAGATTGGTTGAACAGATGGGCTGAGAGGTGGCAAATGAAGTTTAACATTGACAAATGTAAAGTACTACATATGGGTAACAGTAACCCCAGAGCAATGTATCAACTCTGCGGTACTACACTGACAGTAGTGGAGAATGAAAAGGACCTGGGGGTAATTGTGCAGGCAGATATGAAGTTCTCTGAGCAGTGCAGACGAGCTGCAAGAGTAGCTCATGGTGTCTTGTCAATGATATACAGGAATTTTTCTAGCAGGGATAAGGAGGTGATTATTCCCTTGTATAAGGCAATGGTTAGGCCACATCTTGAGTACTGTATACAGGTCTGGAGGCCTCATTTCAAGAAGGATGTAGAGCTGCTGGAACGGGTACAGAGAAGGGCAACAAGATTAGTAAATGGAACAAAGGGTTGCTCTTACGAAGAAAGGCTTAAGTTTTGCAAATTACAGAGTCTGGAGACTAGGCACCGGCGAGGTGATCTGATAGAGGTGTATAAGGCTTTGAATGGTTTGAGCATGCTCAATGCCAATGGGATTCTTCATCTTTCTCAGAATAATCACCTCAGAGGGCATAAATTCAAATTGAGGAAGGACGGATGTCGGATAGATGTGCGGAAATTTGCCTTTGGCCAGCGGGTGGTTGGTTGGTGGAACCGACTTCCATCACTTATTGTTGAAGTTGATAGCCTAAACAAATTTAAAGCTCAACTGGACAGGTATTTCGAACGAACGGAGGGGTGAAATGGGAGAGGGTTTTTTTTTTTTTTTTTTGGCTGATGCTGAATAAGCTTGCTTTCTTGCATCATATGCCTCTACTAATGCTAATGCTAATGCTAAAGATAGATGTGTGGAAGTTTGCCTTTAGCCAGCAGGTGGTCAACTGCTGGAACAAACTTCCATCTGTCATTATAGAAGTTGATAGCTTAAATTATTATTTTTTTTTTTTTGCTGATGCTGTATAAGCTTGCTTTCTTACATTATATGCCTTTACTAATGCTATATATGGTGTTTCAATTAAAAAAGGAATCAAACCTATCTTGCTTATTTTTAGGTTTGGGACATCTGTTATCTAGACCTTTTTTTTTTATCATATCTGGGCTTAAATTTTTGACTCCTATGTTAAACTGGAGAAAGTATTATAATTAAGAGTACATGAGTTTTAAAGTTAAATTTGACACAGAGTGAGGATAAGGAATTCTTCACATGTAAAAGTGCAAAGAAGAGAAGAGAAGAGAAGAGAAGAGAAGAGAAGAGAAGAGAAGAGAAGAGAAGAGAAGAGAAGGACAGTTTTAGATACTCCAGCTCATGTTGCAGATGAACTCAACAGTTACTTTGCACCGATATTTACAGAAGAAAAAACCATTATGTGAATGAGAAATTATAGGAGTGAAGTTGAAAAATATGTAATTAATGATACTGAAATTTCACACGATTATTTAATGAAAAAACTTTTGAGCCTACAGCCAAGGAAGGCTCCTGGGGTTGATGGCATATAGCCTATAACTTTAAGGGAAGTGGCAAATGAGTGCACTGAATTATTAAGAATAATTATGAGAGCATCACTGGACTCAGGAGAGATTCCGTTGGATATGAAAAGTGCCACAGCATTGCCAATACATAAAGGCAATTCTAAGAGTGAATTTGGAAATTACCAACCAGTCAGTAACTTCAGTAGCAGGGAAAATCATGGAGAAAATGATCAAGGGTGGAATTCAGTATTATTTGGATAGGAATGGAATTCTGAAGGATAAGCACAGCATAGTTTTGTAAAGGGAAAATCATGTTTAACAAATCTGGTTAGCTATTTTGACAGAGTCACTCATGAGCTGGATTTAGAGAATAATTTTGACATTGTTTATTTGGATTTTAGCAAAGCATTTGACTTAGTCCCACATGAGCGATTACTTTATAAGCTGGAACAGGTTGGAATCACAGGGAAAATCCTTAGAGGGATAACTGGATGGCTTCAGGGCAGGAGGCAGAGGGTTGTGATAAATGGAATAAATGGACCACTTTTGTTTTTGATTTTCTTAAATGATATTGATCAAGGGATAAAGGGCATGTCTAAATTTGCAGATGATGAAAGATTGGTAGAGCAGTTAATGATCACTGCTAGCTAAGCAGAGTTTCTTCAGTGTGACCTAGATAGACTTCAAGGATGGTCAGAAAAGTGGCAGCAATGCTTTAACTCAGCAAAATGCAAGGTCTTATACTTGGGGAACAGCAACCACAAAATAACTTATACACATTGTGGAGTTGAACTAAAGTCAGTAGTGGAAGAAAGGGACTTGGGAGTAACAATACATCAGACATGAAGTTCTCCAAGCATTGTAGACAGGTTGCAAGGAAAACCCATCAATAGGACACCAAGGAAGGTGTACTATCAATGATTTATTGAACATCTGCTAGTAGAGATAAAGATGTCATAATCCCACTATATAAGGCTATTGTTAGATGACACTTGTAATACTGTGTTCAAGTGTGGAGACCACACCTTAAAAAAGAGCTTCTTGAAAGGGTCCAAAGACAGGTAACTTGCCTGGTGAGATCGGCAAAAGGGCGTCCATAGGAGGAAAGACTTTGAATATGTGGGTTGCACAGCTTGGAAACTAGGCACCTTAGAGGAGACTTGATTGATGTGTTTAAAGCTCTGAGAAGCAAAAATAAAATGAATGAGGATGAAATTTTCATGGTTATAAATGATTCTAGAACTAGGGCTCATAAATTCAAGTTAGAGGGTAAGATGTTTAGGTTAGATTGCAGGAAGTTTTATTTTAGCAAGCAAGTTATAAATTTCTGGAATAAGTTACCTACATGGGTGGCTGAGGCTGACAGTCTGGAGAAATTCAAAGGTCAGCTGAATAGTTACCTATGGGAGGAGGGAAATCAATAGGTTTCCTATTTTCTCTTCTTTTATTATTTATTAATTATTTATTTTATTTAAATTTTATTATTATTATTTTACTCTTTTTTTTTGGCTGGTGCAGCATAAGTCTTAGGCTTCCTTGCAACGTATGGCAATTACTAATACTAATACTAAATCTTGCCTAATCAACTGCATATTTCTCAATAGGAAAGTTCTTCCCTGTCCTCATCCTAAAAACGTCATCAGCGCATAATCTGAAAATGGCTTTATTTGGAGGAAATTAAACACAATGTTTGCAAATGACATTCGCTCTTCAATATGTATTTTTATATGTGCAAGGGCAGTTTGTGCTGTGGCTCTATTTACAGCCACTATTTGTTTTTCTTTTCTTCAAATGCCAATAACATTCTTACACTAAACTAAATATGAGGAATAACTTTTCTGTTGAGAAAAAAGCAACTGATTATGTAAATCTTAAATTTGTAAATCAAAATCTAAACAGCCCAGAGAAAAAGAGAGCTTGGTGCAATAAAGATTTAGGCATAAGCCAAATAAGCCATGGCTTGGAGCTTCCCCCTTGGAGGTACATAATTTGGGACTACTCTTCACATGATTTGGCTTAGGGTTCCCATCAAGTCTAGCCTTTCCCTCATGCCTTTTAACTGAAACATCTCAGTGTTCTCCCCAGGATCTATCGAATGGGCAGACCACCCAGTGAATTTAACTGACTGCCTGGCTAAAATTTAAGCAATTCTCATGGTACCATTGGTACTGTTCACTGATCTCGATCAATATTAATTAGAACGTACTATGCGATCGAGGTCAATGTGACAGGAGCAGATGCCAAGTTCAGTTGAAATTGTGATTGGACACCGAAAGATTGGCAGAACTCAGCTTTCTGGTATGTAACCTACCTACGCAGTTAAAAGACCTCCTGCTATTCGACCATCATGCTAACACATCATGCAGCCATCGCGTAGTTCAACACTGTGAATCCAGATTAGCTAGAATATTGTTGTGTGCTTTACGTTGAGCTATCAGATGCCAGTTGGTTGACGGCATCAATATGTTAGTTGAATTCTGCGATTCACTGAGTTGACTCAGATTCACTTTTGTTATTCAAATCTTTTGGACACTTTGAGTCAACAGTGTATCGACTCACTCATTCTGTAGCCATCTCTATAGCAAGCTGAGTATTATAATTCTGCAAGCTAGTACACCACATTAAATTCTGTGAACTGTTAAATGCGTTGTTTATCTTAGTCTCCATACAGATGCACAAATATAATAATATATATTGCAATAGAATAAAACAAAATAAGAATCCATAATGAATAAGAAGTTAAAACAACAAACAACACTAAGTTTTTTTAAGAAAAATGAAATTACGAAAACAACAACAGAAGCTGGAAAATTCCAACAACGACA
The DNA here is from genome assembly GCF_048544385.1 of Mastigoproctus giganteus. Lineage (NCBI taxonomy): Eukaryota > Metazoa > Arthropoda > Arachnida > Uropygi > Thelyphonidae > Mastigoproctus > Mastigoproctus giganteus. Next base: position 219,761,793 of record NC_143584.1, read on the forward strand.
TTGCAGAGGCGGCTCTATCTTGTGAAACGCAGTCTGCTTCAAATGAAAAATGTGCTTCTAAACACTGCTTATCAGGTGTAAACAGTGACCGGTTTCAAACATTTAATTGGTTAGTGGTAAAAGATAATGGAATGATGTGTTCCACGTGTATGAAATATGGAAAGAGACGACCCACAAACAAGGAAGTGACTTGGGGTAGAGCCATGAAAAAGACTTTGAAAAGAAAGTTTAATTGAACATGAACAAAGCAAGTTACACACTGATTCCTGTTCAAATATAATTCAAAAACATGTACTTGAAGAATCTGGGTTAGGACAAATTGAAAGATCAATTTCAGTTTTGAATAACTTGCTTTTGTGGGAGATTTAAGATCTATGTATTGTTTGGCAAAAAATTAACTACCACACACTACATTGTACAAAAAATTGCTTGAGCATCGTAAGACTACGGGTTGTACATAATTAAACCATCTTGATATTGGAAAGAATGCACATTACACTTCGAAAAGAATAATGCAAGATTGCTTGACATTTTAGCTTCAGAAATTAGATGAGAAATACTAAAAAATGTGCATTTCAGTGTTCTGCATGATGAAACGACAGATATCTCAGTTTTGAAGCAGCTCATTATAGACATTAAATGTTTGTCAACTTAAAAGAGATTAGTGTTAGTTTTATATCAACTTGTAATATCATTCATGGAAAAGCTGAAACTATAACTAACAAAATTATTGCAACACTTGGCAATATAGGGTTGAAAACATAACTTGGTGGGTCTAGGATCTGATGGAGCAGCAATCATGATTGGGAAGCACAAAGGAGTAACAAAACTACTAAAATATGAAACAGATGGACTCATGGTCAACTGCCATTGTATAAACCACTGACTGACTCTTCCTAGTGCCCAAGCAGCTGCTGAGGTGCCTTATTTGGTAAAATTTAACAATATCTTAAGACAACTGTTTTTCTTCTTCCAAAATTCATCCGTTAGAATGGCTGGTTTAACTAAAATTCAAAATATACTGAACATTCCTCAGATTAAACTTAAAATGGCTAGTGACACTAGGTGGCTGTCTGGTGACTGCAAAGTCACCTGTGCAGTCTTTAAGAGAATCCTTGGTGACTGTCATTGCTGCACTTGAAAGAGAAGCCACAGAACAAAATGGTATTACAGCTGACAGTTTAAGCAGATATATGATTTCGTAGCTTTACTTATGATGATTTCAGATGTGCTACCTCATTTATCTAAAGTTTGGAAAAGGCAAGATGTTAATTTGACAGAAATATACTCGATCTTAGAAGCCACAAAACTAAGCATTATGGAATTCAAAGACACCCCTGCTAATCATTTTAAAAATCTTCATATACATCTGCAGGTGAACATTCAGTTATTTCAAATAATTCAACCAATTATTTGCACTAATGACATTAAGAGAAAGAGACATGCAGATTTACTTAACAAGTACAGGTCAATATATAGAAAAAAGTAGCAAGTTAGAGTTAAATTTGAAAGTGTCTGCAATTCTACCCAGACACGATAGGAGGGAATATATGATGAGAGCCTTGTCAATCAATTCAGCCCTGGAGAGGTTGTGTAAGGCTCATGGGGTAGAATTTTTTTTTAGCGGGGTCTGTGCTTGTTAACAGCAGAGACTGTTTCTACATGGATGGGGTACACTTAATAAAAAGGGTGCAAAAATATTTGCTAATGTTATAGAGGCAATGTTAGGTGGATCAGAAAACTGCTAGCCTGGAGGATACACAGACAAAATGATTAACAGTGGCCACAGGCAGAGGCAAAAGTGATTCTTGCACTGCTTCTATTAGAATCAGCAGCGGCCTGGAAAGCAAGGTGCTAGGGATTTCCAGGACTGATGGGACTCATAGTAGAAGAAGTAAATGCAGGGGCAACTAAGAGTAGGAACAGGTGCATGTATACTTGCATGTACAAAAATGCGAGAAGTATAGTTAATAAATTTCATGAGTTTGAAGTGCTGGTCAAGACATCAAATGCAGATATTGTTGGTATATCAGAGATATGGTGTCACACAGATATAAGCAGTGCAGAATTGGAATTTGAGGAGTACAATGTGTACAGAAAGGATAGACAGGACAGGGAGCCAAAAGTTGAAGGGAATCACCAAGAAAGAGAAGAATGATGATATCCAGCTCAGGACCCTGGGTGTACCAAGCCCATACTCACCAGATGTCAGCACCTGGGGGAATTGTGTAGAAAGCGGGCAAGAACATCAGAATGTCCTATAATGGAGGATTTTAACTTTTAACTTTCCAGATATTGACTGGAACATGTGGATTGGTCACTCACACACTAGCAGAGGGAGTAACACTCTTGATCTGATTATCAGCAGTGATTATTCATGCATTAAGAATTTTCAGATAAAGGAACCAATGGATGACTGTGATCACAGTGTACTAATGTGGGATTTACTTAAAGATATAACTATCATGAAGAGTAAAGGGAAGGACTTTTGATTTTGTAAAGGTGACTACAGTGGTAGTAGTAGTAGTAGTGGCATGTGATGCAAGAAAGCAAGTGAAAGGGGTTATGCAGCATCAGCCAAAAAAAAAAAAAAAAAAATCACACCATTCCCTCCAAATGCCTGTCCAGTTCCTCCTTAAATTTATTCAACCTATCAACTTCCACAACGACAGATGGAAGTTTGTTCCAGCAATTAACCAACCGCTGGCTAAAGGCAAATTTCCGCACATCTATTCTACATCTGTCTTTTCTTAATTTGAATTTATGCCCCCTTAGGTTCGTAATCTGAACAAGTGGAAGGATCCCATTAGAATTCAGCGTGCGAAATCCATTCAAGGCATTATAAACCTCAATCAGATCACCGTGCAGGTGCCTAGTCTCCAGCCACTCACTGCAATTTGCGGAACTTAAACCTCTCTTGGTAAGAGGATCCTTCATTCCCCTCACCAATCTTGTTTCCCTTCTCTGTACACGCTCAAGCAAATCTACATCCTTCCTAAAATGAGGCCTCCAGACCTGTATGCAGTACTCAAGGCATGGCCTGACCACATTGCCTTATACAGAGGGACAATCACCTCCTTTTCACTGCTAGCAAAATTCCTATATATCATTGACAAAACCCCATGACCTGCCCTGGCAGCCTGTCTGCATTGCTCAGAAAACTTCATATCTGACTGCACAATTACTCCCAGGTCTTTTTCATTTTCTACCACCTTAAGTGTAGTACCACACAGTTGGTACATTTCTCTGGGGTTACTTCTACCCATATGCAGTACTTTGCATTTGTCAAGATTAAACTTCAGTTGCCACTTCTTAGCCCATCTGCCCAAATTATCTAGATCCTGTTGCAGTAGCACACTGCCATTACTGTCATTAACAACCCTGCCAACCTTTGTATCATCTGCAAACTTCGACATTAAGCCTGATATACCTTCATCAATATCACTGATATATATACAAAACAAAAATGGACCCAACACCGAACCCTGTGGGACTCCACTAATGACATTAGTCCACGAAGAGCACATTGGTCTCAGACAGTGTTTCAATTTTATACAGTGGGATCAACTGATGATGTTACCAATGTTGAATTCTAAATGGGAGGCCTTCAGGGACTTATTCTTGGAGGCTACTAGGCTTTTCATACCAACAAAAAAATACTGTTCAAGGTTTAGGCCTAAATGGAGGTCAGATGAATTAATGAGGCTCGTTGCAGAAAAGAAAAATGCATGGGATGCATATAAATTATCAGGCGATACAGAAGCCTATCAAAGATATAAGCTAGTCTGTAATCAAGTCACAAAGGAGGTTAGGCAGACGCAGGCAGATTACGAGAAATCTTTGGCAAAGGATGCAAAGAAAAACAGCAAAGACTTCTTTACTTATGTAAACTCTAGAAGGAAAGGGATGAATCAGATTGATCCACTTAACATAGATGGTTTGACTATTGATGATCATGCTCAGGTAGGTGATAAACTGAATGGGTATTTTAAATCTACATTCACACATGAGGAATTATTCAAGGAGGGGAATGCCAGAAGTTTATCAAACTGTAACAGGGTGCTAAGTGATGTATTTTCTCCACTAAGAGAAAAGTGGAGGAGAAACTATTGAAGTGGAACATAAGGAAGGCACCTGGGGTGGATGGGATCTATCCAGTTATATTAAAGGAGGCAGCAAAGGAAGTAAGCAAACCCTTAGCCATAATTATGAGAGCTTCCTTGGATTAAGGGAAGATCCCCATGGACTGGAGGTGTGCAAATGTATCCTCAATTCATAAAGGGGGTTCAAAAGGTGACACAAGTAACTATATAACTATTAGTTTAACTTATGTTCTGGGGAAAATAATAGTCACTGGTTAAAGAAGCATTGCAGAATCATCTAGACAAGACTGCATTAAGAATTAAGACAGCATGGGTTTGTTAAAGGGAGGTCTTGTCTGACTAATTTGATTGGATACTATGATGTGGTCACAAAAGAACTGGATGCAAAAAATAATGATAATAACATATACTTGGATTTCAGGAACGCTTTTTACTGCTGTACAAATTGAAATAGAAGACTGCTGTACAAATTGAAATAGAAGACTGCTGTACAAATTGAAGCGGTATGGCATTAAGGGAAAGTTGCTACAATGGATAAAGGTTGAGTGGGAGACAATGGAGAGTGGTAATCAATGGACAGTGCTCTTCTTGGACTAATATTATTAGTGGAGTTCCCCAGGGTTCGGTGCTGGGTCCATTGTTGTTTATTGTATTCATCAATGATACTGATGAAGGTATATCTCGCTTAATGTCCAAGTTTGCAGATGATACAAAGGTTGGCAGTGTTGTTAACGACAGTAAAGACAGTATGCTACTGCAACTGGATCTAGATAAGTTGGGCAAATGGGCTGAGAAGTGGCAACTGAAGTTTAACACTGACGATGTAAAGTACTGCATATGGGTAGCAGTAACCCAAGAGAATGTACCAACTGTGTGATACTACACTCAGGGAAGTGGAGAGTGAAAAAGACCTGGAGGTAATTGTGCAGTGAGATATGTAGTTTGCTGAGCAGTGCAGATGGGTTCCCAGAGCAAGTCATGGAGTCTTGTCAAAGATATATAGGAATTTTTCCATCAGGGACAAGGAGGTGATTATCCCATTGCACAAGGCAATGGTCAGGGCACACCTTGAGTACTGTGTACAGGTCTGGAAGCCTCATTTTAGGAAGGATGTAGAGTTGCTAGAACGAGTACAAAGAAGGGCAACAAGATTGATGAGGGGAAAAAAGGGGTGCTCTTACCAAAAAAGGCTTAAGTTCTGAAAATTGCAGCACTTGGAGACAAGGCACATACTAGGTGATCTGATTGAGGTGTACAAGGCCTTGAATGGGTTGAACAAGCTCAATGCTGATGGGATTCTTCCTCTTGCTCAGATTAAGAACCTGAGGGGGGGGGATAGATTAAAATTGAGGAAAGACAGTTGCAGAATAGATGTGCGCAAATTTTCCATTAGCCAGCGGGTAGTTGATTGCTGGAACGGACTTCCATATCTTGTTGTGGAAGTTGATAGCTTAAATAATTTAAGGTTGAGCTCTACAGACATTTGGATTTAAATGGATGTGTGAAATGGGAGGAGTTTTTTTTTGGCTGATGCTGCATAAGCTTGCTTTCTTGCATCATATGCCTCAACTAATGCGAATTTCCTGTTTTTCAAGAGTTTTCAATTCAGAAAGGCATGCTCAAAATGAGGTTTCTAAGATTTTTTTTACCATTATTCTAAAAATGACAGTCCTGCAATTTTAAACTATGAAATTAGTAAACTAGAATCAGTAGTTGCATCAAAATTGGTTAAAGGACAGGCATACAAAAATCTAGAGGCGAAACAAATAACGCTTAAATTTTCAACACCACCTGAGCTCAAACAATCTTTCCCAAATTTAGCAAAACTAGCTGCCATTGGACTGGATATACCTGTAAGCAGGTATAGCCAGTCCTATTCATTTTAGAGTGCAAAATCCTCTTTGAATTAAAACCTGTTTAAGGAATCGTATGAAGCAGAGTACCCTAATCTGATGTTGATTTCACTAGAAGATCCAGATCCAACAGACTTTGATTATAAAAAGCTGCATACAACTGGGCCTCTAAGAAGATGAGATGAATTAATATATAAAAAAATGTTAATCTTGAGTTAAAATTACTATAATGATTTAAACATTCTTCATTATTATTTATTTACATCAAATTCTAATAAAATTGTGTTTTTTTTTTAATTTGTTATTAAAACATTCTACTTTTTAAATAAAAAGTACCTTTTTTGTTAAATTTAGCATGTTTATGTATATGTGTTGGAATTTTCATTTTTCAGTTAAAAAAATATAACACTAACCAATATTAAATTTTTTCAGTGTTTGCTGCACAAATTATCTTTAAATCAATATACTGTAATGTTAAATTATGCAATTAATTTTTGCTCTGGATCGCTTAAGTAACATTTATAAATAAGAGAAAATTTTATAATTATTATAGGTATTATACACTTCCCCACCCGGCTACTTCATAATGCCACCTGGCTGGCAAAATTTTCTGGGAAAATCACTGCACCCTTTATATTACAGATACTGAAGTAAAAATTAGTTGTTTCTTTTTTAAAAGTAATTTTTTTACTTATGGAACACTAAGGTCTGTTCCACACTGGCACTGACAATATAAACTGTTATATTTAAAGAAATAATACTGTACATCCCTGTGCAATTATTGTTCCTATTTCATTTAATTTCCTGTGTGATGAACTGCAGTTCTTACATTACTGAATTATTATAAAAATCTCCACTGCTGAATCAGTCTGCTTTCTGTTGATTCTGTTATGAATTTACTAACTGTTCTCCATTTAATGAGACATACGAATGAAATCATTTTTATTCCTGTGTAAAGTGCAACTGCTATTCTCCAGTGATCTTTGTGCTTATCTTCTCATTTTTAACATAGTCTGATAATAGGATTATACAGAAAGACTAGTAATGTCACCATTTCTATAAAAAATGTTTAGTAATTCGATGCACTAAGTGCAAGGGCATCATACCTTCTTCACCTGATATAAAAAATAAACTAAATTTTCATCACTAAATGTAGTATCATGTGTCTCCTTTAATTAACTTTAATAATGTCTACAAAACTGCTTTTTTAATGTCCTTCTCATAACCTATTATTTACCATTTTTAATATATATTAATCAAATGATGTATTTGGAGTATTTTATACACCAAAAACAGTAAAACTTATAAATTTAAATATCTGTTAGAATTACATTGGTATGAATTTTGGCATTCCACTAGTATGATATTCACTTTTATTCTCCATCATTAATTATTTTTTTAATTGGAAAACTTTTGGATAACAAGACTTCTAATGATGTTTCTTAATCTTATTATACAATGTCAGAAATAAGAAAAATTTTAAAGTTTCCCATTTTAAACTATTTTTTAACTTTTTTTTTTTTCCAAAAAACTGGTGAATTAAAAGCAATCAAGCACATGCTATTGTTATGGTTTTTTTATATTCTGCAAGAAGTTAAATAAGTCTCAAGTTTAGTAGCAAATTAATCTCAAAAAATTAAAGAGAAATATTTATTATGAATTTCTTTTTATTTAATTACTTATTAAAGAAAATAACTTATCTAATTTTAAATTTTACTAAATAAATTTTAAAAATCTGACATTAGTTTCAAAAGCAAACTGAAAAATGTTATGCCATCCATACCTGTTGCTTTGTCTAGAACCTCCAACTCTTCTTGCTGATGTGCGTTCATTAGAAGCATCAATCAGTTTTCTAAGTATGAAGAGACATTCACGAAAAGTTGAAAAAAATGGATGGTGACTAATAATGCATAAAGATGTTAAGGAATGACTTTTCACCCGTTGTCGTCTGTGACCCCTTGGTGATGGTGATTTGGAATCCTGATCAGAGTCATTAGGATAAAGTGTTCTGGAGGCCTGTTCACTAAAAGCAGAATCTGAACTTTTACTATCCTGTGAAAATGGCACATCTGCATCCCTTAATTTGCTCCCAGCCTTTTTTAGTGATCTCTCATAAGCTTTTTCCTTTGTGGAAGGCCTCTTGTCAATTGGTCTATAGAAGTTCACACAGATACCATATCGAACTCTGCTAGTGTCTTTTTCTGTGAGAGCAAAAACAAAAGAGTTTGACTCCCTGAGACTTATTCTTTTTGGCCCAACACTAACACAACCTTCAGGCTGGCAAAAAAATACTACATCAGGAGGAAGATAAAAGTCCTTGTGATCCTCAGGAGGATACCTCCGCAACAGCTCCGGTGTCTGGACCACATGGTTTCGGCTTTGTTGGCGAGCACCCACTATCACAATATAGTCCAACAATCGTGGAGAGAAATACTTCTTTATGGCATCTGACATTTTGTTCCCCTGATGAATAGGAGAATTTTAAAGTAATAAAGTTCCTGATAATAATCAGGAATGTATGCAAATTTGCATTTGCAAAATTATCTACATATGTGAGACCTGGAAGTATAATTATCTGTTTCCTTCGACTGCTTCTTCCTACAGTGACAACCAGTCCTCCACTTTTCCAACTCCATTTTGTTATCATTTACTAAACCTAAGAGAAATAAAACAATGTTAGCATATAACTCATAACAAGCTGATGAAAAAAGTAAATGCATCTATTCATAAAATAAACTTCTAATGATAAACTAGTTACATCTCTTCATCTCCCATCTTGGGATTATGCAGTTTTACCCAGCCTTTGAAAATATCTCTAGGGATTAACCACACAGATTTCTTACAAGGATTAAATTTTTAGTTAGACAACTTTGGGAGGGAGAGAAGTAAATGTAATAAAAAGAGTATTATCCACTGACACAGTACAGTAGCTAGTCATCTTCCTGCCGTGGACTTGGTGCATCATGGCCTTAGTTACCCATGCACCATAAAAACCAAAAACAAACCAAATCTTCCCACCATATTTATTTACATTTATTTACCCCCAGGGGCTCACATCTTGTGAGTATGGGCTTGGCATACCCAGGGTCCTGAGCTAGATATCATCACCTTTTTCTTGGTGATTCCCTTCTACTCTCTCTCTCTCTCTCTCTCTCAGGATAATTCCGAATTTTTTTTTTTTTTTTTTTTCCCTGGTGCAGCATAAGCGTCAGGCTTCCTTGCACCTTATGGCTAATAATAATAATAATAATAATAATAATATTTACCTTTCAGTTTGTACAAAAATTTAATGACGACAAAGGTAAAATCACTAGAGTGGTGATGTTGTAACTACTAGTAGTAGTAGTAGTAGTAGTAGTGGCACTTGATGCAAGAAAGCAAGTGTAGGAGCTTATGCAGCATCAGCCAAAAAAAAAATAAATAAATAAAAAAAATAAAAAAATCACACCATACCCTCCAAATGCCTGTCCAGTTCCTCCTTAAATTTATTTAACCTATCAACTTCCACAACGACAGATGGAAGTTTGTTCCAGCAATTAACCACCCGCTGGCTAAAGGCAAATTTCCGCACATCTATTCTACATCTATCCTTTCTTAATTTGAACTTATGTCCCCGTAGGTTCGTATTCTGAACAAGTGGGAGGATCCCATCAGAATTCAGCGTGCTCAACCCATTCAAGGCCTTATAGACCTCAATCAGATCACCGCGCAGGTGCCTAGTCTCCAGCCACTGCAATTTGCAGAACTTAAGCCTCTCTTGGTAAGAGGATTCCTTCATTCCCCTCACCAATCGTGTTGCTCTTCTCTGTACACGCTCAAGCAAATCTACATCCTTCCTAAAATGAGGCCTCCAGACCTGTACGCAGTACTCAAGGCGTGGCCTGACCATTGCCTTATACAGAGGGACAATCACCTCCTTTTCCCTGCTAGCAAAATTCCTATATATCATTGACAAAACCCCATGACCTGCCCTAGCAGCCTGTCTACATTGCTCAGAAAACTTCATATCTGACTGCACAATTACTCCCAGGTCTTTTTCATTTTCTACCACCTTAAGTGTAGTACCACACTTAAGTGTAGTACCACCTTAAGTGCAGGGCCACTTCTTAGCCCATCTGCCCAAATTATCTAGATCCTGTTGCAGTAGCACACTGCCATTACTGTCATTAACAACCCTGCCAACCTTCGTGTCATCTGCAAACTTCGACATTAAGCCTGATATACCTTCATCAATATCATTGATAAATATACAAAACAACAGTGGACCCAACACCGAACCCTGTGGGACTCCACTAATAACATTAGTCCACGAAGAGCAGCACCCATTGATTACCACCCTCTGTCTTCTCCCACTTAACCATCCTTTTATCCATTGTAGCAACTTACCCTTAATACCATTCTGCTCCAATTTGTACAGTAGTCTTCCATGCGCAACAGTGTCAAAAGCTTTCTGAAATCCAAGTATATGATATCAAAATTATTTTTTGCATCCAGTTCCTTTGTGACCACATCATAATAACCAATCAAATTTGTCAGACAAGACTTTCCCTTAACAAACCCATGCTGTGTCTGAATTATTGCTGCAGTCTTGTCTAGATGATCCTGCAATGCATCTTTAACCAGTGACTCCATTATTTTACCCGGAACAGAAGTTAAACTAACTGGTCTGTAATTACTCGTGTCACCCTTCGAACCTCCTTTGTGAATTGGGGATACATTTGCACATCTCCAGTCCGTGGGAACCTCCCCTGAATCCAAGGATGCTCTCATAATTATGGCTAAGGGTTTGCTTAGTTGCTTTGCCGCCTCCTTTAATATAACTGGATAGATCCCATCCACCCCAGGTGCCTTTCTTATGTTTAACTTCAACAATTTCTCCTCCACTTTGCTCTCAGTTATTACAAAATCATTAAGCACACTGCTACAATTTGATAACCTTCTTCCATTTTCAAACTGTAATAATTCCTCACGTGTGAATGTAGATGCAAAATACTCATTCAGTTTGTTTGCTATCTGAGCAGGATCATCAACAGTCGAACCATCGATGTCAAGTGGACCAATCATATTCATCCCCTTCCTTTTAGAGTTTATATAAGTAAAGAAATCCTTGCTGTTTTTCTTAGCATCTTTTGCCAAAGGTTTCTCGTAATCCGCCTTTGCCTGCCTACTGAATGATATTAAACAAGTACCAAAAGAAGAAAAGTAGTAGTATGCCTCTTTTATTACTAATAGCTATTACTATTCCTTCACTTCACTGCTTTATGCTGCCTCCATGTGATACTGAAAGTATGATTAATTTACTATACATTTTGCTAACTTTTTATGAAACCTTCTTATCAATACACAGGGCAGCAATTGGAAAACAAGACATGTTATTCGAGGAGTGCTGGTGCTGCAATATATTAGAAGTAAACATGAAATGAAAGAGTAATTGTTCCTAGAGCAGAACGGAAAAGGTAAGTGGAAATTGCCGCCATTTCAGAACATAGTGTGATCTGGGTGGCAGTGATCACAGTGTACTGATGTGGGATTTACTTAAAGACATTACTACCAACAGGAGTAAAGGGAAGGGATTTTGCTTCCATAAAGGTGACTACAGAGGAATCGTTGTTGTTGTTATTTGGTTTTTAGGAGCATTAGCAACTAAGGCCATATTGCTCTGGGGATATGCGGTGGTCATTCCCTGACCTTTCCGCATCCTCCGTATTTGGTGGTCACGAGCTCGAACCCTAGTCTAATCAAGAAGCGTGTGCTACGCACTGCTGCTGCTCCTGCCCACCTGGCTATGGAAGCACCACACAGTGGTCTCAAACAGTTTTTAAATTGTATACAATGGGCCCAAGTGATGTGTTACCAGCAGCAAATTCTAAATGGGAAGCATTCAAGGAAGTAATTGTGGAAGCTATTAGGCTTTTCATGCCGATTAAGAAATATACTTCAAGGTTTAGGCTTAAATGGATGTCAGATGAACTAATGAGTCTCGTGGCAGAGAAAAAAAATGCATGGGATGCATATAAATTATCAGGTGACACAGAATCCTATGATAGATATAAGCTAGTCTGTAATCAAGTCACAAAGGAAGTTAGGCAAGCAAAGGCAGATTACGAGAAATCTTTGGCAAAGGATGCTAAAAAAAAACAGCAAAAGCTTCTTTACTTATATAAACTCTAGAAGGAAGGGGATGAATCAGATTGATCCACTCGATATTGATGATTCGACTGTTGATGATCCTGCTCAGATAGCAGATAATTTGAATGAGTATTTTTCATCTCTATATGCACACATGAGTAGTTATTAAGGGAGGAAAATGCCAGAAGTTTATCAAACTGTAACAGGGTGCTTAATGATTTTGCAATAACTGAAAGCAAATTGGAGGAGAAATTGTTGAAGATAAACATAAGAAAAGCACCTGGGGTGGATGGTATCTATCCAGTTATATTAAAGGAGGCAGCAGAGGAATTAAGCAAACCATTAGCCATAATCATCAGAGCATCCTTGGACTCAGGAGAAGTCCCCACGGACTGGAGATGTGCAGATGCATCCCAAATTCAGAAAGGGGATCTATGGATGATACGAGTAATTATAGGCCAGTTAGTTTAACTTCGGTTCCTGGGAAAATAATGAAGTCACTGGTTAAAGATGCATTGCAGGATCACCTAGACAAGACTGCAGTAATAATTCACACACAGCATGGCTTTGTTAAGGGAAAGTCTTGTCTGAAAAATTTGACTGGATACTATGATATGGTTACACAGGAAATGGATGCAAAAAATAATTTTGATATCATATACTTGGATTTCAGGAAGGCTTTTGACACTATTGCACATGGAAAACTACTGTACAAATTGGAGCAGTATGGATTAAGGGTAAGTTGCTACAATAGATAAGAGGGTGGTTGAGAGGGAGAAGACAGAGTGGTAATCAACAAATGCTGATCTTCGTGGACTAATGCTATTAGTGGAGTTGCCAGGGTTCGGTGTTGGACCCACTGTTGTTTTGTATATTTATCAATGATATTGATGAAGGTATATCAGGCTTAATGTCAAAGTTTGCAGATGATACAAAGTTTGGCAGGGTTGTTAATGATAATAGGGGCAGTGTGCTACTGCAACAGGATCTAGAAAATTTGAGCAGATGGGCTGAGAAGAGGCAACTGAAGTTTAACATTGAAAAATACAAAGTACTGCATATGGGTAGAAGTAACCCCAGAGGAACGTACCAACTATGTGGTACTACACGTAGGGTGGTAGAAAATGAAAAAAAGACCTGGGAGTAATTGTGCAGTAAATTGTGCAATGCAGACAGGCTGCCATGGCAGATCATGGGGTTTTGTCAATAATATACAGGAATTTTGCTAGCAGGGAAAAGGTGATTATCCATTTGTATAAATGACTGCTGGGAATCATTGGGGTACAAATAAACACATGGGTTGTGTTAGGGTAGCTAAGAAAAAGAACAGGTGCATGTATACTTGCGTGTACACCAATGCTAGGAGTTTAGTAAATAAATCAGAGAAGAAAAATGCATGGGATACATACAAATTAACACGTGACACGGACGCCTATGATAGATACAAGTTGATCTGTAACCAAGTTACAAAGGAGGTTAGGCAGGCGAAGGCAGATTACGAGAGATCCTTGGCAAGGGATGCGAAGAAAATCAGCAAAGAGTTCTTTACTTATGTAAACTCTAGAAGGAAGGGGATGAATCAGATTGGTCCACTAGAGATCGATGGGTCAACTGTTGATGACCCTGCTCGGGTAGCTAACAAACTAAATAAATATTTTGCATCGACATTCACACATGAGGAGTTATTCAGCGAGGGGAATGCCAGAGGTGTATTCAACTCTGGCAGAAAGCTAGAGAATCTTGTAATAACTGAGAGCAAAGTGGAGGAGAAATTGTTGAAGATAAACACAAGAAAGGCACCTGGGGTGGATGGGATCTATCCAGTTATATTAAAGGAGGCAGCAAAGGAGGTAAGCAAACCCTTAGCCATAATTATGAGAGCTTCCTTGGACTCAGGGGAGGTACCCATTGACTGGAGATGTGCAAATGTGACCCCAATTCACAAAGGGGGATCAAAGGCTGACACAAGTAATTATAGACCTGTGAGTTTAACTTCTGTTCCCGGAAAATTAATGGAGGCACTGGTGAAAGAAGCACTGCAGGATCATCTAGACAAGACTTCAGTTATAGCTAGGACACAGCATGGTTTTGTTAAGGGGAAGTCTTGCCTGACCAATTTGATTGGATACTATGATGCAGTCACAAAAGAACTGGATGCAGGGAATAACTTTGATATTATATACTTGGATCTTAGAAAGGCTTTTGATACTGTTGCACATGGAAGACTGCTGCACAAATTGGAGCAGTGTGGCATTGGAGGCAAGTTGCTGCTATGGATAAAGGGGTGGTTGAGGGGGAGAAGACAGAGAGTGGTAATCAATGGACACTGCTCATCGTGGACTAATGTTATTAGTGGAGTCCCTCAGGGTTCAGTATTGGGGCCTTTATTGTTTTCTGTATTTATAAATGATATTGATGATGGTATATCAGGCTTAATGTCCAAGTTTGCAGATGATACGAAGGTTGGCAGGATTGTCAAGGATACTACTGACACTATGCTGCTGCAACAGGATTTGGAAAGGTTGAGCAGATGGGCTTCGAGGTGGCAAATGAAGTTTAACATTGACAAATGTAAAGTACTACATATGGGAAACAGCAACCCCAGAGCAACGTATCAACTCTGTGGTACTACACTGACAGTGGTAGAGAATGAAAGGGGCCTGGGGGTGGTGGTGCAGGCAGATATGAAGTTCTCTGAGCAGTGCAGACGAGCTGCAAGAGTAGCTCATGGTGTATTGTCAATGATATATAGGAATTTTTCTAGCAGGGATAAGGAGGTGATTATTCCCTTGTATAAGGCAATGGTCAGGCCACACCTAGAGTACTGTATACAGGCCTGGAGGCCTCATTTCAGGAAGGATGTAGAGCTGCTGGAACGAGTACAGAGAAGGGCAACTAGATTGGTGAATGGGACAAAGGGGTTCTCTTACGAAGAAAGGCTTAAGTTTTGCAAATTACAGTGTCTGGAAACTAGGCACCAGCGGGGTGATCTGATAGAGGTGTACAAAGCCTTGAATGGTTTGAGCATGCTCAATGCTGATGGGATTCTTCCTCTAGCTCAGAAAAATCACCTGAGAGGGCATAAATTCAAATTGAGGAAAGACAGATGTAGGATAGATGTGCGGAAATTTGCCTTTAGCCAGCGGGTGGTTGGCGGGTGGAACAGACTTCCATCCCTTGTCGTGGAAGTTGATAGCCTAAATAAGTTTAAGGCTCAGCTGGACAGGTATTTCGAACGAACAGAGGGGTGAAGTGGAAGTGGTTATTTTTATTTATTTATGTTACTTTTTTTTTTTTTTTTTTTTTTTTTTTTGGCTGATGCTGCATAAGCTTGCTTTCTTGCATCAAATGCCTCTACTAATGCTAATGCTAAATTTGATGAATTTGAGGTATTGCTCAAAACAACAAAAGGCAGATATTGTGGGGATTTCAGAGACGTGGTCTCACACAGATATAAGGAATGCCGAACTTGAATTTGGGGAGTACAATGTCTATAGAAAGGATAGACAGGATAGGAAGGGAGGAGGGGTTATGCTATTAGTTAAGAAATACATAAAATCCAAGGAAGTGAAGCCAGTCGACATTGCTGGACAGTGCAGTGTCGAGTCAGTTTGGTGTGACATAAGCATTGAGATATCAAAATTGAGAGTAGGAGTGTGCTATAGGCCTAATGACTCTGATGAGTATAATAAGAAACTGTACATGGAAATAGAGTGGGCCAGTAAATCAGAGTCTTATAATAGGGGATTTTAATTTCCCAGATATTGACTGGAATTTGGGGGCTGGTCACTCACACTCACTAGCAAGGCTTTTGTGGATTTATTGGATGACTGTTTTGTACATCAGCATGTTCGGGAGGCAACTAGAGGGAGTAATACTCTTGATTTGATTATCTGTAGTGATTCTTCGTGCATTAAGAATCTGCAGGTAAATGAACCACTATGTGGCAGTGATTACAGTGTGCTGAAGTGGGAGTTACTCAAAGAGGTAACTACCATTAGGTGTAAAGGTAAGGGTTATTGCTTTCGTAAAGGTGACTACGATGGACTGAGACAGTATTTAAATTCTTTACAGTGGGACCAACTGATGATGTTACCAACGGTAAATTCAAAATGGGAAGCATTCAAAGAACTTATCTTGGAAGCTACTAGGCTTTACATACCAACTAAGAAATATTGTTCAAGGTTTAGGCCTAAGTGGATGTCAGATGAACTAATGAGACATATGGCAGAGAAGAAAAATGCATGGGATACATACAAATTAACACGTGACACAGAAGCCTATGATAGATACAAGTTGATCTGTAACCAAGTTATAAAGGAGGTTAGGCAGGCGAAGGCAGATTACGAGAAATCTTTGGCAAGGGATACAAAGAAAAACAGCAAAGAGTTCTTTACTTATGTAAACTCTAGAAGGAAGGAGATGAATCAGATTGGTCCACTTGATATCGATGGGTCAACTGTTGATGACCCTGCTCGGGTAGCTAACAAACTAAATGAATATTTTGCATCGACATTCACACATGAGGAGTTATTCAGCGAAGGCAATGCTAGAGGTGTATTCAACTCTGGCAGAAAGCTAGAGAATCTTGTAATAACTGAGAGTAAAGTGGAGGAGAAATTGTTGAAGATAAATACAAGAAAGGCACCTGGGGTGGATGGGATCTATCCAGTTAAATTAAAGGAGGCGGCAAAGGAAGTAAGCAAACCCTTAGCAATAATTATGAGAGCTTCCTTAGACTCAGGGGAAGTACCCACAGACTGGAGATGTGCAAATGTGACCCCAATTCACAAAGGAGGATCAAAGGGCGACACAAGTAATTACAGACCTGTTAGTTTACCTTCTGTTCCCGGAAAATTAATGGAGGCACTGGTTAAAGAAGCACTGCAGGATCATCTAGACAAGACTTCAGTTATAGCTCGGACACAGCATGGTTTTGTTAAGGGGAAGTCTTGCCTGACTAATTTGATTGGATACTGTGATGCAGTCACAAAAGAACTGGATGCAGAGAATAACTTTGATATTATATACTTGGATCTTAGAAAGGCTTTTGATACTGTTGCACATGGAAGACTGCTGCACAAATTGGAGCAGTGTGGCACTGGAGGCAAATTGCTGCTATTCATAAAGGGGTGGTTGAGGGCGAGAAGACAGAGAGTGGTAATCAATGGACACTGCTCATCGTGGACTAATGTTATTAGTGGAGTCCCTCAGTGTTCAGTAATGGGTCCATTATTGTTTTCTGTATTTATAAATAATATTGATGATGGTATATCAAGCTTAATGTCCAAGTTTGCAGACGATACGAAGGTTGGCAGGGTTGTCAAGGACACTACTGACACTATGCTACTGCAACAGGATCTGGAAAGGTTGAGCAGATGGGCTGAGAGGTGGCAAATGAAGTTTAACATTGACAAATGTAAAGTACTACATATGGGAAACAGCAACCCCAGAGCAACGTATCAACTCTGTGCTACTACACTGACAGTGGTAGAGAATAAAAGGGACCTGGGAGTGGTTGTGCAGGCAGATATGAAGTTTTCTGAGCAGTGCAGACGGGCTGCAAGAGTAGCTCATGGCATATTGTCGATGATATATAGGAATTTTTCTAGCAGGGATAAGGAGGTGATTATTCCCTTGTATAAGGCAATGGTCAGGCCACACCTAGAGTACTGTATACAGGTCTGGAGGCCTCATTTCAAGAAGGATGTAGAGATGCTGGAACGAGTACAGAGAAGAGCAACAAGATTAGTGAATGGAACAAAGGGGTGCTCTTACGAAGAAAGGCTTACGTTTTGCAAATTACAGTGTCTGGAGACTAGGCACCAGCGAGGTGATCTGATTGAGGTGTATAAAGCCTTGAATGGTTTGAGCATTCTCAATGCTGATGGGATTCTTCCTCTTGCTCAGAATATTCACCTGAGAGGGCATAAATTCAAATTGAGGAAGGACAGATGTATGATAGACGTGAGGAAATTTGCCTTTAGCCAGTGGGTGGTTGGTTGGTGGAACAGACTTCCATCCCTTGTCGTGGAAGTTGGTAGCCTAAATAAGTTTAAGGCTCAGCTGGACAGGTATTTCGAACGAACAGAGGGGTGAAGTGGAAGTGGTTATTTTTTATTTATTTATTTTTTTTTTGGCTGATGCTGATTAAGCTTGCTTTCTTGCATCAAATGCCTCCTAATGCTAATGCTATAAAGCAATGGTGAGGCCTTGAGTGCTGCGTAAGGGCTTCATTTTAGAAAGGAGGTAGATTTGCTTGAGCGTGTACAGAGAAGGGCAACTAGACTGGTGAGGGGAATGAAGGAATTAAGAGATTAATTAAGAAATTAAGCCTCTCTTACCAAGAGAGGCTTAAGTTCTGCAAATTGCAGCAACTAGACACCTGTGAGGTGATCTGATTGCGGTGTATAAGGCCTTGAATGGGTTGAGCACGCTGAATTTTGATGGGATTCTTCCACTTCCTCAGATTACAAACCTAAGGGGGCATAAATTCAAATTGAGGAAAGACAGTTGTAGAATAGATGTGCAGAAATTTGCCTTTAGCCAGTGGGCGGTTAATTGCTGGAACAAACTTCCATCTGTCGTTGTGGAAGTTGATAGCTTAAATAAATTCATGGAAGAACTGGACAAACATTTAGATGGAATGGTTGTGTGAATTTTTTTTATTTTTTTATTTTTTGGCTGATGCTACATAAGCTCATATGTTTGCTTTCTTGCATCACATGCCTCTATTACTATCGGTTGTTAATTCATCAAAATGCAAGTCCAAAAGCTCTGTCACATCAAGGTTGAGGTATATTTTATGGCCCAGGTGAACTGGTTTGCATTACCACCAAGTAAAATAGTCTTCTTTTGCAACTTTATGTCCTGGAAGGCATTTTTTTCCAGAAAAGTCCTGTTTCCTCACATTGAACACTTGATGAGCAACCACTGTCTACTGTTATTTTTTCTAGTGTCTTCAGGAATTCACTTGCAACTGGAGGATCTGCACTCACCAATTCACCCTGAAGTCTTAAATTGTGCAAGTTAGCCCTTATTTTAAAATGTGAAACCAACCCAGAGCTAGCTGAAAAGCAGCCATTTGCATATTCGGGTCCAGCTCTTTTCTTCAAACCTTCAAATAAACTCCTAGCCTTCTCCTGAATTATTAATGAGCTAAAAGGGAAATGGTCATGTGTTTGCCTCTCAATCCACAAAATTAAGAGTTTTTCCATCTCTTGCAACAAAAAAAAAAAAAACTTCTATTTTTTTATTATTCTACTCATTAAAACTGCTTAACTGCTTCCACAATTCTGTCTTTATCTTTAATAATTGTTGCAATACTCAATCAGTTCACTCCATAATGATGAGCTATGTCATTCTGCTTCTGACCTAACTCAGTATTAGTTTAGTTTATAAACTAATACTGCGTCTTTTATTACTACCACTATCAGTACCAGCACTACAATTTCGCTTTGGACCCATGATCGCTTGAATTTTTAAAAATATATTTTTAAGTCACCAAATGCAGAACTACACTTAATGGTGTCTATAAAACAACTGACCACGTTTGTTGTTGTGTGACATGAAAGATCAGTCAGGCGCATTTTTTGCTGTGTGTTCACAGTGCTGCTATTATCCATTTCAGGTATCTTTGCAACTGGAAGAGAAAGGGATGGGGAAGCTTCCCTTTCCCAGATCCTAAGTGAACCAATGGTTGACCATCTAAGATAACTTAGGCATAACAAGTGATGATCCTATTATATTATAATAGGGGGACTCACCAATTGCTTTCCCACAAGAAAACATTCTAGACAGCATGGCATGTAAGTAGAGCAATACATTTTTCAAAATGTTTATTTATTTAAATCTTACAATTATGTTCGCTATACATTTGGCATTTCATTTTATAAGGAACTCTTATCTATTGGTGACTTTAAGAAATTTTGAATGAATTGTGACGTTCGTTATAGCAAATGTTCATAAACTGAGAGTTGCCTATATATGAGAATAGTTATGCCACATCTTGAGTACTGTATTTGGGTCTGGAAGACTCATTTTAGAAAGTATGCGGATCTATTGGAACAGGTGTGGAGTAGTGCAAACAAGTGAGTGGATGTGTGTGTTGTCTGTGAGGAGATCTAATTGAGGTATTTAAGGCTATGATTGATCAAGTAAGTTAAATGTTGATTGCATCCTTACTCTTTTTCAGACAACCCAGGAAGGATGATTGCAGGATAGGTGTGCAGAAATTTTCTTTCGGCCAGAGGGTAGTCAGGACAAATTTTCATCTGGTATTGCAGAAGTGGGTAGTTTTAATAAATTCAAGGAAGAATTAGACAGATTATTAGAGGGAGAGGACAGGTGATGTAAGGTTTTTTTTTTGGCTGATGCTAATAGACATAATACTCACAGTTATGAGAGCATACAGGGGACTGTTAATACCAATATTTATTATTTTTATACATGATTTTAAGACAATATACAATAATAAGAAAAAATAAAAATTTTCCAAAACAATATCATAACAGAGGTAGTCCTCAGATACAGTAGTAGTAGTAGTAGTAGTAGCATGTGATGCAAGAAAGCAAGTGTATGAGCTTATGCAGCATCAGCCAAAAAAAAAAAAAAAAAAAAATCACACCATTCCCTCCAAATGCCTGTCCAGTTCCTCCTTAAATTTATTCAACCTATCAACTTCCACAACAACAGATGGAAGTTTGTTCCAGCAATTAACCACCCACTGGCTAAAGGCAAATTTCCGCACATCTATTCTACATCTGTCCTTTCTTAATTTGAATTTATGCCCCCTTAGGTTCGTAATCTGAACAAGTGGAAGGATTCCATCAGAATTCAGCTTGCTGAACCCATTCAAGGCCTTATACACCTCAATCAGATCACCGTGCAGGTGCTTAGTCTCCAGCCACTGCAATTTGCAGAACTTAAGCCTCTCTTGATAAGAGGATCCCTTCATTCCCCTCACCAATCTTGTTGCCCTTCTCTGTACACGCTCAAGTAAATCTACATCCTTACTAAAATGAGGCCTCCAGACCTGTACGCAGTACTCAAGGCGTGGCCTGACCATTGCCTTATACAGAGGGATAATTACCTCCTTTTCCCTGCTAGCAAAATTCCTATATATCATTGACAAAACCCCATGACCTGCCCTGGCAGCCTGTCTGCATTGCTCAGAAAACTTCATATCTGCCTGCACAATTACTCCCAGGTCTTTTTCATTTTCTACCACCTTAAGTGTAGTACCACACAGTTGGTACGTTTCTCTGGGGTTACTTCTACCCATATGCAGTACTTTGCATTTGTCAAGGTTAAACTTCAGTTGCCACTTCTTAGCCCATCTGCCCAAATTATCTAGATCCTGTTGCAGTAGCACACTGCCATTACTGTCATTAACAACCCTGCCAACCTTTGTATCATCTGCAAACTTCGACATTAAGCCTGATATACCTTCATCAATATCATTGATAAATATACAAAACAACAGTGGACCTAACACCCAACCCTGTGAGACCCCACTAATAACATTATTCCAAGAAGAGAAGCACCCATTGATTACCACCCTCTGTCTTCTCCCCCTTAACCATCCTTTTATCCATTGTAGCAACTTACCCTTAATACCATTCTGCTCCAATTTGTACAATAGTCTTCCATGCGCAACAGTGTCAAAAGCTTTCCTGAAATCCAAATATATATCAAAATTATTTTTTGCATCCAGTTCCTTTGTAACCACATCATAATATCCTATCAAATTTGTTAGACAAGACTTTCCCTTAACAAACCCATGCTGTGTCTGAATTATTGCTGCAGTCTTGTCTAGATGATCCTGCAATGCATCTTTAACCAGTGACTCCATTATTTTACCAGGAACAGAAGTTAAACTAACTGGTCTGTAATTACTCGTGTCACCCTTCGATCCCCCTTTGTGAATTGGGGATACATCTGCAAATCTCCAGTCCGTGGGAACCTCCCCTGAGTTCAAGGACGCTCTCATAATTATGGCTAAGGGTTTGCTTAGTTGCTTTGCTGCCTCCTTTAATATAACTGGATAGATCCCATCCACCCCAGGTGCTTTTCTTACGTTTAACTTCAACAATTTCTCTGGAATGTTATGTTGCCATATGATGCCATAAAAGATGCTGCAAGTCTAAATGACAAGTTGAAACAAAATTTTTTTCCATAGAAACAATGATGTATAAAAGATTATGTTACTTACCAACCGTCTTATATGCAATATCTTTATAGATATAAATAAAATGTTTAATACAAATGTAAAATGAACTAACGTTTGGACTTCCCTAACTCCACAGGTAACTATATCTGCTTGTAGAGATAGGGCAATCAAGGCAACTGTAAGGCTGCACTTGGCATACTGAATTTAAATATGGACACAACCCTAAAAAAAAAAAAAAAAAAAAAGGTCACAGCTTCTTGAAAGGTTTCAAGGGAAATGTGCTTGGTGAGATCAGCAAAATGCAAACATATAGTAGTAGAGTCTTAGGAGTATTGGAGACTAAGGCCATACTGCTCCATGTATACCGTCTGTAAATTGCTGCTGGATGAAAAAAAAAAACAGTTTTCCGGGAGAAAAAACCATTCTATCCTTGCCTGAGGCTGACTAACTCAGCCATGTTGTGAAACAGGCCAATGAAAATTCCTCACATCATTGACAGGGACTCAAACTCAGGTATTTTCCATCCAGTGTAGGGAGGATGGTGATTCTACCAACTGTGCTACCCACAAGGGCCAGAGCCTGGTAACTATGCACCTTAGAAGAGACCTAATTGACTTCTGAGAGGAGAAAATAAAATAAATGAGATCGAAATTTTCACTGTTATAAATAATTCCTGAACTAGAGGCCATAAATTCGAACTGCAGAGAAAGAATTAACTATATTGCAAGAAGTTTTCTTTTAGCCAGTGAGTTGTTGACTGTTAGAATAAGTTGCCTCCATGGGTGGGTGAGGCTGACAGCTTGGGAGATTCAAGGTTTAGCTGGATACGTACCTACATAAGTAGGGAGTCAAATAGGAAGTTTATTTTATATTATTTAATTCTAATAAGATATTAAACAACCCTGCTCTCCACATTAATTTTAAAGGCAAAAATAATTGGCATTTAATGAGACAAGTTTGAAAAAGAATGTTACACAAAACATTCCAATAACCCAACCATTTAGAGGTCAGTTTTGAAATCTTTGTGGATATCGTTTTCAAGTCTAGAGGAAGGCAAAATAAGGCGATTGTAAGAACACATTATATAACTCTGCTGTGATATTTTTAATCAAATATGCAATAACTATGAAATTGTCTTTTTCAATTCTAGGAAAATAAATTCAAATTAAAGAAATTAAATGAATTAAGAAAGAATACTAGTTACAAGAAACCATACACTATATATATATTGGCTGGCAGCAAAAGCCTCAGGTTTCCTTGTGCTATAAAGCTAATATTAACTACCAGTCATATACAAAGTATGTAATAGTGCTTGTTACATTAACTACTGTATTGTATTTATTTTGATTGTTCAATCTCACTAATTGTTATTCCTTTTTTATTCACATTTAATGCAACGGCTTTTGCCACTTTTTTAAACAAAACTCTCATGTTTGGGCACTGACTTTTTCCTTTTATTACCAAACAACTGTATCCAGGAAGCAGATCAACTTTACAATGTATGTATGTGTGATGCATAACCAGAATTCAGTTTCCACTTCCCACTGCTGCAAGTGTAGTTTTAAAAACTTTTTAAAATTTATTTTTGTACATTAACAATGTTAGAGTTTAAGTTTTTAAATGATTTTCATTTGTGTAAATTTTATTCTTATTTTTTCTGTACTAGTTCTGTATTTGCACTGCATATAAAAAAAAACTGCCTTCAGTTTAATTTTTCAAATAAATTTTAAAAGATTGAAAGTAATATAAATATAATTTAAATAATTTAACATGTCATAGAGAGAAAAAGAATTTAAGAGAAAATCAGAAGAAAAAAAAGCATTAGAAATTGAAAAGGTCAGCACAAAATCAGTTCTTCCAACTGTAAATGTACTCTTTTTTTCCTCTATACATAGCGAATACTTTGCATTTACTTGATTTTGTAATTGAGTTCAGAATAAACTTGTCTGATTAACTGAAAATAAATTTCTTCATTCATAATTTTCATCCTTTTAATTTTTCTGTCTCCTCTTCTTCACAAAATTATACTTACTGTCCAAATTATATCAGATAATTTCCAATACAGCCTTCCAGTCTGTTTTAGTACTTCTGCCAGTAGAAATTTTGCTTCTATGATATAAAGTGCAACCATTTGGCTCTCTTTAGGTGGTACTGCTACTAATACCACCAATTTTAGAGATTTTTACCATCACTGGCAGCAGTCTCCCAAATTGTATTCATTATTAGTTGAATATGTATCCAATAAAAAAAAAATTTTATTCTCTTAAATAAATAAACCATACTCAAAGAATGTTCCACATACAACTAGCAATTCCATCCCAAAAAAACACAACTAATTATAACTTCTATTCTATCAGTAAGTTAATAATTAGCTTAACTAAAGTATATTTAAGCATATAATTAAGTTTTAATTTATTTTTATTAATAAATTATCATAACTGAATAAATTATAGGGTGATATATACAGTATATGGATGAATGAAAATTCGACTTGGTAGTCAGACAAACTAGTTTGAAATTCTCTAAGACTAACAAAGGAATCCACAAATCTGTATAGGGAAAATTGAAGATGCCGAAATTGCTGAAATTATTATATTAAAAGTTAACATTAGCATTAGTAAAGGCACATGATGCAAGAAAGCAAGCTTATATAGCATCAGCCAAAAAAAAAAAAAAAAAGTTCTTTGCTAATTTCTATAATTTCAGATAATGATAATAAAACCATATAGATAATACAATGGTAATTCACTGTTAAAGTAAATGATTATTAATTATAAATAACATTTATATTTTAAAAAAATATTTTTATGCTCCAAATAAATTATTATTAAAAAAATTATGATGTATTCTACAACCTAGTTGATGCTAAGCTAATTTTGAATTAAAATAAAATCATCCACGATCTTCTATGTATGGTATATAATACAAGTATGTTATATCCATGTTAGACTGTACGATGTAATCTGTGTTAAAACTTCCAATCAGATTTGAGATAATCCACTTCGGTCTGAGCACTGCTCAGTTTCACTTGCTAACCAAGATTTGCACATTCTAGGTGATTTAATTTAAGGAATCAAATGCAGAAAGCCCTCATTGTGCAGTGTAATCACACACCTAGAACTGCAACAAACAACAAAAATGACAAACAAAGGGACAACTGGCCATTCAACTGATGACATGTTTTACACAAAACATATGTTCCAAAAGGGAAAAAAAATTTATTTTATTTATGTGTGTAAAGAGCACAAATGTTCTTCAAGATCATACTATCAATTTTAATAAAGTATAAAAATATTACTAAATATACTTGTAATGTAGAGACAGGGGATGGTCAAAACATTCTGAGAACAGGGTATACAAAATATACTAATAAATTATATAATGGGTTATTTTGATAGCTTAATGTCTTATCAAATAACATAAAAAAAAAAAAAAATTGTCGGCTAACTCCATTATTTGGGTACCACTTGTCTCCACGCAGTAGGCGTGGTCGTAGAATGGAGTGATTGTACGGTCGAGTTCTGTTATTTGTTATTTGGTTTTTTTTTTAGGAGCATTAGCAACTAAGGCCATATTGCTCCAGGATATGAGGTGGTCATTCCCTGACCTTTCCGCATCCTCCGTATTTGGTGGTGACGGGCTCGAACCCCAATCTAATCAAGAAGGATGTGCTACACACTACTGCTCCTTCCCACCTGGCTACGGAGGCGCCTCGAGTTCTGTGATTGGGTGATTATTGTGAAGGCATTTTCTTTCTGATTATTTTGTGTCATCGAGGAAGGGGATGCGTAACTTAGTTAGGGTGTTTATCACGCCCATCCTGCTGTTTTAAAATTGGAAAACAAGTTCTCCAATTTAAAAATAGTGGCGGAAAAACACCCTAGGCATATCAACCTAGGAGGACAGTGGGTGGAGAAAGCAATGAGTGGCACCTGCCAATCACTACTTTTTGTTTCTGTACATTTGTTGAAATATGGACTAGAACCCAAGAGCTGATGTTTTACCAAATTGTTTGTCAATGTCGTATACAGTTTCTAAAATTCAATTTTTTAAGTTGGTAGGCAAAAGAAAAATGAATATCCAGCAAATCGAGCATTGTTCCATAATCAAATATTTTGATAAAAAAAAAAAAAATGAATGGAGTGTCTGGTGAAGTATCACCCAGTTATGCTACTGCTGCAAGATGGTCAGCAAAGTTCACAAGAGGATGGGTAGATTTTCATCTCATATGATGACTGGTGATGAATTAACAAAATGGCAAGCAATGGGGTGAAGAATGAAAACTTCCTGTATAGAAAAGTTCTTCCAGTAATTGAGTCTTGTGACTGGTCTGTTCCTCTGATGAGCAAGTCTCTCTCTCTCTCTCTCTCTCTCCTGTGCAATTTGTTCAAGTTCTTGAAGACCTAAGTTCTGCTCCATCTAGCAACATCTCAATGAAGGTATTTTTTGGTTTTTTCCTAGGGCGTTTTCCCTCAATAATCCCCTCCGTGGCATCCAGGAGCAAACCACCATGTCGAAACATGTGTTCCACCCATTTGAGTCTGGTTAAGCTAATTCTTTCCATTAATTTTCTTTATTCTTGAATGAATTAACAAAATAATGCCTTAATACTTCCTTATTTGACACTTTTTCTGTCCATTTAATTTTTCCATCTTGTGCCAGCACCACATCTCAAAAGCTTTGAGTCTCTTTTTGTCTCTCTTCGTAAGAATTCACATCTCAGCAACATATAACACCGACAAGCTGTATGTCATTATTAGCTTCTTCCTAATTTCCTGTGACATCTTCTTCTGTGTTACCAATGACAGTTTTTTTCTTGAAGGATTGTTTTGCCATTGCAATTCTGGTTAGGATCTCTGTTTGACACGAAGTGTCCTATGAAAACATCTGCCCCAGATACCTAAAATGATCCACCTACTCTTTCTCCATCAATCTCGATTCGGAAGTGTCCCTCCTACCAATCATCACTGCCTTTGTTTTCTCCACATTTATCCTCATTACATACTTCAGCACTTTCTTATTTAGTCATCCAATCATTTTTTGCAGCGTAGCAAGGCACCCAGCTAGAATGGCCTGATCGTCTGCAAACTTAATAGCTTGTATGATCTTTTCTCCTATTTTTACACTCCACTTCATACTCTCCTTCCTTAATTATCAGTTCAGTAAAAGCATTGAACAATCCAGGTAAAAGTTAGCATCCTTGCCTTACTCCCTTTTTAACTTGAGCTTTTTCTGTCAATTCTCCTCTCACTCTTATCCTTGCATTTTGTCTTCTATATAAGTCATAGATCAGTCCAATAATCTTCTTGCATCCAAATTTCTCAAGCAATGGAAACTTCTCTCCAGATTACTCTATCAAATGGCTTCTCGCAATCCACAAAACACACACAAAAAAGTTTCTTCTCTTGCTATACATTTCCTCTCCCAACACTCTCAAAGTTCTAATAGCATCTCTCATCGATCTGCCTCTGCGAAAGCCACACTGTGAGTGAGTCATCCAGATATTGTTTTTCAATGTTTCTCAATACGGACTTTTAAAACTTTCAGCAGCATCTTGGATGCATGAATGATAAGACATAGTTAGTCTTGGCGTCATCTTTTTGGGTATGGGGATTATGATTGATGTGCAGAATTCCTCTGTCCACCTTTCATCCCTATAGATTATTTTTTTATCAGTTCAAATAAAGATTTCTTAAAAAGAGTTATTAAATATTAGTAAAAACACTCATTAGTGATCATCAAATAGAAAAGTTGAAAACCCAAAATGGTGGGTGAGAAGGGAAAAAGAGCTTTAAATATAATTAAATGTGTCTGCACAATAAATTCTATTAACTGTACATTGTATACTAGATTCAATTATATATTTTAACATCCAATTTAATCATGATGCATATGAATTAATTTCTTTTTATGTGGTGTTTCTTAACCCATCACCAGTAGCACGAAGGATTGGAATGCCTCTAGGTGCTAGGGCCTAAGTGATCCTAATTTTTAAAAAAAATGTATTTTTAATGAATTTTTGAAAATAATACTCCTTTTATTATTATAATTATTATTAGCCATATGGGGCAAGGAAGCCTGAGGCTTATGCTGCACCAGCCAAAAAAAAAATTCCCCAAGTTACCCTGAGAGAAAGAGAGAGAGAGAGAGAGAGAAGTAGAAAGGAATCATCAAGAAAGAGAAGAATGATGATATCCAGCTCAGGACCCTGAGTTTGCCAAGCCCACATTCACCAGATGTGAGCCCCTGGGGTTAGTCCAATTTCTGCATGCAACTGGACACCAGCCTGTCAATAACATCAGCACTATTGTGTGAAACAAAGCATTAGCATTAGCAGAGGCACGTGATGCAAGAAAGCAAGCTTATACAGCATCAGCCAAAAAAAAAATTAAAAAAAAAAAAAAAACCTTCCCATTTCACCCATCCATTCACTCCAATGTTTGTCTAGTTCTGCCTCGAACTTATTTAAGTTGTCAACCTCCACTAGCACAGATGAAAGTCTGTTCCCATAATCAACCACCCACTGCAAAGGCAAATTTTCCACACATCTATTCTACAACTGTCTTTCCTCAATTTGAATTTATGTCCCTTCAGGTGAGTAATCTGAGCAAGTGATAGAATGCCATCAGCACTGAGCTTGCTCAAACCATTCAAGGAGGCCTTATACACCTCAAACATTTCGATACCTTTCGGCGAGTCTGCTGACGAGGCTACTAGAGACGGTCGTTTTCAAAGCCGCTAAGTGGATTTTTGTTAATTATTGATTTGAAATTATTGTTTTTCTAAAACTTTTGATTTAAATTTAGTAGTATAACATTATTTTGTGATTTTCTGATTAATTTGGTGTATTTATTCTTTGGTGTATTTATTTATTTATTGGGACCTCTTTTGTTTATTCTTTACTCGGCCTTGTAATTGCATAAAAGTATCGGTAAAGGTTTCCACGTGTTACAACTCCGCTAACCGTTCGTAATTTTCCCGCCTTTGTGATACGATATACCGTACTAGATAGCGTTAGTTGAACTTCGTTAGCAGTTAAATTGTACGTTTAAATAAATACATATAACGACTTAGATTACAAACGTAATATAATTAATTTTATTTAACATAATTAATTATACATATAACCACTTAGGTTACGTAACATAAATAATTAGTAAAAACAAATAATTAATACATAACTTGATACGAAAGTTATATAAAGGGATTTCGCAGATAACACTCGTTACTGAAACATAAATATAGCGTTATAACTGTGTTTGGATACAAGTTTAGGATTTAATTTTGTACAGAAATTGAAATTTTATTGAAAGTAAATCTAAATCATGACTCAAACCAGAGCAGCAAAGCAAAGGGCTCAAGCTAATGGGAATGCTGTGGCCCAGGGGAGAACTGAGGGGGGCAGTTGTCCTCTGAATCACAGCCTTGTAAGATGCACTATTTGCTTGATGTTTGCGGAGCAGTCAAGTATGGGACATGATACTGCCATGGGGGATGTCTTTGTGTGTGTGCGATGCAAGGACTGTAAGGAGATAAGGCGACAACTCAGCGTTGTTATGGGCCTATATGAGAGCTTGAAGGATAGGGTGGATGCCCTCGAAGGATTACAAGTGAGGGGCCCATCAAGCTCTCAGCTGCCCACACCAATGCCAGAGCTTGCACTTGGTCATCGCGGAACACAGCGGCAACCCCCAAGGCAGAATGCGCTGGTCCCAAAGGAACTAGTAGTTGTTGGTGACTCTATTGTCAGGGAAACGGGAAACATGCTTTGTAAAAAGGATAGGTGGAATAGGACCAGGGTATGTCTGCCAGGGGCAAAAGTTGATGACGTTGTAGAGCGGATATCATCTTTTAAGGGCACAAAAGGTGATATAGTTGTACACGTTGGCACTAATGACATTAAGAGTAGGAGACCGGCGGAATTACTTGACAAGTACAGGTCACTGATGAAAAAAAGCCGTGAATTAGGGTTGAAATTGAAAGTGTCTGCAATTCTGCCCAGACACGATAGGAGGGAGTATATGATGAGAGCCCTGTCAATCAATTCGGCCCTGGAAAGATTGTGCAGGGCTCAAGGGGTAGAATTTTTTTCAGCCTGGTCTGTACTTGTTAACAGGAGAGACTGCTTCTACAGGGATGGGATACACTTAAATAGAAAGGGTGCAAGAATGTTTGCTGATGCTATCGAGGCAATGTTAGGTGGGTCGGAAAACTGCTAGATTGGGGGGATACAAGGACTAATAGATTAACAGTAGCCACTGGCAGAGGTGAAAGTGATTCTTGCACTGCTTCTATTGGAATGAGCCGCAGCCTGGAAAATAAGATGCAGGATATTTCAGAGACTGCTGGGAATCATTGGGGTACAAGTAAACACATGGGTTGTGTTAGGGTAGCTAAGAAAAAGAACAGGTGCATGTATACTTGTGTGTACACCAATGCTAGGAGTTTAGTAAATAAATTTGATGAATTTGAGGTATTGCTCAAAACATCAAAGGCAGATATTGTGGGGATTTCAGAGACGTGGTGTCACACAGATATAAGAAATGCAGAACTGGAATTTGGGGAGTACAATGTGTACAGAAAGGATAGACAGGATAGGAAGGGAGGAGGGGTTATGCTATTAATTAAGAAACACATAAAATCCAAGGAAGTGAAGCCAGTCGACATCGCTGGACAGTGCAGTGTCGAGTCAGTTTGGTGTGACATAAGCATTGGGAGATCAAAATTGAGAGTAGGAGTGTGCTATAGGCCTAATGACTCTGATGAGTATAATAAGAAACTGTTCGGAGAAATAGAGTGGGCCAGTAAATCAGAGAGTCTTATAATGGGGGATTTTAATTTCCCAGATATTGACTGGAATTTGGGGGCTGGTCACTCACACAGTAGCAAGGCTTTTGTGGATTTATTGGATGATTGTTTTCTACATCAGCATGTTCGGGAGGCAACTAGAGGGAGTAATACTCTTGATTTGATTATCAGTAGTGATTCTTCATGCATTAAGAATCTGCAGATAAATGAACCACTTGGTGGCAGTGATCACAGTGTGCTGAAGTGGGAGTTACTCAAAGAGGTAACTACCATTAGGGGTAAAGGGAAGGGGTATTGCTTTCGTAAAGGCGACTACAATGGACTGAGACAGTATTTAAATTCTATACAGTGGGATCAACTGATGATATTGCCAACAGCAAATTCAAAATGGGAAGCATTCAAAGAACTTATCGTGGAAGCTACTAGGCTTTACATACCAACTAAGAAATATTGTTCAAGGTTTAGGCCTAAATGGTTGTCAGATGAACTAATGAGGCATATGGCAGAGAAGAAAAATGCATGGGATACATACAAATTAACACGTGACACGGATGCCTATGATAGATACAAGTTGATCTGTAACCAAGTTACAAAGGAGGTTAGGCAGGCGAAGGCAGATTACGAGAGATCCTTGGCAAGGGATGCGAAGAAAAACAGCAAAGAGTTCTTTACTTATGTAAACTCTAGAAGGAAGGGGATGAATCAGATTGGTCCACTTGAGATCGATGGGTCAACTGTTGATGACCCTGCTCGGGTAGCTAACAAACTAAATGAATATTTTGCATCGACATTCACACATGAGGAGTTATTCAGCGAGGGGAATGCCAGAGGTGTATTCAACTCTAGCAGTAAGCTAGAGAATCTTGTAATAACTGAGAGCAAAGTGGAGGAGAAATTGTTGAAGATAAACACAAGAAAGGCACCTGGGGTGGATGGGATCTATCCAGTTATATTAAAGGAGGCAGCAAAGGAGGTAAGCAAACCCTTAGCCATAATTATGAGAGCTTCCTTGGACTCAGGGGAGGTACCCATTGACTGGAGATGTGCAAATGTGACCCCAATTCACAAAGGGGGATCAAAGGCTGACACAAGTAATTATAGACCTGTGAGTTTAACTTCTGTTCCCGGAAAATTAAAGGAGGCACTGGTGAAAGAAGCACTGCAGGATCATCTAGACAAGACTTCAGTTATAGCTAGGACACAGCATGGTTTTGTTAAGGGGAAGTCTTGCCTGACCAATTTGATTGGATACTATGATGCAGTCACAAAAGAACTGGATGCAGGGAATAACTTTGATATTATATACTTGGATCTTAGAAAGGCTTTTGATACTGTTGCACATGGAAGACTGCTGCACAAATTGGAGCAGTGTGGCATTGGAGGCAAGTTGCTGCTATGGATAAAGGGGTGGTTGAGGGGGAGAAGACAGAGAGTGGTAATCAATGGACACTGCTCATCGTGGACTAATGTTATTAGTGGAGTCCCTCAGGGTTCAGTATTGGGGCCTTTATTGTTTTCTGTATTTATAAATGATATTGATGATGGTATATCAGGCTTAATGTCCAAGTTTGCAGACGATACGAAGGTTGGCAGGGTTGTCAAGGACACTACTGACACTATGCTGCTGCAACAGGATTTGGAAAGGTTGAGCAGATGGGTTTCGAGGTGGCAAATGAAGTTTATCATTGACAAATGTAAAGTACTACATATGGGAAACAGCAACCCCAGAGCAACGTATCAACTCTGTGGTACTACACTGACAGTGGTAGAGAATGAAAGGGACCTGGGGGTGGTGGTGCAGGCAGATATGAAGTTCTCTGAGCAGTGCAGACGAGCTGCAAGAGTAGCTCATGGTGTATTGTCAATGATATATAGGAATTTTTCTAGCAGGGATAAGGAGGTGATTATTCCCTTGTATAAGGCAATGGTCAGGCCACACCTAGAGTACTGTATACAGGCCTGGAGGCCTCATTTCAGGAAGGATGTAGAGCTGCTGGAACGAGTACAGAGAAGGGCAACTAGATTGGTGAATGGGACAAAGGGGTTCTCTTACGAAGAAAGGCTTAAGTTTTGCAAATTACAGTGTCTGGAAACTAGGCACCAGCGGGGTGATCTGATAGAGGTGTACAAAGCCTTGAATGGTTTGAGCATGCTCAATGCTGATGGGATTCTTCCTCTAGCTCAGAAAAATCACCTGAGAGGGCATAAATTCAAATTGAGGAAAGACAGATGTAGGATAGATGTGCGGAAATTTGCCTTTAGCCAGCGGGTGGTTGGTGGGTGGAACAGACTTCCATCCCTTGTCGTGGAAGTTGATAGCCTAAATAAGTTTAAGGCTCAGCTGGACAGGTATTTCGAACGAACAGAGGGGTGAAGTGGAAGTGGTTATTTTTATTTATTTATGTTACTTTTTTTTTTTTTTTTTTTTTTTGGCTGATGCTGCATAAGCTTGCTTTCTTGCATCAAATGCCTCTACTAATGCTAATGCTAATGCTAATGCTAACAGATCACCTCAAAGGTGCCTAGTCTCCAGACACTGCAATTTGCAGAACTTAGCCTTTCTTGGTTACAGCAACCCTTGTTCCATTCACCAATCTCATTGCCCTTCTCTGTACGCGTTTCAGCAGCTCTACATTCTTCCTAAAATGAGGCCTCCAGACCTGTATGCAGTACTCAAGGTGTGGCCTGACCATTGCCTTATACTTCCTTTGTGACTTGATTACAAACTTTATTACGTCTGCCTAATCTCCTTTGTGACTTGATTACAGACCAGTTTATATATATCATAGGCTTCTAGTCACCTGATAATTTATACATATCCCATGCATTTTTCTTCTCTGCCACGAGTCTCATTAGTTCATCTGCCATCCATTTAGGCCTAAACCTTGAAGAGTATTTCTTAATTGGTATGAAAATCCTAGTAGCTTCCACAATTAGAATTTGCTGCTGGTAACACATCACTTGGTCCCGCTGTATACAATTTAAAAACTGTCTGAGACCACTGTAGACACCTTTACGAAAGCAAAAACCCTTCCTTTACCCCTGATTGTAGTTACTTTATTATTATTAGCCATATGGTGCAAGGAAGCCTGAGACTTATGCTGCACCAGCCAAAAAAAAAAAAAAAAAAGTTACCCTGAGAGAGAGAGAGAGAGAGAGAGAGAGAGAGATCTACGAGTAAATCCCACATCAGCACACTGTGATCACTGCCACCTAGTGGTTCCTTTATCTACAGATTCTTAATGTATGAAGAATCACTGCTGATAATCAGATCAAAAGTGCACGTCAAGATTTGGATTCCATATGATGATTCAATGTCAAATGGCTCAAAGCCAGAGGGCATGTCCATAACCCAGGGGCTTGCATATGGTGAGTATGGGCTTGGCACACCCAGGGTCCTGAGCTGGATATCATCATTCTTCTCTCTCTCTTGGCAATTCCTTTCTACTTTTGAGTCTCTCTCTCTCAGTAACTAGAGAATTTTTTTTTTTTTTTGGCTGGTGCAGCATAAGCCTCGGCTTCCTTGCACCATGTAGCTAATAATAATAAATCAGCTTAATGTCAATAATTGTTTTCTTGTGTGGCATGTAGTTTATCAAAAGATTTCCTTCCATATCCCAAAAAATAGTGGCCATGATCTTCCCAGCAGAGATTGAGTCCTGAATTATAGTGATCCATGGTGTTTCCATTGCTTGAAGTCCTCTTTTTTTCTAGATTCCGGTGGTGAATCTACATTTCACCAACAGTTACAATTCTTGAAAGGAACCCTTGGGATCTGCATTATGCACGTGCAAATTTTCCTAATCAAATTTGAGTCTTGGAATGTTTCTGAGGAGGTACAAGCATTTTTGGCACCCAGCATGAACATGGCCAAGTGTTTGTGAAGGATGGTCAGATATTATGCAGTTTCTTCCATATCTTATGCTATGATTTCGTGGCACACATGATACTCATACAGTGATTGTACAAGAAGTAGTTAAACATGAATGAAGTCTGGAGGGTGTGCCAGGAATACTATATATGCTAACTAATTCCACTGTTGGCAAAACTCAATCAGTTGCTTCCTAAGTATGATATAAAGTTAAGGTTACTAAATATCTCCAGTTTCTGGGGGCAGTCAATCAACAGAACTGTCCCCAAAAACTAATGGATAAGAAAAAAGGAAGTTTCCTGCAGTGAAATGGGACACTGAAACAAACTATGATCTAATGTAGTATACTACTGTCTGCCTATTTTGACTGGGATTTCATGGGATTCAAAGCTAAGTACTAGTAACAAATGTAATTTTGTCTGTAGTGCCATTTGGCCTGCCTTCTTTAAAATCTTGATTTCACAAGTTTTAGAGGTTGTACTAGTCATAAATGTGAAAACCAGGTGTAGGAAACAAGGAAACAGAGAAATTTATTTTGGTGGGAGCATACAGAATGAGATACTATTCCCTTTTTCTGAGCAGGTGTCCACTTTCACAACCATTATCACCACTAGCTGTATTTGGTCGTTATGAAAATTGGGAATAATACAGTACAGTTCCTTGTGTCATGCAGACTGCTTACATTAAGAACCAGAAAGTCTGGATTTTTAACATGATTTGGATGTGAATGTATCAGTCAGTACAATAACAGATTACAACTAAATACTGGCTATTGTAGATCCCTGTCTGTGATTGTTATACTGTAGAGTCTCATGGTTCCTTGTGCAACAATCGGTGCACCCAACATAGATTGGATGTGTGCTCAAAGTCCAAATAGTTTGGACAATACGGGCAGTCCCTTCCCTGTGCTGTGTATGGATATGGTACATCACCCTTACCTTGAAAACAAGTTCAAATTTGACATCTTATTTCTGAGTATTATATTCCTGAAGTGAATATAACAAGAAGCTTCCCAGAACTTAAAATCAGTACTGGAGGTTAATAATGCACTAACTACAGTCATCTGTATCCATTGACAAGGTCTAGAATATGATATAGTGATATCTTATCTCTGAGAATTACATTCCTGATCTGGACAGACATCAGAGAAACTAACCTTATTTTTTTTCACTGGCTTTTATCTGTATGATATCAGGTGGCCCTGGCCATCTTTTGGCAACTCCACTGTATTTAGATCATTATTATCTAAATCAGTTACCATAAAAGTCTGTAGCTTTTAATTAAATCAAAATTAACTAAATTGATTATTAAAAAGCTGTAGCTATTAACCAAAACCTTGTAGCTTTTGGTTAATAATTTAATAGTTATTGCGAATTATTTATAGAAAGAACTTATAGTACTGATTAATTTCATCATTAAATTTTAGCAAGAGCTTAGGTTTTTTACAGTACTTAATCCATATGGTTCAAAGACATGGAATTTAAGTGAAAGGTAAGTTAAATTAAAAATGTCACAAGAAAAAAAAATTAAAAATGTCACAAGGAAAAAAAAAAAAAAAAGAGTACACTTCTCTTTACTTATGTCATACATGATTAAAACTGTAATGTGAACTGAGTAACCAAGAGCCTTAACGAAAGGCTTTCATAAAACAGTCAGTTGAGATAACTGACTTTCTAGAAATAACTAACTAACTGATGACGTTTTATGAAAGCCTTCCATTAAGACTTACTCAGTTCACATTACAGTTTTAATCACGTATGGCAACTTAAGTAAAGAGAAGTGCACTACTTTTTTCCTTGGGGCATTTTTAATTTAACTTAACTTTCACTTAAATACCATATCTTTGAACCATACAGATTAATTAAGAGGCGAGTACTGTAAAAATCATAAGCTATTGCCAAAATAATGGTTTAATAATTATTTTAACAGTATTGGCAAAATGATATAAGGATGCAAGCTTATATAAAAAATGACAGGATATAACGCTACTGAATGTACTTTCTTGCATCAGCCTTCCCGCCCAAACAAAAAAAATTACCCATTTCATTTATCTGTCCATTCTAATAATTTGTCTGATCTATCAAATTTATTCAAATTACCATTTACATATTACCAGATGGAAGTTTGTTCTGACATTCCCTTGTTCATGTATCACAAAAGAGGATGGCAGAAGGATTTAGTTTACTCAATTCAGTTATATAGCCTTAAATACTTCAATCAGATCATCTTGCAGATTCCTAGTTTCCCAGATGCTGCAATTTACAGACCAAGCCTGTTTTGGTAAGAAAACCATTTTATGTCCCTGACCAACCTTGTTGTTCTTCTCTGCACCTGTTCCAACGGATTCACATCGATTCTAAAATGAAGCTTTCAGACTACATGCAGTACTCAAGATAGTGCCTAGCCACTGCCTTATACAACAGAATAATCACCACTTTGTCCCTGCTGGCAAAATTCCTGTGTGCCACTGATGACAGGGCCCCATCAGGACAGCTCATGGGGATTCACACATTGTGGATCCATGGTATACTTATTTTATAAATACTGTAATCTCTACTATTTTTTTCCATTTACAGTAAGCTGACTTTCAGCTATCCACCATCTTCTAATAAAAATAATAAAGTTAGCATTAGCATTAGCATTAGTAGAGGCATTTGATGCAAGAAAGCAAGCTTATGCAGCATCAGCCAAAAAAAAAAAAAAAAAAAACCCACTTCCACTTCACCCCTCTGTTCGTTCAAAATACCTGTCCAGCTGAGCCTTAAACTTATTTAGGCTATCAACCTCCACCACAAGGGATGGAAGTCTGTTCCACCAACCAACCACCCGCTGGCTAAAGGCAAATTTCCGCACGTCTATCCTACATCTGTCTTTCCTCAATTTGAATTTATGCCCTCTCAGGTGATTTTTCTGAGCTAGAGGAAGAATCCCATCAGCATTGAGCATGCTTAAACCATTCAAGGCTTTATACACCTCTATCAGATCACCTCGCTGGTGCCTAGTCTCAAGACACTGTAATTTGCAAAACTTAAGCCTTCCTTCTTAAGAGCACCCCTTTGTTCCATTCACTAATCTTGTTGCCCTTCTCTGTACTCGTTCCAGCAGCTCTACATCCTTCTTGAAATGAGGCCTCCAGACCTGTATACAGTACTCTAGGTGTGGCCTGACCATTGCCTTATACAATGGAATAATCACCTCCTTATCCCTGCTGGAAAAATTCCTGTATATCATTGACAATACTCCATGAGCTACTCTTGCAGCCCGTCTGCACTGCTCAGAGAACTTCATATCTGCCTGCACAACCACCCCCAAGTCCCTTTCATTCTCTACCACTGTCAGTGTAGTACCACAGAGTTGATACCTTGCTTTGGGGTTGCTGTTTCCCATGTGTAGTACTTTACATTTGTCAATGTTAAACTTCATTTGCCACCTCTCAGCCCATCTGCTCAACCTTTCCAGATCCTGTTGCAGCAGCATAGTGTCAGTAATGTCCTTGACAACCCTGCCAACCTTTGTATCGTCTGCAAACTTGGACATTAAGCTTGATATACCATCATCAATATCATTTATAAATACAGAAAACAATAATGGACCCAACACTGAGCCCTGAGGGACTCCACTAATAACATTAGTCCACGATGAGCAGTGTCCATTGATTACCACTCTCTGTCTTCTCCCCCTCAACCACCCCTTTATCCATAGCAGCAATTTGCCTCCAATGTCACACTGCTCCAATTTGTGTAGCAGTCTTCCATGTGCAACAGTATCAAAAGCCTTTCTAAGATCCAAGTATATAATATCAAAGTTATTCCCTGCATCCAGTTCTTTTGTGACTGCATCATAGTATCCAATCAAGTTGGTCAGGCAAGACTTCCCCTTAACAAAACCATGCTGTGTCTGAGCTATAACTGAAGTCTTGTCTAAATGATCCTGCAGTGCTTCTTTAACCAGTGCCTCCATTAATTTTCCTGGCACAGAAGTTAAGCTCACAGGTCTATAATTACTTGTGTCAGCCTTTGATCCTCCTTTGTGAATTGGGGTCACATTTGCACATTTCCAGTCTATGGGTACCTCCCCTGAGTCCAAGGAAGCTCTCATAATTATGGCTAAGGGTTTGCTTACTTCCTTTGCTGCCTCCTTTAATATAACTGGATAGATCCCATCCACCCCGGGTGCCTTTCTTGTGTTTATCTTCAACAGTTTCTCCTCCACTTTACTCCCAGTTATTTCAAGATTCTGTAGCTTACTGCTAGAGTTGAATACACCTCTGGCATTCCCCTTGCTGAAAAATCCTCATGTGTGAATGTCGATGCAAAATATTCATTTAGTTTCTTAGCTACCTGAGCAGGATCATCAACAGTTGACCCATCAATATCAAGTGGACCAAACTGATTCATCCCCTTCCTTCTAGAGTTTACATAAGTAAAGAACTCTTTGCTGTTTTTCTTTGCATCCCTTGCCAAGGATTTCTCGTAATCTGCCTTCGCCTGCCTAACCTCCTTTGTAACTTGGTTGCATATCAACTTGTATCTATCATAGGCTTCTGTGTCATGTGTTAATTTGTAAGTATCCCATGCATTTTTCTTCTCTGCCATATGCCTCATTAGTTCATCTGACATCCATTTTGGCCTAAACCTTGAACAATATTTCTTAGTTGGTATGTAAAGCCTAGTAGCTTCCAAGATAAGTTCCTTGAATGCTTCCCATTTTGAAATTGCTGTTGGTAACATCATCAGTTGGTCCCACTGTATAGAATTTAAATACTGTCTCAGTCCATCATAGTCGCCTTTACGGAAGCAATAACCCTTCCCTTTACTCCTAATGGTAGTTACCTCTTTGAGTAAATCCCACTTCAGCACATTGTGATCACTGCCACCTAGTGGTTCATTTTTCTGCAGATTCTTAATGCATGAAGAATCACTGCTGATAATCAAATCAAGAGTATTACTCCCTCTAGTTGCCTCACGAACATGCTGATGTAGAAAACAATCATCCAATAAATCCACAAAAGCCCTGCTAGTGTGTGAGTAACCAGCCCCCAAATTCCAGTCAATATCTGGGAAATTAAAATCTCCCATTATAAGACTCTCTGATTTTCTGGCCCACTCTATTTCCCTGTACAGTTCCTTATTATACTCATCAGAGTCATTAGGCCTATAGCACACTCCTACTCTCAATTTTGATCTCCCAATGCTTATGTCGCACCAAACTGACTCAACACTGCACTGTCCAGCGATGTCGACTGGCTTCACTTCCTTGGTTTTTATGTGTTTCTTAACTAATAGCATAACCCCTCCCCCCTTCCTATCCTGTCTATCCTTTCTGTAGACGTTGTACTCCCCAAATTGCAGTTCTGCATCCCTTATATCTGTGTGACACCACGTCTCTGATATCCCAACAATATCTGCCTTTGATGTTTTGAGCAATACCTCAAATTCATCAAATTTATTTACTAAACTCCTAGCATTGGTGTACACACAAGTATACCTGCACCTGTTTCTATTCTTAGCTACCCTAACACAACCCATGTGTTTACTTGTACCGCAATGGCTCCCAGCAGTCTCTGAAATACCATGCATCTTGTTTTTCAGGCTTCTGCTCATTCTAATAGAAGCAGTGCAAGAATCTCTTTCACCTCTGCCAGTGGCTACTGTCAATCTATTGGTCTTTGTCTCCCCCCAAGCTAGCAGTTTTCCGACCCACCTAACACTGCCTCGATAGCATCAGAAAATATTCTTGCACCCTTTCTATTTAAGTGTATCCCATCCCTGTAGCAGCAATCTCTCCTGTTAACAAGTACAGTCCAGGCTGAAAAAAATTCTACCCCTTGAGCCTTGCACAATCTTTCCAGGGCCGAATTGATCGACAAGTTGAAATAAAAGATAGTGAAAAAACGTTTTAAAAAAATGGTCCTGCATGGTTATTCAAGGTTTTATTGTACTCTAAAAATAATAATGTTTCCAACTGGATGATTTTAATTTAGTCTACATTATATACACTAAGTGATCCCTGAATTATGACCACCCCTATGAAAACTGAATGCGACCTATTGACCATGTGAGGTAGGAGAGTGCGGAGTTAGTTGACCTACTTGGCATAGAGAAGGTGTCACTGGTTCGGTAGGTAGTAAAATTCCAAGCGTGATGGGTAAAAGGAAGGATTTATCAGACTTTGATAAAGACCAGATTGTGGGTGCTCGACGAGCTGGTGCCTCGATTTCTCAAGCGGCTGAACTGGTGCGGTGTTCGAGAGCCGCCATAGTTAAAAAGTGTAACAGGACTGGCATTAAAATGGTCAAGCAATGACCCAACAGCAAAACTGCAA
This sequence comes from Mastigoproctus giganteus, assembly GCF_048544385.1. NCBI lineage: Eukaryota > Metazoa > Arthropoda > Arachnida > Uropygi > Thelyphonidae > Mastigoproctus > Mastigoproctus giganteus. The sequence goes on from NC_143584.1 coordinate 219,803,052, forward strand.
AGGTCAGAGAAAGGTTGATGTTAGAGGTGAGCGCCGGGTCCGACCACTCGTACAGGCGAACAACTGTTGAAGAGTTGACTACCCAATACAACATGGGCCAACCCGGAACAATATCTGGCACGACCATGCATTGCACACTCGCACGTATGGGCTATACCAGCAGACGACCCCTACAGCATCCTCTCCTAACCAAGGTTCATTGGCGTAAAAGACTCGCCTGATGCAAAGAGCATGCAAGTTGGACGTTAGAAGACTGGAAGGTGTGCTGGTCGGAGGAGTCACGTTATTTACTCCACGCCATGGATAGTCATGTACGGATTTGGCATCAACAACATGAGGCTCTTCATCCATTATGCATGGTATCAAAAGTGCAGACCAGTGGAGGCAATTTTATGGTGTGGGGCATGTTTCACTGGCAGGAACTTGGACCCCTGGTGCATGTGGAACAACGTATCAGTGGTCTCACCTATCATCAACTGCCTGTTGACTGTGTACACCCAATGTTACACTTTTCCCAAATGGCAATGGTGTCTTCCAAGATGACAATGCGTCGAGCCACCAGGCACTTGTTTTGCAGGAATGGTTCTGACTTCCAGTATATTGACTGGCCCCCAAACTCCCCTGATATCAATCCCTTATAGCACTTGTGGGACACTATAGAAAGGCATATCAGGCGTCTGGATACACCAATCACCTCCATACCTGCATTGTTATTATTATTATTATTAGCTACATGGTGCAAGGAAGCTTGAGGCTTATGCTACACCAGCCAAAAAAAAAAAAAATTCCCGAGTTACCATGAGAGAGAGAGAGAGAGAGAGAGAGAGAGAGAATCAAAAGTAGAAGGGAATCACCACAAAAGAGAAGAATGATGATATCCAGCTCAGGACCCTAGGTATGCCAAGCCCATACTCACCAGATGTGAGCCCCTGGGATTGACCGCATTACACACAGCTTGGTTAGCCACACCTCCCGAATGCTTCCGACATCTTGTTGAATCAATGCCACGTCGGATAGCTGCTGTACTTTTTTCTTTTTGTTAGTTGTTGGCGCATCGGCTTCTGTGCCCATATTGCACCTCCCAAAGTTTTTTGCATTTTCTACTCTGATCCAAGCCCAAGGCGGGATTCGAACCCGTGACCTTTAGGTTGCCAGGCAGGCACTTTAGCCCAGTCGGCGCTGTACTGAGGGCAAAAGGACCTATGAAGTATTAGGTAGGTGGTCGTAATTCAGTGGTCACTCAGTGTATATTCTCTCTCTCTCTCTCTCTCTCTCTCTCTCTCTCTCAATTCCCCCCCCCACCCTATGCATGATCCTAGTTGTATCACTGTTTGTGATGTTCCTCTTCTGTTAAAAAGATTTTAACAGAAGAGGAACATCAGAAGTAGTGGAATAAGTCTTAAAGGGCCGCTTTGGATGTCGGCAGGATGAGATCATTTAACTACATCCCTGATTGAAGAGGCCTTTAAGAATTGCTCCACCTTGCAAATTCTTACTTATCATGTGTTTTCCTTCTGAAATTTTGGTGGGTAATAATAACCATGTGAACATGCCCGTATCTGCTTCCTCCCCCAGGGTGAGAAGATCATACATATCAAAATATTATCCATGTTATCAGAAGAGAATAACAGTAACGACTACGATATATTTCCGTACAATTTGTATTTTCGAAAGTCCCCAACAGACTAGTTCTATTCACAGCTGGTGCAAGGGTTTCATGTGCCCTAGGCAAGACTTAAAATTAGTACCCCAGCTGTATTCTCTACCATCCACCTGTCTATATATCTATCCATCACTCTGCCTACCAACAAGCTTACCCACCCATTCATCTATAATATTTATCTGCTTGCTGTATATTATTATGGTTTATTGTATGATGTGATAATAACAATACAGTGCATGAATATGACATGGAACATTATCACAAAATAAACTTTTGTCATCCTCCATTTCTCCTCTCTTCCCCTGGTTATCAAATTCATTGGCATGAATCCCGATAATATTATAGTTGTTTTTGGCATCGGACTTTTGGTGGGGAGGTTTGTACTTCTGCACTAGGTTGTAGTTGCTGACTTAAAATATCATTCCTTCTTCCCTGCCTTTTCTAGTAATATTTTTGGAAGCTTTTAATTAAATATCAAAGTGATGTGCCGATAAAGTGACCCCAAATGTCATAAAACCATAAAGAGGATCATGTTGTAAATCAATCTTTTTTTTGAAAATATATTCTTCATATTTGATAATTTTATTTATTTATTTAGAAATACTTATTACCTTATTTAATTTAAATAATTATTTTTTTTAACCACAAAAAAAAGAAAATTACATTTTGTTGGAATGCGCCCCCAGGACCTTTGCGCCCTAGGCGACTGCCTAGGTAACCCTAATGGACGGGCCGGCTCTGATGCCATTCAGAACTCGGAATGGGACAGAGCGCACTGGAATGCCGTTCGGGTTCGTCACACGCATCGGTAATGCCATGTTTGTACTTATTTTAAATTAAAATATAGCGTTCTGTTTCGTACATTTTTTATTTCGACCAATTGTTCCTTCTATTCCATAGATTGCCTTTAAAGAGAGAAAATGTAAGGAGGGATGGATGAATGAATGATTGAAATCTCTGCGACTAGCAATACAAACAAGGGGAAAAAAACAAAAAAAACGAGATGTAACTTTGAAGATGTAACAGTTGTATCTAAACGTAGTGACAATTCTTACGAGTTGAGAGGGGATTGGTGCGGAAAATATAACCGTCCTATTGGCCACCTGAGCCGCTGGGAAAAAATACAAACGTACTACGTATGTACGTACGTGTATATTGCATGTACACAGCATTTCAATTGAAATATTATGTACATGCCGGGTAAGTAGTAAGATGCCATTTTATACATAATATAAGAAAAATAATAATAATAAAAAATTTAGAAAGCTTTAAAGGTTCTTATAAACATTTAACAACACAAACGTAACAAAAATAGTATTATAGAGACAGCGATATTTTTCCAAGAATTTTTCACATATGATTAAAATACATACGTACAGAGCGCTTCGCTCGATATAGGCAAGTCATATGAGAAATCTAATATTAATAAATGCATCATATATTATTAGCTTATAAACATTTTTATGTAGTTGAAACATTTAAATAAAACAAATGTAAAATAAACTTTTGATTGCAAGGAGATAAAAAAAAACGTTTTCATCTACATAAAAAAGCTTAAAGAATCTAAGAGTATAATTATGCAATTTTTCACACAGTTGTTATCCTCAAGCGCGCATATAGACGACAACGTATTTAAACTACAATCCATGCCATAAATTTTTAATTTAAATAATTTAAATCATTTAATAATATTTTAGTTGTGAAGTACTCAAAGTTTATAGAACAGACTTACTGAAATTTCTCTTTTCGGAACAGTACAGTTACAGAATATTGCAAGAACGAACACTGACAGCGAAAGCATTTCGCCAAGTTCGATTTTGTAGTTGTGTCCCTTTCTGAACCTTACGTCACACTGACGTTTCCCGAATCCTGCGACTCGTTTTTAGCCGTAAAATAATCGATTTCTGTGACCTACGTTCGCACGAACTACCCTCCGCACATCCTTGAAGCACAACATCCAGAGACCGGCAGTACGGTTTCCCTAAGATTCTTATTGGTGTAAACCTGCATCACGTGACATATACGCTTGAATCTATCGTCTGCAGGTAGTTGGTACAGCGCATGTGTAGTACTTTGCAGATCGATGTCAATGGATTTTATCCAATGCTACCAACAGTTCATAGAATCTGAGTGTATTCTCCATTCGCAGTGTTGCAACAACTGCGTTTGTAAAACATACTAATAGAACGAACACAAAACAAAACGAATTTATCACACACTCATGAGTCGAAGCGGAAAATTTTACTAAGTGGACCAATTGTCAATAAAATATCTTTTATGCTGACACTCTCCGTTGTTCAATAAACTATGCAAATAATTTATATGAATTCATCACACTCTTAGACAGAATCAATGATCAAATGCACCACGGAATCGGTGGTCCAAACCCAATCCCAAAATTACATCGAATCACCAATCCAAATTTTTGCGAGAAGACAATAAGTCCATACTTTAAAAACAATTTAAATGCTTTGAAACCAATTTAAAGAATGAGTCAATCCTTTAAAAACTTTAAAAACAAATGTTAAAACATAAAAAAACATTAAGAATCCACTGAAACATTAAGGAATTAAAAGAATAACAAAATTCTTTTAATTCCTTAAAGTGTTTAATGGATGGACTCATTGTTTTTTAAATTGGTTCCAAAGCATTTAAATTGTTTTTTTTTTTTTTTTAAATATGGACTAATTGCCTTCTCGCACTCAAACATTTGGGTTGATGATTCGATGTAATTTTGGAGTCGGTTTTGGGATCCGTAGGCCACCGATTCCGTGGTGCATTAAATCATCGATTCTGTCATCGGATCATCGAGTGGGACGAATTCGTGTAAATTATTTTCATAGTTTATTCAACGGAGAGTATCATCACAGAAGTGTTCTACAAGACTATAAGACATCACAGAGGTGATTCCTCCTTTTCTTAACTAATTTATTTGATATATAAAGTAGAACGTATTGAGCCATTGCAGCTCTGTCATCTATAAATAATCAAGTATGTACGTGACATAAGTCACTGACATTATCTGTAAGTGACACGAACCGAAACCTGGCTCTCGTGACATCGGATCCACTCCATTCCGAGCCCTGCATAGACTGCTTTTCAGAAACAGCAGAAGACATAATTTAATGCTTGCTATGGGGGCTGGTTTGGGGCGATTTTGAACAGTAGTAAGATTATTGATTACGTCGCTTTTGTGTATATGCGAAACAGCGGCGAAACCATAAATTCTGGTCGCCCTCGCCAGAATGTCAAATATCTCCCCCCCCCCCAAGTGATCTATACAACTACATACCAAATAAGCCGTCGGGGTCTACCCCCCGACTTCTTGCTCCTCCGCAGTGCTGACCTATCGGTATAGTAGCTACACAACTGAACTGTGAAAGCAGAGAAAATTTACTAGCAAGATATCGCTTTCATTTTCCATGAAACTGAATGCCGTTTGAACCGTGGTTCTCCAATAAATTTCAAAATTATATATAGTTACATTTATGCATCCTCGTGGCTTTTTATTGCTTTAAATTATACGCCCTTCTGAGAACAGCACTCTAAGTGCTGTTCTCAGAAGGGCGTATAATTTAAAGAAATAAAAGAAATAAAGAAATTACGAAATGTCCTCTTTTTGAGAACAGCACTTAGAGTGCTGTTCTCAAAAAGAGGTATTTGAAAGGCATATAGCGCAGTGGCATTAATTATTTCAACTGGTAGTATCAAAATAATATATACACTGGTGTTCAAAGAAAGTGCATCACCTAGGAATTTCACATTTCTAACCCTTTTTCTCAATGGTATGTTACTTTAATGACTAGCATCACAAATAGAAATATAAACAAAAGATATTTATTAATAGTTAAGGCAAAGCTAAGTAATATTTGACAGGTGCTCCCAAAATATTCCAAAATGAGCATTTGCAACCTTTATACAACAGTTTTGGTAAACATGACAATTACGGCTGAAATGTTATCAGAAGCCCTCAATTTGCTTCAGTTTGTCATTTTAAATGGAAAACAAAATGAAAAGTTCACCAGTTGCAAACTAATATTTAATTGAACCGTTTCTGGCCCTGATGGCAGCAGCACACCGTCGAGGCATTGACAAGATCAATTTCTGAAGATAATTGCCTGATAGCCCGTGATTCCAAACACGAATTATGGCTTCCTGAGTTTCTGTCTGGCAACTGCAGATTCCACATGATGCCAACAGTTCTCTATAGGATTCAGGTCCGGGCTGTTTCCTGGCCAGCTAACAGCTGTAATGGACCGACCGTTCTTCCAACCACTTTTTCACCTGTAACAAATGTAAAACACATTACTGTCGAACCTCTAATGCTGTTTGTTTGTTTGGTTTTTTTTTTTTTAGGAGCATTAGCAACTAAGGCCATATTGCTCCGGGATATGCGGTGGTCAGTCCCTGACCTTTCCGCATCCTCCGTATTTGGTGGTGACGGGCTCGAACCCCGGTCTAATCAAGAAGCGTGTGCTGCACACTGCTGCTCCTTCCCACCTGGCTACGGAGGCGCACCTCTAATGCAGAAATGAAGCTAAAGTAACTACAGAAGTGCCTACTTACACTTTTCGCCCCCCCCCCCCGATGACAAGGACCAGAGTTACTTGCCAGGTTGAAATGGTTGGCAGCAATTTGCCTTCCAATATAGCCAAGTATCCATTGGCATTTACGGAACCTTTTATAAACTGCAGGTGACTTACTCCGCGATACGAAATGCACTTCCATATCATTTGGCTGGTAGGGAATTTCGCTGTAGACACCATACAGTCTGGATGGTATTCTTCACCACATCTACGGGCGAATCGTTTGTCTCCCATCAGAGTCATGCAGGTTAAATTTTTTTCTCATCCGAGAAAAAACTGACTTCCACTGCTTGGGGGTCCATTTGCCATGCCCCTTACAACAAATTAATCGGCCTTTTTCATTTCTTGTGTGAGGAGGGGCTTCTTCTTAGGACGACGGGCTACAAGTCCATTTTTGAAGAAGCGTCTTCTGACTGTTACTGCACTTGCTACCACTACTGCATGTTCTTTCCATTCTCTTTTCAACTCAGACGAAAAAGCTTTACGGTTTTCAAGGCATAAGTGCTTCAAAACGCGGTCCTGTTTTGGCTTAGAGACTCGTTTGCGCCCGGTTCCTTTTTTCCTATCAGCAGAACCAGTATTCTTGAGTTTGGAAAGAAATCTACTCACTGTCGACTGACTGCAAAGACAATGAATAGGTCTTTCGTCGTGGCGTCAACTGCACGTAACTCGCCATCCTGACACAAGCAAGGAATGACTGCAACTCTTGCTAGAGCGTGCTTATATAGCTGAAAGTAACCGTTGATGCAATATTACGTCATCACTTACGCGTGTCAATCTTATCTGATGCAATCTGTAAGAAATATTGCCATATACTTACGTTATTCGGACGACAATTACAATTTTAAGGGGTGGTGCACTTTCTTTGAACACCAGTGTATATATATAAATATTTTAGATCTCCCTAATCGTTTGCTGATCTTACTCTGGCCAGTGTGACCAGTTCTAGAGCGTCACTATGCGCATGCGGGAGTTATTTACTATATGTAAACAATGTTTTAGAGTGGCACTTCATTTACAGCTATATTGTGTGGGCTGACAAATCCGGAATAAACCCTAACTACAGTCCCGATTTAATAGGTCTTTATAAATTCTTTCACTTTATGGCAGGACTCGAATAAGACCTCTTCAAAAAAGTGAGAAGTGCCAAAACCACTGTACTCTCAAAGAGGACCCACCACTGTTATAGCATGGAGAACAGTAAGAGGACCTGCGCTACTCTTTTGCCCTCGCGGGTTGGTAGAATCACCGTTCTCCCCGCACCGGGAGAAAAATACCTGAGTTGGTCTCATCGATGAGCTTTTATGGACCTTTTTCATAACGTAGCTGAGTTAGTTGGTCTCAGGCAAAGGTAGCATAGTTTTTTTCTCCCGGAAACTCGGATTTTTCTTCCAGCAAACAGGCAAATCGACCATAGGCCACACGCAATTTATAGATATAACATAATAAGCAATATGATCTGTCGCTGATGCGCCTACAAAAACTAGTCCTTCTTGCCCTTCTTCCTTCTCCAGAAAAGTATTCTTTCCAGTAAGTAAGTATTTCTCCAGTAAGTATTCTTTCAGAATACTTACCAAGTTTCCTGTTACCAGGAAACTTGGTAAGTATTCTGAAAAATATCGAACCGTCCCCACTCCACCAAGAGGAAATAACCATGACAAAGCAAACTCTGCAGAAGAAAACACGGAACAAAACGGGAGCAGCTACAAAAATCAAAACAAAACAATTTTTTGTACTTAGATTTGTTATTGCCTACAGATATATTAAAACTTCTTCGGTGTGTGGATATATTAAAACTTCATAAAAATTTTGTCTGTTTTCGAATCGGCTTTCAATATTTGCTAATTTATATTAAAATATAAAGTAGTTGAAGTATCGTAAACGCAGGAAATAATATTGTATTATTATTTTTTTCACTACTTTGGGTGTTTCAAAAGTCCTTTGAAAAAAAAAAAAAAAACGAAGCAGCATAAATTTGATAAGTAGCATTACATCGCGTTACATTTCAGATGCATTTTTATTTTTATTTTTTTTAAAAATTACCAATTGATTATCTAATAATTAATTGCATTTTACTACATTTTTCAATGTAGTTATTACTTATTTCTTCCTGGATTTTAATAAAAACTGAAAACGCGTAATTCACGAATTTTTCTGCTATTAATAGAATAAACAAACAGTAATAACTTATCATTTATATCTTAAATCATAACAAAAAGCAAACTCTTCAAAAAGCAACCACTTTAATATGCTCAGTGCTTTTAAACGGATGATATTTATTTACTGCGTTTTCGCCATATTGTTCATTCGTTCCACCAATCAGCGTACTGCCAAAAATAATGCAGCACTTCAGCTCAATTGATATGTATAAAAAAATTAAAAAAAAAACTAATAATATTTGTCAAATTTCTCTTTGTCCAATTTTAAAGAAATTTAAAATAGCTCAAAATATCGTTCTAAGAGATCTAAATTAAAATATCATGAAAAATCTGTCTACTGAAAGTCAAGCTGTTTCATGCCAACAGACGAACATAATAGAGAAGGTCGAGGATGGCTAATGCTTAGAGTAAATATAACTATATTACTTTACTGATGGCACGAGTGACATGATTAGGAAAATATACTGACACATGGCCACCCATAAATAGCTTATATCATAAAAAATAAAAAAAAAAACTTTATTTTATTTTAACAAAATTTCGTTTTATCAGTCACATCTCGAGGTGAAAATAATCGTGCCATAAGAACATATAAACACAGAATTACGAAGAAATAATAATAAAATAAATAAATAAATTTTCTGTTTATACACCTGGACGACCAAACGGTCAGAGGAGTTCACAAGATAGACAGAATACAAGAAACAGCTCCGTATTCAGCAGTCACTCAAGGCACGTGTATTTATGCACCCACGCGCCTGACCATTAGGCTACGGCAATAAAGATTTTTAATTTTAGTCAGTTTTCCTCCTTCTTCATGGCACACAAAAATTTTATTATTTTTGTTTCAGCCTATTGTTGGCATGTAAGATGTAAAGAGACGACAAGCAATTGCTAAAACATTGTCACTGATCTGACAGAATTATGGTTGTTGTTGTTGTTGTTATTTGGTTTTTAGGAGCATTAGCAACTAAGGCCATATTGCTCCGTGAATATGCGGTGGTCATTCCTGACCTTTCCGCATCCTCCGTATTTGGTGGTGACGGGCTCGAACCCCGGTCTAATCAAGAAGCGTGTGCTACGCACTGCTGCTCCTTCCCACCTGGCTACGGAGGCGCCTACACACAGAATTATGGAGAGATCAAGATCTGCCCCTAAAGACGAAATTGAGAATCATTAATTCGTCAATTTTTCAAGTTGCCACTTATGGATGTGAAGGATGGAATCTGAAAAGAGTTGGCGAAGAAATTGAGGCATTTGAAATGTGGTGTTACAGGAGAATACTGAGTACTGTATTTCTTATCTGGATCGAAGAACAAATGAGTGGGTATCGAATAAAATTAGCAGGCCTAAAATTCTTCTTCATTGCCTATTGCTGCTAGGTTCTTATGTAGACTCTTTGGCAGCATGCTAGTGGTTGACAGTGATTGGGATTGTCATTACTTGTTCAAAATGCCACATTTCTTTGATATTCTTTCGTTTGATATCATTTTGATATCCTGTTTATCAACAAAAGAAAACTTAAGATTTTTGGCCACATGGTAAGGAGGGAAAACTTCCTGTTGAAGAATATAATAGAAGGAAAATTCGAGGGGAAGAGGTGCAGAAGAAGACCTGCAACTAAGTGGAAGCATGGATCAGTGAACTTCTGGGTATGACATTTTGCAATGCCGCTCGTAGAGCACATGATCGATGCAGTTAGAGGAATTTGTTGGTAGTCACAACAGCTCCTCAGGGAGCTGTGTGAATGGAAGAAGAAGCCAGTGACACAGGTTCCTTGTTTTTGTAATTGGATTTGAGTCTAAAAAAACTAACATTAGCTAAATGATTATTACAGTTAACGGATCTAAGAAAATGATGTAGTGTTATTGTACAATAAGTTTTCGTTAAATCGGCAGAGCTTGCTTTTAACTTGTGGGGGGGTTGTTTGTTGGTTATTTTATTTTATTATTATTTATTTATTATTTATTTCTTTAATAATAAATCACGTTAACCTTCCAGACCCACCTCTTTTAACTTTGTATTTCTCAATTAAATTTCCCCCTTAATTTACCTCCCCTCCACGTTAACACCTGACTTGTATACTGCACAGAAGATCACAGATTCTGGGGGAATAATAGTTCGTGAATGTCTCCTCTGGACTGGCTGAGTATTCAGAATGACTCAATACTACACATGATAAACATATACAAATTTGTTTATTTCACAGTATATACATTAAAGAATTGTATCATACAACATCAATTGGTATAAAGTTAATAACTGGCATTATATGTGTGTTAAGATGTAAAATTAATAGCAATTGATATAATATGTCTCTTCGTGTCTTTCTGCCTTTTTCTCCTTCTGGTTTAGGTTACATCTCATAACATTATTTTTTTACTTTCTAACAGTTAAACTTCCCAACTGGAATTACCTCAGTGGGCTTAACACCTCTATGGATATTGTCCTAGATTTATAAATCCCCGCTATAATCTTTCATTAATTTATCCCTTCCAAATAATTCAATCTTATATCTTGTAACGTTTCAAGTACATAGAACACCTTTACATCTTAACTTAGAACATACCAGTCTCAAGTACATGTATCTAAATCTTCCTTGCTTTAACTTATCCTTGAGATGAAGTACGTACATCTATGAACCCTTTTCTTCCTTCTATACTAATCAATACCAAATCTACTATCAACTAAATAAACATTTTTCTAAAGTCCTTCTCTTCAAATCTACTATCAACTAAATAAACATTTTTCTAAAGTCCTTCTCTTCAAATCTACTATCAACTAAATAAACATTTTTCTAAAGTCCTTCTCTTCAAATCTACTATCAACTAAATAAACATTTTTTCTAAAGTCCTTCTCTTCAAATCTAGCTTAAAATTATTATCTCGTACTTACATATTAACTTAGGGAATCACTCTTTACACTACCTTTTCTCAGTTCAGGGGCGACTCATCATCGACAGCATAGGGCATCATCAGGCTCCAACTGGAATTTTTCATCGGCAAAGTACTGCTGTTCATCTACAGGGATTCTCCTACGTTCAGGAACTCGCTCTCTTTACATACGGCTATTAAATAAGTTGCTCCGGCCTGCTTTTTGGGCGTCTGGTCAGTTCGACGAAACTGGGAAGCATAATAGAATTATCGGGACTCTTCTTACTGCTTTATTAAGAAGCCTGGCTATGTAGCTCTTCCTTATCTTTCATTACCGAGGCTTTTCGATCCTTTTCTTTTTTCAGCTCCAGCATAGGTGTTTCCATCTTTCAACGGTTATCTCCTTCCTATTCCAAAAACTCTTAAACAGCATCTCCCACAACTCATTACTCTGGCCGCTACTTTCTGGCGATTCTCCCGGCACTTCTCGGGATTTCTTTCCAGCCGCACATCACTCAGGCATCTCCACGGGAACTCTCTCAACTTCCACACTGCCAAAACTCACAACTCTCCCAAGAAAAACTCTTCTAACTCACTCCTTTCTTGCATCTGCCTTTTGTTTCAGCCGCTCATTCTATTTTAATCCAATCGTCGTTCGTTCTCCATCATCTCATTATTCTCATTCGCTCTCTCCCACTTCTTCCGTTTTTTCTTGGCCCTCCCTCTCCTGGGGTAACTTCCTGTTTACGAAATTTTCATCAACTTCGATGAACTACAGGGCGTCTAGCAATTTCTAGATATTTCCTTGTGATCATTCCCGATTCACTTACCGCCATTAGTCCACTCTGTTTCTTCTCTACCGCTCCTTGAAATCAGTAAGTGCTCAAGGAGTCGGTCTGTTTCAAATAGCGGCAGCCATTTCTACATAGTGTATATCGCATCCAGGGTTTTCTTCACCCTCCTAGTTCTTAAAATCTTCCTCTCCACAAGGGGGAGTCGGTTCCCTTGTTCTTCTTCTTCCAAAGAGTTGCTCACTTTCTGTTTATGCGACCATGAACTGGCCTTGCGGTGCCCCCTTTGTACTAGTGTTCCAGTGCTCCCATTGTCTTGTGTACCGTCCTGCTACCTCCCGTTGTTACGTTAATCCTCCCCTACTTGACTGTATGGTACGGAGCGATCGCAATCTAAGCTTAAAATCATCCTATGTAAATAATATTATTTACTATATACATCTTTTTTCTTGTTATGTTATAATATTTATAACATAACATTCGCTAGGATAAGTGTAAGAATTTTGTTCTTACAAACTCTCCATTGGAACGTTGTCAAGTAAAAAATTAAAAAACAATGGAGCTCCTGCTGTGTCAATTTTGCTTATACATGTACAGTGAATTCCTTTATAACAAATTCTAAGGAGGTTAATGAAAACTTCATTATATTCATATTATGACTTTTTCTCCTTATGAGATTTTTTTCTACCCTGTGACGGCTATTGGTACCAAGTGCGTGGAGTAATTGGTTGTGTCCGGTTACTGATATTATCATTATTACTGTTGGTCAAGGAACTGACTATTCTACAGGTGTTCAGGATCGCGGCTTTCTGGAGTTCCGTGTAAGTGTTTCCTTCTAGGCCTATTGCTGCTAGGTTCTTATGTAGACTTTTTGGCAGCATGCCAGTGGTTGACAGTGATTGGGATTGTCATTACTTGTTCCATATGCCACGTTTCTTTGATATTCTTTCGTTTGATATCATTTTGATATCCTGTTTATATCAGTGTACTTCGTGATCTTTAGCTCCTGATCTTTCTGGAGGTTTCTGGTGTTGCACTGCTATGTCAATCAGGTAGGTGGACCTTTTTCATTGTCGATGAGATCATGCGGGTTATTTCTGGTCTGTCGTGCAGGATCGTCTTGTCCGTTATTACGACACGGCCAAAATATAGTTTGTCGGTATGGGTTTCTAGTACAACCTGGAGTTCGTACTTGTAATACGGTACATTTTCTTTGATCAACTGGGTTTTTTTTGTTTTTTTTTTTTTGCACTAGCTTCTGATAATTATTAATTTCAGAAGAGAAGTTGATAATGTCAACTTTTTATAGCAAGCGTTCGCTAGTTTGCAAGATTTCTGAATGGCAGCAAGGATCTGCAGCGTCCAACAACGCTTCGAACCCCACAAACCGTCAATAAAGTTCACACATTGACTGATTCTGGTCGTCGAATGACGGGAGGACAACTTCCGTCATTCGAAAACAACGGAGAAATAATTCTTGCAATTTTGGCAGATGTGGGCAAATGGAAGATCCGTGTGTTAGGTTCGTTTCGCACTGTTTGACTAATGAACAAAAGTTGATCAGATTTGAAGCATGCGAAGAGCTCATGCAAGCTGTCCATGATGATTCCTCCTTATTCAATTCGATCATGACAGGTGATGAGTCAGTGTTTCAAATACGATCCACAAGCAAAGAAGTAAAGCAAATGAACATCGATCAACAAATTTTCTGAGGCACATTTTAGTTTTCAAAAATCAGGGATGTTGACCACTTCGATAGCAATCATTCACAAAGAATTTATTCCACTGGGTGAACCAATAATTCAATAAAGAGTATGTATGTACAGGTTTTGGACAGTTTAGCTAAAATAATTCGTAGAGTTAAGCAGTAGCGGCTCTGATGTTTGGGGATGCTGCGTCTTAAAGTTATTGTTTGGCTTTTAGGAGCATTAGCAACTAAGGCCATATTGCTTTGGGGATATGCGGTGGTCATTCCTGACCTTTCCGCATCCTCCGTATTTGGTGGTCACGGGCTCGAACCCCGGTCTAATCAAGAAGTGCGTGCTACCACTGCTGCTCCTGCCCACCCGGCTACAGAGGCGCCTCTTAAAATTACATTAAATTGCCTTGGTTGTAAGCCATGTAGACATACATAGTAATAATAATAAGCAAGTTAAAAATGCTACAAAACATTAACTAGACATTTACCATTAACAGACTTGAACTTTTATTTAAAAACAAAATCCATTCTTCAGTTTTTATTTGTTAAAAATAGATTAATAACTTTTTCATTCAAGTTTGGTTCACTGTTAAACGAAGCTTTTCTCTATCGAAAGCATTGCTTGAGCATTTAGCCTTTCCTGATTCATAGTCCTCCTTAAAAATGTTTTTATTCTTTTTAATGTCGAATGGCAGCGTTCGCGCTATGAAGAAGTCATCGGAATGGTCAAAAGAATTTTATGAGTTTTGTAAGTTCACCAAGAACTTCAGCTAGATTATTTTCTGAGATAAATTTCAGCGAGTCAGTTAATTTGCAATAATTGTGTAGAAAAATTGTAATTCCGTAAGAAGTTTTTCTCTTTCAATCATGGGATATGCCCCAGTAGTCTACTGTACCTCTTCCATGGGCATTTTCGTACGAAAAATAGCAAAGTTCTCCTTGATAAATAAGTTAGCAGCAATTAATTGCCTTGTAAAAGAATATCTCTCACCTTTTTCAACACTTATATAGTCGCATACGTCCTTTTGCTTCAATCATGAGTGTTTTTGAAGGATTTTCATAGTACATTGAATTCCTGATTTTTAGAATGGCATTCTTAACGTTTCCTATACAGTATATTCGTGTATTTTAACTGCCTCAATTTCTCGAGATTGCATTTGATTATAAATAACTTCCGCGTGAGGCATTATCTGATGTAAAAGTTCTAATCAGAACTCGAATTTTTCATTACTCAAGATGTGCAAAATTCCAGTTGCTTCTGAAATCGTCTTATCTGCATTTGTTGTCGCTTGTAGTTCCTCCATGCACTTTTTTTTAAGGATTCAAAATTTTCATAAACGCTGTTCACAGTGCGTATATTGAAGTTCCATCTTGTAGGGGAAAGTCGGGCAACAAGGCTGTCCATATGCTTTCTGAGAACAGAGAGACGCTGTGGTGATCTCAAGAAAACTGTTGGTATCGACATGAGGTTCGAAAAGAATATTCTTGAATCTCGGGTACTACTTGCTGCATTTCTCATCATCATATTTAGTTGGTGTGCATAGCAGTGAATAAAATGTGCATTTTTGTACACTTCTTCTATTTTAGCCTGAACTCCCCCTTTCTTGCCTTTCATCACACTTGCGCCATCAAATGTCTGAGCAACCATGAGTATTTCCTTCCAGGATTATGTCTAACTGATCTAGAATGCAGACGATATTCCGTCTGCCGTTTGGTTTTCCAGAGTGAATAAAACCCAAAAATGCTTAAAAATGTCTCCATTCAGTTCATATCTCAGAACAATTACCATTTGTATATGTTCTGAAACATCTGTTGTATCATCAGCCATGACAGCTACGAATGAAGCTTCTTTAATTTCTCTTTTTATTTCATCCCGGCATATTTGCAGCAAACAATCAAGAATATAGATATTTATTTAAAGTATACCCAGTATAAAATAAAATAAAATAAAATATTTCAGTAGCTTTCGGAACTCGTGTCCCTTTATCAACTGACAAATTTGAATACATTACAAGCAAAGTGTGACACGTTACTCATTCGTCATTGTTGTAGCACGGACGTGTGCTGCCTTGCGCCAGTGATCATCCATCAATAAAACGGTTGTCTCCAGGATTGGATGTATACGCATGCCTTTCTGGCGATTTAATGCCTTAGGGTTGTTCATTATGTTTAGTGACTCTAGCCATAGGCGGTGGCGAAAGTGTCGCGCGTGGTCCACTATCTCAAAGTCGCGCTTGGGGTCAAGATCGTGGTTGGTAGCCCAAAAATGTTCTGCAAGCGCGGACTGGTCAGTTTCGGCAAGCCGGATTGCTCTGTCGTGTTCCGTGAGGCGATCCTGGAGACGTCTCGATGTCTCACCTACGTAGCAACTGTTACAGGCCCTACAGGTGATACGGTACACTACATTGCTGCGTAAGACAGGTGTGACAGGGGTCTTCACACTGGAGACAAGTGAACGTAGGTTCCTACCTGGTAATTGTACACATTTGATGTTGTAACTTCTCAGGATCTTCGAGATACGTCCTGACACTCCTGGATAGTACGGAATGTAGGCGGATGATATGCCGACTTGCTTCGGAGGTCTTGGGTTGGAAGTAAGTTCTTGTGCCTGTAACAAGCATCTGTTTAGTACATGGGATGGATAACCGCATCTGGTTAGGTCCGCCTTCACACGGGAGATCTCGTTACGTCTAATTGTGTCGGTGCTGGAATGGCTCCAGGCCCTGGAGAACAGGGTGTGGGCAGTGCTATTGAGATGGCTTGGAGCGTGGCCGGACCCGTAGTTGGTGAATTGACCGCACCACATGGGTTTGCGGTATACTGAGGTCTCTAGATGTGGGCCTACGCGATGCACTAGCACGTCCAGAAACGGGAGCGAACCGTCCACCTCTGATTCTACGGTAAACTTGATGAAATTGGATAGAGAGTTGAGGTATTCTAGTAGTACCGTTTCAGAACCACGTGGTATTATGGTAAAAATATCGTCGACATATCTACACCACGTTGTAATAGGTGTAGGTGGGTTCTGGTGTATCTGCTTCTGCAGATCTTCCATGGCGATGTTAGCTACTACGGAACTGACAGGGGCACCCATAGCAGTGCCATGTACTTGTTTGTAGAGTGAGTCTTCAAAGGTGAAGATGCTGCTAGAGAGGCATAGGTTGAGGGCGGTACAGATGTCATCAGTGGATAGTGACGTCCTGGATCGGAGGCTTAAGTCGCTCTCAAGGAGCCTTCTGGCGCAGTGCACGGCCTGTTGGACGGGAATCGAGGTGAATAAAGAAACCACGTCAAATGATGCCATGACAGAGTTATCAGGGATTGAAATGTGCTTAATGGTGTTAATGAATTCACTGCTGTTTTTATCGGTGTGAGATGTATTACCTATAAGAGGCGAGAGGAGGCTCGCGATGTGTTTGGACAGTTCATACGTTGGGGCACTGCAGCAAGACACTATAGGTCTGAGAGGAACACCCGGTTTATGGATCTTTGGTAATCCGTAGAATTGAGGTAGTTGGCAGCCAGTAGCATGCAGAAGATGGTGAGTCGCGGTCGGGATCTTCTTATCTTTAAGCCATGCGTGGACAAGTTTATTAACATTTGCTTCGTTAACATTATGAACTTGCGCTGTTCATAAACTTGAGCATAGAAACTAACTCCTTAAAGACGAACACTCGTTCAGACGACACGACTTCTTTCGTCTTGAATCTAAGTAACAAACAACTGTCCAACGAGCAGCTGAGTGTTTTATCAAACGGTATGAAATTCGCCGTTATACCATCGAAACCTCCCATCACACAGCTCGCTATGGGTATAGAAGCCAGTATTACCAACCTTCCCGAAGAAACTGCCAACGAGATCCGATTCAAGACTGCCGCAGTCCTCCGCAACACTCGAAA
The DNA here is from genome assembly GCF_048544385.1 of Mastigoproctus giganteus. Taxonomy (NCBI): domain Eukaryota; kingdom Metazoa; phylum Arthropoda; class Arachnida; order Uropygi; family Thelyphonidae; genus Mastigoproctus; species Mastigoproctus giganteus. The sequence continues at coordinate 219,820,722 of NC_143584.1, forward strand.
AACGTGTTCAAACCGCAACCACCGCCAACGTGCCGCCCTGTCATCTATAAGAAAAGACAACTCTATCGTTGTACTTCCTGCGGATAAAGGGCGCCGGACTGTTGTGCTGGACCGATCAGCCTACCGAGAGAAAGCCTTGGCCCTATTACTCGATCCTAACGTATATGAACCTCTACCTGATCCTCCCGTTAAAGTCTTGAAACGTCTGGAAGCAAATGTTAATAAACTTGTCCACGCATAGCTTAAAGATAAGAAGATCCCGACCGCGACTCACCATCTTCTGCATGCTACTGGCTGCCAACTACCTCAATTCTACGGATTACCAAAGATCCATAAACCGGGTGTTCCTCTCAGACCTATAGTGTCTTGCTGCAGTGCCCCAACGTATGAACTGTCCAAACACCTCGCGAGCCTCCTCTCGCCTCTTATAGGTAATACATCTCACACCGTTAAAAACAGCAGTGAATTCATTAACACCATTAAGCACATTTCAATCCCTGATAACTCTGTCATGGCATCATTTGACGTGGTTTCTTTATTCACCTCGATTCCCGTCCAACAGGCCGTGCACTGCGCCAGAAGGCTCCTTGAGAGCGACTTAAGCCTCCAATCCAGGACATCACTATCCACTGATGACATCTGTACCGCCCTCAACCTATGCCTCTCTAGCAGCATCTTCACCTTTGAAGACTCACTCTACAAACAAGTACATGGCACTGCTATGGGTGCCCCTGTCAGTTCCGTAGTAGCTAACATCGCCATGGAAGATCTGCAGAAGCAGATATACCAGAACCCACCTACACCTATTACAACGTGGTGTAGATATGTCGACGATATTTTTACCATAATACCACGTGGTTCTGAAACGGTACTACTAGAATACCTCAGCTCTCTATCCAATTTCATCAAGTTTACCGTAGAATCAGAGGTGGACGGTTCGCTCCCGTTTCTGGACGTGCTAGTGCATCGCGTAGGCCCACATCTAGAGACCTCAGTATACCGCAAACCCATGTGGTGCGGTCAATTCACCAACTACGGGTCCGGCCACGCTCCAAGCCATCTCAATAGCACTGCCCACACCCTGTTCTCCAGGGCCTGGAGCCATTCCAGCACCGACACAATTAGACGTAACGAGATCTCCCGTGTGAAGGCGGACCTAACCAGATGCGGTTATCCATCCCATGTACTAAACAGATGCTTGTTACAGGCACAAGAACTTACTTCCAACCCAAGACCTCCGAAGCAAGTCGGCATATCATCCGCCTACATTCCGTACTATCCAGGAGTGTCAGGACGTATCTCGAAGATCCTGAGAAGTTACAACATCAAATGTGTACAATTACCAGGTAGGAACCTACGTTCACTTGTCTCCAGTGTGAAGACCCCTGTCACACCTGTCTTACGCAGCAATGTAGTGTACCGTATCACCTGTAGGGCCTGTAACAGTTGCTACGTAGGTGAGACATCGAGACGTCTCCAGGATCGCCTCACGGAACACGACAGAGCAATCCGGCTTGCCGAAACTGACCAGTCCGCGCTTGCAGAACATTTTTGGGCTACCAACCACGATCTTGACCCCAAGCGCGACTTTGAGATAGTGGACCACGCGCGACACTTTCGCCACCGCCTATGGCTAGAGTCACTAAACATAATGAACAACCCTAAGGCATTAAATCGCCAGAAAGGCATGCGTATACATCCAATCCTGGAGACAACCGTTTTATTGATGGATGATCACTGGCGCAAGGCAGCACACGTCCGTGCTACAACAATGACGAATGAGTAACGTGCCACACTTTGCTTGTAATGTATTCAAATTTGTCAGTTGATAAAGGGACACGAGATCCGAAAGCTACTGAAATATTTTATTTTATACTGGGTATACTTTAAATAAATATCTATTTGTTAAAATATGGACCCCAGTACTCCAGGCCCATTTGTCACTAATCAAGAATATCATTCTGAATAGTTTTTGAAATGCCTTTTAATGCTGTATTATTTTCTAAATGGTTCTTTAAATTGGAATTTAATGCACAGGCAAAATTCATTAATCCTCTGAATACTCCTGGATTTTTAGAATCGTCTTTTTCGCCATGTCTACGTAAAGGAATTTAAACTGTCCACAAAATTGAATGCAGTCTATTATTTTAGATAATACCTCACGATTCTTGGTAACTTGGTAACTTGGTAACAAAGGAATTTGTTTTGTAGAGACGGGATACACTTAAACAAAGGTGGTGCAAAAGTTTTTGCCAGTATTATTGAGGATACCTTAAAGGTTCAGGGAAACTGCTAGTTAGGGGGGATGTGGGTAATACTGACACGCGTTTATCTGATAATATTGGTCAAAGTAACTCTTGCACATACCTCAAGAGTTCTTATCTGTTACCCCAACTGGACGTATTATCTAGATGTTCTGGGGGCACAAACGTTTCACGTGGGCGGGTAGCTAATGCCAGGGAAGAGAGCCTAAAAAACTTCAAGGGTTGTGTTAGGGTTGTTAAATATACAAGAACAGTAAATCTTAATTGTTTATACAGTAACGTTAGAAGTGTCGTCAATAAAATGAGTGAATTCGAACTGCTGGTTAAAACAAGTAACGCGGACATAATAGGGCTTACAGAGACGTGGTGCCACCCGGAAATTGGCGATGATGAGTTTCAGTACGGCTTGTATAATGTATTTAGGAAGGATAGGTTAGATAGAAGGGGTGGTGGGGTAATGCTTCTTATCAGAAGCAGCCTGAGTGCGACGATAGCTTTCCCGGATTCAGACGTTTCACATGCTAGTACAGAGTCTGTATGGTGTGAGATAGTTGGAAACAAAGGTATAATGCGAGTAGGAGTAATCTACAGACCAGGTGATTGTGAAGATTATGACAAAAGCCTCTACGTGCAAATGGAATGGGCAAGTAAGCGTCAATGCCTTATTATGGGTGATTTCAATCTGCCTCTAATTGATTGGAGTAAATGGGAAGGAAACTCGACATGGGGAACAAAATTTTTAAATCAACTAGATGACTGTTATTTGTATCAACATGTCAGGGAAAATACTAGAGAAAAGAATATCCTAGACCTCATCATCACACATGAATCAGATGACATAACAGGGCTGACAGTAGAGGAACCAGTAGCAGGAAGTGATCACGGAGTTCTACGGTGGATGATGACGAGAGAGGTAGCAGAAGTAAAAGGCAAAGGAATGGGTTTTAATTTCAGAAAAGGAAATTACGATGCCTTAAGGTACTACATGGCCTCTATTAACTGGGTAGATATCGTGCAGAGAATGAATACAATTGAACTGTGGTACGCTTTTAAAACATTAATCACAGATGCCTTGAATGCGTATATACCATTAAAAAAATACTCCACGAGGAGGGTTCCAAGTTGGATGACTAGTTAAGTTGCCGCATTACTTGAGCAGAAAAAGGTGGCATGGAAAGGTTACAGAACAATAAAAAGTACTGAAGCCTATAACAGCTACAAGGTGATGTGTAATAGAGCCACAGAAAAGGTTCGACAGGCAAAGGCAATTTATGAGAAATCACTAGCAAACAGAGCAAAGAGGGGGGATAAAGAATTCTTCACATATATAAATGCCAAGAAGAGCAGGACAAACCAGATCGGACCTTTATGTAAGGGAAAGGGGATAGTAATAAATACACCAGCTGCCGTTGCAGATGAACTCAACAGTTATTTTGCATCGATATTTACAAATGAAGAGCCTTTTGTGGCAAAGGGAAATTGTGGGAGCGAAGTTAAAAAATATGTAATTAATGATATTGAAATTTCGCAAGATTATTTAATGAAAAAACTTTCGAGCCTACAGACCAGTAAGGCTCCTGGAGTTGATGGAATATACCCTATAATCTTAAGAGAGGCGGCAAGCGAGTGCATTGAACCATTGAGGCTAATTATGCGAGCATCATTAGACTCTGGGGAGATTCCCTTGGATTGGAAAAGTGCAAATGTATCTCCCATACATAAGGGTGGCTCTAAAAGTGAAGTTGGAAATTATCGACCTGTCAGTCTGACTTCAGTAGTAGGGAAAATCATGGAGGCAATGATCAAGGGTGGAATTCAGGATCATTTGGATCGAATTGAAATTCTCAAGGATACTCAGCATGGTTTTGTAAAGGGAAAATCATCTTTAACAAATCTGGTTCGCTATTTCGAAAGGGTCACTCACGAGCTGGATTTAGGGAATAATTTCGACATTGTTTATTTAGATTTCAGCAAAGCTTTTGACTCAGTCCCACATGAGCGGTTGCTTTATAAGCTGGAACAGGTTGGAATCACTGGGAAAATCCTTAGATGGATAGAAGGATGGCTTCAGGGCAGGAGGCAGAGGGTTGTGATAAATGGCTATTCCTCAGATTGGGTTGATGTAAGAAGTGGGGTTCCCCAAGGATCAGTATTAGGACCACTGTTGTTTTTAATTTTCATAAACGACATTGATGAAGGGATAGAGGGCGTGATGTCTAAATTTGCAGATGATGTTAAAATTGGTAGAGTAGTTAATGATCACTGTCAAGCTGAGCTTCTTCAGAGAGACCTAGATAGACTTCAGGAATGGTCAGAAAAATGGCAGCTGTGCTTTAATCCAACAAAGTGTAAGGTATTACACCTGGGAAACAGTAATCCCAAAAAAACTTATTCACTTGGTGGAGTTCAACTAAAGCCAGTACTGGAGGAAAGGGACTTGGGTGTTACGATACGGTCAGACATGAAATTCTCTGAGCATTGTAAACAGGTTGCAAGGAAGGCCCATGGTGTCCTATCAATGATCTATCGAACTTTTGCAAGTAGAGATAGGGACGTGATAATCCCATTATATAAGGCTTATGTTAGACCACACTTGGAATACTGTGTTCAAGTATGGAGACCGCACCTGAAGAAAGACATCGAGCTTCTTGAAAGGGTGCAAAGAAGGGTAACTCGCCTGGTGAGATCAGCAAAAGGGAGTCCTTATGAAGAAAGACTTCGAATATGTGGGTTGCAGAGTTTGGAAACTATACACCTTAGAGGAGATTTGATTGAGGTGTTTAAGGCTCTGAGAGGCATCAGTAAAATGAATGAGGACAAAATTTTCAAGATTACAAATGATGCTAGAACTAGGGGACATAAATTCAAGTTACGGGGGGAAATGTTTAGATTGGATTGCAGGAAGTTCTATTTTAGCCAGCGAGTTATAAATTACTGGAATAAGTTGCCTTCATGGGTGGTAGAGGCCGACAGTTTGGGGCAATTCAAAGGACATCTGGATAGTACTTTCGGGTAAGGGAAGCACATAGGATGATAGGTTTAATTTCCTTTTTATTTATTTTTTATTTTATTAATTATTATTATTTAGTTATTTATTTATTTATTTTTTTTTGTTTTTATCATTGTTTTGTTCGGATTTATATTTTTTTTTATTTTTATTTATTTTTTTTTTTTTTTGGCTGGTGCAGCATAAGCCATAGGCTTTCTTGCACCATGCGGCCGTTACTAATACTAATACTAATACTAATACTAACTTTTCTGTTATGTTTGCAGATCGAAAGTCTGTAGGCCTCACTAAGCTGTTCTTTAATATTTACGCTTCCTAAAAGCTATAGTGAAATCACATTATCAATATGTTTCTTCGAACTATCAAGTTTTAGAGTTTTTTTCTTTCATTCTGTTTATGTTTGTAAAGCTACTTTTGTCCACGTTAAGTCACCTCCGAACAGTAAACATGGAAAACAAAACAATGCATTTTTAACTTCACAACCACAAAGCCAACTTTTCTTTTGGTACCATTCAGTTTTAAAACTGCGAATATATTTCTTATCATTACATATTCCCCGCTGAGAAATTTGAATCTTTGGTGTGGGGCGGTTTTCCTTTTTAATCGCATTTTTTTCTTGGAGAGATAATTGTGAAAAACTAAGTTGCTGAAGTTTATTCACTGTCACGCGATTTACTTCATGGAGAAGCATGGAGGTCATGCTCGAATCAAATTTCACAAAATTGTGTCGTAGAAATAATGTTTTACTTACACATCACCTCATAATATAATTTCAACTTACCAAGTTCAAGCTCACTTCGCAATTGAGCTGTAATCACATAATTACACTGTTGAATGTTCAGCATTGACTTAACACTGATATTATTTATTACTTAATGGGAATTCGGGCGATAACAAAAAGACATCGACATTGTGGCTACACACCCATCATGGTCTGCACTGCGCGCTTTACAGTGACTTTGATTCGTTTCACCTATAAAAAATATATATTGGCAAGTTGCCAATATGCTGGTTGCTAATGGCAACCAACTACCAGATATTCACTGGAATGCAAAATGTGTCACTGCCTGGCGTCCAGTGAGGCCTACGGTTAATTAAACTTCAAAATTGGAAATGATTTAGTGTTTTTAATTCGTTTATTATTGAAATGATTACTGGAAATAGAGGATGCGCATACTAATATGCGGGTTCTGTTAATAAAAATATTCATTGCGTTTGATTGTTCTTCACAAAATTTCATAGAAGTCCGTTCACTGTATATCTAGATTTAAATAGTTGGAGGTGCTGCAGTGCCGCTGTGCCTATAGACGAGCCTCCCCTGGAGTTAAGCCTCATATTCGAAAAAAAGGAAGCTTGTTTCTGTTATATGACAACTGTAAACCACCGTAGCGCAGATTATCGAAGTTAGGCATATGTTAGGCGCCAAAGCAACTAAGTCTATGAGGCAGTAGCATATTATGTCTGTAAATCGTGTGTTCTATGGGTCGAATTGCTTGTTCTTACTGTTTTTTTTTTTTTTTTTTTTTTACAAAAAATTCAAGTTTTGGTGAGAAAAAAATCTATGGAACCCTTGCCTGAGACTGACTAACTCAGCTACCTTGTGAAAAAAGCCCGTAAAAATTCCTCGCGTCATTAAAGGCTTTTTTCATTCTGTTTGCTACCCGTGATGACAGCTTATGAGAGATGTTTTGGCAAAGCATGGAACGTGGGAGTTAAACCACCTCTTATTCTTCTGTTTTATCTTCCCTAGACTACCTGTTCTTCAAATTCTAAATCCACACTGAAAGGATGGCCGCTTGTCGGTGTAGAGAGTAAAAGAAATGTGATAAAGGAAATGGTGGTGATTCGTTTAAAAAATGTTTCAAAAAGCTCTACGAGCAATCTCACAAAAGTGTAACTTCTCAAAGCTCTCATGAAATATTTTCTAAAGTGTTAGTCTTTGGAAAATATTAATTTTTTTATCATTCTAGCATTTGGTTTTCATAAAACTTATTCAGTACTGGAAATCAGTTTCCAATCCTTGTATCTTTCATGTTTTTTTTTTTTTTTTTTTGTGGTGGAGGTAATTAGGTGCTATAAGGATGATCACACATTGGTGATGTCATGCATGTGTCATACAAATGTCATGCATGTATAGCAAACACTATACAAGTATATCATTTTTACATGGTGGGGACAAAATAATGGAAACACCTGTGATAAGAGTTATAGATATGTATTCTTTTATATATTCAAATAAATATTTAACTGCCTTATTATTATTATTATTAGTAGTAGTAGTAGTAGCCATAAGGTGCAAGGAAGCCTGAGGCTTATACTGCACCAGCCAAAAAAAAAAAAATTCCCCGAGTTTTTTTTTTTTTTTTTTTTTGTTAGTTGTTGGCACATCGACTTCTTTGGCCATAATGCACCTCCCAAAGTTTTTGCATTTTACTCTGATCCAAGCCCGAGGCGGGATTCAAACCCGCGACCTTTGGGTTGCCAGGCAGGCACTTTACTCACCTGGTTAGCCCGGTCGGCTCCCCGAGTTACTCTGAGAGAGAGAGAGAGGAATCACCAAGAAAGATGATATCCAGCTCAGGACCCTGGGTTTTCCAAGCCCATACTCACCAGATGTGAGTCCCTGGTCTTAAGAGGAATTTGGGACCATTCTTCATAGATGAACGTTTCAAGGTCTTTTAGCGTGATGAAGATGAGGAAATATCTGCTTCTCAGTCTCCTCTCCAAATATGCTCACAGTGGCTCAATAACGTTTATGTCTGGTGATTATATAGACCATTGAAGATGCCTAGCCCCAGTTTAATGCTCCTCAAACCAAGATTGGAAACATTTTTCTGTGTATGTATTGAATCATCATCATCTTTAAATTGAAGCATTATCATCGTTTGTGGAATGTTGCGACGTGGGATGAACCTGGTCACAGAACTTCAGGGTAATCAATGGTAGTAATTCGCCCGTTCAGGATGAGATTTAGCCTAAAGAATATGAAGATATCGTTGCCAAAGCCACTGTTGATATTCCCCATGTTTGACGATTAGTACAAGACAGTCAGGATGATGCACTTCCTTTGGCATTCGCCAAAAAACATGAATTCTCTCTGATGTTTTAGTCATCGACGCCCCGATAAACTTGCACCAACAATTTGGCTTCTTTGGAATTCAGGTAGGTTGGTCATTTTCTTCGTGTACCTTTTTAAATCGCCTCTAAATAAACGTTAGCTTTAATCGTCTTTTGTTCACAGTACCATCTTCAAGAAATAAAAATAAAAAATAATCACTGCATGTTTATAAATACGTCATACAGACATTACAAAAACTACTACTTCCATATCAGGTGTTTCCATTATTTTGTCCACACCTACATAATGTTTTGAATCTGAATAGTGTCCACGTTACTTTTTTTCTTTCTTTTTTTAAGAAAGTGAGTAAGGAGAGCGTGTAGTATGTTTTTCTAGGTCAGCCTGGCAGACAGCCAAAGCAACCAAGTTACAGTTCTGAGAAAATGAAAAAAATTCCTGTCCCCTCCTGTTTCATGCTCGGGTACTTTTCTCGTGAAACAAATGTTTTAGCATTAGTAGAGATGATGCAAGAAAGCAAGCTTATTCAGCATCAGCCAAAAAAATTTCATTTCACCCATCCCTTCGTTCCAAAAGTTTGTCCAGTTCTTCCTTGAATTTATTTAAGATATCAACTTCCACAACGATAGATGAAAGTCTATTCCAGCAATCAACTGGCTAAAGGCAAATTTGTCCACAGTTAAACATTCTCCAGGTTGGATCCACCCCTGTTCTCCAAATCTGTATATAATACTCGAAGGAGTGATCTAACCTTATTTAATGAGCTTTCTGTTTATATTAGCACTTTAGAAGATATTTATATACAGGTGGTGGACAAAATAATGGAAACATCTGATATGAAAGTAGTAGGTTGTAGACTGTTCTATGCATTTTTTGCTTTCATATATGTATTTCCTTATGTTTGATTTATTGAATGTTCTCTGTTATTATTATAATTATTATTAATTTCTCACTTGAAAAGGGTCGCAGCATATCAATATGCCGAGGCACACAGGTCGGGAACCACTGGTCTAACGTATCCAGATCAACTGTGTCGAAAGTGATGTCTGCATTCGCCAAGTAAGAAAAACCAAAATCCGATGACGAAATGTAGCAGAAAATCGAAGTTGACTGAAAGAGACTGTGGGACAATGAAAAGGATTGTGGCCAAAACATGAAACTACTGCCTCAAAAATAGCTGCAAAACTTAACGAATCCCAGCAATCCCGTTTCTATACTTAATGATTGTTTTAAAAGCAAAGGGCAGCTCAACACCATATTAATGCATATCTGTAACTCTTATCACAGGTGTTTCCATTATTTTGTCCACTCCCTGTACTTATACAGCATATATATTCGAAATGTAGTGTTACGTGTTTCCTCTTGGATTCAAGCGTCCTTATTAGCAAAATTCCTGTATACATATATGACCCTATGTTTATAGGCTAGAGAATAATTACTCTGTTGGGGAGAAGCTATGCATTGCAAATCGCTCCTATATTCGCGTAGTAATTCTTATTACTGTTTTAATTTCAGATGAATCATCGTGTTTTTTTAGCCAAAAAGAGTGCCTGCATATTTACAAGAAGTGCTGTTGTGCATTCCAAAAAATCATTATCGTTTGATGTCTTTTCTAGGGACTTCTGGTGTTCATGACAAAAAACCCAAGAATTCTCAAAGGAATCAGTAAACAAGTTGAAATAGCAAAGTTTGTCCATAGGGGAGTGCTCATTGATAAAAACACAACTTTAATAATTAATTAAGTTTGTTTTTTCGTTTGTTTAAAAAACCAGACATTCCCTACTGGTGTGGCTCAAACAAATTGCCATCACAATCGAGTTATGCTTATGGCTCCTACCCTCATAGCTCACGATCGGCATGATACGATCCTTGCACCTCTGAATATAATTTAATCTACACGGAGCCTCACAAGATCTAGAGATGGACAGAGCCAGCTTTATGCCACCCGCGAGGCCCGATGCAGCGCTGTTTTTCAGAGGCCCTACTTCCACTATATATATTTTTAAAAAGCTTTTCTGGTTTTATAATAAAGTCACCGCATTATTTCAAAGGGATTATAGACACCACGTTTTCCTGACTACTTGATTATTTTTTGTGGAGAACGTTAAAAGAAAGTAAACAGCAGTAATCCACAAGCGTTGGAGAACTTAGATGTCGGTATACAAAACTTTTCACACTTCGAGTGGTGGCAATATAATAATCACAATTTCTTTTGCTTCAGACATTTCACTAATAGAAGTATAATTACCCATTTCATCTTTGAAAAGACATTTGCACATCTCTAATCAGTTGGAACTAGACGTGATCCAAGGATGTTCACATTATAAGAGATGGATTTTAAGATTGGTCTGGTTTTCTTTAATATCACTGAATAAATTCCATTATTCCTTCTTTGCATGATTCATTAGTGAGACACACAACTTCGACAGCTTTTATTGTGAAGTAGAACTTGAAGCTTTTTTAGCATTAGTAAAGGCACATGATGCAAGAAAGCTAGCTTATATAGCATCAGCCAAAAAAAAAAAAAAAAAAAACCCTTCTAATTTCATCCATCCACTTGCTCAAATGGTTTGTCTAGTCCTGCCTTGAATATATTTAAGCTATCAACCTCTACAACGACAGATGGAAGTTTGTTCCAGCAATCAACCACCCGCTGACTAAAGGCAAACTTCCGCACATCTATCCTACAACTGTCTTTCCTCAATTTGAATTAATGCCCTCTCAGGCGATTACGCTGAGCAAGAGGAAGATTCCCATCAGCATTGAGCATGCTCAAACCATTCGAGGCTTTATACAGCTCAATCAGATCAGATAGAGGTGCCTAGTCTCCAGACATTGTAATTTGTAAAACTTAAGCCTTTCTTGTTTCATTCACTACTCTTGTTGCCCTTTTCTGCACTCGCTCCAGCAGCTCTACATCCTTCCTAAAATGAGGCCTCCAGACCTGTATACAGTACTCAAGGTGTGGCCTAACCATTGCCTTATACAAGGGGATAATCACCTCCTTGTCCCTGCTAGAAAAATTCCTGTATATCATTCACACGACACCATGAGCTACTCTTGCAGACAGTCTGCACTGCTCAGAAAACTTCATATCTGCCTGCACAATTACCAACAGGTCCTTTTCATACTCTACCACTGTCAGTGTAGTACTACACAGTTGATACGTTACTCTGGGGTTACTGCTTCCCATATGCAGTACTTTACATTTGTCAATGTTAAACTTCAATTGCCACTTCTCAGCCCATCTGCTCAACTTTTCTAGATCCTGTTGCAGCAGCGTATTGTCATTAGTGTCATTAACAAAACTGCCAACTTTCGTATCGTCTGCAAACTTGGACATTACGCCTGATAAACCATCATCAATATCATTAATAAATACAGAAAACAACAATGAATCCAACACTGAACTCTGAGGGACTCCACTAATAACATTAGTCCACGATGAGCAGTGTCCATTGATTATCACTCTCTGCCTTCTCCCACTCAACCATCCTTTTATCCATAGCAGTAATTTTCCTCCAATGCCACACTGCTCCAATTTGTGCGGCAGTCTTCCATGTGGAACAGTATCAAAAGCCTTTCTAAGATCCAAATATATGATATCAAAATTATTCTTTGCATCCAGTTCTTTTGTGACTGCATCATAGTATCCAATCAAATTGGTCAGACAAGACTTCCCCTTAACAAAACCATGCTGTGTCCGAGCTATAACTGAAGTCTTGTCTAGATGATCCTGCAGTGCTTCTTTAACCAGTGAAATTAACTTCATTAATTTCCCTGGAACAGAAGTTAAACTAACAGGTCTGTAATTACTTGTGTCGCCTTTTGATCCTCCTTTGTGAATTTGGGTCACATTTGCACATCTCCAGTCCATAGGTACCTCCCCTGAGTCCAAGGAACATAATTATTGCTAAGGGTTTGCTTACTTCTTTTGCTGCCTCCTTTAATATAACTGGATGGACCCCATTCACCCCAGGTTCCTTTCTTATGTTTATCTTCAACAATTTCTCCTCCACTTTGCTCTGTTATTACAAAATCATCTAGCTCACTGCCAGAGTTTAATTCACCTCTGGCATTCCCCTCCTTGAATAACTCCTCATGTGTGAATGTAGATGCAAAATACTCATTTAGTTTGTTAGCTACCTGAGCAGGATCATCAACAGTTGAACCAATCGGATTCATCCCCTTCCTTCTAGAGTTTATATAAGTAAAGAACTCTTTGCTGTTTTTCTTTGCATCCTTTGCGAAAGATTTCCTTTAATCTGTCTTTGCCTGCCTAACCTTCTTTGTGACTTCGTTACCGACCAGCTTATATCTATCATAGCCTTCCGTGTCAACTGTAAATTTATATGTATCCCATGCATTTTTCTTCTCTGCGTAGTTCATGGCGTCTTTAATTCAACAGGGCAAAAAATAAAATAATAAAATAAATAATTACTAAAATATGTAAGAAAAAAAAAAAAGATTAAACAAGTTATTAAAGAATGTAGAGAGCAAGGTATCACGCTAATACTCTGCTTTGTTTGTATCAGCATCAGTAATTGGGATTTGTGTTGACGTCTTATTCTTGTACCCTGTTTTTCTTGCATTTCTTTAGATTTTAAGATAAACGAAACAGAACGTATTAATACATAATTCGTACATTTGACCGTTGAAAAAAGGACTTCTTGAGACTCAGGTCTTCCTTAAGTTTTGCACACGACTATTCAAAAGTGAAGGAAGTTAAACATTTTCAAAAATACCTTGTCACCTGTCGAGAGAGCAATAAAATTTATGCATCTATAAATCAATAACTGGTAAAACCTACCAAAAACATAGTAAACGTGCATGTCACGAACAATCACGAACTCCTAATACAATTTCAATGTGAACTGTGATCAATTCCCTCCACACATACACTGCCACCCAACTCTCACATCAAACGCATGCTGCAACACGGTTTTGTCTGGAGCAGGTTTATCAGTACAAGTGTATGTTCACAGTTGATTTGCAAGTTGTGCAGCTGAAAAAAAACCAAAACAATTCAGTGGGAAAATCCTATTCTTTCCGATCTATTTTAAATATTAATCTTTTCATTATTCAACCTCTAATAATACACTAAAAAGCCACAAATTACGATTCTAATTACACTAACTAACCAGAAATTAGAAATTTTTGGCAACTGTCGTCAACAGATAATTAAATGAACGGTATTCAAATGTAAGGTGCCACATAGTATGGTCACAGGTTGCTTGGTATCAGATAAATACTGTAGGCTCTCCTGGGGTTTCCTAGTGGATCCTGTGGTGGGGAAAACAGTTGAGCTTTCCGATTTTCAGAATGGTGTTATTGTTGTATTAAGCAGGAGTCACATTTGAGAAAACAAAGGAAATCGCTGGTATGTCGAACGCAGCCGCCTGAAAAGCATACGAATGGAAGACGAAATGAGAATGCAGGTCTAAAAGGAAGAAATGCGGCAGAGATTCGGTACTCCAAGAAAGAGACTGCAGGAATTTAGAGAGAGAATTGTGCGTCAAAATAAAACAGGTCAAGTTTGCAACAAATAAGTGAAAAATTCATTTTAGGGAGAGAAAGAGCCATTTCCAACCGAACTATGTGGCGGATTTGAAGAATGTGGGATTTGGTAGTTGTGCCTATACAAAAGGCGCTTCTTCTTTTTTTTTTTTTTAATAATTCGAAAGATTCGACTAGAGTGGAGCTGCGAGAATAAAACTGGACCGTGGAACAGTGGAAAAAAATCGCGTGATATGAGGAACCTCGAATTACACGTTTCTTGCACTACTGATAAGGCAAAAGAGTGGTATGAACCTTATAAAGTCATGCATCCAGACTGTCTCGTGTCCACCACTCAAGAGGCTGGAGGTGGCATAATGGTATAGGGTATGTTCTGTTGGTATGGAGTGGATCCGCTCATACCGTTAGGTCATATTACCTTCAAAACATTTCAGACTTTCAGATCTTAGAAATCCATGCACTCGTGATGAAAACTGATGCCACGTGAATAACTTTTTCACGTTTATATTTTGACGTTATTAGAGTATTATCACTATCACGAAGCAAGCAAAAATGCTTGTTTCATAATAGTTTCAGGGGTGTAATAAGATGCTCTCTTGGATCAGCGGCAGCTCAGGACAGCATTAACTTCAGCAAAGGAAAATAATGGATTCATCAAAAATTGCGTAACTTAATTAATAATTAATTTTTTATTTACACCAGTGATAGGGTGAAAGTGGGTCGTGAACCTCATGAAGCCGTGCATCGAGACTGTCTCGTGTCCGCCACTCAAGCGGCTGGAGGTGTATGGTGAGATATGTTCTGTTGGTATGGACTGGATTTCCGCTCATTCCATTAGAAGGTCGTGTTACCTTCACTGAATATCTTTCCGCTGAGTCGGACCAACTTCACCCTGCAATGCATCATTTTTACCCGGATCGTGAGCTATTACTTCAGGGTGACAACGCAACTATCCACTCTGAAAAAATTTCATATCAATAGTTCAAGGAACATTCTCAGGATCTCGGACATCTAGCCTGGCCCACTAATTCTCCAGATCTGAATCCAAAATTTCAATTCAGGTAGAGAAGAATTAATTCTCTATTTAATATCCAGGGTAACCAAAGTACTATTAATCACCACATAAATGTCTATCTCTATATTTATTTATTGAATATCTTTAAGCAGTAAATACTGTATATTAACCTGGTTGGCCAGTGCGGCGATAATTTTTCAGAGTATTTCTTTCTTTACAGTAGCGATTTGCTTATTAGTATATTCGTGAACGTGACATACTCTAGTTGCCAACGGTACATCTTTTCAATACGCCAATGAATTTTCAATACTCTATAGGATAACATAGAGTATTGAAAATTCTCTATGTTATCCTATAGAGTATATAGGATAACATAGAGAATAACATAGAGAATAATAAACTGGATAACACTGTTTTCTCTAGTTTGGACGCACTGGCCACTGTGAATACCATGTCGTCCCTGCTGCTGAGAATTTTTACCGGTGCAGAATGGCCAACGTGCCCTATTGTTCATTAAAAAAAATTAGTACTAATCCTCATGTTGCCTCCATGGCAATACCTAATTTAATTTAGACAATGAAAATCTCTCATTATAATAATTATTATTCAGTTTGATTCACCTTAATAATAATTATTATTATTACTACTACTATTACTATAGAAAATACATCGCCAAGGAGCCCAGAGTGTCCGATGACACATGTCAACGATGACACCTGGCCTCAGAAACGATACAACACATCACCGGGAGATGCAAGGTGATCACCCAGACTGAGTACACTCATAGACACGACCAGGTAGTCAGGATAATACATCAGAAGCTAGCAAGGAAATACCAGTTGATCAAAGAAAGTGTACTGTACTACAAGTACGAACCCCAGGCAGTACTAGAGACCCCGACCCACAAGCTGTACTGGGACCGCACCATAATAACGGATAAGACATTCCCGCACAACAGACCGGACATAACCCTTGTGGATAAGAAGGAAAAGCTTACCTATCTGATTGACATAGCATTATCCAACACTGGCAACCTGAAGAAAACCCATTGGGAAAAAATCAGGAAGTACACGAACTTGAGACAGGAGATCAAAGAGATCTGGCAACAAGTAACGACCATCCCGATCATTTTGTCAATCACGTATGGTGCCAGAGACCCTACATAACAGCCTAGCAGCTATAGGTCTCCCAGATAACATCTACAGGAACCAGAAAGTCGCAATCCTGAACACCTGTAGGATAGTCAGAGATTTCCTCGACCAACAATAACACCAGATATTACAACCACCCTGTGTACTTGGTAGCAATACCCGTCACGGAGTGGAATCTCCCAATCAGGGAGAAATAATATAAGAGCAACAATAATAATACTTCAGTATTATGCTTAAGACCCACACGTTCAGTAAAATTTCTGAACTTGAAGCTGCATCTAAAATATACAAAAACATTACATGCTGCTAAACATCGACAGACATATTTTAGCCCAAAGTATCAAAAATTCATCAGCGTGTACCACTTTCTGTTATTTAAATAGCACTTCATTTATATTCTTTCTCTGAAACTTCAGCGATACCGACATGCACAGTCTTGTTAGAAATTCCTCCAGAAATATAAATAGAAATTCCTCCAGAGAGAAATATTCCTAAAGTTCTTGACTAAATGTTCTATGAATATCCCTGCGAGTAAATTCCTTTAATGGAAAGCAGAATTGAATTCACTCATCATAAAACATTTCTTCGACAATGCTGAAATCTAGAAAGAGCTGCTGCTATGAATTGAAGGGAACTTCAAAGATCCGCAGCTAGGAAATAAATGCTTGCTTCCAATTGCACTTGGTTAGCAATGCATCACCCTCATTCCCACAGGCATAATGTCAAAGAACAGGTCAATCATCAACAAACGGACTAATCAAAACAACAGAATTCTTTTCCCGTAGAGACATGGAAGACAAAACATGCTATGGCAAGCAAATATTAAATTTGAGCAATTTCCAAGTAGCATCGAGCATTTCTTATATAGGCGCTATTCTGTCTTAACTTTTTGGACACTGTAATAATGTTGCACAGCAACAGTTTTTACCTACTCGTTTTACTTAAAGAAATATTTTACTGAAAGCCATTGTATCTACTTTTTTAGTTAGAAAACCTATTATGTAATATTTTTGCGAACGCTGGCGTTTATTCATCATAATATTTTATTTGAACCCCTTTGCTTTTGGCGATTTGCCAGTGACCTCAAAGTTATGAAAAGATATCAAGTAGGAAGGGTTTCGATTTTTTTATCATAATTTTTATAAAAGACATTTTTATCTTTTACGCCCCCTAAATTAAAACGGTATCTTCATGTGTATTCATATATACATCCTTGTGTAAACAAGGGTGTATATATGAACACACATGAAGTTATCGATTGAAAGAACGTAATCGATTACATAGTTATCGATTACGTTCTTTCAATATAATCAGAACACATCTTCTATGACCTTTTTCTATATACAGTGGCACCTGGAACAAAACTACCAGAATAGCGGTTTTATTATTCTCTGCAAGAGATTGGTTTATGGTACATAACATATCCTTTCCATTTTTATGTAAACAGGCTATTCTTTCTATCTTTTTTTTTTTTTTTTGTGAGAACTAGATCGAAATCAGAGGGACTCATGTTACAGGAACAACCATAGATGGATGCCTTAGTGTTTCCCAGTTCCATCGTTGATGCATAGCATCGTGTCATGCAAAGCAATCAGTAAAGTGGCGAATAAATGGCTCCACTTTCTTTCGATACATTTTAGGTTACAGTTCACTCAACTGAGCTCAGTTAAGTGAAGTGCAACCTAACTCAACTGAGCTCAGCATTAGCAGCGAGAAATGCACGAAAATAACTTTCAAGAGAAGAGCTATAAAAGTGATAGATGGTATTCAGGGATTCCGCTCTCCTCCCCTCCTCCTCAATTACCAAAGTCACCACAGACAAGGACTTCGGCCTGATTTGATTTCAATAATCTCAGAACAAAGATTTTTTTCTGGGTCTGAGCTCCGAAGCAAGAGCTAATACACGTCTCAGATCAGAATACCCTTGTGATGTATATGCAGCCAAGTGCATCAACCTGTTTATACACTATGTATCGGTGATACGGCTCTGTTTTCTTGTCAGAAACGTATCCCGGAATGTGAGTGCTGGCTTATGAGGTAGATCAACA
This sequence comes from Mastigoproctus giganteus, assembly GCF_048544385.1. NCBI lineage: Eukaryota > Metazoa > Arthropoda > Arachnida > Uropygi > Thelyphonidae > Mastigoproctus > Mastigoproctus giganteus. The sequence goes on from NC_143584.1 coordinate 219,838,800, forward strand.
AGAATAATATCATCTATCATCAAAATTTTGTGCCAACTCCTATCTACAAAAATAGACATCCCCTTCTGCTTCTTCTATCATCTCTTTTGATTCGAGGTTGACATTCAATACTATCTTACAATATGTAACACAGTTTATCAAACTTTTGGCACTCGAGTGTAACAGTAAAGTTGGCTGTTCCTTAGCATCCTGTGCATGAGGCCTATTTCAATTCTGGTCAGAGGTGAATTTGAGAAATATTTCTCAAATTAGATTTTTACGGGCTTTGTCCACCGTGGCTGAGTTAACTGGCTGAAGATTGCATATTTATATTCCATAAACTTTGGTTCTCCATCTCACAAATCTACCCCATTGTACATGAAATTTACAACTAAATATATTGACGCGTCATGGTCTTAGTTGTTTGTGCTCAAATTCTAAACATCCCTCTATATTTTTACCTTTTATATCCATAAATTATATGGTTGACTTTATACGCTCTCCTCTTGTTTATAGAGTTATTATATTATTAATTTAAAACGATTTTGTTTTATTATTGTTATAGATGTCAGTACAAATAAAGTACAATTTTTTGTTTCCTGTGTGCAATTACTTCTCATTTAAATTTAGAATGTCACCGAAAAAGGTTTGTAATGAAACTTAAAATTAATTAATTTTAGTAATTTTTATATATTTTTTTTGAAATTAATGCTTTTTCTTATTTAGAAATGTTTTATTTGTATATTTCGTGAACCCCTTAACACGTCCTGGTAGGTGGCGCCCACAGTTCGGCAAATGCCATTATGTCGTAACTGTTGTTGATGTGTGTGAGCAGCACTAAGTTTTCAATTTATTATCGCATTATATTTTTAGGTAGGCAGTCTGTTTGTTCTGTTTTATTTTATTTTTTTAACCTCTGAGGATAAGATTAAATGGGAATTGGGTGACTCATAATCCGATTATGCAACAGTTTTGTTTGTCCAGGTGCACGTTGCTTAACGAGCACTGAATTTCATGAAAAAACTAAGCAAACGATTTTCCAACTCCCATGAACGTTTCTAAGAACGAGAGTAAAACAAAATCTCGTTATCAGCTTTACAAATTGAGCAAGTGGGTGTTTTTTGAATATCCTTCGATGGATATTATTGGTTATTGTTGACATTCCATTACTGAGATAAAAAAAAAAAAAAAAAAAGGATTACGAAGGAAAACATTTACAGTAAAGCGGCTTTTGCCAATGGATTAATAAAATATTTAAATTTTGGTAAGGATTATTTTTTAGCTAAAATAATTTTATACTAAAGTGACCAAGACTATTAACGCTCTCTAGCTATTGTAACAAAAATCGCGTGCGTTAACACACTTATTTTTTATGTTATAATTTAATATCATAAATACAGCGATTTAACTGAATTTATTTGAAAATGAAATGCTGTCCAATATTCTGTGTAGAAAACCATACGTTTGAATGTGGAAGATAAAGATTTGAGTCACAACAATTCCAGAATTTTTGAAATAAAATAAGCTATAAATCTCAATACAATGGCGTGGATTTAAGCGAAAGTATTTGGTTATTTTCGTTGCTACTTTTGGATATAATAGATATCCACTGGAAAAAGTTGCAATGCTTCGTAATAACGGTTTTATGATTACAGTGAAGATTTCTAACGTTTCCAACTGTCGTTCTCATTGGACACATAAGTAGAAAACATTCATTTGTCGACTATCATAAATGCTAACCGGGATGTTGACTATATACGATAGAGCCTCTCAAGAGAAGAACTTATAATAGGTTAGAAAGAGATTCCCCTTTAAACGGCTAAGATCTGTCGTTCAGCGACAACTAAATCCTCTGCTTGCAGCTTTACGATGGTGGGATTTTATTAACCCTGGTTACACCCCACCCACCTCCATGTGCAAAGGCAGGAACACGGCATCTCGCATACCGGAGGAGACCAACAAGGCATGAACCAACATAAGCAGTGGTCGAGTTTGGTATTCACTTACACAGAAGAATGGCCAGCTCTCTGGGTCGCCAACCAATACTAGATAGCAGATGACTCCACCCTGTACAATGCCACGACGTTGCTTATTGGAGACTTCAAATAGTGAAACCCATGTTTAGTCTCCATAGCAAGCTCTAGCAATTCTCCACCTTTTTTTTTTTTTATCGTGCAGTATGAGTTATGTCATTTGAGGTTATGAAGATCATCACAACAAGATTCAATATTTCTTGCATCTCGACGGTAGAGCTTTAAAACGATTAAACTAACAACTAAACTATTATATTACGGTCACCTGGAAAGTAACTTTCACTACCCATGCGTTGTAAATTGCGTGTGTTCTCTGGTCGATTTGCATGCTTTGCTGGACAAATTTTCTGGTCAAAAAAACTTTGCTTACGCCTGAGACCGACTAACTCAGCCACGGAGCGAAAAAAATACCATAAAAGTTCCTCGCGTCATCGACGGGATTCGAACCCTTTAAAACTGTTTGTACAAGCAGGCTACTGACTAATACGTCGGACTGAATCTACTGGTAACTCTAGAAGGAAATCGGATCACCTAGTGAATAATCTCGCTGCCTTGAGTATAGCAGCTAGTGACTGAAGGGAGTCCGAGTAGTACGTATGCGGGAGGCATTGTCGAGTTCACATTATGTTAAAGAACTGTGCAAATTGTTGCTGTCTGTACTCTATATTATTATTATTATTATTATTATTATTATTATTAATAGCCATATGATGCAAGGAAGCCTGAGGCTTATGCTGCACCAGGAAAAAAAAAAAGCTCCCGAGTTACCCTGAGAGAGAGAGAGAGAGAGAGAGAGAGAGAGAGAGAGAGAGAGAGAGAGAAAAGTAGAAGGGGATCACCAAGAAAGAGAAGAATGATGATATCCAGCTCAGGACCCTGGGTGTGCCAAGCCCATACTCACCAGATGTGAGCCCCCGGGGTTAAATTTTGTGCAAAAATGTTTTCTCCCCTCTACTTTTACCTTATCTACTGAAATCAAAGCTTCATGAACATAAGGTATGTTCGTGTCAGACGGCTCCTGGGATTTCTCCTATCTCAGCTTCATGAACAGTGAAACTATACTGAAAGGATAGAATTCATGGGACACCTGGTTCCAAGGCAATGCGACGCTGTCACCCCCTCTCGCTAGTGGACGAACCCACCGCTTGGCAGGTATATAGGTACACCGTATTCATGTATACGATAATTCGATGTCAGTATGGATAAACGTCGTGTGTTAACCGACTTTGAAAGTGGGATGATAGTGGGTGCCTGACCCACGGGTCACTCTATCGCGGAAGTAGTACAGAAATTGCGCTGTCCCCGTTCGACAGTATCAAGAGAGTCTCGGGAATTCGTCATTTGCGGAATAACATTTCATCGTGAACAGCGCTGTGGGCGGAGAAAGGTGGTGGATGAACGTGACCGTCGACGTCTGGCTCGCATTGTTTCGGCCAACTGGAGAGCGACAGTTGCACAAATCAGCGCCGACTTCAACGAGGAAGGTGCCAGAAACGTCTCCACCAAGACCGTCAGGCGACCATTAGCCGCACAATAGGCTATGGGAGCCGCCGACCCACCAGAGTTGCATTGCTAATATCACTACACTACACAGGACTCCAGAAAGAACATGGGCATTGGATGATTGGAGATGGGTCTTCTGGTTCGATGAGTCCCGTTTCCAAGGCGCCTCCGTAGCCAGGTGGGAAGAAGCCTCAGTGCCTAGCACACGCTTCTTGATTAGACCGAGGTTCGAGCCCGTCACCACCAAATACGGAGGATGCGGAAAGTTCAGGGAATGACCACCGCATATTCCGGAGCAATATGGCCTTAGTTGCTAATGCTCCTAAAAACCAAATAAAAAACAAACAAAATGCCGTTTCCAGTTATTTCGAGAGGACGGGAGAGTGCGTATCTGGCGGAAAACGCACGAAGCTATGCACCCATGTCAACAAGGAACTGTTCAGGCAGGTGGACCATCGGTAATGTCTTGAGTGTATTCAACTGGCACATTGGGACCTCTGGTACGTTTAGACGCATCTCTGAACGGGCCAGGTTACGTGTCCACTTGTGCACACCATCTGCATCCCTTCATGGTCATTGTGCACCCACAGGGCAAGGACTATTCCAGTAGGCCAACGTGCCTCCCCACAGAGCCGTGATGACTAGAACATGGTTCGAAGAGCATTCCGCAGATTTTACCACCATGGAATGGTTTCCCCGTTCACTGGACATGAACTCTGTGGAGCATGTTAACCATCATGTAACCATTTCATCTGATGAGTACTGGCTTCTTCGTTGGGTGCTCTTCAAGCACAAACTTCCACCACACATACACTTCAGAAATGACCAAACTTCTAAACTACAGAAAAGTCTCAGGACGTGTCTTCACCCACCTTATTCGTCTCAGTTAAAATGATAGCGGGAAAACCAATATGCCAATCTTTTGGCAGATGTGTAATTGGAGAATCCTGCTGAAACCCTTAAGAGCTATGCCTTCTTTACAATCCGTGGAGTGGAGGCTCAGGAAGCGCGACATTTTTCTGCTAATGGAGATGCTCCAAAACGTACAGGAGATGAATGCTGACTACAAGAATTCATTGAGGACAAAGCCTATAGAAAACGTATCATCAGGGAGTAGCTCTTCAGCTGAGTGACTGTCATTGTTTTTCCTTGAATGATGTGTTGCCATTATGAAAAAAATAAAAAAAAACTTTTCAGGTGTTTACAACTTTTTTGTTTTAGTTCCTTTCCATGTTAAACCCCTAGCATTTTTGCTGTTATGGGCATTGCATCAGGCATGAATGTAAAATAAAATTTTCACTGATTGCAATAAAGATATTATATCTTTGGGATGCTGTGGAAAGTTCCGTTCGAGCTTTGTATCCTCCATCCAGGAATGCGAAGGAATTATGGACAGTGGTACAGCAACTAATAGGACTTATTATAGGTTAAAAAGACATTACCAATGTCATATTTGAAGTACTTGGATATCCAACAAACTGGAGATGTAGAAATGTCTCTTTAATTCAAAAAAAAGAGTTTAAAGGAAATTCTTCTATTCAAAAAGGGGTTAAAAGGACTCGTCCTTTTAACCCCTTTTTGAATAGAAGAATTTCCAAATTCATCACCGGTTATTATTTTCTGATTTCACCATTCTTGTAAAATTCTACATAACAGGAATTCCCACCTATCTCCTTGAACGTTTCATCGGAAGTCCGGTTTACAGAACGCCGGATAAGACAACTTCGACTGTATATTAGAGTAGTACAGTTTGTAGGTTTAAAAAAAATTATCAAATAATTTTTAGAAATACAACATTAATTGACATCATAATTAAAAAATTAAACAAAATTTTAAAAATCGGATTTTTCAGGATGAGCAGCCATTCGGTGCCAAATATAATTCTTATCATTGAAGCATTCTCAGAATGTTACATGAATTGAAATTATGAAAAGAAAGCAGTAATTACTACACACTGTGTATAAATATAATATACCCACCACTGGCTGAACGCGGTTAATCTTTAATGTTATTACAAACCACGAACACAGTTTTCTTACTCCACTGAAGGTGACAGTCAATAACTGGTTTAAGGAAACTCAAGGACGTCTGCTGTTCATAAGAAAATTAATTTCCAGAATGATCGACTCAAGATAAAAGCATTCACCGGGACGTGATTGAAATAGTTTCGCCTTGCCAACAACAAACAATGCTTGTCGATACTGTTATTGAGTTGGGAGATTGTATGGACATTTTCGGAAGCAAGATACCCAAGAGCATTGATTCTGGATTAGTTGAAAAGTATCGCACAAACACACTAAGAAAGTGCTCGAAGAGAGAATGTTTAAGCATTGTGCATTTGGGAATAGTGAAAATGTTAAGTTTTCATCTTCACAAATAATGTTATTGAAATACGTCAGGGAAACCCGAGCAGGCTTCAGTCAGAAGTTGAAATGCAGCCAGATGTAAATGAAAGATAAATAATATTCGGGCGTCACTCGCATGTGAAAGCTTCCACAAAGAACACGTTTTTGAGACAGGCGTAAGCATTTCCCTTAGTTATTAATAAAAGTTCAAAGGTAAAATGCAATTATTTGGAATTCTTTACCTGCACGTCAAAAAAGCAGTTGTCTAATGTAGAAAGACGTCCAAAGTAAAAACAGTGGAGATTTATGTAAAAATACGGCTTCTTTCTTATCTCCTGCACTTTGTTAACTGACATCAATTCGAAACACGTGGAACTACCACCTATTTCCTTGCCACGTGCTTAGCAAACTTACATCCGGATAAGTGTGCCCTGTAAGACTTCCGTAGATGTAACAAAATAGAAGGAAAAATGACAAGCAGAATTTGGAAGAATTGATTGGGAACGAAAAATAGGCGAACATATTGCGAAAGTTTCATTTACAAACACTGAAGGTTAAAACACGATATAAATATATACATATGTTGCACACTTATTACACCGCATTACAAATACTTCCTTTGAAAAAAAAAAATAATTCTTTTACATTCTGATTGTAAAGGCAATATAAGAAATTTCGAAACAAAATTATAAATGATTTTATTTGGAGATAAAGGAATGAATAAATCTTATATTGTTGTTGTTGTTGTAGGGTTTTAGGAGCATCAGCAACTAAGCAACTAAGGCCATATTGCTCCGTGTATATTCTGTAAATTGCATGTGTTCTGTGGTCGGTTTTCTGTTTGTTAGACAAAAAACCCTAATTTCCGGGATTAAAAACCATGCTACACTCGCCCGAGACTGAATAACTCGGCCACGTTGTGAAAAAGGCCCATAAAAATTCTTCACGTCATTGGACTCAGGTCTTTTACATCCTGTGCGCGGAGGGCCACGATCCTATGAACTGTGCTACCCACGAGGGCCGTAAATCTTCTCTATTAAAAGTGCTTACAAATTTGAAAGTGCGAACTGTATCCCCTTGTACACGTAGTTTCGAATTAATTCCTTGTAGATATCTACAAAAACTGCAAATTAGAAATGGATTAAACATTGTGTAGGTTAAAAAAATTGAAAATAACGGAAATCAAGCATTTTAAATACTAGCTTCTATAATTCCCCCTCTCTTCCAAACAGTGCGAACACGTGCCACAACCAGTCAACATCCTTTTACTGTCCAACTTCAAACTCACAGAACCAACTTTTCTTCTTCCTCATTTATTCATTCAACTTCCATTTTCTGGGACAACCTTCCTTCATACGTATTTCCTGAAAATTACAATTCAAGTCTAATATCAACAAGTGTCTTCTCTCATCTTCTCAACCTTCAACCCATGCACGGTACTAAGTAGTATAGTTTCTAATACCTTTTGTTTAGGGTTTTCATTAAAAAAAATTTATTTTAAATAATGTTCATAGCATAGTATAAACTATAAAAATGAATGTGATTTAAATATTGTGGATTTTTTTTAGAAATGAAACTGTGCTAAGGCTGTTGTCCAAAAATTGACCTCACAATTCTTTAAATGTTTGCAATCGTAATTTATAAATATTATTTGAAATTTTATTTCTAAATACTAGGAAATTAAAGATATGTCATCATATTTATGGGTAGTTTTGAGAGTAATTCCAACAATATGCTGATGATATCAAGTTTGGTAAGAGTAGTTAATGATCAGCACAAAGTATAGCTTCTTCAAGACCACTTGGAGAAGAAGAAAAGTGGAAGCTATCTTTCAATGCAGTACAGTGCAAGGTCTTCACTTTGGGAACAGCAACCCTAAAATAACTAAGCATTTTGTGGGGTTGAACTAAAGCAGTAGAGGAAGAAAGATTTGAGAGTTACAATACGGTTGAATATGAAGTTCTCAGAGCAGTGTAGACAGGCGGCCTTTGAGGGCCCATGGTGTCCAGTCGATGATTTATCGAACAGTTCCTTATAGAGAGGTTATAATCCCACTGTATAAGGCAGTTTTAAGACCGCACTTGAAACACTGTGTTCAAGTAATCTCAAAAGTCACTGAGCTTCTTGAAAGGGTACCCGAAGACGGGCAGCACGACTGGTGAGATTGGCAAAATGGCGCCTATATGAGAAAAAAACTTCAAATATGTGGACTGCAGAACAGGTTTTCTTTCAGCCAGTGAATTGTAAATTATTGGAATAAGTTGCCTCCATGGGTGGTTAAGGCTGACAACCCGGGGATTTTTAAAGGCTCACCTGGATAGATGCATACGTAAGGAAGAAGTCATATAGTTGGTATATTTTTATTTTTTGTATGTGGTTTTCCTACACTATACACTAATTCCACCAACTGTAGCAAGTGGAGAAGGCAATTTTAGTGAATTAAGGCTTATCAGAACATACCTGCGTCATCAATGTTACAGGCAAGATTAAATTCATCTGTAATAGTGGTAGCTGGCTATAAAGTACCATTGAGCTACGGCATCACAACAATAACTGAAAAAACTAAGTAAATACTTTTTTTTGCATGTTTCGACCATAACTAGTCTTTATTAACGCCATGAAAACGCTTTGCCGCTTGAAATGCGTGTGCGTCTTAAGGTGCATGTACATATTTATATATTTTTGGATTTTGCATCCTTATCTATGAAAGGCTCGAAGCGGATTGGACGCACACCGGAAGGCCGTTCCTGTTCGCCATAAAGCATCGATAATGTCTTGTATCTGCGTTAACCACCTTCTGTTGTACAGGGTGATTCGCAATTTTCTTATCCCAAATGTCAAAAATTTAAATTAATTAATTAGTAGCTTATTAATCAATAAATTTTTGTTAGACTATAAAGTTAAGCCATCATGACATAATCCCGTTAAGGAATATGTCATGATGACTTCGTCACGAACAAACCGGAATGGATGGATTTGCATAAGTGTATCCTTATATTCAATATTCTGCATGCGGAGTATATAGTGTTACTACCGATGTTGTTGTTTAAGATTTGCATATGGCTACCAAAATGAGAGCAATTGGTTCTCATTCGCTCAACCCAAAATTTTCATTTTGGATTGAGCGAATGAGAACCAATTGCTCTCATTTTGGTAACCATATGCAAATTCGCTCAACCCAAAATTTTCATTTTGGGTTGAGCGAATTTTAAATCACCCCGAGTAGCATTCTATTTTGTAAACTTTTTCATTTCAAACCGTGGGAGGAGCTCGAAATGTAAAATTTCAAAACCGAAAAGATGGAGCAAGCTATAGTCTCTTCGTTATACTTTCGTCAGTGACAAATCTTCTGAGGTTACGGTGAAGATCCAGTAAGACGGGAAGAAGCAGTCCGTTATGTTTAGTCTGTTGCTGTCATTTGAAGGAGCTTCGGTCCTAGACGCATATGGGCGGGAGACCACCTGGGCCCATATACGTCTAGTTCTCAACTCTAAACTTGCATAAAACCTGTTTAATGGATTGGTTTGTTATAATTCATATAACAATATGTTAGTAATAATGCAAGTTCTCCAAATCACAATGACCTTTAAGATACAACGATCTTTGGCCTCGCGGCGGGGACGGCGTCTCCGTCCCCATCAAGAGGAGGTAGGTCGCCCTATCTAGTGATTATCTGCGCCCGAAGGCACACTTAACAAAGTTGACAAGTCTGTCAAACAAACTCAAATTATTACACAACTCCACAACCGTGGACTGTGAGACGGCGAGCGTCCCACCCTCTAGCCTCGCTCGGAGGTCAGTATAATTTTGGCATTCAAGCACAATGTGAAGGCCTGTTTCTGGCTCTCCACAAGAACAGAGATCTGTGGTCGCTAACCCCAACTGGAGGAGCCGCGATCTCAAGTCTTGTCCAGTCAGGACACAGCAGACAGCCAGTCCAAACCGGAGCCAGGGCTTCTGCCGGCTCATGGTATGAACGGAGGAGATAAAAGCATAAAGATGTCTACCTTTTTCAGAGTTAGTCCATTGATCCTGCCAAATGGTCTCTAGCTCATCATTGATCCTCCTACGCTCAAGTAATGTTAAAGGCCGGACCCGCCGGCCCAACTGGGCACTACCGGATGCCGAAAACCAGTCGGGGAATCCCCCTCTTTAAGCAGTCTATTGCTGTGACAGAAAAGTGATTTTTTTTACTTCAATTCAGCTGGTAGCATCTGCCGTGTGCACTAGTCGCAGCTGTAAGGTTCCGAAAGTGAGCCAAGAAATATTTTCATAGTGAAAGGAGATCAACAGCATATCATCCTATGGTACACCAGATTACTAAGCTCAAGAAAATTACAAGAATCAAGATCTGTGTGGAAACTTTGCCACCAAAGAGAATTTGAAGGTTTGCTGGATCAGGGGAGGTAATAAGGGATCATAAGTGGCAAGTTGACCTAACTTATGTGAATTTATGGTAAAGCAGAACGAAGACATATAATTCTTAACGTTGGCGTGATGAAAACGCATACATTCCAAAGATATCTATGCGTTTTCATGGTTTCTCTGAATTTTTCTTTAAAAAATATTCATGATTCAAATGTATTCCCCATCCCTCGGCAATCCGCCCAATTCACAGATGCCATATAGCGCCTTAAACTGTCAAAGTCCCCTCTTCTGAAACTAACGAATCATCTGATTTGTTAGTAATGATGATGTCAACAGTAGTCTCACCCCTAATGCTTTCTCTAACATGCTGGTTCAAATAATAACCATCTAGTTTATTAAAAAAAGATTTTTCTCATGGCGAGTTTCCCTCCCACTTATTCCAATCAATTTTGGGCAGATTAACGTCACCCATAATAAAACATTCACGCGTGCTTGACCATTCCATCTGCATGTAAATACCCCTGCCATATTCTTCAAAATCTTCTAGTCTGTAGATTACTTCCACTTTGATTGTTACTTTGCTTCCAACTAACTCACACCACACAGAACAGATTCTATGTTGCAGACGCACATTTCGCGCTTAGGTTGCTTTTGATAAGAAGCATGTTCCCTCCAACCCCTTCTATCTTCCCTAAATAAATTATACATACCGTAGCGAAACTCCTCATCACCAATTTCCGTGTGGACCACGTTTCTGTTATCCCTATTATATAAATAAATAAATAAATTTTCTGTTTATACTCCGGGACGACAAAACGGTCTCAGAGGAGTTCACAAGATAGACAGAATACAAGAAACAGCACCGTATTCAGCAGTCACGGGCTTGAACCCCGGTCACTCAATATGAACATTAGTTGTCCTAACTAGGAGTTCAAATTCAGTCATTTTTATTGACAATACTGACGTTACTGTAGATACAGCTGAGACTAAGTAATCTTCTATAGTTTACTACCCTGATATGCCCCTTGAAGTTATTTAAGTTTATACTCCAAGCTTTATCTTCCCCCTCATTTGAAACATTGCTACCCTCAGATCATCTTATCAACATCATCTGTTGTAGCAACAAACAAGAATTCATGAGATCAGTGCAAGCATTACTTTGACCCATATAAGATAAACGCGGTTTTAAATTACCCCTAAATAGCTGTTTCTGAGCCCTTAGAGTATCCTCAATGAAACTTGCAAAAATCCTTGCACCACCTTTGTTCAAATGAATACTATCTCTACAAAATAGATTGCTTCTATCTACAAATGCGGGCAAAACCGATAAAACTTTCCTCCCTAGCGCCTTGCAGATTCCCTCATGTCTCGAGTTAATCCACAAGGATCTCATCATATCCTCCACTCTACCGTGTCTGGGCAGAATTGAAGACACATACACATTTTGACCTAACTTGAGGCATTTTTTCAACATAATCTTTTATGTACTCAACGGATGGTCAGTATTAACCGACGCTGGTCAACCTGCTTTCTATGCGTCCATTAAGTACGCAAATTAACGCGGTTTCCCAGGCCCACAATAGGAGCTGGTCAGCTTGCTTTCTAAGTGAACGTACCGGTACCATTCGATTTGTTAGACATCTAATTAAAGTATTGGAGTTAATCTAAAATTAGTTGCGCCTTGGGAAACTCTTTGCGTGATAATTAGAATTATAAATTAGTGAGAATCCTACCTGCTTTTGTAGCGTAGTTTGTCTCCTTTCAATGCATCATGAAAGAGAGTACGCGTCTTCTGAAGAACCCATCGAACAGTAGTGAATGCGCTGACGATGTATTAAGCAGGAACGTGTTGCTCGAAGTAGTGACGCCGAGCAGTGGTACTACACAGTCGTGGAATGTCACGTGTGAACTCCTAGCGTGTACCGAGGACTTACGTGCTGTTGACACACACCGCTAACCAGATCACGCTTCTGAAGACAGTTAATAAATTGTACCCGTGTACCGTGTGTGAGGAGGCATTCAGCTGAGCCATAAATATAATTCTGTAAGGGAGGACAGAATTTTTTAGATTATTATTATTTTAATTAATAATATTGTTCTTGTTTTGAAAGCGACTCAATAATCACGTTTGTTTTCTGTACCGTTCACCATACCGTACCACTTTGAGTTTTGAGTCACATCTCCATCCAATGTGTCAAGTTCCTACTTTTCACTTCTGTTTCTAATAGAGCGATTTTCTTACGGTTCTGAATACAAACTTTGTTTACCCATTCAAATGGACTTTTAATTCTTGGCATTCAGTGGCACATTCCCCCCCTCCCCGCAGAATTAAGATGCCACCCTGATTACTGCAACACAGGACTGTGCAGTAGTACAGTATTATCCGTATGGTATAGGTCAGGAGGTTCCAAATGCATGGTTGGTTTTGAGACTCCCTTTGTTTTGTCAGAACTACATTAGAACATTGGCAGGATTGTTAATGGCAGTACGCTACTGCAACTGGATCCAGAAAAGTTGGACAGATGGGCTGAGAGATGGCAACTGAAGTTTAATATTGACAAATGCAAAGTACTGCATATGGGTAGCAGTAACCTCCAGGGTCTATAGGGCATGGGTGCTCACCGTACAGCAGGCACGAATTATAGTTAGTTGAATATTTCTCTGGATGGTGTCAAGAATTCTTTTGTTAACGTCTGTAACTGCCTTGGTAACCCATATGGTTCTGTTAGACACCAATGAAATCCAATAGTTGCAATATGTAGCTTGTACATAAAATGGTATTAATTTAGCAAACCTTTCATTAGGATTTTGATTATTATTATAAGAAAAATGATCTGAAAGTGCTATTTCAAGCCTATCTCTTCTGATTGAACTGCCACAAGATCAGTTGGTTTTTAGGATTTTAAGGTTTTAGATTTGTAGGATTTAAGATCATCAGTAACTTAGGCCATATTGCGCCTTATATAATATGTCTGTTAATGGAATGTGTTCTGTGATCGATTTCCTGTTTGCTAGACGAATAACCCGAGTTTTGGTGGGGAAACCATACTACTCTCGCCTGAGTTGACTAACTCAGCCACATTATCAAAGAGACCCATAAAAATTCCTCCAGTCATTGACGGAATTCGAACTCAGTTCATTGCCACTCGGTGTGGAGAGGACGATGATTATATACAAAGGCCACAAGATCAGTATGAGTGCCAGTAGATTGTTTCGGAAACATTCATTGCTGTAGAACTTGAATTTTGCCACTCAGAAATTATAATTGCAAGTGCATAATTACAAGTACACTGAGTGGACAGAAATCATGGAACACCTACCTAGTAACGGGTAGGCCCACCTTTCGCCCGGATAAAGGCATTCACACGGCGAGGTATTGGGTCCACTAGTTTTGTGCTGCGATCATGAATACTCTGGATTCTGGGATGCTGGACCTGATTCATTGCATTGGGTCTGGTACTCTAATAGTTCTATTATCCATGGCGTATAGTTGGAGATTTGCTGGATAGTACCTTTATTGGGTTTGGAAGTTCCTATGCATGTAGAACAGCAAATGAGGAAATATTCAGTCGAACTGTGATTTTTGAAGTTTATAGTTGTGCCATCCAGACTATTGAATATTGTTGTTTTATTGTTTTTTTTCCCTGTTGGCTCCCTGGTATGGGCGACCTGGGGAGCAGGATTGCTGGCACTCACTGGTATTTCACTACCTCCAGTGGGTGCAGGATTTCATGCGCGAATTGCGCTACAGTAAAATCAGACCCAGGTAATTTAACATACTTTTTCAGGCCTGCTTTGTAAAGAACTACATATTTACAAGTTTTCAAGGTAGAGTTGGGCTTATGCCTGGGAGCTACCCTGATTAAAGAACACACTTACACACACATACACGAGTGTTTAATGATATGTACAGAGCAAATAATTATATATAAATACATCATGTACGTAATCTTGAGACTGTATATTGTGTGTAATTAATAAATGAATGAAAAAAAAATCTTGATGACAAAGTATTGTATTACGTAATATTTTCAATAGGAACTTATGTAAATAATACTTCGAAGATTGGGAAAACATTGATTTTATTATTTGTATGGATTGCGCATGTATATATTTATTTGTACTTATTTGTTATTATGGCTTGATCCAGGTTAATCAAATCTCTTTTGGTCCATGGTTTGGACTAGGGTGACTGCCCAACAATTCTCGGACATTATAGTTGATACCTGTTGCTTATTATTATTATTATTATTATTATTATTATATTAGGGTTACCCGTAATTGATTACATAAACCCGTATTTGTGTCTGTAAATTGCGTGTGTTCTCTGGTCGGTTTGCCTGCTTTGCTGGGCGAAAAAAAAACCCAGTTATTGGGGGGGGGGGGGTAGACCTTGCTATTTACGCCTGAGAAGTGCTATACCGTCCATCGGTATAGCACTTCCTCCGATGGGCGTCTTATTGGTGCGCTATGCACTAGACAGTAGAGCAAGGCACAGGCTCACATGCCTAGGGACAGGGGCAGAGAAACGACTGTCCAAGTGGCGCTCGTTTTTTAACGAAATGGCCTGAAACTATCAGGCCTGTAGACAGCAGTACTGATGCAACACAGAATTCTCAAGGGGGAGTTCGTCTTATGTCTAGTGGCTACCCATAAAAGAATACATACACACATGAGTCTTGATGACAGTCTGCGCAAGTAGCAGTGGTATCGTCACCATCCTCCCCACACTGGGCGGAAAAGGCCCGGGTTCGAATCCTGTCGATGACGCGAGAAATTTTAAATGGCTTGTTTCACTCCTTGGCTGAGTTAGTCGGTCTCAGGTGTAGTTAGCAAGCTTCCCCCTCCCCACCCCAGAAACTGGAGTTTTTTCGTCCAGCAAAACAGGCCACAGAACACACGCAATTTACGGACAAAATACATTAGATCTTATGGAAGTTCTAATGATTCAAATATTTTAAAATATTCAAAAATTCAAAGATACCTAAGGATGACAGTGGAAAATTTAAGCCGTTTCTTGTTGTAGATGATGAAGTATTTGGTCTCTCAAATTGTTTTACGGCCATTTGCTAAAAAAAATTTGACATTTCCCAAAAAAAAGAATATTGAACTACAGGAACAAGAGCATGCCAAATTGTGGAATGTACAATCGGGATTTTGGCCAGCAAGTGGAAAATTTCTCACAGGCCTCTTGATCTAAATATTGAATTTTGTGATAGCATTAAGGTGTGTTGTGTGCGCCATAACTGTTGAAAAATAAATCTCTATTGAAATAAATATAAATACCTTTTTTTAGGTTTTTTCTTCAGGCATTAGCTAGACTGGTAACGTCAGGAATGGGGTCCCTCAAGGAGCTCTTCTTGGACCAATGTTGTTTCTCATTTTCATATATCACACCGACTACGGGATAGAAGGCGTGATGTCAAAATTTGCAGATGACGTAAAGATTAGCAGAGTCGTTAATGATAGCGCCAATCAGCGCTCCTTCAGCATGACTTGAACAGACTTCAAAGGTGGTCAGAGAAGTGGTAGCTATGTTTTAATACTACTAAATGTCTTACACTTGGGGAACAGCAACCCACAAATAAATTATACACTTGGTGGGGTTGAATTAAAAACAGTGGAGGAAGAAAGGGATCTAGGAGTTACAATACGGCCAGATATTAAGTTTTCTAAGCAGTCTAAACAGGCAGAAAGGAAAGCCCATGGTGTTCTATCGATGATACGTTTGTATATCGAACGCTGTCCTGTAGAGATAGGGAGATCATAATTCCACCATATAAGGCAATTGTAAGACCACATTTGGAATACTGAAGTATGCGGACCTTATCTGAGAAAAAAGACATCGAGCTTCTTGAAAGGGTTCAAAGATGGGCAACTCGAATGGTGAGATCGATAGAAGGACGACCGTATTGGAAAAGAGTCCGATTATGTGGGCTACAGAGCTTGGCAACTAGGCACCTCAGAGGTGACCTGATTAGAGTTTTCAAGGCTCTGATCAGTAAAATGAATGAAGGTGAAATTTTCACTGTTCTAAAGAATATCAGAACTAGGTGCTATAAATTGAAATTATAAGGGGTTGAGGTTTAGATTAGATTGTAGGAAGTTTTCTTTTAGACAGCGAGTCGTTGATAGCTGGAACAAGTTGGCTGCTCTCGCAAGTAGTTGAGGCTAACAGTTTGAATAAATTCGAAGGTCAACTGGATACTTACCTGTGAGAGGAGGGAAGCATATAATTTGTGTTGTCTTATCTACTTGGTTGTGTTTTTTTTTTTTTTTTTTGTTTGTGCAGCAAAAGCCTGTGGGTTCCTTGCACTATATGGCGAACACTGTTAGTAGCTATCGCTTGTTTCTTTTGACAGAAAAACTGAATGAGTATAAATGAGTAAAGGGAATTTGCTGATTAAATAAACTAAATACTAGATCTTAAACTAGTACCTCATTTTTGACATTTATGTTACTCTTTGACAGAAGAAAACTCGGATGTTATTTCGGACGATTTTTTATACCACAGCTGCACAGCCTACTTCTCGCAACTTCTTTTTAACATTGCTTGAATGTTCTTGTAATGTTTTTGAAAAAAGCTCTTCTGCACTTCGTCGATCAACTTTTCAATACTTCCTTTATCATCCATGTGGGTTGAACACTTTGAAAACGTCGAAGAGAGTTAATTTTTTAACTTTTAGCAGCATAGCACAGCACTTTGGAGGAAATAAAGAATGAAGATGCAAAGCAGAGGGTGGAGGATCAATTCAACGATAGTTCTCCTGTCTTTAGGTGCACCTGCATTAGAAGCTCTGTACCTAGCTGTCGTCGAGGACTGTTCAGTTTAGTCGCCGGGAATTTGGGGCTGGTGGCAACACTTTTGTCCTGTTGTTGTAGGGGTTTGGGAGCATCAGCGACTAAGGCCATAAATTGAAATCTCTGTATATACTGTTTGAAAATTGCATATGTTCTGTGGTCGAGTTTCTGTTTTGCTGGACGAAAAACCAGAGTTTCAGGGAGAAAAAGCCATGCTACCCTCGCCTGAAACCGACTAATTCAGCCACGTATGTCCTGTCGCAGGCTTTTCGAACATGTGATCGCACCCACACATATATGTAATGGATTTCATCCCCACGACCAAACAGTCGTAGGACAAAAAGTCCTCTGCATGTGGGTACCCTTAAAATCTCCCATTGAATATCTACTGCACTGTTTTTCCAAAATGTGTAGAAAAGATCTGGAATCTTTTCTACACATTTTGTAAAAACACAAAGATGACTGCTGCATAGCCATAGCCATCATCTGTTGTTTCTATTTGTGAATAAAATAAATATATTATTGGTAAAATTTTGGTAATGGTCAACGGTGACAACCGGCTGCAGGACAAAGCATTAACTTGTACCGTGTCAACGTTTAGGTCTCCAACAATTTACATCGCTGCAGTAATCACCCCATTAGTTACCTGTGCGAATGAGGCAACTTATGCAAATTAACTCTTCTTATTACGCGACCTTGCTGCAGCGATTAAAGGGCGAACAGCTGCAGGAAACCTTTAATGGGAAGCGTATGCGTATTCGAGAAGAAAGCAGATCCGTAAATTAAAGTAACGTGCATCTGCAGAAGCCAATTAAGGGAAATGTCTACGACGAAATGCAGTTTATGAGGGGTAGCCTAACTAGAGCTGGTCGTTTCTGCAAAATAACACGCGTCGCTGGGTGACTTATGCCGGCCATCTCAGCTGGAGGTATTCTAAGTGCATGAGAGCATCCACTGGCAGGCTGTGATATTCCTAAAGTAATTTATCTGCTCTTGTACTCCGGAGTAACACAATTAAGACATGAAATTCTTCGGAGTTATTGTCCAGAGTAGGACACTTTCACTTGTTTTGGGGAAGGAAGTAAATCGGCACTTTCAGAATGCCAAACCCATTTCGAAATAATCGAGACGCTCAAAAGTTAATTCATTTTCCATCGCGTCGTTTGTTTTAAATATGCAACTGCAACTTCGCAATTGGACGACTTTAAAGAACACAAAATGAGTCCAAAATCGGACTCATCGGACTTATTTTGGGTTCGTTTTGTGTAAATAGGAAAAATGACAATGACTACAATCCTGCAAATCTTCTTGCAGTACTGTAGTCACTGCAACTGTAGTCATTACAACAATAAATTTGCTTCTTGTCGAAATGATAGTGGACCATTCTGGTCTCCTGCCAAAAGTATTGGCCGCAACTTCTATCAAAACTCGCACCTCTGTCACAACCTCATTGCGTCCTCAGCTAGAGACAACGCCGTTTACTAGAGTCCTACGTTTCTTCAAACTCTTGTAGCGATGATCTAATTAAACCACCTCCTGTAATACCAACACATTCCACTCAGTGTTCCCCGTGGTCTTCCCAGAAGTGGCTATCCTAACTTTTTTGCAGATTCGTTAATGAACCATTAGCAATGTTTTAGTTGTATGGCATTGGGCATTATTCTGTTGAAACAAAGATGGGTACGTACCAAAGGGCTGTTACGTCGTAGGGAGCGTGGAATTGTTCAAAATGTTGTTAGGCATCGGTCTTCGTGGTTCCCGCACAATCCCAAGGGTTCTTGGTACCCTCATTTTTATTGCCCTTGAGCCAGTTACAGCTTTCGTTGCACCGTGCAACGAACGCTATGGCGAGGCAGCTAGTAGCGATTGATAATATGGTTTATGCTCCGCTGCCCTTCCACGCCGAGGCTGTGAAACTTCGTACCTAGTGCGATCGTACAGACTTTAACTCCTGTTAACACCTAAATCACTTTATCATTATCAGCCATATGGTGCAAGGAATCCTGAGGCTTTTGCTGCATCAGGTAAAACAAATTTCTGAGTTACCCTGAGAGAGAGAGAGAGAGAGAGAGAGAGAGAGAGAGAGAGAGAGAGAGAGAGAGAGAGAGAGAGAGAGAGAGAGGAGAATCACCAAGAAAGATAAGAATGATGATATCTAGCTCAGGATCCTGGGTATGCCAAGCCCGTACTCACCAGATGTAAGCCCCAGGGGTTAATTTTGCTAATGGTTTGCAGAGCTGTCTGATGGGATTGCCGTATTTCCCTTCGGAGTGTGTTCTAGTCACGTGGAGTGAGCTTCTGTGGTCTTCCAGTGCATTGCTGGACTCTGGTGGTGGTGTTACCGTTATACGTTCATTTGATGATAACATTACCACTGGTCCACTTTGAATAGTGTAGGCTCAATAGTGGATCCAGTAGGTGGCGATAGGGCGATTTCTCCCTCCAGAGCCTCAGAAAATTGAATAATACAGTGCGTTTTATGATATTATATTATTTTATTTATTCAATTGATTGCTACTTACAATCGCCCCTTGTACAACGTGCAAGCTAGAGGGGATAAAAAATTATAACTCAGAGAATAAAATTACAAAAAATTGACAGTACAAAAATAAAAAAAGATCCTTCGTGCTGGGTGTCTCAAGGAGGAGTATCCACAACATGTAAAGCTTACGAAACTTCCCGCACGAACTGCTTGAGGGCATAACACTGAGAAGCAAAAAGATTGTGTTGCTAGGCAGTTAACCTCAAAAACGACATCCCTAACCATGGCTGAAATTTTGAAAGAACTGCGCATTAGGACTGCCTTCAACGGCGGGCAGGCTTCCCAACTCAGTTTTTACTGGCACCGCATGCAAGAGACTACGGATTGTAGTTAGTACTGTTGTAACTCATTTGTTTGTTGGAAGATAGTGTCTGCGCGGTAGCACAGTGGTATCGTGACCGTCCTCCCCACACCTGGTGGAAAAAGCCAGGGTTCGAATCCCGTCGATGACGCGAGGAACTTTAATGGGCTATTTTTTACTCCGTGGTTGAGTTAGTCGGTCTCAGGCGTAGATAGCAAGTTTTATTCTTCCAGAAACTGGGGTTTTTTTGTCCAGAAAAACAGGAAAATCGTCCAGAGAACGCACGCAATTTACAGACACAAATACAGGTTTATGCAATCAATTACGGGCAACCCTAATATAATTTTATTTTATTATTTTATTTTTTGTTGGAAGATAGTCATTCTGTAGATCAGTAGGAGCATAAATTTTCACAGTTGACTTGAAACCGGTTCAGGATTTCCATTTTGTATTAAGTGGGAACATCCTATTAAAGCTTTTCAAGAAAATTAGGTTGGACCGGAGTGGTTTGATTTGCAGACTGCACCAGACTTCGTAGGTGCGAGATGATGCCTGATAGTACTGGCGCTCTTATCTATCTGTCAGTAACTTGGCCAGGATATGAATATTTGTCCTGATGACAATAAGTTTCCAAGGTGTCCACTCCATATTTTCATATAGAATGCCTCTTAATACAGTGAAGGGAAATTGGAAGATCCGGTTTAACAACCTAAGGAGGCAATATTCAATGCCTAGGAAGGTTTTTACGCAAGTTTCTGGAACTGATGACGAAATGACCGAAGCGTATAAGACAACCGGGGCAACGCACCTAACAGTGTATTCTTTCACCAGTTGAGCATTATGGACCCCAGTTAATTCCTGTCTTGAGCGCCAAATGGCGGCTAGGGTCTTCTTCTTTGTGGAAGTGAAATGCTCCGTGAAGGATAACTTGTTGTCCCAGGTAAATCCTGGATCTTTGTGATATTCGAATTTCTGTATGGGTTGCCCATTTAAGAGCATGGCGATGTTATGCTTCCGGGAGAAGGACAACTGGGCCGTTTTGAGAGGATTTATTTAAAGATATTAATTTGATTACAGTACTATTAATCGCATGTATCGTCATCATCATATCTACTCCTTCCCCTAGAAAACGCCTTGCATGGTATATAATTAACTCTGATTGCAGTTTGTAATGTTTGACTTATGCATCGGCCATGTCCCATGAATACTCAAAGAACATTGGACTGGAAACCAGGGGTATTCAGATACTTTCCAATATTCTAATTTTTTTAAGTCTCACAATGAGAAAATTTTCAGGTTTCTAATGAATTATTAAAGTTTAAAACACAATCTATGATATCAATTAATACACTTGGCTAAGTTAAATTATGATTCTTCTAAGATATAATCCTTGATAAGATTGAACGTAGTACTACTAATGGAAAAGAAAGAATGATAATCGAAACTTCTAAATCGATACAGAACTTGGGCAACACCCCCATATAATTATAAAGGTGCTACCGACGCTATAAATCTGCTACTTTTCAGTATTCAAAAACTTGTAGAGTAAGTATGCAAATGGACTGTCTAATGGAAGATCGTTTCAGATAAAGTTAACTGATTCTAATAAGAACATTACACACAGAACAGATCTTAACCGACGTAATTAGCAATCAAATTGATAAAATAAAGAATACAGTTTAATTTTCCCTCCTTCGACTTCAAACTCATTTGGTTGAACTTCTCTCGCTGCCTTCATTAAATTTCAACGGGAAATTTACCAGCTGGTAATGTAATTCCACTTTTCTTATTCGCAAGTAGTTCAGCCTACTGGTCCTGTAAATGTAACTATTTACAATTATAATGATAATTACAGTGTTAAACCAAATAAACTCTCCAATTTGCAACTGTTGTTGTTAATGATGTAGGATTTTAGGAACACCAGCTACTAAGGCCATATTGCTCCGTGTATAGTGTCTGTAAATTGCGCATGTTCTGTGGTCGATTTTCTGTTTGCTGGAAGAAAAACCAAATCCACCCTCGCCCAAGTCCAACTAACTCAGCCAAATTGTGAAAAAGGCCCATAAAAATTCCTCCCGTCATCGGGACTCGAACTGAGGTCTTTTCCACCGGGTGTGGGGAGGACGGCGATTCTACCAACTGTTCCACCCACGAGGGCAATATACCAGTTACTGTTATTTCAATGTAATTTAGAACATCACTGAATCATATCAGACATTCATAATTGGCTAGAAGGAACATTAATCAATAAGGTTATTCCCTAAACACAGCAACTATCGTACAAGAATCCTATGATTTGTTGCGCAAATATTTGGAAATATTATTTTCAGAATTATGAATCTTGTTCACCAATCTGATTTATCAGATCAAGTATTTTTTTTTTATGAAAACCCCAAACACGAGAGGTATTAGAACCTATAGTACTTAGTACCGTGCTTGGGTTGGAGGTTGAGAAGATATTTGTTGATATTGGACTTGATCTTCTGTAGAATGTAATTTTCAGGAAATACGTACGAAGGAAGGTTGTTCCAGAAAATGGCAGTTGAATAAATAAACGAGGAAGAAGAAAAGTTGGTTCTGTGAGTTTGAAGTTGGAGTGTAAATGGATGTTGGCTGGTGGCTGCACGTGTTCGGACTGTTTTGAAAGAGAGCAGGAATTACAGAAGCCAATTCAGAAGAACGTGCCGAGGGAAATATCTGTAGAAGAGGCATGCAGCAGAGACAGTACGTCTATGAGACAGCGAGTGGAGAGACTCTGTTAGAGATTAATCATTAATTAACCTAACTGCCCTTTTCTGAATGGAATCAAGAAGCCTGAGAGAGGTTTTGGGGGCTCCACCCCACATGTGGGAACAATATTCCATGGTAGGGCGGATTTGCGATTTATACAGAGTTAGCAGCTGTTTGGGAGAAAAGTAACGCCGAGAGCGAAAGAGAAAACCAAGTTTTTTAGATGCAGAGGAAGCAATATTTGTAATGTGCTTGTGTCAAGAGAGATTAGAAGTCAGGGTAATCCCCGAAAGAGATATTTCATTTTATCTAGAAATCGGAGTGTCACCAAAGATAAGCATAGGAGCAGAAGAATCCTTTTTGCGAGATATAAGTCAAGACTGAGTTTTAGAAGGATTGAAATCAACTAAGTTGTCTTTGCCCCACTGGAGAATTACCTAAAGATCGGCATTTAAGGAATTTTCGAGAAGTTGAAGCTGATTGAGCAGGGCAAGGTTTCTCAAAATGGAAAGTGGAATGCAATGTGCTATCATCGGCAAAACTATGGATAGGATTTCCAGTCAATGGAAGAAGGTCATTAATATACAAGAGGAAAAGAGTCGGGGAAAGAACTGAACCTTGGGGGACACCGGCATTAGTGGAGAAGTTAGAAGACAGAGAGCCATCTACCATCATCCTCAGTGAGCGATCAGAGAGAAAACTGGATAACCAATTACAAAAAACAGATGGCAAACCATAAGATGGAAGTTTGTTTAGAAGACCTTTATGCCAAACACAGATAATCTAATTTGGCATTCGAGGTGAGCTGACGCGCTTCGTTAGGGCTCCTCAGTTAAGTGGATTGGATTACTGTTGATTATTGCTTTTAAATATTGGATTTCTTTAGATATTGTTGGATTATTTTGTTATAGGTTTTCCTGTAACATTTTGATTTTTATAATATTATAGATATAATTTTTTAAAGTTAATTTTCATTGATATTTACCTAATTTTATAATGGTAGTTACGAGATGTGCCTTAAAAACGTTACAGTGTATCGTGACTCACACGGAAACAGCCGATGGCAATTTACGTGTGAGTCATGATTTAATCCGTTTCGGAACCTGTGGAATGTTTTCCAAGGTCGACCTGGTGACTAATCATAGCTCACCTGGGGATTCTTTTCTTTGTGATCATTGTAAGGAGTGCGCCGATCTTAAATTACAATTTGGTGCACTGATGGAACAATTTGAGTCACTGTAAAAATGGGTGCTTGCCCTCGAGAATAATGCATCTGGAATCTCGTCAGGTACTCAAGACTCCAGCAATCTACCAAGTGATGTACACCCGATTCGGACCTCAAAACAGAAAAACCAAGTGCAAACTACTCTGCTTCAAAAGGACATTGTTTTATTAGGAGACTCCATTGTCAGGGAAACGGGGAATATTTTTTGTAATAAGGATAGGTGGAGTAGCCAGGGTATGTCTGCCGGGAGCAACTATTAATGATGTCACCAACAGATTGTCAGATTTTAAGGGGGGTAAAGAGAATATTATTATTCATGTGGGAACTAATGACATTAAATGTACACGATCTGACGATTTGTTGGAAAAATACAGGACCATGCTGATGGTCCTGTATTTTTCCAACAAATGCCGCGAGCTAGGCGACAATGTCTATGTGTCTACAATTCTGCCCAGATACGATAGGAGGGATTATATGCTAAAAGCCTTGTGGATTAACTGAAGACTTGAAGGACTCTGCAAGGTTTTTGGGTGGAAATTTCTATCAGCATGGCCCACACTTGTAGGTAGAAGGAATTTGCTTTGTAGAGACGGGATACACTTAAACAAAAGCGATGCAAAAGTTTTTGCCAGTATTATTGAGGATACCTTAAAGGTTCAGGGAAACTGCTAGTTAGGGGGGGAGGGGATGTGGGTAATACTGACACGCGTTTATCTGATAATATTGGTCAAAGTAACTCTTGCACATACCTCAAGAGTTCTTATCTGTGACCCCAACTGGATATACAGTATTATCTAGATGTTCTGGGGGCAGAAACGTTTCAAGTGAGCGGGTAGCTAATGCCAGGGAAGAGAGCCTAAAAAACTTCAAGGGTTGTTAAATATACAAAAACAGTAAGTCTTAATTGTTTATACAGTAACGTTAGAAGTGTCGTCAATAAAATGAGCGAATTCGAACTGGTGGTTAAAACAAGTAAAGCGGACATAATAGGGCTTACAGAGACGTGGTGCCACCCGGAAATTGGGGGATGATGAGTTTCAGTTTGGCTTGTATAATGTATTTAGGAAGGATACGGTTGATAAAAGGGGTGGTGGGATAATGCTTCTTATCAGAAGCAGCCTGTGTGCTACGATAGCTTTCCCAGATTCAGACGTTTCACATGCTAGTATAGAATCTGTATGGTGTGAGATAGTTGGAAACAAAGGTATAATGCGAGTAGGAGTAATCTACAGACCAGGTGATTGTGAAGATTATGACGAAAGCCTCTACATGCAAATGGAATGGACAAGTAAGCGTCAATATTTTATTATGGGTAATTTCAATTTGCCTCTAAGGTTGGAGAAAATGCAAAGGAAACTCGACATGGGGAACAAAATTTTTAAATCAACTAGAGGACTGTTATTTGTATCAACATGTCAGGAAAGTACTAGAGAAAAGAATATCCTAGACCTCATCATCACCCATGAATCAGATGACATAACAGGGCTGACAGTAGAGGAACCAGTAGCAGGAAGTGATCACGGAGTTCTACGGTGGATGATGACGAGAGAGGTAGCAGAAGTAAAAGGCAAAGGAATGGGTTTTAATTTCAGAAAAGGAAATTACGATGCCTTAAGGTGCTACATGGCCTCTATTAACTGGGTATATATCGCACAGAGAACGAACACAATTGAACTGTGGTATGCTTTTAAAACATTAATCACAGATGCCTTGAATGCGTATATACCATTAAAAAAATACTCCACGAGGAGGGTTCCAAGTTGGATGAATAGTGAAGTTGCCACATTACTTGAGCAGAAAAGGTGGCATGGAAAGGTTACAGAGCAATAAAAAGTACTGAAGCCTATAACAGCTACAAGATGATCTGTAATAGAACCACAGAAAAGGTTCAACAGGCAAAGGCAGTTTATGAGAAATCGCTAGGAAACAGAGCAAAGAGGTGGTATAAGGAATTCTTCGCATATATAAATGTTAAGAAGAGCAGGACAAACCAGATCGGACCTTTACGTAAGGAAAATGGGATAGTATTAAATACACCAGCTGCCGTTGCAGATGAACTCAACAGTTATTTTGCATCGATATTTACAGATGAAAACCGTTCGTGACAATGGGAAATTGTGGGAGCGAAGTTGAAATATATGTAATTAATGATATTGAAATTTCGCAAGATTATTTAATGAAAAAACTTTCGAGCCTACAGACCAGTAAGGCTCCTGGTGTTGATGGAATATATCCTATAATCTTAAGGGAGGTGGCAATTGAGTGCATTGAATCATTGGGGCTAATTATGCGAGCATCACTAGACTCTGCGGAGATTCCCTTGGATTGGAAAAGTGCCAATGTGGGAAATTATCGACCTGTCAGTCTGACTTCAGTGGTAGGGAAACTCATGGAGACAACGATCAAGGGTGGAATTCAGGATCATTTGGATAGAACTGAAATTCTCAAGGATACTCAGCATGGTTTTGTAAAGGGAAAATCATGTTTAACAAATCTGGTTCGCTATTTCGAAAGGGTCACTCACGAGCTGGATTTAGGGAATAATTTCAACATTGTTTATTTAGATTTCAGCAAAGCTTTTGACTCAGTCCCACATGAGCGGTTGCTTTATAAGCTGGAACAGGTTGGAATCACTGGAAAAATCCTTAAATGGATAGCAGGAGGCAGAGGGTTATGATAAATGGCTGTTCCTCAGATTGGGTTGATGTAAGTAGTGGGGTTCCCCCAAGGATCAGTATTAGGCCAGTGTTGTTTTTAATTTTCATAAACGACATCGATGAAGGGATAGACGGCGTGATGTCTAAATTTGAAGATGATGTTAAAATTGGTAGAGTAGTTAATGATCACTGTCAACCTGAGCTTCTTCAGAGAGATCTAGATAGACTTCAGGAATGGTCAGAAAAATGGCAGCTATGCTTTAATCAAACAAAGTGTAAGGTATTACACCTGGGAAACAGTAATCCAAAAATAACTTATTCACTTGGTGTAGTTCAACTGAACCCAGTACTGGAGGAAAGGGTCTTGGGTGTTACGATACGGTCAGACATGAAATTCTCTGAGCATTGTAAACAGGTTGCAAGGAAGGCCCATGGTGTCCTATCGATGATCTATCGAATATTTGCAAGTAGAGATAGGGACGTGATAATCCCATTATATAAGGCTTTTGTTAGACCACCCTTGGAATACTGTGTTCAAGTATGGAGACCGCACCTAAACAAAGACATGGAGCTTCTTGAAAGGATGTAAAGACGGGTAACTCGCCTGGTGAGATCGGCAAAAGGGTGTCCTTATGAAGAAAGACTTCGAATATGTGGGTTGCAGAGTTTGGAAACTAGACACCTTAGAGGAGATTTGATTGAGGTGTTTACGGCTCTGAGAAGTATCAGTAAAATGAATGAGAACGAAATTTTCAAGATTATAAATTATGCTAGAATTAGAGCACATAAATTCAAGTTACGGGGGAAGATGTTTAGATTGGACTGCAGGAAGTTTTATTTTAGCCAGCGAGTTATAAATTACTGGAATAAGTTGCCTACATGGGTGGTAGAGGCTAACAGTTTGGGGAAATTCAAAGGTCATCTGGATAGTACCTTCGGGTGAGGGAAACGCATAGTATGATAGGTTTAATTTCCTTTTCTTTTATTAATAATTAGTTGTTGTTTTTTTATCATTGTTTTATTCGATTATTTTTTTTTTTTTTGGCTTGTGCAGCATAAGCCATAGGCTTTCTTGCACCATGCGACTAATACTAATACGATCGAAAGCCTTTGAGATGTCAAGAGCAACTGTTTGTGTTTCACCGAACCTTTCCATAGAATTAGTCCATAAATGGGTAACATAAGCCAGAATATCACCAGTGGATCGACACTGACGGAATCCATACTGGCGATCGTTGATCAGACGGAAGGTTTCTAGGTAGTTTAAGAGTTGGCGGTTAATGGATTTCTCCATTACTTTAGAAAGAATAGAAATAATTGCTATGGGACGATAATTGGATGGGAGGGATTTGTCACGCTTTTTCGGAACTGGTAGTCTGCGTGGGTAGAACAGTGGTATCGTCACCGTCCTCCCCACACCGGGTGGAAAAGGCCCGGGTTCGAATCCCGTCGATGACGCGAGGAACTTTAGTGGGCTTTTTTCACTCTGTGGTTGAGTTAGTCGGTCTCAGGCGTAGATAGCAAGGTTTTTTCACTCAAAACTGAGGTTTTTTCATCCAGCAAAACAGGCAAAACGACTAGAGAACACACGCAATTTACAGACACGAATACGGGTTAATGTAATCATTTACGGGTAACCCTAATATAGTATTTTGATTTTTTTTTTCGGAACTGGCTGGATATGAGCAAATTTCCAAGAAGAAGGAAAAACATCTTTGGAATAAGAAAGTGAAAAAAGGCGGCAAAGAATAGGAGTAAGTTCAGGAGCACAGATTTTGAGAACAAGTGGAGAAATACCATCGGGACCTGGAGCAAATTCCTTCTGACATCCTTTTGACGGAAGACCACAGGAGGCATGGAATGGAGGGAGGTGTTTTACCAAGATCATTAATACAAGAGTTGGAAGAAAAATGGGATGCTAGCAGGTCAGCTTTATCCTTGGCTGAAGTGACAACAGAACCATCTGGTTTGGACAGAGGTGGGAGCAGAGATGAGCAAAAGTTGCGGCCAATAGCTTTGGCAAGAGACCAGAATGCTCGGCTACCATTAGGGCAAGAAGCAAGATTTCTACTCTTAGCCTGTTCAGACTCTAGTTTGGTCTGATTAATAACTGCTTTACAATTGTTGCGAGCTTTGGTGTAGGCAGAAAATGAAACTGAAGAATTAGAAACAAGCCAATTACGATATGCAACATTCTTCTTTTGAACAGCCTTAGCACATTTATTGGAAAACCAAGGTTTAGATAAAGGACGAGATTTTAAAGTGGAGTGTGGGATAAAAGATTCCATTCCTGCAAGAATAATTTCACTGACATGATCTGAGCAAACTTTGACATCAGAAGTTTTGAAACAGTAATCCGACCAAGGAAAAGAAGAAAAGAAATCTCGCAGGTCATCCCATTTTTCATTCTTGTAATGCCAAACAACACGAGGTTGGGAATAGCCATGAGATAAAGGCGCCATTGGAGAAGAGACAATCACCACGTTGTGATCTGAAGTGCCCAAAGGACCTCTCACTTCGACCGTGTACTTAGAACGGTTGTGTGAGAAAAAGATCAAGCGTGTTGGCTGTATGATTAGGATTGTCCGGTATTCTTGTAGATAAATGAACAATCTGTGCAAGGTCATTAGTAATTGCAAAAGCCTCAGCATCTCGATCAGCTGGATCGGTGTGACTAGAAAACGGAAGCCAGCTGGAGTTGTGAACATTGAAATCACCAAGGAAAATTACCTCACTTTAAGGAAAGTTGGACTGGAGAAAGTCAAGTTGCAAAGAGAGGAAGTCAAAGAGCTCCAAGTGATTAGTGGAGTTGGGAGAACGGTAGAGACAACAGATGATTTTGACACAATGAGGTAGAGAGGTTTTAAGCCAGAGAAGATCGAAGAGAGGAGATTCCAAATTACCAAGTCTCTGACAGGGAATATCTGAACGGACATGTGCACAAGTACCACCTTTGAGGCGAAAGGAATCATACAGAGAATAATTTGAGCATCTGAGATGAGCAGTAGTTGAATCAACCGATGACTGAGATTCTGTCAGGAAAAGTACATGAGGTTTGGCAGACTGCAAGTGGAAATGGACATCGTTGAGATTAGAATTGAGACCACGTATATTTGTGAAATGAATTAGGAAGTGTTTGGGATGGGAGGTTTAGATTTTTTCGCAGATAAGCTTGCTCTATTAGTTTGACAATTCATGGTGTATTCAATAGTAAAAAAAATGTGGGTGGGACATGCTATATGAAGTAATGAAATTTTTGGATATGGCGTACACATGGTAAGAATATACCCAGATCATTGACATGTCGTGGTCTCAACAATGCTCCCCGCATACACACTACTCGGACTCCCTCCAGTCACTATCTGGCAGAGTAGAGGTAGCAAAATTATACACTAGCTGATCCGGAAGCCTCCTAGAGAGTTACCAGTAGGTTCGGTCCGATGTAATAACTAGCGGTCGGCCTGCGAACACCGTTTTAGAGATGTACCCTCGAAATGTAAGGAACAATGGATCTCTCCACGATGTTCATCATAACCTCAAAAGTCATCCATCATACTGCATGATGGAATAGATGGGGAAGGTTCGACCGGAACTTAGCTCTAGAGACTAAACATGGGTTCCACCACTTCAAGTCTCCAATAAGCAAAGTTGTGGTATTGCACCGGTTGATGAGAGTGATTTACCACCTAGTATTGCCTGGTAACATAGAGGGGCGACAGTCCTCCATGTGGTGTGGGCGCCACACCTCGCTCCATGCTCCACCATGTACTTGAGCATGGAGGTTATACCCAGGATTACTAACAGTCCCACGGTCGTGAAGGTGCAAGCAGAGGATTGGGCTGTCACAGACCGTCCGGACGTCGCCGAAATTGGGTCCACTTGACTTGAGTGTCACCCGAATATCAGTTCCATCAGCGTTTTAGACTCCCAGGTAGCAAGTGCAGCTTTTCTGGCACATCTGAGAGAATGTCTGTGACAACCTCAAGGACCAATTAAAATTTTAAAAAGATTATATGTTTTTCTTTACTGAAACTTGATTTACCGCTCCATATGTGATAATGACGTCTAACCCCGACTATCGGGTGCTCCGTAGGATCTTGATGGAAGGGGGGTGGAAGAGTTGTCATTTGCGAAGAAAACGTAGATGATCGGCTTCAATTCACAATTGAAAATGAAGAAAACAACAGGATCAACTGCCTAAATTTAAACATTAACAAGAAATGCCACCAAAATCAACACAAATATACCACAAACCTACCAATAGGCGTAATTATTTACATTTTGACAGCTACGGCCCCCTCTCTCACAAAAAATCAATTCTAATAGTTCAACAATGCTTTCAGGTATTCATCTGCAGAGGATGAACGCAAACAGGAGATCGAAACATTTAACGAAAAGCCCCCATCAGGCTTCAGGACAAAAGGGCAATTTCAACACCTTCTGAATTACACCTCATCCGGATGCAGCCGTTCCTGAAGAAAACCCCAGGTAAGAGTATTCTTCAGCCTTAAAAAAATATATATAAATTCCAAAAATTTCATATTCCTTTAAAATTTCCAAAAATAACCCATACTACCCTTTTCAAAAAAAATCCACAAAGTTTATTTTAAATCCATAATGAGATTGCAGATCCTCTACAAGGAAAAATTACAATAAATTATTAGCATTTGTCCGATTTTACGAAAATTAGGGGGGCTCGACTACTCAAGTTGTCTGTCCAACTTGTAAAGAAAACTTGATAGTATTAAAGTCTGAAAAATTTACCAACATGAAAGGACTATATTTTAATTTTGATTAATTAAAATTTTTCTCAGCAATTTTAGCACATATTACCTCTTGGATTGCGGATTTCGCCCTGGTGGACTTTTAAATGTAAGATTATGTATTTGAGGAACAGATATCATGGATTGGTGTATAAGCTTTATAGGGAGATAACTAAAAGTGGTTCAAGACAAGAAAAAGACTTAGGTGTTATTATGGTTTAATATGTCATAAAATATTCCATGCAGTGTAAACAGGTATCCTATCTCTATTATTTATAGGAACCTCTGCTAGTAAGGAAGAAGGACGTACAGTAATTACAAAAAATACTAATGCTGACCTGGACATATACGTGGTGGACCATGGTCACCAGGTATATGAGGTTTACAATGATTTGTCAACATCTTTTGATTCAGTTGATCGTAGTTTAAGACAAATTGCAATCACATGGTCTTATTGATTCATTATTAGCTTGGCTTATTGATTATGCGTCATACAGATCTATAAGATCATATTTACTGGTTTTTGCTCTCATTATATTACATTTTCAACTGGAGTTCCACGAGGATCTTCCTTGGGCTCATTAATTTTTTTAACATTTATGTTAATGATGTTGTTGTAGGGTTTTAGGAGCATTAGCGACTGTCATATTGCTCCGTGTACACTGTCTGTAAATTGCTTGTGTTCTGAGTCGATTTTCTGTTTTCTGGACGAAAAACCGGAGATTCCGGCAGAAAAAAAAATCATATTACCCTCTCCTGAGATCGACTACCTCAGCCACATTGTGGAAGAGGTCCACAAAAATTCCTCGCGTCATTGACGGGATTCGAACTGGGGTGTTTTCCACCCGGTGTGTGTGAAGGACTGTGATTGCACCAACTTTGCTGTCCATGAGGAAAGATAGAAAGTAACCTACTGTTTATTTATAGTTACATAATTCAATGAAATTATTAAATTTAGAGAAATTATTTCCTCAAAGCAAGCTGAAATCAGTGTTGGGGTGAAAATGCAACTACTATACCCACAAATTAAGCAAATCCCACAAACCAGTGTCCTTCCCTAAATTAATAATGGGAAGAACAGAGCTACCCTCACACAGATCTGTGCCAACAACCTTGGTAAGAACTATAATATCACATCCAGCAGAAGTCCCAGGTAATTTATCTGAATGATTTTTACAGAGGAACATAGCATAAATCAAGTTCAAATAAGAACCAGGCATTAACATGTTCCTCTTTTATAATGATCTACCCCAACAGAGTAGTGAACACAGCTTTTGACAATGAATGTTAGTCACCAGGAACCCGGGTTACATACTTTAAAGGCAGAATTAACCTTGTGGCTTCCATTATTTTTGGTGCAATTACCTGCAATCCATACTCCACCTACCCTTCAGAGCACATGGAGTGTGAATGTTTCTTTTGCTACAAAACTTCATTTCCTTCCCAATCATTCCAGCTCCTTTTTCTACCATGAACATGCCAAGCATTTATTTTTTTCATCCATGTAGTTCTCACCAAAGAAGATACTTGATCTGTCATTTGAAATGTCAAAAAATTGTTCCAGACGCTCTCTTCCTTCCCTCTAAGGAAGGAAGAGAGCGTCTGGAAGCATCTCTGGAAGCATCTGGAGGCATCTGGAAGCATCTCTTGTTCCTATCCTAGCCATTTTCTTGAATAATGTATTCAACAGTGACCATTATCCTTCCAATTCTATTCATAGATATTTTGGCAAATACTCATCAAAAAATTAATACGCTAGTACACTAAAACATTACACTCCAAACATATCAACCCTAGATTTTTAATTTGTCATTTGCAGTGAGTTCTCAAATGTAACTTTTCAATTCCGGGTGTTACAAAAATGCCAGTAAATGCAATTGGAACTTTCAACTTCGTAGTTATTGGAAAAACATTCCACTTCGAATACTTCTAGGATAATTCAGTAGACCGTTTATCTCTCGGAAAAAACAGTCATTGTTTTGACAAAAGGAAATAGCAAAGACAAACTTGATGCCGTTGTCATGGAGATGAGGGATCGAATTGACGCAGTAACAAATAGTAAAAAAAAAAAACCAGGACCGACTGAGACGAACATACCATATATTTTGGGAATGTCAAGGACACTCGTAAAGGCTTAATTAAGATAATTGGTGAGATGTCCAGACCTTCACCAAGTACCTCGAACGAGACACGTTATTGTAGTTCATATATGAGGCTGTAAGGAGTCGAGATGGCTGCACTCCACTCGTGGATAAATGAATGCGGCAGAGAGACAGCAGAATGGTAATACAATCAGATTTGTGGAAGCAACTGACATCAGCTGGATGACAGGAACGTGTACGTTTTATTTAATCTGCACCTTTGTTTTTTTTTAATGCTTTGGGGTTCGTTTAAAAAGAATAAAAAATCTGTGTGAATAATACCAAGTTATGTTAATTTGGTGATGGTAGAAGGAAAGTTAAAAAAAGAGCTAAATATACAAATTTTCATGAAAATCCGTTCATCGAGATCCCATTTGCTACAAGCGAGTTTGAAAATGGTCGCGAATTTTTATGGGCTTTTTCAAAACCTGGTTGAGTAAGTCTCGGGCAAGGGTTGAATGTTTTTTTCTCTCAAACACTCGAGTTTTTCATCCAGAAAATAGCAAACCGAGCGAAGGATACACAAAATTATAGACACAAATATACTGACCCTCCACCTCATTATCTTAATCCTGAATTAGTAGATGATCATGAATAACAAAAGTACCTTGAGTAATAAAACAAAAGTACGAGTATGTAATACTGAGTAACAAAATAAGCTGTATTTCCAAAAATGTAACTTTGAACATGTAATTGCTTGTTCAAGGTTTTAATGATACAGTCCAACTTTGTCTTTAATCAGTTTAATCAGGGGTACTGCAGAGCAATCAAATATTTAAGTTAATAATGGAGTCGCGCGGCCCCATTAACTTACCGGAGATTATTTGAGCACGTTATTAAAAATAAAATTTAATAGACTATTTTTTAGTTGAAATTCTTCTCGAACGCGTCCCATGTTAACAAAATATCACACACCTGGTCTTAATGTACTGTATATACTCCGAATATTTTCAACAACAGGAAGGCAGTATTTTGGACATCTAAATTGATCGTTGTGTTGAAGGGGGAACCCTTCAACACAACGGTCAATTTAGTACGAGCGTGTTGACATGCTCCTAAGCTAGCCTCCCAGTTCAACCAAAAAGTGCTCAATGGAATTAAGTTAGACCATCTGGTAAGGCCAGTGAAGCTTTTGCATGCCCATCTTGAGATAAAATCATCACAGGCTGTGCAGTATGACGTGGTGCATTGTCCTGCTGAAACAGAAAATGGTTCTCCCAATACTGTTGTCACAATGTAGGTGAGCGGAATTGTCCTCAATGTCAACATATGTTATGGTAGTCACTGTTTCGGGAAAGGCGCCCAACGGTGAAAAACTAAATCGTGAAAACCCCAGACGGTGACAGCCCTCTGCCAAGCTTCATGCTTAGAACGGCACACTCTGGTAAATAACGTTCTCCGAGCATCCTCCAGACTCAAACATTGGGCCATCAGATCGGAAAACGTACTGTAATTCATCACTCCATAATAAAGCTTTCAACGACCAATTGCTATGGGTCGTGCACCACGCAAGTCTGTACATTGCTTGCGTTCATGCGCTGAAGCTATTCCGTAAAATTTGATGCTGTGCAGTTCCTTAGATGTTGTTGAACGTTGCAGATTTTCTGCAATGACACGAACAGATTGATCGCAAATACAGCATCCTATGATGAGTACCCCAATTGAAAGTTGATGAGCACAATGTCTTAACCGATCTACTGTCTTTCATTGATCTGTTTACTTCTACCATGAACATAGTTGCTCTTAAAACACTCTTGACAGATGGACTCAAGTCTTTTCCACCCGATGTGGAAAGGACAGTGATGATACCAACTGTGCTACTCACGAGGGCTTGCTAACTGTAGTAAGCATTTCACCAGTGTGGCCCATCTCCGCACCCTCTCTATAATCTCTGTCCTTTTTCAGGTGTTTCCACCAGATATGAACTAGTTTTACAAATGCCGTCTCACCACCATATTACACAAAGGGACCGTGACATCACGCGTGTCTTCCTCGCCATCTGTTTATGTGGTAATTTGCATATTTACGTCAACCTCTAAGTCTTTTTCCGTCCTAAGCTATTTTGAATTCATCTCTACCTATCTTATAAGTAACTCCTGGATTTCTGATTCTCCAAGTGTAAAAGCTTGTATTTAG
Source organism: Mastigoproctus giganteus (assembly GCF_048544385.1). Classification (NCBI taxonomy): domain Eukaryota; kingdom Metazoa; phylum Arthropoda; class Arachnida; order Uropygi; family Thelyphonidae; genus Mastigoproctus; species Mastigoproctus giganteus. The sequence continues at coordinate 219,874,324 of NC_143584.1, forward strand.
AATTATTAAAACGTTAGTTGTTATTTTTCGGGCCAAATCTGAACCAATAAATTTTAATGGGAATTAAAAACATTTAAAGCGCAGGAGAGACATGTTTTTACTCATTTCAACACAAAGTGATATTCAACAAAGCATTCAGGATAACGAAATTAACTCCCAATATGAATTTCTCCTCCATCTTTTCCTTACCAAAAACACTCCACAATATTTAAAGTACAGCCGGCCATTCTCGGGGTTCAGCCAAGCATTCCTGCTGTGACATAAGTTTCGAAAGTGCCGACGATGTTTAAAGTGCCTTCCTCCAAAGAAATGGATACTCGCAGTTCTTACGATCCTTCGTGTGTTCTTTGCTATCGCGAAAGTTCGTTGTCCTCTTCTCGACTGTTGCCGCTTCCTTGCTTGCAGTCTCCCGTAGCTGCCATCAATCATTTGAGCTCATTGCTTCTCCTTTCGCTGCTATTAGGAACATCGCCATGTCCGAACCATCATTCTTTTGTTATGTAATATGGGCAGACTTCCTCCTCAAGAAAATACGAACTGTCTTATGTCTTGGTTAATATCTTTTTTCCCTGCTTTACTCCTCTTGGACACATCGATCACGGTTCTTGAATTTCGCTTCTATCACAAAGCATATCCTCAGGTGTAAAACCCCCAATAGAACCCTGGAAGGATCTGCTCAGGTTGCATACTGCGAATTATGGATAATGATAACAGGTAATCTATAATTACTTAATAATAATCTATAAATTAAATTTATTATTCGATAATAAACTTCAAATTGGACTAATATTTTATATTCTCACTTTAGGTTTTACTTTTAAAATAATTGTATGTAACCATGGAAGCAATGATTATTTTTTAAATAACAAAAGATCGGGTGAATTCGGTTAATAAAATAAAAGGGGAAATTCTTTTTGTTTCGTGGTCCAAATCAATTATTAATAAGAAAGTAGATCAAGGACAGAAATGTGAAGTTTTGCCAATTGTGCCTTCGTGCTCTATAGAAAAAATTCGAATTAATTATATTAATAAATAAATTTTCAATTAGAAAGCGAATATTTGTTAAAATCTATTTTTTAAAGTTGTACGTTGTGCAATATGTTGATTTGTGAACAGTGTATATAACAATTGTTAAAACAGACGAGCAAAAAAAGCCAAAAAACTATTTTCGTATTGCAGTAGTTTCTCCTTGTTTCTATGGAAACAGTGAAAGGAAAAATATGGAGTATCAGCACGATATTATCCGATCTATTGATTCCTAGAGCGAATTACATTGGATAAATTCCAGACCTTGCTTCAATTCTTTCTTCAGTAACTCTTTGTCCGGCCCTTAATAGAAGCAATATCAAAGTAACAAGAAAGGTAAGAATTTGGAGATTTTATTCTTACAACTACAGAATGGACTCAAATTAAGGAATAAAATAAATAAAAAATAAAGAAGTGAGGAATAAATAAATTAATAAAAATGAACGAATGCATAAAAAATAAACAAACGAAATAATAATAGTACGATGATATATAAAATAATAAAACATATAAATCTGAGTAAATTAAATAAATAAATAGATAAATAAATCAATAATAAAGAATAAAAAAATTCAAATAAAATAAAAATTATAATAACTAATACAATACAATAAAACTCGTTGAAAGATGAACAGGTCAAGCAAATCAATAAGTTGTATATTTTTAATAACATTAATAATAATAATAACTAGGGGGCTTAGCCCCCTGCTTGCTTTGCCCGCCAACTCCAGCGCACGCTTTTCTACATAAAATGCAGAGGTATGACGTAGTAAGTCAAATCTTTTCTACATAAAAGCACACCTGTCGAAACGCATTGATCGATATCTAATTAGGAATTTACATATGTAATTATTTAACTGTGCATTTGTACTGACGCAATTGCCCCGCCCATCTGTACCACGTGACCTGCATCCCTTTTCACCATTGGCTACCCCACCCTCCACCACGCGGCATTCTCATAGTTGAATAAATATTACTATGTAATTATTTACCTGTTTACATAGGTAACTTAGGAAAAGGCCTTTTGCTTGGGGTTTCATAATACATGAGGAATATTACTGCATCCGAAAGAGCAGGACTAAAATATTTACAAACTATACAAATATAGAGAGATAATAAAGATTATTTATTTAAATAAAAATGAATGGAAGAATAAAGAAACTGTAAACTTTTTTGGATTACATTTATTATTTCCGAATATCTAACAACTGAACTGCTTCCGTCTTATTACAAAAAAATATAATAATAAATAAATAAGCGAGTTCGGGATTCGAACCCAGGTTTTTTAAACACAGTGGGGAGAAGTAATTATTGGTTGTGGTTATTATAGGGTTTTTAGGCCACCAGCAATTTAGGCCGTATTGCGTTATATAAACTGAGTGATCACTGAATTATGACCACCCTTATGAAAAGTGAATGCAATCCGTTGACCACGTGAAGTACGAGAGTGCGCAGTTAATCGACCTACGTAGCATAGATAAGGTGTCAGTGGTTCAGTAGGTAATAAAATCCCGAGCGTGATGGGTAAAAGGAAGGATTTATCGAACTTGGATAAAGGACAGATTGTGGGAGCTCGACGAGCTGGTGCCTCTATTTCCCAAACGGCTGAACTGGTCGGGTATTCGAGAGCCGTCGTAGTTAAAGTGTACAATGATTGGCGTCAAAATGGTCAAACAACGACCCGACGACAAAACTGCAACGGTCAGCGAAAGGTTGATGTTAGAGGTAAGCATTGGGTCCGACGACTCGTACAGGCGAATAGGCATAGCACTGTTGAAGAGTTGGCTACCCAATACAACACGAGTCAAACCGGAACAATATCTGGCATGACCATGCGTCGAACGTTCGCACGTATGAGCTATACCAGCAGACAGCCCCTATGGTATCCTCTCCTAATCAAGGTTCATCGGCTTAAAATACTCGCCTGGTGCAAAGAGCATGCAAGTAAGACATTAGAAGACTGGAAGAACGTGTGCTGGTCGGATGAGTCACATTATTTACTCCATACCGTGGATGGCCGTGTACGGATTTGGCGTCAACAACATGGCTCTTGATCCATTATGCATGGTATCAAAAGTGCAGGCCGGTGGGGGCGGTTGTATGGTGTGGGAAATGTTTCACTGGCAGAAACTTGAACCTCTGGTGCATGTGGAACAACGTATCACTGTTCTCCGCTATCGCAACTGCTTGCTGACCGTGTACACCCCGCTATGTTACACTTTCTCCCGAATGGCGATGGTGTCTTCCAAGATGAAAATGCACCGAGCCATCGGTCACTTGATGTGCAGGAATGGTTTGAGGAACACAGTTCTGACTTCCAGCATATTGATTGGCCTCCGAACTCCAACGATATCAATCCTATAGAGCACTTGTGGGACACTATGGAAAGGCATATCAGGCATCTGGATACACCACCTACATACCTGCATTGCTGACCGCATTACACACAGATTGGTTAGCCATACCTCTGGAACGCTTCCGACATCTTGTTGAATCAATGCCATGTCGGATAGCTACTGTACTGCGAGCAAAAGGAGGACCTACAAAGTATTAGGTAGGTGGTCATAATTCAGTGATCATTCAGTGTTTAATACGCCTGTAAATTGTGTGTGTTCTGTGGTCGATTTGCTCTTTTCTGGACGAAAAACCACAATTTCCGGGAGGGAAAACCATGCTGCCCTCAAGTGAGACCGACTAACTCAGCCAAGTTGTGAAAAAGATACATAAAAATTGCTCGCATCATTGACAGGATTCAAACTCACGTCTTTTATACCCATTGTGGGAAGGACAGTGATTGTACCAACTGTCCTACCCAAGAGGAGAGAGGGATTATAATTACTATCCCTTTTAAGAGGATAATCGAGATCCTGTTGTATAGTCTCTGTTTAGGGGGTACCTCAGGATTCTTTTGTAACTCGCTGTTGGACATTTGTGTATCTCTGCATAGACAGTCATGTATGTTGGTAAATCAACTGACTGGAAGAGTTAAAAACGGTAAGAGTTTACTGTTCTTGTAATTTGAAGGCTAACAGGAAGTTGACTATACAAGGCGTTAATAGTATTTTCAAGTGGAGGTTATTGTGACTCCAATCACAAATAAATTAAGGGAGGCGTAAAATTTATTTTTAAGGTTAGCTCTTGCTCGTTTCCTCTCGTTCTGTTCAATATTAACCAGGAAATGCTACTGTAACCAACCAACTAACGTGGCTGAGTGGATTTGGGATGTTTAAAATAAGTGACTAGTTAACCAAGGTGTCATGTCTATTAATCGTCGAGATTCAAACTTCAGACCCTAACTAAGTGAGGCCAAAACTGAAAATATCATGAATTCAATTCAGTCGAGAGTGGTATAAATAAGTCTAATAAATTAACGCTCAAGGTATAAACGCTGACGTCTTAGACCTGCTGTCTAAGATGTCAGCCGTTAGAAACAATGAATTATACGCTATCCTTGCAGTAAGCCACTCTTCCTGCTGACGTAGCTGGCCAGAGTAAAACAGCCCACAGGAAATAAGAGGGCCGTAATTCCTCATTTCATTGGGAGTCATTACAAGAATAAATAGCGTCCGTTACACGTCCGACGGAACTTAATCCTGTAAATGGACTCCATCCATGAGTACTTGTGGGAGTTGGTCTGCGTTTCATGTGTGCGGGGGATGTTGTGTAAAAGAGTTGAATATCGTAAAGTGTCTTCATAGTTCACGAAACACAAAGCCCACCAGAACGTCAAGGGGCCGATTTTATTTTATAGGCTCGGGGTGGTTAAATAGATAAAACTTCAAAAAAAAGGTCAAGGCCATGCTTCTCGAAAACATTTCCAGGATCTTAACGATTAAGGGGGATTTAAAGGAATGAGAGGTGATAAAAAAAAAAAAATAATGCGGGTTCGTAGTTTCAAAGTAGTTTTCGTGCGACCACTCGTAAACCCACGGTTGGACAATAGTGGCAATCTAAGATGGCTGCCATGCTGCATTTAAACGGAATTGACTAGTTTGTTGTTTCTATGGTAACGCCCATTCACAGCGCCATAGACGTCAGAACGAGATGAAAAAAGACCGAGATTGTTAGCTGAAGTGGGCCCATTTGTTTGTAGCTGGCGTGTTTCTCACAACGTCTGGAAATAAGCAGCAGCAGCATCTGAAGATCCTAGATATCGAAGAGGAGAGAGAGAGAGAGAGAGAGAGAGAGAGAGAGAGAGAGAGAGAGAGAGAGAGAGAGAGAGAGAGAGGGGATCGTAATTGGAAGTAATATGCGACTTCGTTATAAGAATCTTCGTCGTGACCTTCCAGTGTCATTGAAGTGTAACAGGAGGAGAAATTTTTCAATTGTAAATGGTCGAGGGAAGTAAGTCTTCCGTCTATCTCGAAGGCTGCGGAAAAGATTATACGATGTCTTCCGTAACCTATAATCTGCGTGTCTAAAGAAACAAGCAGCTTCGTTTTTATTTTCTAAAATAAATGGGCTCAATGGCGAAGTAAAATGATTGAGAGTGGAAGAAATTACGGTTGATTCTTCTTATAAATTCCGAAGGAGCTAAGGACACGAGTCATACACTGGTGTGCAAAACTTAAGGACCAACACTATTTCTAAAGTTAGAACCACAAAATCAAACGAAACAGCCTGTGGCGATTTTTATTTAATTACCGAATGGTGAGCACGATTCATGCAATGCTACAGACAACGAAATGGTTAGTAGACAACGTCTGGATGACTTACCCGAGGTCGAATAATTGGGAAGCTCGAGGAAGATTGAAGTACGAGGAGTGTGGCTGCAGAGTTCGGTATCGCCCATAGCATCGTCTCACGTGCGTGGTCGGCCTTCAGAACGACAGGTACAGCTGTTCGAAGGACCAGTGGTGGTCGTCCACGAAAAACAACGCCCAATGATGACCGCTATATACTCCTAATGGCCAAGAGGGACCGACACCAGACAGCGGGATCCATGCAAACCAGCTGCACAGGACGCAGGATATCGCGGTTTACTGTGAACAGGCGACTCCACAAAGGTGGACTGTTTTCCCGACGGCCAGTACACTACGTCCCTTGAACACTTGCCCATTGGAGACACCGTTTACAGTGGTGCATCGAACGTAAGGACTGGACAGCAGCGCAATGGGGTAAGATGAGAGCGGCGATTGTGGACGTTAGCTAATCTGGCGAGAGGTTGTCACACGGTATTACCCCGCAAACATCACTGAAAGGGATCAATATGGCGGTCGAGGTGTTCTCGTCTGGGGAGGCGTTATCTTGGATGGATACGAGCGTGATATCTTGGTATACGACTTTGACCAATACGAGGACCTCAGATGTCAACTATACACCAAGATTCACTCGCTTCTTCGAAACCAGGAGGACATCGTTCTACAAGAGGAAGAGACCTACAAAGTATTCACACTTTTCGCGCAAAATCTGTTCACAAGACAATGGACCCTACCCTCCCCTTGAGTGGAGGTATCCAAAAAGTTCACAAATCCACGAATAGGACAATATCAATCACGAGACAACAGCCATCCCTCAATGGCCAGGAGTAATAGAAACACAACTAAGACTCTGACTCAACTTGTTCAAAGACACCATAGAAGGCCAAAAGAACCCCATCTTGCCCTGTTGGGCACCTGGGCTAAAGGACATCCAAGGTTGTCATATGACTCAACATACACTGTTTCTCTCTTGAACGGTGCTTTCTTTCCCCTCCCGTGGGGAGAGGGGGCTTTGCCCCCACTCCTTCCCTTCCCCAAATCTCTTCCCTCTGGTGGAGCACGGGCCTGCTCCACTGCAATCGCGGGGCCATCCTCTCTATCGGCCCCTTACTTCCTTTTCTTCCCTCCAGTCTTCACACCCCCTTTACTGTTGACTTTCACTGCATTTTCAGCCCTACGCGTCCAAATTTAACTACATCAAAATTTCCTGCCCGACCCATTTAGGCATATAGAAAATATTATTTCAGCGTATAGCCCCTCGCAAGAATCTAAATTATTCTAACAAATGCTAACAACTAACCACGAACAGCACTTTTTTTTTTTTTTTTAGGTTCTAGCCACTGAAATCCCAGGAAAGTAGGTGGCAGGACCCGCCAGAGTACTATATAGGTAACACCCGGCCGGACTCCCCGTGGCGAGGTATGGTAACGTCGGGTCCCATTAGGGGCCCGGCGGCTAACAGGCCGGATGAACAAGGGCACACATGCTAAATGATGTAATCTACAGACCAGGTGATTGTGAAGATTATGACAAAAGCCTCTACATGCAAATGGAATGGGCAAGTAAGCGTCAATGCCTTATTATGGGTGATTTCAATCTGCCTCTAATTGATTGGAGTAAATGGAAAGGAAACTCGACATGGGGAACAAAATTTTTAAATCAACTAGATGACTGTTATTTGTATCAACATGTCAGGGAAAATACTAGAGAAAAGAGTATCCTAGACCTCATCATCACACATGAATCAGATGACATAACAGGGCTGACAGTAGAGGAACCAGTAGCAGGAAGTGATCACGGAGTTCTACGGTGGATGATGACGAGAGAGGTAGCAGAAGTAAAAGGCAAAGGAATGGGTTTTAATTTCAGAAAAGGAAATTACGATGCCTTAAGGTACTACATGGCCTCTATTAATTGGGTAGATATCGCGCAGAGAATGAATACAATTGAACTGTGGTACGCTTTTAAAACATTAATCACAGATGCCTTGAATGCGTATATACCATTAAAAAAATACTCCACGAGGAGGGTTCCAAGTTGGATGACTAGTGAAGTTGCCGCATTACTTGAGCAGAAAAAGGTGGCATGGAAAGGTTACAGAACAACAAAAAGTACTGAAGCCTATAACAGCTACAAGGTGGTGTGTAATAGAGCCACAGAAAAGGTTCGACAGGCAAAGGCAGTTTATGAGAAATCACTAGCAAACAGAGCAAAGAGGGGGGATAAAGAATTCTTCACATATATAAATGCCAAGAAGAGCAGGACAAACCAGATCGGACCTTTATGTAAGGGAAAGGGGATAGTAATAAATACACCAGCTGCCGTTGCAGATGAACTCAACAGTTATTTTGCATCGATATTTACAAATGAAAAGCCTTTTGTGGCAAAGGGAAATTGTGGGAGCGAAGTTAAAAAATATGTAATTAATGATATTGAAATTTCGCAAGATTATTTAATGAAAAAACTTTCGAGCCTACAGACCAGTAAGGCTCCTGGAGTTGATGGAATATACCCTATAATCTTAAGAGAGGCGGCAAGCGAGTGCATTGAACCATTGAGGCTAATTATGCGAGCACCATTAGACTCTGGGGAGATTCCCTTGGATTGGAAAAGTGCAAATGTATCTCCCATACATAAGGGTGGCTCTAAAAGTGAAGTTGGAAATTATCGACCTGTCAGTCTGACTTCAGTAGTAGGGAAAATCATGGAGGCAATGATCAAGGGTGGAATTCAGGATCATTTGGATCGAATTGAAATTCTCAAGGATACTCAGCATGGTTTCGTAAAGGGAAAATCATGTTTAACAAATCTGGTTCGCTATTTCGAAAGGGTCACTCACGAGCTGGATTTAGGGAATAATTTCGACATTGTTTATTTAGATTTCAGCAAAGCTTTTGACTCAGTCCCACATGAGCGGTTGCTTTATAAGCTGGAACAGGTTGGAATCACTGGGAAAATCCTTAGATGGATAGAAGGATGGCTTCAGGGCAGGAGGCAGAGGGTTGTGATAAATGGCTATTCCTCAGATTGGGTTGATGTAAGAAGTGGGGTTCCCCAAGGATCAGTATTAGGACCACTGTTGTTTTTAATTTTCATAAACGACATTGATGAAGGGATAGAGGGCGTGATGTCTAAATTTGCAGATGATGTTAAAATTGGGAGAGTAGTTAATGATCACTGTCAAGCTGAGCTTCTTCAGAGAGACCTAGATAGACTTCAGGAATGGTCAGAAAAATGACAGCTGTGCTTTAATCCAACAAAGTGTAAGGTATTACACCTGGGAAACAGTAATCCCAAAAAAACTTATTCACTTGGTGGAGTTCAACTAAAGCCAGTACTGGAGGAAAGGGACTTGGGTGTTACGATACGGTCAGACATGAAATTCTCTGAGCATTGTAAACAGGTTGCAAGGAAGGCCCATGGTGTCCTATCAATGATCTATCGAACTTTTGCAAGTAGAGATAGGGACGTGATAATCCCATTATATAAGGCTTATGTTAGACCACACTTGGAATACTGTGTTCAAGTATGGAGACCGCACCTGAAGAAAGACATCGAGCTTCTTGAAAGGGTGCAAAGAAGGGTAACTCGCCTGGTGAGATCGGCAAAAGGGCGTCCTTATGAAGAAAGACTTCGAATATGTGGGTTGCAGAGTTTGGAAACTAGACACCTTAGAGGAGATTTGATTGAGGTGTTTAAGGCTCTGAGAGGCATCAGTAAAATGAATGAGGACAAAATTTTCAAGATTATAAATGATGCTAGAACTAGGGGACATAAATTCAAGTTACGGGGGGAAATGTTTAGATTGGATTGCAGGAAGTTCTATTTTAGCCAGCGAGTTATAAATTACTGGAATAAGTTGCCTTCATGGGTGGTAGAGGCCGACAGTTTGGGGAAATTCAAAGGTCATCTGGATAGTACTTTCGGGTAAGGGAAGCACATAGGATGATAGGTTTAATTTCCTTTTTATTTATTTTTTATTTTATTAATTATTATTATTTAGTTATTTATTTTTTTGTTTTTATCATTGTTTTGTTCGGATTTATTTTTTTTAATTTTTTTTTTTTTTTTTGGCTGGTGCAGCATAAGCCATAGGCTTTCTTGCACCATGCGGCCGTTACTAATACTAATACTAAATACCACATGACCCATATACTTTTAAATCCCTGGCTTGTCCGATACAGTGTACATATGCGGAGATGGGAGAAATCCCAGGAGCCGTTAGACCGAAATATACCTACACCTACACCTATACCTATCTTGGATGGACGTACACAACTCCAGATACTGGAAGGCGGTGCTGTAACCGGTGTACACTACTGTACTGAGGTAATCCTTCCCCATGTGCGTCTGTTCGAGGTACCATTGGCCCCGAGTTCATGTTTATGGATGATAACGCCACACCCCATCGCACTGCAGCTGTTGATATGCTTTTGGAAAGTGAGGACATTGTTCGTATGGATTGGCTTGCACGTTCCATCGAACACATATGGGACGCTCTGGTGGATACGCCTAGCGGCACAACCACACCCACCAGAAAATGTTCACCAGTTGAAGATGGCGCTGACAGAGAAATGGACGATGTTACCGCAAGAACTTATCAACAACATTGTTCTAAGTATGGACAGGTGGTGCAAAGCCTGCATCGACATTAGGGGTGGCCATATCTCGTAATGATGACCATCTCTTCCCTTTGTCCCATCTTTGACAGTAATGCATCTGTATCATGGGAGCCAGTGCTATGTTGCCATTTTTGAATAAAGTCCCTCTGTACCGTTTTGTTTCCTTTGTTGTTTCCTTCATCATTTCTGTACCTCACGAGGTTCCTTTGTATGCTTTTCCCATATCCAGGCCACTCATGTGAGAAGCTATAGGTGAAACCAGACTGGTCCTTAGTCAGTTTACCAGTGTACTATTTCGTGTTTCTTTATTTTGTGGTCGGTATGAGTGAAAAACTCCAACAAAATAAACTAATAGAAATTTTTAGGAGACAAAAACCATGCCGGCTTGACCGAGACCGAGTAACTTGGCCATTGTCTTAAAAGTGACAATAAAACTTCCTTCCCTCTTGAGTGGAGATATTAATCGAATTCTGCCGACGAGCCGAATCGAATCAGCCCTGTTCCATACACTGTGGAACAGGACTCAGTTCAGAGAATGAGAACAGCGACAATATCCATTGCACTAAATGCGAAGATTCTCTTTCTCTGACTTTCCTTTGCCGTAATTTTACTTCTAACCAGTGTTGTAGCACAGTGCTTATAATTACCATCCTCCTCACACCTGGTCGAACAGGCTCGAGTTCAATTCCCTCCAATGACGCGAGAAACTCTTTTTGCTTTTTTCATTCTGTGGCTGAGTTAGTGAGCCTCAGGCTAGGAGACTGTGTACACAAATCTGTCTAGAGCATTTGACTTAATTAATCATAATTTATTAAAAATTAAATTACAACCTTAAGTGTCCCATTATTAGATTGGATAATGGACTACATCACCAACAGGTTGTATAAAATCACATATCTTGGAAATACATCTAGAGATATCGCATTTATTAGATGATCAGGGTTCATCATTGGGGCCACTTCCGTTTAACATCTATGTTAATGATTTAGTTTTTCAGTTTGACTGCATCAATTTTCAGAATACATTAAATAGTTTTGCACAAGGGTATTTTACAGTTACTTCAATATTAATATTAGGAAATGCAAGGTTGTTTCTTTTAAGGATCACAGAAAAGTAACAGCTTAAGTTTATTGTATTTACAATCAAACTATTATTCGAGATAATTCGGTATTAGATCTGGGTGTTACTTTGGAATCTAATTTTTCCCTTTCCACTTACGTTAATAATATACAGAAAGACTATTTTAAGATTGAATTTAACTGATTTTACCGCAGTTAGAATAGCATGTCCTGTGTAGATATCAATTTCTCAAAATGTCTTAAATAAATTGGATAAAATACAGACTCGTGTAGTGAAATACCTTTTAGGAGTGGATGGAGTCCAGTATTTCAACGGAAATAGTTATCACGCTTACACAGATACACACTGAAAAAGCTATCAAGAGACTAATCCAGAGAATAAAATTAATATACAGAAGATTCACCACCGTCTTTTCATGGTCCTCAACATTTACCTGACAACCTTAAACAGAAAATACGCTCGATTTACTCGTAATCCTGCTACCATCAAAATAAAATACAGTCCTCTTTACAAGATACTTCAGTTAATGGATCATTATAAATTAGATCCTTTTATATCATTCCCTGCCCTCGTGGGCAGCACAGTTGGTAGGATCGCCGTCCTCCCCACATCCGGTGGAAAAGGCGTGAGGAATTTTTATGAGCTTTTTTCACAGCGTGGCAGAATTAGTAGGTCTCAAGCGAGGGTAGGATGGTTTTTTTTTATCCCAGAAACAGAAAATCGACCATAGAACACACACAATATACAGACATTATACACGAAGCAGTATGGCCTTAGTCGCTGATGCTCCTAAAACCCTACGACAACAACATCATTTCCTGGTTATTTAAATCAGTCAAAAAACATTTATTCAGATTATTTATTAAAATTTCATCAAAGTTTATTTGTATTAAAATTTTTTAACCATTTAAATATCTTATAAGATTGTTTAATAAGTGTAAACTTTACATTTCGTATAGCGTTTAAAAGAAGGTTTGTTATAACGCAATTCGCCCTCGTGGGTAGCACAGTTCGTACAGTTACCGTCCTCCCCACCACAGTGGAAAGACGTGAGTTTGAATCCCGTCAATAACCCGAGGAATTTTTATGGTCTTTTTCACAACGTGGCTGAGTTAGTCGGTCTTAGGAAAAGTAGCATGGTTTCCCCTCCCAGAAAATCGTGCCTTCATCCAGAGAATCCACACAATTTGCAGACATCATGTATTGATTACAGATAGTTTTAGTTACCTACGCTCATTCTAAAGAGCCCTCATCCAGTTGAAGTATAACAAATAACAAGTGTCTGACTGAACGTCTGTTGTGAATATCAGTTTACCATATTTTTTTTGCTATTGAAGAGTGATTCTTCTTCTTCTGGCGTTATAACCCAGGGTGGTCTTAGCCTTCTCAACGATGTTCCACCAGTAAGCCTTCCCAGAAGTCAAACTTCTCCAACTTCTTATTCTCATGATCTTTAAGTCCTCTTCTACGTCATCCATCCATCTTTTCCGCGGTCTTCCTCTTGCCCTCCTGTCGGTAGGTTTCCATTTCATTATCCTCTTGGTTGTTCTGCTGTAATCTTTGAAGAGCGATTAGGTCATCTTTATTTCAAAGATTCCTGTCTACTGTCTAGATTTTCATATATTGAAAACGCAATTTAATTTCCATCGACTACACAACGCATGATTATTTATAAGAATTTCAAAATCACCAATAAAAGATCATAAACTGAGAACTGAATAAGAGCTGCTTAACCTTCGATGTTTTTAATTACAAATCTCTGATGGAATCCTTGAAAGCCATAGCAAACATTTGAAGAAAGTTCATTTTAGAAAGTCTTTATTCTATTCTAAATCTTAGTTTAATAGATATAATTGGTTCCACGTGCAGCCAGATGACGTCTTTGTATAACTTAGCACTGTCGATGGACGCGCGTACACACACACGCACATAGACAACATCGTGACTCATGGAAACAGCTCCTGTCAGGAAGCTGTGGCATGTCTACGGTCGGCAGACAGTTCAAGCAGAATGGATTGTCGAGTTCTTCAGACGACAGTATATTTGCGCGGAAATTGTCTGCCTTGGCAGGAAGGAAGCCATGTTTTTGTTCAGCTCTTGCAAGCGCCATATTAGGTCCTGCGAAGAGTTTTCACGTGATACGTCCACTTACAGGGCTACCTCTCAGTACTGTGTTTGTCGATGTAAAGAACGTGTGTACACTACGTTTGTTCCAACAAGTCAAATACAAAAACAGAAGCGATGTCTTAAGTTGAATCATTCTGACAAGCGGCTTCTGTATTATAGGAAAAATTTTATTTAAATACACGGGTTCCCAAAAGTTACAGTCACAAAATGGAGATGTCACTAAGCCATGTAGATATTTGGTTGAAACTTCTGAAGTAAGATATTTCTGCTGATTGCAGTACACGATTGATTTGATAGCGTGTTGCCTGATGTTTATAAGGTTCTCATAAACAATGATGTCTAGTTTTCCATGAAAGGAGTTTTAACCATCTACAACCAAGAGCATCCCAAGGGTATCTTAATTATGCTTTATACGACTCGGGTAGAATGCTTACACTGGCCATCCCATAGGGACAATGATATTCATCTTCAGATACTGATCAACCAGTCTGGGCATTATCGTCGTGAAATATGAAATTGTCCCAGTTCATACATGTAGTTCCCGAATTCAATCTATATATCTCTGTGCAATCATTATGTCCTATGAATATACAAGTCAGCACATCCACTAAAGAGCCGACCGGGCTAGCCGGGTGGGTAAAGTACCTGCCTGACAACCCAAAGGTCGCGGGTTCGATTCCCGCCTCGGGCTTGGATCAAAGTACTGCAAAAACCTTTGGAGGTGCAATATGGCCACAGAAGCCGATGCGCCAACAACTACCAAATCAAAAAAAAAAAAAAAAAAAAAAAAAACATCCACTAAAGATATGTCCAAATAGCCTGTCCAAATAGGCACACTATCCCACCTTTCACTGATGACATCAGAGAATGGCCGATCCCCGGTTCTTTTCACATGAGTTCTCTGCACTCATCGATAAAAAGCTTTGGATATATGTATCATGCTGTCTTGAACAGCTCAGTGTCTTGGGGAAAGAGAATTACACTCATACGCACACCACTGTCTGCCTTACCGAAAAGTTATCTTCGTGCATCTTCCATCGTGTTAAGAAGCAGATACAAGCCCTACCAAAAGTATTTATACGACATCACATTTGGAAAGGTGATTTTAACTTCTTTTAATGAAGTTAAAATACACCTTTTTTTTTCTTTAACGATAACTCCATATACTCCAAAGGTATTGGAACTTTTAGTACTTTAGAACTGTGGTTGAGTTGAAGGTCGAGAAGAGAAAAGATACTTGTTGACGTTGGACTTCAGTTTCTGTGCGTTATGATATTCGACAATTTAGGGGAATGTTCTTCCAAAGAGCAGAAGTGGAAAAGATAACTGAAGAAGAAATTTATAATTCAATGAGTTTGGAGATGAACTATAAATGGATATTGCCTAGCTGGTGAACGTATTCGAACTAGTTTCGAAGAAAGCAGTAGAATTATAGAATTCAGAAGAAGAATATCTGTGGAAACATCTGTCACTAATTAATTTTATTACTATCTTCCGATGGAACTGAGTTTTAATAATTTCGGGGCACCACCCCAAATTTTGGAAAAAATATTCAAATATTCAGACGCAGTGGTCATAATAACTCGTGTTTATTAAAGAAAAAGACCATGAATGCATGCTCCAGACGAACTGAGCCCACAGAAATTACTTTAATCGAACCCGGGCACCTCCAGCATTTTCCATGTTCTTTCTTATGAGCTCTATACACAGTAACTACTGATATATGATTAACCTCTACAATGCCCTCGCGGGTAGCCCAGTGGATATAATCACTACCCTCCTACAATTTTTATGTGCCTTTTTCATAACGTGGCTTTGCTTTTCTCGTCGGGTCTCAGATGAGGGTTGCATGGTTTCTTCTTCTGGAAACTCAGTTTCTTTGTTTGATTAGAAAGCAAACCGACCAAAGAATGCATACAATTAGAGACACGATATACTGATGCTGGTTGGTTTGGTTTATTGCAGGGTTTCATTCGCAATCCACATCAGGGATTTTACGCCATATTGCCTCGTATATCATGACTGTAAATTGCGATATACTTCAGACCAGAAATTTAAGTCCCGAATCTTTGGCGAACCCCATAATACCTGCATTTGCAACTTGTCTGGTGCCAACAATATCACGATTAGACGATCACCAACAGGAAAAGGTAGATTGGTCTGACGATCCTCATTTTCTTTTGCACCATACCAATGAGAGGCATCCTCCACTGGGATTCAAACCGAGACTTCTCCAAAATGAGTGACAAATTGTGACCTCGCTATATTGTCATGGACAACATAAAACAATGAGCCTGCATTCATGATCCACATAATGCAAATTAACAAAGGCAGAATCATGGTCTGGAGAATGTTTGTTGATAGTCTTCGGATATTTCCATGGAACATCTGTGGAATGAGGTCGAATAGACTGCCATATTTAAGTTTGTCACCACTTACTATAGTACAACTGTGGAACACCCTTAACGCAGTATGGTAAAGCCATATTTCCAGATGATTAATGTGGGTTGAAGTTATAACTTTAACCAAGAGGTGATTATTATAACAGTCAACTCTTGGATATAGCATAA
This sequence comes from Mastigoproctus giganteus, assembly GCF_048544385.1. NCBI lineage: Eukaryota > Metazoa > Arthropoda > Arachnida > Uropygi > Thelyphonidae > Mastigoproctus > Mastigoproctus giganteus. The sequence goes on from NC_143584.1 coordinate 219,890,449, forward strand.
AATGATATCTACACTGCTCGACAAAATTAACAGAACACTTAGAAAACATGGTGTAACTCGTGCAGTTTGTGATGAAGCAGGACAAAATTGAGTACGATTCTGTTCACTGATGAGTCCCGTTTCAGCTTGCAAACAGATTCTAGACGTTATTTCATCTGGAGACAACGAGAAATGCGGTACCACCCCTCCAACATTAGAGAAAGGGACACTTACGGTGGAGTCAGCGTTCTCGTGTGGGGCGGAATAATGATCAAGAGGGGGGGTACCGTAACTGCTCAGAGGTACCGAGAACAGACCCTCGAACCCTATGTGCGATTGACCCAGATTTTCTTTTCATGCACGACACATAGAAAATCAGTTCTATATGTCACTGCACATAGAACCCAAGTGGTGGAGGAATATCTTGAAAATGAAGATTTGCAACGACTGCCCTGGTCAGCACGATAACCAGACTTAAATCCGATCGAACATGTGTTTGACACCCATGGGCATCGCATTGTACGCCGACAGCCAATTCCTCGGTCATTTGGTGAGCTAAGATCTGCGTTGGTAGACGAATAGGATTTGTTGCCACAGAATCTTATAGACACCCTTATATGGAGAATGGTTCACCGCTGTCAGGCCTGTTTACTTGTTGTAGGGGATCATAGGCCGTACTGTGGTCATGTGACCATAGGCCCTGTCCTCATTTCATCGTTATTCTATGGTATACCACCATACCAAATTTTCTGCTGCTTCATTGCAAGATGCACGAGTTACACCACGCTTTCTACGTGTTCTGTTAATTTTGTCGAGCAGTTTAGTACGTAGAAATTTTGTCCGAAGGTTCTCCACTTTAGACGTTTGATTTTGAATTTCCTATTGGCAATAACCTTCTTTCATGAAATTCATAATGAGGAATGCTCTTCTAGGAACACATAAATAGAAAGAATAACGCCAACGCTGTTACTTTCTCTTTGATCTGTAGAAAAATACGTGACGTTGCCAAGGGAAATATATTCAGGTCGATAAAAGAAGTACACGCACGAGAAGTTGTCGAGAAATAGAGGACAGGAAGCTTTAATTTGCTGATCCACACCTGTTGTCTTAAATATGAATAAATGTCTAGAATTTTCAATGAAATGGTTCTGTTGAACTTTTAATTGGACACTGATATTTACGAATTGGGAGTTAAACATTGTAGACCTACCAAATAAGCCACAGACTTCCTTGCACCATGTTGCCATTGCTAATAATTCATGATTTATAATAACAACAAAAAAAAGAAAACTTTTACGGACAAACTAACAGCATATCGTTACTAACTATCTACCATTTTGCCCATTCATTAGCATAGGCATATGGATGTAAGGAACCAAGCTTATACAGCATCAACAAAAACACCTTCCAATTTCACTCATCCATTCTATTGTTTGTCTAGTTCTGCCTTGAATGTAAGCTGTCAACTTCTATAACGACAGGTGGAAGTTTATTCCAGCAATCAGCCACCGCTGGCAAAATGAAAAATTTCGCATATCTGTTCTACACTGTCTTCCTCAATTTGAATCTGTCCCCTCAGGCGATTAATCTGGACAAGAACAAGAATCCCATCAGCACTGAGCTTGTTCAAACCATTCAAGGCCTTATACACCTCAATCAGAACACCACAGGTGCCTAGTCACCAGACGCTGCAATTTGCAAAACTTAAGCCTTTCTTCGTAAGAGCAACCCTTTGTTCCATTTACTAATCTTGTTGCCCTTCTCTGTACTTGTTCCAGCAACTTCCTTCATCCTTCCTAAAATGAAGTCTTCAGACCTGTATACAGATCAGGAGGTGTGGTCTGATCAGTGCCTTATACAATGAGATAAGCACCTCCCCTGCTAGAAAATTCCTGTATATCGTTGACACAGGACACCATGAGCTACTCTTGCCGACTATCTGCACTGCTCAGAAAACTTCATATCTGACTGCACAATTACCCCAGGTCCTTTTCATTCTCTACCATCCTAAGTGTAGTACCACACAGTTGATACGTTACTCTGGGGTTACTGCTGGCCACATGCAGTACTTTGCACACGTCAATGTTAAACTTCAGTTGCCACCTTTCAGCCCATCTGCTAGATCCAGTTGCAGTAGCGTAATGCCATTAGTGTCATTAACAACCGTGCCAACCTTCGTATCGTCTGAAAACTTAGACATTAAGCCTGATATACCTTCATCAATCACTGATAAATAAAGAAAAGAACAAGGGATCCAACAATAAACCCTGGTGGACTCCACTAATAACATTAGTCCACGAAGAGCCGTGTCCATTGATTGCCACTCTGTCTTCTCCCACTCAACCATCCCTTTATCCATCAGCTTACCCTAATGCCATACTGCTCCACCTTGTACAGTCTTCCATGTGCAACAGTATCAAAAGCCTTCCTAAGCTCCAAGTATATGATTTTAAAATTATTTTTTGCATCCAGTTCCTTTGTGACCACATCATAGTATCCAATCAAATTGGTCAGACAAGACTTCCCCTTAACAAACCCCTGCTGTGTCCAAACTATAACGAAGTCTTGTCTAGATGATCCTGAGTTTAAGACACATCTCGCAAGCATTTTCCCCTCCTGAATCCAGTTGAAGTATCGTACAAAATACTCATTCTGTTTGTTAGCTACCTGAGCTGGATCATCAAGAATTGAACCATAGATATCAATTGGACCAAACTGTTTCATCCTCTTCATTCTAGAGTTTACATAAGTAAAGAACTCTTTGTTATTTTACTTTGCATACTTTGCCAAAGATTTCTCGTAATCTGCTTCTACCTGTATAACCTCCTTTGTGACTTGATTGCAGACTAGCTTATATCTATCATAAGCTTCTGTGTCAGCTGTTAATTTATATGTATCCAATGCATTTTTATTCTCTGACACATGTCTAATTAGTTCATGTGACATTCATTAAGACCTAAACCTTGAACAATATTTCTTCATTGGTACGAAAAGCCTAATAGCTTTCAAGATTAATTCTTTGACTGCTTCCCTTTTAGAATTTGCTGTTAGTAACATCATCAGTTGGTTCGCACTGTATAGAATTTAAAAACTGTCTCAGACCACCGTAGTCACCTTTATGAAAACAAAAACCCTTCCTTTTACCCCTGATGGTAGTTACATGTTTGAGTAAATCCCACATCAGTACACTGTGATCACTGCCACCTAGTGGTTCCTTTACCAGAGGATTCTTAATGCATGAAGAATCACTACTGATAATCAGATCAAGAGTATTCCTCCCTCTAGTTGCCTCCTGAACATGCTGCTGTAGAAAACAATCATCCAATAAATCCACAAAAGCCTTGCTAGTGTGTGAGTGAGCAACACTCAAGTACCAGTCAGTATCTGGGAAATTAAAATCCCCATTATAAGACAATCTGATTTACCAGCCCATTTTATTTCTCTGTACTGTTGTTAATTACATTCAGAGTCATTACGCCTATAACACACTTCTACTCTCAATTTTGCTTTCGCAGTGCTTATGTCACACCAAACTGGCTCAACACTGCTCTGTCCACCCATGTCAACTTGTACTTGTTAAGTAATTCCGACGGTCTCCTACTCTTAAGGTGATTGGTGCAACGCGCACAACAATATCACCTTCTGTGCCCTTAAAAGAAGATATCTGCTCCACAACGTCATCAACTTTTGCCTCGGGCAGACATACCCCGGTCCTGTTTCACTCATCCTTTTTTGCACAATATATTCCCTGACAATAGAGTCACCGACATCAACTAGTTCCTGTGGGACCAGCGCATTCTGCCTTGGGACTATCGAAGACAACAGGCGCTTTATGCATATATGCTATCAATTTTATGCTTTTCGATCCCAATTATGTCAATCTTTAGGCTTAAAGCTTTCAGAACAAAACTCCCAAAATAATAAAATTAGATTAATCGAACTGTAACTCTCCATCAATGTCTTCTAATCATGTTGCCAGTAATCTGATGAGAGTATATGCTAATACAAGTAAAATAGAGAGTAGAAGTAAAACAAAACAGAATGGAAGTTTTTTCCGCGAGTAAATACGTTAATCAAAAATATGAAAATGAGTTCGGTAGACTATTTTAGAATTTTTGGACAGCATTAGCAGCCATGAACATAGAGAAGAATAGGCCCTCTCCTCTCTCTCATACATGTACATAAAGCGCCTGTTGTCTTCACCATGTCTGCCCTTCCACATGTAACTCGACTCTCCATAGAGTGATTTTCATGAAATGTATATGAGGTGTGGCAATAAAATTCCCAAACTGAGTCCTGGTTGAATGCACTTATTACACTCTTATAAAAGTTTCTTGACTCAACGAAGGCGTCCAAAGAATGATGTTCAGTTTGGCGGTTAAGTTTTTCTTTATATGTCCTCAACATCCTGAAATCTCTTTCCTTTAAGGGCAGTTTGTCACCTTCAGAAAGATGAAGTACGTTTGATATTTGTTCGTTATCCCATTGCAAAATTGTGATTGGAACGTTAACGCTACTAACGAAACTAGTTCTTGCAACCTCTCAGCCTACTGGACAATCCCTGTACCACCATCTGTTGGAGGATGGTTAACTACAACCTACCACTTCCATTTATTTTCAAACTCATCGAATTCGACCCCAGCAGCACCAGGAACTTGATTCAGATTTATCCAGCCTTCCCAAGTTATATTGGGCTATCCATATACTGTATATTGTAGCTGAAGCACTGGACATTATGCTTGTTAATGGACAAGACGGCGGATGCGCAGAAACGAAACTTTAAGGTCATTGCTTTTTCAGGAGCTCCTTTGTTTCTTATCAGTTTACTAAATAAATAAATCGCAAACTATTACTGTTTGCTTATTAGATTAATGACAGCAGAAATGTCAAAAGATGTTTTATATTTCAATTGTTATTAAATTATAGGAAGAAATAAGTAAAGTGCATTACAGAAAGTTGCGTCAATATTATGTTGAGGGATGTACAGTGAAATGAAAACAATTACTATTGTATATTATTAGTTTTTTAGCTAATATTTAAGATTAAGAGGAAATTTTTCTATTTCATAGTCACCTATCATTAAACACATTTTAAATTTACATAATAATTAATTTTTCAATAAGATTATTTTTACTGTGTTTTCCTTTCATGCAAGGCCAAGAAAAAGAAATAAAAGGCTGTTATAATTTATTTATGGTGAGTCAGTATCATTAGGAGAAAGGAGCGTGATGAGATGGGTTCTCTGCCACACAAAGGAGCCTAGCAGGGTAGTTTATCTTCAGTGAGTATCTCTCTTCTACTGCTAGCGTCAGGGTGCTTGGCAGGGCAGATCATATGAGCAGTCTTTTTTTTTTTTTTTTTTTCAAAGTTTTTATTAAAATAGGACCAACTTCTTTGTCAGTTTTTATTAAAATATTTTCTATTATGTATAAAAGTCAAAAAACTTAAATAATATTTAAGAAATATTTGAGAAAATTCTAGAATATTCCAGAAAGGTGTAGAAGACGAATGGACGTGGTAGAATATTGTAGAAAGTTGTATTTTTCAATGTTATAGATGGTTCTAGAGTGTTTTGTAATAATATATATTGAGGAGTAAGAGGCGTAACTTATAAAATCGATCACCCATCATTCAGGAAGAGTGTTTGGTGTAAGTTTTGTCTGTTCCATGGTAAACATGGAAAGAGATAAGAAACTGAGTGTTGAAAACACAGAAGTGCTGTTATAACTCTGTTTAAAGAAAGTTATTCCATGAGAAGGACTGGCAAGAAACCTAGGGGTTTCATTTAAAGGAGTAGAAACTACCATTCGAAGATTGAAGGAGACTGGAAGTTTAAAGGATAAACCTCGACCAGGACGACCGCATGTAACAACGGGACCTGAAGATAAACCATAAGCTGATTTCTAAACGCAATCGACGACTTACTGCACCTGAAATCCGAGATGAGTTCAATAGGAACAGAGAAACTCCCGTGTCTATATCCGCTATAAAACTTCGTCTTAACAAGCAGGACTTAATGGTCGTGTAGCGGTCCGAAAAACCCTTATTAAAACCGGAAATTCGAAAGAAACGGTTGGTAGGGCTAAGAGCCATCAACGTTGGACAATCGAAGAGTGGAAAAACTTACTGTGGATGGATGAATCCAAATTTGAAATTTTTGGATCGAAGGTTAGAGTTTGTGTGAGACGATCAACTGAAGGAAAAAAACTGCCAAATTGTTTACTGCATACGGACAAGCATGGCAGTAATTCCAACATGATCTGGGGTAGCTTCTGTTTTTCTGGAGTGGGTGACATCGTACAAATTGAAGGAATTTTGAGAAAAGAGGCTATAAAAATATTGTTGAGCGTAATGCAATATCCTCTGGACTTCGACAATGACCCGAAGCACAGCTCTAAGCTCACCAATGCCCTTCTCTATACCTGTTCCAGCAGCTCTACATTTTTAAGATGAGGCCTCCAGATCTATATGCAGTACTCAAGGTGTAGCCTGACCATTACCTTAAACGATGGGATAATCACCTCCTTGCAAAATTCCTGTATATCATTAACAGAATCCCATGAGCCGTCCTGGCAGCCTGTCTGCACTGGGGATTTCTCAATGATATACAAGAAATTTGCTAGCAGGGATAAGGAGGTCATTTAATTATTTCATTTGTTTTGATTTTTTTATCAATAAAATAATTGAATTGGTGAATTTTTTGAAAACAATGGCATTTTAAAACATTTTTATGTAAAAACTACACTCAAAAATGGGCTCTACAAAATAAAAATATTACACATTCCATGCTTTTGTACTGATTCTTCAAAGTTCATCATTCACTGCCTAACATTAAACATTTGGACTTACCCTGAGGTGACGCATGGTGAGAGGTTTAAGTCACGCCCTACCAAGCACGATGCCAGACAAAGTAGTATGCGTCTGGGATCGAGGTTATTAAACAAGATTTAAATCTGCATAAATACACACGTGCGTTCTGCCTTATGTAGGTTAATTCACAGGATAGTGTTTGTAGGGGAACCGCAGGAAGCCGGCATACTCCTAGTAGATGTTTCTAACACACGCACGCGCTGTTTCCTAACGTTCTTTACCTGTACTGTTTCCTGTTTTTAACTTCCTCAGTTGATTCATAATTTGAAGTGCTACGTGAGAAATATCTCAATTAATTTGCTCACCTGGTTCGTGTGATCGTTTCCTCGAATTCAACTATACTACCTGGAACTGAATTTATATTTAAAATTACAAATTGGTTAAGTCGATTAAATCAACTCATTTCCTGCGACTTTTAAATGCATCCAAATTGTAAATCATAAAAAGGTGCTAACGATGAACAGATGGTTGCTATGACAACAGATTGTCTCTCGTGATGCAAAACTTGGATTTTACAGTCTTCCCAAAAAGCGAATATTAAAGTTTTTCTTTATTGAAAGCAGTTGGCAGAATCGCTATCCTCCCCACACCGGGTGGAAAAGACCCGAGTTCGAGTCCCATCGATGACGTGAGGAAATTTTATGGGCCGGCCCTTTTCACAACGTGGCTGAGTTAGTCAGTCTCAGGTAGCATGGTTTTTTCTCCAGGAAACTCGGATTTTTCATCCAGCAAACAGAAAATCTACTCAGAACACATGCCATTTACAGTATAACCTTAGTCGCCGATCATCTTAAACTCCAACAACCTTTATTGAAAACTGAGTGCTTGTCAACATTAGCAAAATGTTGAAATGTCTGAGTTAGATTTGAAACTTGGCTGGCAATTAATAATAAAATAAGCTCTTTCAGTCCTCTTGAATAGAACTTCTCACTTTGAACAGAAAAAAAGAGGCTTCCACTTCATTAATTACCTCCTCATCAGTCGGAAGTCTGAAGCACCATGATGGTTTCCTTATTTTCGGGAAGAGGAAGAAGCCTGAAGGTGCGAGGTCGGGAGAATAAGGCGGGTACTGCAGATTGTCAACGTCCACTATGAGAGCGACCTTGTGAACAAGAACATTGTCACCTAGGGAGTAGTCACCTCTGGATACTTTCCCACGTCTCTTCAACTTGATAACCTCTCTTACTTTCCCAGGAGTTGTTGCCTTTTGGGAGATAATCTTTAAGGATGCTATTTGTAGAGTCCCAGAAGACTGACAACATAACCCTGTTGGCCGACAACTGAACCTTGGCTTTTTTGAGAATTAGTGAAGATAAATATTTCCATTATCTGCTCGTCTGTTTTGTTTCTGGGTGGTAGTGATGTACCTAGCATTGGTCCATAATCACAGCTGAGTGGAACACTGTTCTGTGGAGCTTTTGAAGAGGTGTCAACAATCTCGGGAACCATAGAGTTACCACCTGACATGTAAGAACTCATGCATTATGGTGCAAACAGACCAGTGGTGTTCGATTCATTTGCTATAAAATCCTCCCCATATAAAATTTATCTCCTCACGGATTTCTTTTGCTTCTTTGCCTTGCAAGTGAAGAAGTTTTAAAACGGATCGGACCTGAACCTACTTCAGCATATCAACATTCGCTGTATTCATGGCTCTAGTTCAGTAACCGATCGAGCTAGAAAAAAACAAATAAATATACATTAACTTATGAGAAACCTTAACTCAAATAATTCTAGGTGAGGTTAAACACTTATTGATCGCCCATCGTGGATAAGAATATTTTCGTTAGGTTACCATTAGTGGTTAAAAAATGCAAAAATTCCAAAAGAACAGTTTTCAAGGGGCGCCATTTTTTTTATTTGCCTTGGGAGCCATCAATCCTAGTTACCATGGATCTTTCGTTACCTAATACGTTATTTATTAGAATTCATTTTATGTTTCTAATTCCTCGAAAAATTTTTGACAAGGGTTCTTACAGTACTGAAGTAAGGGTAATAGCTACCACCCAGGTTCCCTAAAGATGGGCAAACACAGACTATTGGTTTCTTTCATCCAAATTATATTTGTTTTAATTATATTTCAGTTCATTTTGGTTAACAAGACATCGAAAGTGTGTAATGATTTGTCTAAGTTTTCTTCTAATGCCTTTCAGACAATTCCTTGATGATTGCTTCCGATTTTTCCATTTCCTAGCACGTAAACACACCAGGTAGCGATGAGAAGCATCGTGTTCTGGCTGGAGTACCTGAAAATTCTGGGAAGGAGGTGTGCAGCATTAGCAATCGATCGTGAGTGGAGGAAATAGCTACTGTAATCGGCGAGGTGCTGAAAATCATTGCAGGGGCCCCAAGGTCAGCTCGTGCAGTTTCTTACAATTTATGCATCGCCGAAATGCATTTCAAAGCTTTCATCACCTCCCAGGAAATGAAGAACGAAGGAGGATGGCAAGTGTGCAGAAGGTAGGTCTCCATTTAAAGAAGTTAATCATTAAGGATCTTTCAAGGTCGTGAACAAGGTAGACACAAACAGTAAACATGTTTTCTATAACCTTCTACAACTTTGTAAGCTACTACAACTGACTCCAATTTTCTGTGACTTCGACTTTTTATAGGTTCATATGTCCTTTTAATTTTTTGACCTCATTTGCATAGAGATGAAACTGATGCTTTCATATGATTTTACTCGGAAGCAAATATTTACTACAAGGGAAGATCGGTGCACCATTCAAATGCATAAATTTATTTTCTAAAAGTAAATTTAGGAAAGAACCTCATTCTAAGAGTAATAAAACATTGTAGGAGTTCTTCTTGAAAGGGTCCAAAGATGGGCACCTCAAATGGTGAGATCGGATCGGCAGAAGGGCGACCATATGAGGAAAGACTCCGATTATTTTGGCTACAGAGCTTGGCAACCAGACACCTCAGAGGTGACCTGATTGAGGTTTACAAGGTTCTCAGAAGGATTAATGAAATGAATGAAGGTGGAATTCTCACTGTTATAAAGAGTTCCAGAACTAGGGTCGTTAATTCAAATTACAGGAGTTAAGGTTTAGATTAGATTGTAGGAAGTTTTCTTTTAGTCAGAGAGTCGTTGATTGCTGGAACAAGTTGCCCGTAATACAACCCGTACATATCTTGGCATGGACTCCACAAGGTGTTGCAGGGTATCCTGTGGTAGTACTACCCATCAGTGTTGCCAACTCTTAATAATATTTCCCGCTAGCCGCATACTCAAAATCCGCTATTTTTAGCACTTGACCCGCCAAATTTTTTAAATTTTCATTTGTTTGTACTTTGTAGTGAATAAAAACAAACAAACAAATAGTATATACAGGGTGTTTCAGTTAAACGTTTCAGAACTTCTAAGAGGGGTAGGGTACATCCTGACAACTCGAAATCATATAGCAATGTGGGGTCGGAAATGCTTTCCTGAAGCGGTGTTGTACACAGAAGCACCATAAAGAAAAGAGACCGTAAGTGAGAAATCGTTTTAATAATACATGAAAAGAAGCAAAAGGTACATGGATTAAAGTAAGTGTTCGAAGTTTCTTCCACGGGCTACAATGCACGCCTCACATCTCCGACGCATGGACATTCGAACATTCTGGAATACTCCAGGCGAATTTCGAATTTCTTCGGCAGCTACTGCGATTCTTGCAACCAGCTCCTCAGCATTGTCAACAGGGGTGTCATAAACTAGCGATTTCATATGACCCCAGAAATAAAAATCAAGACATGATAGGTCGGGTGACCGAGCAGGCCAACGCACGGGACCACCACGTCCGATCCACTGTTGACCAAATGTGACATCCAGGTAGTTACGAACATCTCCGCTATAATGGGCAGGGGCTCCATCGTGTTGGAACCACATTGTCTGTTGCGTCGATGCAGAAATCTGTTCATCTCTCAAAAGTTGTGGCAATACTTGCTGCAGAAAGATCAAGTAGATAGGTCCGGTTAGACGACACGGTAACAGGTAAGGTCCGATGAGGTGATCTCCCATAATACCGGCCCATACATTGACCGAAAATCGAATCTGTGCTGCACGACGTCGTATTGCATGCGGGTTCTCGACCGCCCAGATATGGTCGTTATGCGTGTTGAAAATTCCTTCCCTTGTGAAGGATGCCTCATCGGAAAACAACACTTCAGCAGGAAAAAGGGGATTTGTAGCACATTTTCCAAGGTACCACTGTGCGAAAGCAATACGAGGTGCATAATCCTCCGGTTGCTGTGTCTGGACACGCTGCACGTGAAACGGATGCATGTCTTGTTCTCGGAGAATCCTCCAGACGCTGCAATGGGAAACCCCGACTGCGTTTGCTAGACTTCGTGTACTCGTTCTTGGATTCCCCTGTACATGCTGCAGCACATTCTGTTCGACGGCTGGAGTCCGTGCTGTTCTTACCCTGTCCCTGTCAGCTCTTTCAAATGAACCTCTCTCAGCTAACCTCTGGTGCAGTCTTGCAAAGAAATTATGACTGGGAATACGCCTCGTCGGATATCGTTCCGCGTACAAACGCTGTGCGGCTGGCCCACTACAATTTGCAGCCCCGTACGCCAAATGCATATCGGCGTACGGGGCTGCAAAGCTAACTCTGCGTTCGTGTAATCATCCATCCTACTAACTTGGCGTTCTTGTTCAAGAAATTCGAAATTCGCCTGGAGTATTCCAGAATGTTCGGATGTCCATGCGTCGGAGATGTGAGGCGTGCATTGTAGCCCGTGGAAGAAACTTCGAACACTTACTTTAATCCATGTACCTTTTGCTTCTTTTCATGTATTATTAAAACGATTTCTCACTTACGGTCTCTTTTCTTTATGGTGCTTCTGTGTACAACACCGCTTCAGGAAAGCATTTCCGACCCCACATTGCTATATGATTTCGAGTTGTCAGGATGTACCCTACCCCTCTTAGAAGTTCTGAAACGTTTAACTGAAACACCCTGTATAAATAGTTATTTATTTTTCTGTTTTTAATATAAAATCAATATTTAAAAATCTAAATTAATTTCGAAATTCAATACCTCCTCATCATATGCTTCTTGTGTACCTATTTTGCGAAGCACTTCTTCAGGTAAAACATAATTTTTACAACACTTTTCAACTCTTTTGAGCCGTATCGTACTGATAAGATTGCATTAACCGTGCCAACACTCATTCTGTTGCGTGTTTTGTTTTTTACTAGGTTTAAGTTGCTGAATATTCTTTCCACATCTGCATTGGATAATGGCAAAATTAAAATTCCCAATGCAAATTCGATAATTTCTTTAAATGGATTTTTATCGCTTGCATCTTGATATTTCGAAACTTCTGACCAAAACTTCATTGTATTGTTGATATTTTCCCATTTAACGAGAGTAATGTTTACATACTGTTGCCTGTTGTTGTTGTGATAAGTTTATTCATTATTAATTCATTTATTTTTCTTTCAAATTGGTAACCTAAATATGGCTTAGGGTCTAAATAATTATTAATGTCCTCTTCTATCCTTTCAATATGTGTATTTGGTAAAAACATTTTATTGGCAATCATCGACAATAGCATGTTTAAATCATGTAGTAATAATGTAGGATCGGCAGTATTTGATTCAAAAGATTTGTTTACTCTTTGTACTTCAGATAAGATAGGTTTTAAAATAAAAGATACGCTAAATTACTTTCATCTTTGAACATTGAATAAAGAAGTTCTGCAGTATAACATTTGTCAGTCAAACGAGTTATTTCAAAATGGGCTTTTAATTCAATATACTGTTCTAAAATTCTTGTTATAGCAACTTCAATGGATAACCACCTTGTTTGACACGAATGAACTATCTTTTTCGGATCTGCACCATCGTTTATGGCACTTGTACACTGTATAAATATTTGAATTGATTTTGTCGGCTGGTGGATTTACTAAACGCACGATTTTGCATTGCACGAGGGTTTCTAGGAATACAACTATCGTGCAATACAAGGACTGACTATACTAAGATATTATTACACTGTAGTTATTAGAAATATTTATTACTTATTACTCTTATTACTTATTGCTCTGTGGTTATTAGAAACGTTGAAAGAGATGTCGGTAATTCGGATCGCATTTCTTGGAAGCCAAACAAATACGACGAAGAAAAATTATCCAATGCCATTCCTTCGCAGTTTCAAAAAAAGGCGTCATTAGAATTTTTTCCACATTTTTAGATTTGATTCAACAATTTAAAGCTATGACCCAATGATCAGGTCGTTTGACCGCGAGCGTAACTACGTAAAATTGTTGGGGTCCTCCTCAGGGAAATCCAGAATAATATAAAACCGATTCTTCGCTTTATAAAAAAAAAAACTATGAAATATGATATCCCTACTATTTCAATTATGAATTATTTTTATTGTTAATTAAATAATTAATTGAACAATTAATTTAATATTTCTTAATATAAATGTTACATTGCCAAAATACATAAAATGCTAAACATTTATACTCTTCCCGCTAAAAAATCCGCTATCCGCTATTTCATACTTTTATCCGCTAAACCTGAAGCAATTCCGCTAAATCTAGCGGGAAAACCGCTAAAATGGCAACACTGCTACCCATGCGTCGCATAACTAATCCAGCAGTACCCACACATTGTTCTTTCATTGAACATTTGTGTTCTTGGGAAAGAACACAAATGTTCTTTCCCAATAAATCAGTCACTTGGAGAGATGGTTCTGAGTTGAGTTGATAGAGTTGAAAACGGTTGATAACGTTGGAAACGGACCAGGCGAGAGATTTCCACATATCGTTGGTCCAGTGTTGGTGTGCCCATGAAAGGCACAGTTTCTCGTGTCTCACCTTTATGAGCTAAAGTCAGGAGCATAGACCATGTGGTTATTAGTCGTGCTGTTCCTATGTTGTGCTGGATGGTTACCTGGGCCATGCGCTGCGTTATTGGTATGTTACAAGACCAGACACATGAAGCTCGCTATGGGCGTCGACCGACCACACGTGACCTTTTGCTGGTTATTCAACCGCAGTTAAGCCAGTCACGGTAGACTCGTGATACCACGGATCGGGAGCCCTTAACCATGTTGACTGTTGTCGAGATACTGGCACCTGCACGTCTTTCTTCCAAATTCATTCCAGGTTAGAAATCGAAAAGATCTCGACACCTACGCATTCTTCCTCGCAGACTCAAAAAATGATGGCCACGTTCGCAAACTTCGATATTATAACAGCCTTTCTAGACTTTGAGCCTTCACCAGCGTCACAGACCAGTGAATTCCTACAAAACGGGGAAGGGGTGTTTCTAATGCAAAGCCAACACAGTGTATGTCTATAATATGCGAGATGCTAGATGGTGCAAGTAGGCTTTCGCCGCTCTCGTGATCTGCATAGTTGGTAGAATTGTCGTATAGCACATACAGGATGAAAGAGACCTCAGTTCGAATCCCATCAATGACACGAGGAATTTTTATGGGCTTTTCACAATGTGACCGAGTTGATCGGTCTCAGGAGAAGATATGATGATTTTTACTCTCCGAAACTCGGATATTTTCTTTCAGCAAACAGCACGTTTACCACAGAACACACCCAATTTACAGACATATTATGTACAGCACAATATGCCTTAAGTTGATAATGCGCCCAAAACCTTACAAGGGCCAATCAACTAGGCTTTAACCCTAAATTTATTTTAGTTTATTTTTTCTGTTTCACTATGTTGCATCTCACATTGTGGATATACTTCATCACTAGATAGTTCAAGTCTTCGGAATATTTTACCATTGATGAGATCCAAAAAAAAAAAAAAAAAAAGGGTTAAAACCCGGGCTGTTGTTGAAGGGTTTTAGGAGCACTAGCATCTAAGGCCATATTGCTCCGTGTATATTGTCTCATGTCTGTAAATTGCGTGTGTTCTGAGGTCGATTTTCTGTTTGCTGGACGAAAAACCCGAGTTTCCGGAAAAAAAAACCATGCTACCCTCACCTGAAACAAACTAACTCAGCCACGTTATGAAAAAGACCAATAAAATTTCCTCCGGTCATCAGAAAACCCGGGATTGAGGTTCTTTAGCCATGAGCTAAAAGCTCAATCTTCGAAGTTAAGGGGTTGTTTTTCGTTTTCAGTTACTCAACAATTGCAGTGGCAAAATAACACCACCACCAAATCCCTCACCATGGGGATCTAAGGACTGGTTTGGTATGGTTCTTAAAGATGACGATGGTGAGAATTGTCCCATGGTTTTTCTAGGGAAGAACCCATACGCATTGCAAAGTATTAATTAATTTCAAATAGGTTTAATTGGGGTTTACTGGCACAAGGCAACTAAGGCCAAAATAGAGTTAATGATTTATTAGTTATGTAAACAATAACCTAGCAGTTATTTAAAACAAAGTTAGTGACATTACCAGAGAGATAATAGCGCCACACGATTGGTAAAACATGTTGATGTGAACGTTTCTTTTCTTTTGTGGTACATGTTCAACCGGCTACTTCATTAACTCTTTACAGTTGCTAAAAATTGTGAAAGAAGTTAAAAATAAAACTTTTTAACTAAGCCATGCAGCTAGGAAGTTCTTTGAGAACATAATAATTAACATAATGAGTTTCCTGTTACGAAAGAAGCGAATAATGGCGCTGATCTTTCACAAAATTCAGTGAGCACTCGCGGCTGTTTACAGTCTTGGATCTACTGATGGCCTGGCCGATTTTCGTGGTAAATTGAAGCACACACAGCTGTCGTCACAATAGAACGCCCACTTAGGCGTCTGCAGGACTGAATGGGAGTTCATTGCTAAGACTTGCGGCGAGTGACCGCAGTATTGACTGCTGCCCATGGATACATCAATGATGAAATGGTAATCTTGCTCGCACCACGCCTATGACGTCACGCTTTCTGATATTCTATCCGGAACATGTCGCTGACTAAAGTGCAATCGAGTATCTGTGGTCTCGCCTTTAAATACATTAGTGTCCAAAAGTTGGGATACCACCATAAACTCTGGGACATCGAAAAAACGATTCGGTGAACAATTCTTCGAGAGAATTCAATGGACGACAAATCGTAGAGGTTACTTCCCTGAATGCTAACCATTTAGGATTTGTAGTTGGTAACGTCATTAGTTGGTCCCACGGAAAATAATTTAAAAACTATGACCATTGTAGTGACTTTTACGCTTAGTTGTGGCTCACCTCCTCCTGATGTAGATGGGTGATCGCCTTCCCTCCAAGAGGGCAATCACCAGAAAAGCCTGAACAGGTGGCAGAGTGGCCAGAAACAACACACGCTGTAAAAATATAACATTGCACACATTACTGGCCTTTTACAGAGATCTGTATTCATCACAGTGTACCAGGGCAGAGTTAAACTAGTGTTCCAGAGCTGCCCTATATAAGATACTATACATGTCTACAAGTGTTCACTGTCGCAGTATGCCCAGGGACACGGTGATTATAATCACCGCGAGGAACTTTTATGGCCTTTTTTTTTCACTTTGCAGCTGAGTTAGCATAGGCATGTGATTCAAGAAAGCAAGCTTATACAACATCAGCCAAAAAAGGTAAAAAACCTTCCCGTTTCACCCATTCATTCACTCCAAAAGTTTGTCTAGTTCAGCCTTGAATTTATTTAAGCTGTAAAACTTCCACAATGACAGATGGAAGTTTGTTCCAGCAATCAACCGTACGCTGGCTAAAGGAAAATTTCCACACATCTGTTCTACAACTGTCTTTGCTAAATTTGAATTTATGTCCCCTCAGGTACGGAATCTGAGCAAGAGGAAGAATCCCATCAGCATTCAGCTTGCTCAACCCGTTCAAGGCGTTATACATCTCAATCAGATCACCTCGCATGTGCCTAGTCTCTAGACGCTGCAATTTGCAGAACTTAAGGCTATTTTGGTAACAGCAACCGTTTGCTCCACTAACTAATCTCGTTGCCCTTCTCTATACTCGTTCTTGTAGCTCAACATCTTTCCTAAAATGAGGCCTCCAGACCCGTATGCAGTACTCAAGGTGTGGTCCGAGTTACTCGGTCTTGGGCGTAGATAGCAAGTTCCCCCCTCCCCACGGAAACTCGGGTTTTTCGTTCATCAAACAGACAAATCGATCACACCAATTTAGAAACGTTATATACAGAGTAATCGAAAAAGATGTCCATGATTTCCCTTTTAATTATCTTCGGAAATATTTGATCGATTGCTGTGATCGTAGCAGTAAACAGTGTGGTAACTCACTAAGTTTTATTTGACATCTCAATTGGCTGCGCCGTGAGTGTGCGCAAAATAACTCCTGCGCGCCCCACCTCAGCCAGTGTCAGTAAGATGGCCACTGCCAGTTTCCTTAAACTGATGACGTTGCACTGTTATGACGGATTTAAATTCAGCGTACCACAACACACACTGCACTTTCTGTTTCACGGTGGCCATCTTACTGACACTGACTGAAGCTGTGCGCGTAGGATTCATTCTGCCCATACTCACAGCGCAACCAAGGTCATTATTGAGGTGTCAAATAAAACTTAGTGAGTTACCACACTGTTTGCTGCTACGATCACAGCAATCGATCAAATATTTTCGAAGATAATTAAAAGGGAAATCAAAGAGTGGCCATTTTCAATGTGACGAATCACAGTACACAGTTTCGCGATTCCGTGGCTCTGATTGTCTGCCGGATGTCCGGAGAATATTATTTATCAGCCTGTTGTACCAACTATGAAATTTGACGGATGTGCTGTCATCATATGGAGACAGAACATTAATCAATAGATTTAAGGAATCTTTAGGTAGTAAGGCCTTTACCTCTCCTCCCCAAACAGAACAACTATCGGGCATGAATCCTATGATTTGTTGTTCTTATAGTTGGAGTATTATGAGTCTTGTTCACCAATTGATTTATCGGATCAAAGAATTAAAAAAAAATTGTTTTTCTTTACTCAATGAGTTTACTGCTCCATATCTAATGACTTCTTTACCCCTGACTATCGCGTGCTCTGTAGGATCGTGATGGAAAGGGTGGAAGAGTTGCTGATCACCCCTGGTGGTTTGGGCTTGAGCCACTGCTCGTCATTGCACTGAAGGCCATGGGGTACATTGACATTCTGGACAATTCCACTCTTCGTATACTGGGGAACCAATATGGGCTGAGGTTTTCTGTTTCTGGAGATTCCCTCCCTCGTATAATATTGCACAATCAGGTGCGTAGTGACTTGGTTTGAACATGTTAAAGCTTCATTGGTCTGCCCAGAGCACAGACCTTGACTCCATTGAATACCTTTGGGACGAATTGGAATGTAGGCTTCGAACCAGGCTAATATGCCCACAATTAGTGGCAGAAGTGATCGCTAAAGGACTGCATTAAAATAATGCCTTTTTGTTATCAAAGATTTGTTCGGATTTTACCGCATGTCACTGACAATCGTTTTGAAGGAAGTATCATGTCGGACATACAGATTGAACAGCGATACGTGATTCGTTATTGTATGAGACTGGGCATTTAAGCCCGGTCTGATACAATAACGAATTAATGTAAGTGGAAATATCGTGACATAGAACATTTTTGCATATTTTTTAATAGTGGCTTCGTTAATTGCAATTAATTTTCCCTTTATAAAAAAAAAATCATATATTAGCATTTTATTTTTTTAGCAGATCTGTAAAACAGTTTTCCAAATTTGGAAAGAGCATCCTTTTTTTAATTATAAATTGCAAATGCAGAATCAATTGTCAAAGACATCAAATTTCAGGTAAAAATGTCAGCAATTTTGAAAGCAAAGAAATCATTGTAACTCAACTTTTTGGCACCAGTGCACTTCGATCTAAAGCATCAAGCTAATTATATCTGAGGAAAGATTAGATGAGTCTTCATCTCTTCAATCGACAACTGTTTATTGGCATGAAGTCCTCAACAGTTATCATCCTCATTCTTTGGTTTCAGTAGTCGGCAGGAATTGCCATCTTGATTCTGCATTGTGTAAAACAGAAGGGTGTTGTAATTAAGTTACTTCTCAGTACCGGTGAGGACGTCTTCCTCTCGAGACAGATATCCAATCACGCTAATTGGCGCGTGCAGGTAAGAAATTCTGTTAACTCCCTTCCTTTGCTCTTCTGTCATTACCTCCCTTCCAGAAAGTGCCATTGAAAGTACCCCACTGTTTCTTCTTCGAGAGGTTTGTATCTTTTTGTTTACTCCGAGTGGGCCGTGCCAGAATCAGTTACCGATATGTACTCGAGGGATTTAAGCTTCGGTTCAGTGTACTCCACGTTCTTCATCTTCAGAAGTGCTTTCTCAATTAGTTACTGCTGCCTACACTGAGCTTTCGATCACTGATGGAATTCTGT
Source organism: Mastigoproctus giganteus (assembly GCF_048544385.1). Lineage (NCBI taxonomy): Eukaryota > Metazoa > Arthropoda > Arachnida > Uropygi > Thelyphonidae > Mastigoproctus > Mastigoproctus giganteus. The sequence continues at coordinate 219,909,600 of NC_143584.1, forward strand.
TTGCACTGTGTGGGCCGCTCTTACTACTTTCCAGAATGTACATTTAATTTTCTATATATCCTTCTACTGTGTAATATTTCTAAATACCGTAGCTCCTCCAGTTCAGGAGATCGATAAAGCCACGTGGATAATAATCCAAAGAGCAGCGTGGGCTACAGTTGGAGAAGTTATATACACACTGGCCAAAAAAAAAATAAGACAGTCACTGACAGACAGAAGAAACACAAATGTTGAAAACAAGTCTTATTTGTGGCTGCACTTTTAGCAGGAGCCACGATTCAGGAAATGAAAGACATAACTGGTTTCTCAGAAGCATCCATCTCAAAGTTTTTAACTGACTGGAAGGCAAGTGGTCTTTTCCTATCTCCAAGGAGTAAATGTGGCAAGAAAATAATACTACAAAAGCGAAGAAGTCATACTCAAAAGAGGACTGTACGAGAAAATAGAACACCAATGTGAAGCAAATAACATCTGAAATGAACTGCCCTATTTCAGCTCGTACCATGCTCAAGAAATTCAAGAAAGTGGGTATTGGCAGTTGCCTGTTTATTCGGAAGCCACTTGTTTCAGAAAAAAAAAACAGACAAATGCGCTTGCAGTGGTGCTGAGAACGTCGTGATTGGACAGTGAAACAAAGTCATGTGCTCAGACGAATCACTGTACACTTTGTTTTGGCAGGCAGAGAGTGTGGCGTGCCATCTTAAAACAACCCAAGCATCTGGAGATGATATCCTGGTATGGGGAATGTTTTGTTGTCACAGACTAGGTGCGTTGATAGCTGACAGGACCTGCTACCTAGCTGGAACTAGGTAGCAGGTCCTGCCAGAGTGAACACTTGCAAAACTGCTGGGTACCTGGTCTGCCTCCACGAGGCAGAGTGTGGGCAACGTTGGGCCTCAGAATACAACTAGTGCATTCTGGTAAACCTAGATGAGATCACACTTCAAGTAGGACTCAAAATTTCGGACGGGACAAACCCCCAATAACCAGATACTTCCTGAACTGGAGCGCTTTGGCTGGAGTGACTGACAGTCTAGAGCTCAAAAGGAAGCAAACAAAACTGGACCTTACTACGGAAACAAACTAGGACCCAACCACGACGACAACTGATAAACTGAACCTACAGAAATCAGACAACCAAACCACAAAAGGAACCATGGGCCTGAAACCGGGCACCACATGCTCTAGACTAACTACTACTGTGAACGAACCGACTAGTAGGAACCTGGTACTCATGAGTGGAAACTACCATACAAGACAACACTGGACGGAACCTACTATAAGTCAAAATGTGACCTACCCGGACTAGACATTTCTTCGATCATGACAATGACTGCAGTTCCGAGGCGAACTGGGCTGGGCGACTTGCCTGGCCCATTTCTCTCCCTATCCTGGCAGGGAGAGGGGTCTCTCTGTGCCTCCAATACCCAATACACCAGAGGAGGGAGATAGGGAACGGCGGGGAGGGGAAGGCACGGTCTTTTGGTCTCCTCCCCTCCCCGCTGTCCCCTACTCCCTCCTTTGGTGGGCCATAGGCATGCCCCACTGATCTCCCTGGGGTCACCTTCCCTATCGTGCCCATATTTCTGTCTTTTCCCTACAGCCTTGCCTCCCCCCCACTCTAGTGTATGCCTCACATAAGTCAAAATTTAATAACGACTAAATTTAATTAACTGCGCCTCATAACTGCACTCAGCTTTTCTACTTCAATTGTCTAAACTCCCATCGAGCATAGTTTTCTTTTTACTTTTTTTTTTTAGAGCCTAGCCACTGAAATCAGGAAACTAGGTAGCAGGTCCTACCAGAGTAAACACTTGCAAAACTGCTGGGTACCTGGTCTGCCTCCACGAGGCAAAGTGTGGGCAACGTTGGGCCTCAGCAGGGGTCCAGCGGCTAAATCGCCAGATGAACAACGATACACAACACTGCACAATTACAACATCCGCACACTTTTAAATCTTTGGCCTTCCCAGTGAACTCGTGCACCAACAATGAAAGCAACGCGGAGATGGAGGAACCCCCTAGTGCCGCTAGACATCAATACACTTTACACCATTAGAAGGTCAATAACATCCTGAACGCCACCTTCCATGAAACAGTCACACCATAAACTCTCCAGCAGACTATGATACACAAGGCAAATGAACAGTACTCCTGGAACAACTGGAGCCACCCTTTACAGAAGAATTCCAAATGGCCGGAGCACAAATAAAGAACAAGAAATGCCCAAGACTTGACCGCCTCGAGCCTGAGATCGTCAGGAGGGTGGTAGAGATAGCACCAAAACTCCTCCTATCTGTATTCAACAGATGCCTCCAAACAGGCACCTTTCCCGAAGACCGGAAGACTGCTAATGTAAAATTAATCTTGAAAAATCCCACAAATACCCGGAAAAAACTGAACGCTACCAGCCAATTGCTCTGCTGACGGTAGCCAGCAAGCTCCTGGAGAGAATGCTACTAAAAAGCATACAGCTGGGCTAGCAAGCCCGAATCAATATGGCTTCGAACCTGGAACCTCGACAATCAAGGCGCTCAAAAGCGTCACTGACGTTGTGCTGACGTGCGAGAAGAAATACTTAGTGATATCTACTAACTTTGCTGGGGCGTTTGACACCATCTGGTGGCCGAGCGTCCTCGCAAGACTCAGACAGGCATCCATACCTGGAAACCTATATAACATGATTAAGTCCTACCTCTCTAGAAAGAAAATCGCCATGAAAATGCCATATAGAAGCCTCACTAGACCCGTCTGCAGGGGCTGCCCCTGGGCTCAGTTCTGGGGCCGTTACTGTGGAACGAGGTCATGGATGAACTCTTAACCCTCGACTTGGGTGAAGCCCGCTCCCTGGCCTTCGCGGACGATCTCATCATCACGATAATGGCTGACTCTAGAGCCTATCGCAAACCCAGCACTGATAAAACTCCAGGATTAGGTATTAGGTATTAGGTATGTTCGGGGTCTGACGGCACCTGGGATTTCTCCCATCTCCGCCTATGTTCTCTGTATCGGACAAGCCAGAGATTTAAAAGTGTGTGGGATATGTACTGTGTAGTTTGTTGTGCCCATTGTTCGTCCGGCCTGTTAGCCGCCGGGCCCCTAGCGAGACCCGACGTTACCAATACCTGCCACGGGGAGGCCGGCCGGGTGTTACCAATATTTGTACTCTGGCTGGTCTTGCCACTTACTTTCCTGGGATTTCAGTGGCTAGGACCAAAAAAAAAAAAAAATAAATAAAATAAAATAAATAATAAATAAAATAAAAAAAAAAAATAAAAAAAAAAAAAAATAATAATAATAAATAAATCGAGGTTGATATTAGTGATACTTAACAAGTTAGTATTAATAGTATGCGACGTGGGGCTGTGCGGTCAAAGTGAGTTTTAAAAACCAAATAGGTTCGGGCAAGAATTTTGATGTTCTCTTTTGATTTTGACATGTAGGGCTAAACGCTGTGCAAGACAAAAGTTTGGGGGGAGGATGAAGACTGGGGGAAGAAATTGGAAATAAGGGGCCGACAGAGTAGATGGCCCCTGTAGGTGGTGAGGCATGCCCGTGCCCCACCAGAGTGAGAAAATTGGGGAGACAAGCCTCTTCTCCCCAGGAGTTTAAAAAAAAAAAAAAAAAGAAGATCCGCTCAAGAGAGTGCGGATTTGGGTCGCCATTAGGCTGTTCCGGCGGGAGAGTGCCACCGGATGTCGTCTCCATCAGTTTGCAGGCCCTAAAAAGCTGGCCGTTGAGTCTCGTCTAGGTGGGACACTAATAGGGGGTTAAATCTGAGATGTCATCCTTCCAGACTTCATGTGGTTTGGGGCCTATTTTCTGGTCATTATCTTGGGGTCATAATCAAGTCTACTGGCTGTCATTATGGGGTTTTATCCCTTCCGTGATGTTTGCTAGTCCTTACACTACCTTTTGTCATTTTATAGTGGGTCTAGGCTGCAAGGTCTTGGGGCACTTTGTTCTGATGTCACGACTATTTAAAGGTTTTTTTCACTTCCATTGGCGGTAATCATGACTCTTGTAGTTAGACAATCTATTGTCACTTGTCTTTCCCAGTGCATTTTGTAGTCAGTCCAAGGTCTTTATAGTCGGCTCCTCTATGTCGTCTCGCTGCTATTTGCAGGTTTGCCGTTAAGGTCTTCTGTATATGGCGGTTAGTGTTTGGCGCCTGGTAAATAATCCCTGGGCAAAATCAGTTAAGGCTAAATATTCTTCTTGTGTATCTAGTAGATGTGACTCGAGATCCCTCGGTAGATAGTGAACTCTAGTTATTAGTCTGCATCTAAGGTCTTCGTATTGGGCACACTCAAACATAATGTGCACCCAGCTTTCTTGTTCGCCGCAAGTACAACGTGGATCCTCCACTATTCCCAATGCTGTAAGCTTTGCATTGAAAGCCCCATGACCCGTAAGGAGGTAGGTCGTGTAAAGTCCGGGTTGCAGCCAGGTTGGAAGAATGGGGTATACTCTGTCTACGTCCGGGATGAACTTTTTGGTGATATTCCCTTTTGTTGTGTTTGTCCAGCGGTCTTGCCAGGTTTCTTTCAGGTATTTCTGCAGCCTGTTCTTTTCAGCCTTGTGGGTTGCATTGTTATCCACTGTGTAGTCTTGGTGGGTGCAAGGCATTCCTTTGGTTATATAATAGGCTATTCCAGTACGTATGATGTCCAGATCAAGGGGAAGGGCTCCGGCCAAGACCTGTAGGGCAACAGTGCTAGTGGTGCTACAGGCTCTGGTAATGGTTAACAGGATAGTTCTATGGATTGAGTCGATTATGCGTCTATTTACGGCGGTTGATGCCTTGTGATACCAAACCGCAGAGGCGTATGTTATAGCTGGTAGGAATGTCGTTTTATAATATAAGGAGAGCACGCGACGTTTAAGTCCCCAGTCACGACGGACCACACGTGCTAACAGTGCAGAGTACTTCCTTATCTTTGTTCTTAAATGTATGAGATGCTGCTTGAAGGAAAGATTACAATCTAATATCACCCCCAGGTACTTAAGCTGGCTTTGGAGTTTCACTGTGGTGTTGTTCACCTTTATTTGAGGCGGCCTGTGCAGGTCAAGGGAGCCTTTCAGTAAGATTGAGGATGTCTTAGTTGGTGAGATTTTTAGGCAGTGTAAGATGGTCCAGTCCTGTAGTATCTTGATGGCATGGTTTGCTTTTACCTCCAACTGGGTTCTACTGTCGGCAGCAATTTTCAAGATTAAGTCGTCGGCAAAAGCTTGGGTTTGGACGTCACCAAGGTCCATGGCCAGGAACTCATCCAAGACAATGTTCCACAACAGCGGCCCCAGGACAGAACCCTGGGGGCAACCCCTGCAGACACGGCGGTTTACCCTACCATAGGGTGCCACGACACTGATACTCCTGTCGGTAAGGTAAGACTTGATAGTGAGATACAGATTGCAGGGAATGTTGGCCCGCCTTAGCCTTGCCAGGACACTTGGCCACCAAATGGTGTCGAAAGCCCCGGCAAAATCTATGGAGATGATCAGGTAGTATTTACTGTTGCAACTGGCCACACCGTGCAGCAGATGTCTAAGTGCCTCTACTGTCGAAGACTCAGGCTTAAAGCCGAATTGGGTAGACATGTGCAGTTCAGCACTCTTGTAATGTGTGTCAATTCGGGTATATAGCATTCTTTCAAATAGTTTGCTGATCACTGGTAGCAAAGCTATCGGTCTGTAAGTGGTTGGCTGTTGTGGAGGCTTCGTGGGTGTTTTTGGGATCAGCTTCAGTCCCGCAGTCTTCCAGTTTCTTGGGAAGATGCCTTGATGCAAACAGTTGTTAAACAGATTTAGGAGGAGTTCGGGGGTCAGATCCGTTACTTTTTTGACAATTTCCGGTTCGAGATAGTCGAGGCCAGGGCACTTATTATTTCTTAAGTGATTTGCTGCGGACTTGATGTCATCTAACGTGAACGGTGGTTCACGGGAGTCAGTGCTGTATATGTCATTTTCTTGGCATATTCTATGCTGTTCAGGTGAAGTAGGCATGGCAGTCTCTGGGAAAATAGTGCCCAGAATATTTGTGATTGACTGTTGCCATGTGGTGGTTTGGCTCCCCTGTGGTGTCAATGTGGTAGAAATAACTTCCCCCCTGGGGAGTTTGTTTGTGATTATCCTATAGACTACCCCCCATGGCTCATTATTTCCTGTTATGCCTGCCAAGTTTTCCCAGGCTCTTTGTTTGCTCTTGTTTATCGCATCCGTATATCTGTTTCTTGCTTCTCTATAGCGCTCCTTTAGTATCTGGACCTCAGCAGCAGGCCATGTGCGTCTTGCCCGTTGGAAGAGTTTTCTTCTTCTCATGGTCTCCCTTCTGAGTTGCTGGATCTCGTGAGTCCACCACGGGACTGCTCCCGGTTTGGGATTTCTCCTCTTCATTGATGCTTCACTCGCCGCAAGTATTATTTCCGTTACCCTCTTTTGATTCTCGTCTGGATCCCCATTCTGGTTTGTTGTTTCCAGGTGTTGGGCTGCAGCGGGCATTAAAACCTCTCTGAACCTTTCCCAGTTCGCACAGCGGATGGCGAAGCGATTTAGTGTTTGTTTAGGTATCAGTAGCCTGTTTAATAATCTTCTGATTTGGCAGGTAATCACCCTGTGGTCGGAAGTCGTCCACGAGTCTCTGACGATCCAATCATCAACGTAACCTGCAACTCCAGGAATGGGCTTCGACCCATTTTTTAAAAAGCTCTTCTGCAAAAACCAGTACAATTCTCTTGAAGGGCAAATTGCAACTACGAAGGACGCCACAAATTAAGATTGGACTAACCACCTTGAAATTCACCACTTAACTCAAATATCTAGGAGTTGTACTGGACACAAACCTGTCTTTTCTACCACGCCTCCAGTATATAAGAAGCAAAATAAGAAAGTACAGTATTCGGCACTCGTTGCAAGAGTCGCCAAAAAGGACTGGGGTTTGACAAACGCACCCTGTCATTATACTATAAAACGATCTTTACTTCCCCTGGACCTTGAGGTTATTAAGACTGCCTTCATGTATTATTACGGCAGAGGAACCACCATCACCTTTTCTGAATTGACCACAAACCCTGCAAACGGCCAGAATATAGAAAACAAAAACAAACAGACTAACGCAATACCTGCAGCAGGCATGGCAGGATAAATGAGCAAACACCACCCAAGGAGAAATTACGAAGAAATTCCTTCCACATGTTGACAGGGTGTACCCAAAACACCCCCACCTTGGTTCTTCCCAGGACTCAACACAACATTCTTAATTACAGGACACAGCCTATTCCAAGCCAAACTAATGACTTTTGGTCATTAGTTTCGCTTGGAACGGGCCGTGTGCATCTGTGGGGAGGAAGAGACATGGCACCACCTATGGCACCGATGCGACGAGCTACGATCCCTACTCATACCGAAGATCAAATACTCCCCAGTAAACCAAGAGGCACACCTCCTTGTCACCGAGGAGGAATACAGAGTGCTCACGAGCTACGCCCAACAATTGTTTTCCAGGAGGCGAACACTCAATGCTATCCATAGGCCAAATTGAGACTGGACTGACCGAGAAATTATCCAGATTAAGAAATGGAACGCTAAATACTGGACGGGATTTCATCCCATGAATCAACCCACAACTGGCCATATTCCTGCTGGGATTGGACAGAGACCACCAAACCGCAGCTCTGCTGCTAAACGCCATTTGGCGATCTGAATACATGTGGACATGTGTTGTGTCTTATGTACGGCGGCACTTAAACATTAGTTCAACTCCGCCATGGTGCACTTTGAGTACAGAGCTCTCTGAAATGGCCAGATACAAGTATGGTGTTATGTCTGAAGTGTCTTGTTCTGTTGTATCTGGCCACTTAACTACTAGGGAGCAGCAAACACCTCCCAAGTACCCGTCCACGCCACGAGGAGGCGGGACACAGCAATACGCGTACTGTCAAACGAAAGTGACAATGTAATAATCTGAATAGGGAACCCTAGCCCCAATCACTTTTATTCCGTGTCCCTGGCTGGGACACGGAATAAAAGTGATCCTTCCGTCTTCCCCCTCCTTCTTTCTTTCGTCTGGTGAAGCACGGGCTTACCTCACTGCTATTCTGGGGCCGTCTTCTCTATTTACCGCATACTTTTGTCTTTTCCCACCAGTCTTTATTCGCACCCCTCCTCTGTCTATCCTGCCAGAGTAAAAAACTTCAAACTACTGTGTTTGAACTGTTGGGCTGCTAAATGGCCAGAAGAACAACAATACATAACACTGCACTTACAAAATCCATACACTTTTAAATCTCTGGCCATTTACAGTGAACTCTTACACCTACAATGAAAGCAACGCAGAAATGGGGGGAACTTTGACATCAAAGTCTGAATTTTGTATCAGACCTACTGCACTCTGTAGTGTTAAACTTTTATCCCGAAAGTAATGGCTACTTTATGAATGGCAGTGCAACAGCGCATTGTGCAAGAATGGTTCTAAGAATATAACACGGATTTCCACCACCTTCCCTGACCCCCATATTCACTTGATCTCAATCCTATTGAGAATGTGTGGGATATGCTGCAGAGAGCTATTCGGCAACGAAGTCTTCGTCGTTCATCTCTGTCGCAGCTGCGCCATACTTTACTGAAAGAATGATCAGAATTACACCAAAACACCTATAGAATCTAAGCCGCGACGCACCCTTGCTGTTATTCAAAAAAAAGGTGGCCCGATTCGATGCCGAATAAAGGTTCCTGTTATTTTCTTTTGGGCCAGTGTATATAATTTCTTATTGGATATGGTGTTATTTAAGGAATATTATATAGACCAACAAGGAAAGTTTCAATATCAACATGCAAATTAGCTTATTTTTCATTAAAATCGTTTTGAAAATTTGGTTACCAAAGATTTTCTATATCACTACTGTGGACATATTTTCATTTTTCAAACAGGGACTGAATAATGTCCACTAGGAAAACTGGGATAATTTCAAATCACCAAAACAGAGCATGGAAGAGATCCGATTTACTGACACAGAATAATGTCTCTCAACCAATCTCCCATCATCAGGTTAACAGACTGGATACTGGTCAAAACAGAGTGATATTCATTTGGTCTAAAATGTCATCAATAAATTCTAGACTCGATTTCTCAACTTTCATTAACTCAGTCTATCTCACACAGGATCCTACTACACGTTGCCATGCCAACCTTAGTGGTATAACTTCAGCAGTCAGGCCGGCTTGTTCATGCATATTCAAGTATTTAGGGAAACTAATTTTATCAGTGGCATGGATTTCACTTCTCTTGCAAATGACGCCAAACTCAGGAACCCAGACCTATAAAATAATCATTTATTCTGCAAACTAATAGTTTCTATTCAACCAACTGACCACATATCAGCGTTCTGGCCAAATGAACAGAGCTAAATTTACAACTGTACCAGTAACGAACACAGTTAAATTCTCTTCAGGTGTCACCTTGCAACGTGATTTTCCATTAATTCTTATCTAGGAGCAACGTTTTTCTACATCTGTAAATTAAAAAATAATAATAAAATAACAAAAAACTTCCCGTATTATTCCCCATCAAAGGGTACGTATTCAGTTCCTCCTTGCAATTTTCCAAAATTTCAACCTCGACTACCCTTGCAGACAACGTAATCCAACATTACACAGAACGGTGAACTTTATATGATGTGGTGTACTGTTGCTCCATAGATATTACACCAATAAGGACATTCCTTCGTAGAATTGGTCCATAAAATGAGCTTCAGCAGCTCTGGATCAGAGGACTGAGATCCTGTATCTATCGATCCTGTAATATGATATTGAACGTGTAGAAAGATTGGTGTCTTGATGACCAAGCCCAATAATGTGGATGATTCGGCATGGCTATGAGAGCGGCTGATTAATCCTCGTAGGGAGAATTGCCATCCTCCCCACATCTGATGGAAAAGAATTGAGAGTATGAGTCTCGTCGATGAAGAAAGGAATTTTTATTGGCCTTTTTCACAATGTGGCTAAGATAGTCTGTCTCAAGCGAGGCTTTTTCCTCCCGGAAATATGAAATCTCCAGGACCTCTTGGAAAAACTGATCCCTTTAGATCAGTTTATCCAAGGGTAGCATTAAGGGCTAGTTACAACAATGGATACTGTTGAATGGAAGGATGGTTGAATGGAAGAAGACACGGAGTGGTTATTAATACACACTGCTCTTCGAGGACTAATGATCTCAGTCGAGTTCCAGAAGGTTCAGTGCTGGATCCATTGATGTTTTCTATATTTAGTAATGATATTGAAGGCATATCAAGCTTAATGCCCAAATTTGCAGATGATACAAAGGTTGGCTAATGATAGTCATGGTAAGATACTGCAAAAAGATCTATAAAAATTAGGCATAAGGCTGAAAAATGGCAATTGAAGATTAATGTTAGTACTGCATATGGGTAGCAGTAACTCCAGATTAACGTACCTACTGTGTGGCACTACACTCAGGGTTGTAGAAAATGAAAACGACTTGGGGATAATTTGCAATCAGATACAAAGTTCTCTGAGCAGAGCAGACAGCTTGCCAGGACAAACTAAACTATTATATTAGGGTTACCCAGTAATTTCTTACATATACGTTATATGTGTCTGTAAATTGAGTGTGTTCTCCGGGCGATTTGCCTTTTTTGTTGGACGAAAACTCCCCAGTTTGTGGGGGGAAAACTTCCTATCTACATCTGAGACCGACTAACTCAGCCATGGAGTGAAAAAAGTCCATTAAAGTTCTTCGCGTCATCGACGGGATTCGAACCCGGGCCTTTTCCAACCGGTGGGGGGGGGGAGAACGGTGACGATACCACTGTGCTATGTTCGCGCAGACAGCTTGTAGGGCAGTTCATGGGCTTTTGTCAATGATATATAGGAATTTTTTTTCTAGGAATAAGGTGGTAATCCCATTGTAGAAGGCAACGGTAGGCTACATCTTGTACAAGCCAACTTGATTTTAAGAAGTAGGTGGATTTGTTGGAACGATTGTGCAACGAGATTGGTGAGAAGGGAACAAAAGGTTGGTCTTACAAGAAAGGCTTCAATTCAGCAAATTGCAGCACCTGGAGACTAGGCGCCTGCGAGGTGATCTGATTGAGGTGTTTAGGGCTTTGAATGGAATGAGAAAGCTAAATGCTGATGGGATTCATCTCTTGCTCATGAGTAAGAGGAAGAACCCCATGCGCCCCTCATGTCCATAGGCAAACTACGCGAGGGGGTATGCATTCAAATTGAAGAAGGATGGTTGCAGAATAGAAGGCGCAAGTTTGCATCTAGCCAGCGAGTTGTTGATTGCCGGAACAAAACTTCCATCTGTTATTGTGGAAGTCGATAGCTTAAATAAATTCAAAGAAGAATTAGACAAAATTACTGGATGTGAATGTTTTTTTTTTTTTTAGCTGATGCTTTCTTTCTTTAGCTTGCTTTCTTGCATCATTTACCACTGCTAATACTTTGCTGGCAAGGAGGTGAGAAAGTTGTAGAGCAATTTCATGATATTACTACTAAATATAAAGAGAAATGTAGTAGAAAAATTCTCACCATCTTTGACAGTATTCATAGTCCTCGCGGTAGCACAGTACATATAATTACTGTTCTCCCCATCGGATTTAAAAGGTTTAGGTTTGAATACCGTCAACGCAAGAAATTTTCATGGGATTTTTTGACCATGTGGCTGAGTTAGTCGGTCTCATGTAAGGGCAGAATGATTTTTGTTCCGGAAACTCTGGTTTTTTTTTCCCAATAGGCAAATCGACCACAGAACAATTTATATACGGTGCAATATGGTCTAAATCGCTGATGGGCCCAACCATACAACAATGACGGGATTCGAACCCAGATGTTATTTGTCGGTGTGGAAAGAAGGGAATCGTAACTACTATGCTATTTTTATCACAACAGTTTCCTATTAACCAATGTATGAAATCTTAATTGATTGATACACTTTTGGCAGCATTTTCTCTTATCTTAATCATTTCGAACTACTGTGCATCAATTTACCAGCGCTCAGAGGGGGTGAGTTCTTTCAATACTTAGATATCAATTCTTGAGGTATTCGCCCACAGAGCAAGTAAGGTAGCAAAGGAGACAGTAGAAGACGTTGGGGACATATTAAGATTAAACTCTTTTCCTCGGTTGATTACTTTCTTTCATTAACTCGCTCCATTTCACACAGGATCCTACTGCACGTTGCCATGCCAACCTTCGTGGTATAACTTAACGGTCAGGCAAGCGTGTTCATGCACGCCAAGGTATTTAGGGGGAACTTACTTTATCCGTGACGTAGGATTTATCATTTCTCCTCTTTCTCTCTCTCGTAAATAATGCCAAACCAAGCTTAAAAACGGGGGATGATCTTAAAAAAAAAAACATAAATAAAATCCAAGTCTCCTTTTTTTTCTGCGTTTAGATGAAGTTAGAATTTTTAAATTTTATTGGATCATTAAATTTCGTACGTAACATTTTGGGATATAATAAACATCCCTATTTCTGATTAATCTATACTCAGCCAGGTTACTTTGAGTTTAGGCATTAACGCTCCCAGCTTATCCGTATATTCCTTACTTTTTCTTCTTTTTAGGCTCCTAGTAAATAGATTTTCATGCAATTGTAGATTTATGCCTTGTAGAAAGATTTGTAGAGCTACCCCAAATTTCATTAAAATCCGAAAATTGTTATTTATTTATTATTTATTTTTTTCCATACATATCACATAGGCTGTCCATGTACCGGATATTGTAGCTCAAGCATTAGATATTTGCTTGTTGCCATACGCTGGTTGGAGGAATGAATGAACAATGTGGCAGAAGCGCAGAAGGGAACTTTTTCAGTTCATGCATAAAAGTCGTTGGTTTTGTTTTCGTTTTTCCCTCGCTCCATGTCACCTATACTTCCCCTCCAATAGTTTGTCTAGTTCTTCTTGGAATTTAAGCTATCCACTTGCACAGCAACAGATGGAAGTTGGTTCCAGCAACTGACCACCCGCTAGCTAAAGGTAAACTTTTTCATATCTATTCTGCAACCATCCTTCCTCTATTTGAATTTATGCTCCCTCATGCGTAATCTGAGCAAGAGAATCACACCAGCATTGAGTTTGCTCAATCCATTTAAAGGCTTAAACGTCTAAATCAGATCATCTCGAGGTTCCTAGTTGCCAGACGTTGCAATTTTCACAATTGAAGCCTTTCTTGGTAAGAACAACCCTTTGTTCCCCTCACCAATCTCGATGCCCTTCTGAGTACCCGATCCAGCAGCTCTACATCCTTCCTAAAATAAGACCTCCAAACTTGTGTGCAGTACTCAATAACCATTACCTTGTACGATGGGTTAATCACCTCCTCATCCCTGCTAGCTAGCAAAATTCCTGTATATTATTGACAAAACCCCATGAGCTGTCTTGGCAACCAGTCTGATTGCTCAGAGAAATTCATGTCTGACTGCACAATTACCCCTAGGTCTTTTTCATTTCCCACTACCCTCAGTGTAGTACCACGTAGTTTGTACATTATTCTGGGATTATTGCTACCGTAGCATACGGTCATTACCGTCACTGACCACCCTGTCAACCGTTGTACCATCTTCAAACTTCGACATTAAGCCTGATATGCCTTCATCAATGTCATTACTAAATCTAGATCCGTGATATCTTTACTACGTACCAGAAGTACTACTTTATCACTTTGACCTGTACGACTATATGCAAATTACCACTGCGCTAGCGTACGGCATAGTCTATTACGGATGGGGGTGGTCATAATTCAGTGATCACTGAGTGTACAATCTTATATCAGCCGTTCCTCACTTTGAGCCTTCACCAATGGCACGCAATGGCAGTGTAAACTTTTCTAAATTCAAACGTTAGTAAGTATATCAGGGGATGGATTTCATTTCAAGATTGCAATAAAATGGTAATTTATTTCAATGTTAAGCCTTAAAAGTAGACCTAACAAGCTCCAGCAGAATTATTTAAACTGTTTTACAAATGAATCAATGTGCTGTTCTGTTTCTTTCCCAGTTAATGAATTTCTAAAGAATATCTTATCTTGAAGGTAATCAAGTTTCTCTGTTTAGTGTTTAATAAATCCGCATCCCATCTTGCTTCTGAAATTCAAAATATCTTTAAAGTTGTATATCTTTTATCAGATATCTTAACAGTACTTGATTGAGCAATTTGAATTTCTCACGAGCGCCATCTTCAAGAAGTAAATTGCTATCTGTCCTTGCATTTCCATCAGTGATTTCTTGAGGTGAGATGTACCATTTTAAAACTGCACAGAATATTCAGGAAACTCATTATTACTCGGGGCGAAAATAAAACTACTAAATTAAGCAAATTCCCTTTTTGAATGTTCTTCTTTAATTAAGAAATCAAAAAAAAAAAAAAATTAAAAATTTCTCATTTTCTTTCAGCTTTCATTTTGAATGATAACTTAATTAGAGGAACTGGAAAATGCGCTTAGTAATGAACAGTTCTGGTAAGAAGTTTCTTTTAGTAGAGAACACCTTTGTAGAAATTTAATTAGTTTTGTGCGAATTCGCGTTCTGTTGTTAAATTTAGATTTGAATCTTAATAATTTCGTTTCTAGAAAAGAAACCATTGGTACAAGAATACAAAATAATCATAGCATAAAACCAATCATTTTTACTTTCAGATGTTGTAATAAGGTTTTAGGAGAATCAGCAACTAAGGCCATACTGCTCCGTGTAGATTGTCTGTAAATCGTGTTCTGAGGTCGATTTTCTGTTTGCTGGATAAAAAACCAGAGTTTCCAGGAGAAAAAACCACGCTTTCCTCTCCCGAGACCAACTTACTCACCATGTTGTAAAAAAACCCATAAAAATTCCTCACGTCATCGACAGGACTGGAACGCAGGTATTTTCCACCGATATGGGGAGAACAGCGAGCCTACCCACTAAGGAAACATCCGAACAACAAATCCACAGAATCTGCAATTTCCAAATTGTTAATTGAGTCTCTAGTCCCATTAGTAGAATATTATTTTTAGAAGGACTTGAGCGTATTTAGAAAGATCTGAGCGTTGTGGTGTCTTAGGAGCATCAGCGACTAAGATCATATTGCCCCGTGTATATTTTCAGTAAAATGCGTGGTCTCTGAGGTCAATTTTCTGTTTCCTGAATGAAAAACCCGAGTTTCCGGGAGGAAAAAACCATGCAATCCTCGCCTGAGACCAACTTACTCAGCCACGTTGTAAAACAAAAACATAAAAAATTTTCACGTCATCGACAGGACTCAAATTCAGGTATTTTCCACCCGGTGTGGCAAGGACGGGGATTCTACTAAATGTGCTACTTACTTTCAGTTCTTCCCAGTTTCTGCAGAGCTATGCCTAGTTATAACACCATATTTGGGGAGGAGGGGGGTTTCTTGCAAATAATGAATGTCTTCAGTTATCGTAAATATTCCCTCTATACATAAAACATTTTATGGGCTCGCTACTTCTATTGCAGATGTTTTTGTAAGTTAAATCACATTTGAGAGTAATAAACATTGCCCGATCTAATTCACTCCAGCTTTGTTCTACCAACGTAAAATTTTTCAATCGTAATTTTTATGATCATAATTCTTAGAATACCCTCTTTAACATTCCCTTCGTATCTATTATTTTTAGGTGGTGAAGTAGTTCTCACGTATCGCGTAATAAATAAATAATTTAACAATTTATGAGACCATTAAAACGTTGTCCTGAATTATAACCAGCAAATGGCTCCCTATGAAACTGGAGTTGTTCATTTTATTAGAAGTAACTCTCAAAAGGGATTAAGGGACAGTGATACATGAAGGATACCTGCGGCCCTCGCTTGCATATTTATGTTTTCAGTTATTACCATAACTATCTTCTATAAACAGTGTACCATCGTTCTGGTATTCCCAATATTCAGATTAACTTATAATGGGTATTTATGAGTGGAAAGAAACAAAAACGTTGAAAATTATCTAACCACCTTAAAAGCCTATTCAACAAATTACCGGTACCTACTATCATAAATAGAGAATTACGCAAATTTATTTACATATTCCCATCATGCAATTCGCAAAGCAAGTACCTAAAAGTAAATGCACATCATACTCGTACATTATAAGGTGGGGTGTCCCATAAGTTGTAAGCTTAATCAAGAAGGAACTTACTTGGAGAATCGAGGATCAGTTCCGGATTACTTCTTAACGCAATCACCTTGTAATTCTGCATACTTGTACCAACGCTGGTGAGGTGCCCTTATTCCAACTGCGTAAAATGTTTTGTAGAGGAAGTTTATAGACTCTTCAAAAAATGAACATCTGTCGGGGTTTTTTTGAGTTTAGGAAACAAGTAGAAGTCGAAGGCACACCAGATCGGATGAATTAGGGGGCAGAAGGGTGATGCTGAAGTAACTGAGACTCGCACTTATAGATTGAAACCATGGAAATTTGTGTGTGACTTGGTGCAACGGCCTAGTGAAGAAACACCCCTTTTGCTAGTTTCCCGCTTCGGGTTTTTATGATTTCGTTCCATAGTTGAGTCAAGAGATTGGAATAATATGCTCGGGTCTTTCTGAAGAAAATCAACCAGCACCACACGCACTTAGAATCCCAAAAGAATGATATACTTTCCAAGCCGAAGGAAGGGACATGGGCTTCTTTTACATGTGTGGGGAGGAGGGAGTGCTATTCACTGTAAAGATCGCTGTTTAGTTTCTCATTGGAAGTGGTAGACCCATGTTTTGTACACTCTTATGAAACAAGATAGGGCCCTCGTAGGATCGCCGTCCTCCCACACCGGGTGGAAAACACCTGAGTTCGAGTCCCGTCGATGAAGTGAGAAATTTTTATGGTCGTTTTTCACAACGTGGCTAAGTTAGTCGGTCTCAGGCGAGGGTAGCATGGTTTTTTCTCCCGGAAACTGTTTTTCGTCTAGCAAACAGATAATCGACCTCATAACAGACGCAGCAATATGGCCTTATAGTCGTTGATGCTCCTAAATCCAACAACAACAACAGCATAATAAGTATTTTTATTTATTATTTATGTATACACTTTTAATTCATTTTGGTAAGCTAATTGGTAGTGTTATGACTATCACAACGATCTTCCTTTTGTTAAAATTCTACAGAACTTTTATTCTGATTCCCACACGCAATATTACGTGTGGACTTCTTGAGAACGAACTCAGCTGCTACGTTAAAATATCAATGGACTAACGGCTAAGACATTTTAGAACGCTGTATTAATGGCAAATGGCTTTGACTGTGTTTCTGTGGAAAATGGAACTATTTTTGTTGTAATACAGTATATACTCTGCTTATGAACAGTACTCTCCTACTTCTCTTACCTTGTTCATAAATAGAAGTACACTGGCGCATGCATTTTTGATATGATCCAAATAATAAAATCAAATATCAACATACAGTCTGTGTCTGTATGTGTGTTACGTTGGTGTTGTTGTTGTTGGGTTTTATGGGCATCAGTCACTTAGACCGTATTGGGCCTAAGCGTGTACTGTTGGTCTGTTTACCGGTATAACGCAAACTCCGAGTTGCCTTGCAACCCTTGCCAAAGACCGAAAAACTCAGCGAAACAGCTGCTGAAGTCATCAATTGTGAGGGCCTTCAAAAATTTGTTTTACGTTCGTTTTGATTTCCTCCACATCTGCAAAATGCCTCCCTTTCAGGTGATTTTTTATTTTTGGAAAAAGTCAAAATCGACGGCACCAGACCTGACAAATAGGGAAGGTGATCCATGACCATAATTTATTTCTGAGCCAAAAATTCAGAAACAATGAGCGATGAATGACCTGGGATGTTCTCATGATGCAAAATCCATCTCCAAAAGTGTGGTCTTTTTCTTACCACTGCTGTGTGCAGTTTCCTCAGCACCCCAAGCTAAAATTTCTGATTGACCGTACATCCCTCCGACTCAAATCCGGCAAAAAAAAAAAAGCATCAACATCATCGTTTTTGATTTTGACTTAAATGACAAAACTTAAATTGTGTGTATTTTGAGTCAAATTGTCTGTTTTCTGGACGAAAAACTCGAGCTGGCGGATATAGAGATAAAACTGCAAATCGCCTAAGACCTACTAACTGAGCTAGGTTGTGAAATTCTCAATCAGACCTTTTCCATCTGGTATGGGGGCATGATGATTATAGCCACTTGCTATCCGCAAGGGCCAATCAAAAAAGCATTTTCATTAGTGAGCTATGGAAAAAGCCCTCGTAGATAGTACAGTTAGAATAATCACCATCCTCTCCTCACCGGGTGGAAAAGACATGAGTTCGAATCCCGACGCAAGGAATTTTTATGGTTTTTTTTTCACTTCGTCGCTGAGTTAGTCGGTCTCTCTGGTGAGGTTAGCATGGTTGTTCTCCCGGAAACTGGGGCCTCCCGAGAATTGCCTCATCTATCTGTGTATTACGTACATAAATTATGTATTCTCTAGTCTCTTTGCCTGTTTTGCACCCTCGTGGGTGACACAGTTCGTAGAAACGCCATCCTCCCCACATTGGGTGGGAATTTTATGGGCCTTTTTTACAATGTGGCTGAGATAATCGGTTTCAGGCGATGGCAGCATGGTTTTTTTCTCCTGGTTTTTCTTCAAGCAAACATAAAATCGACCTCAGAACACACACACAATTTAGAGACAGTACACAAGGAGCAATATGGCCTTAGTCGCCGATGCTCCTAAAACCCTACAAAAAAAACAACAGCCTATTTTGCCTGATAAAAAAACAAAGTATCCAGGAGGGAAGAATCTTGCTATGCTCAGCAGATCGACTAACTCAGTCACAGAGCGAAAAAAAAGCATAACAGTTCCTCGCGTCATTGACGGATTCGAACCCGGCCATCTCCAACCGGTGTGTGGAGGCCGGAAATTATAACTGCTTGCAGGAAGTTCAGACAAATGAGCTATCGAGAAACATTATCTGACAAAAGTGTAGTTGTTATTATTATTATTTATTTTATTGGTGGGAGTAAAACTCCCCCAGTGCCAATTCACGCACATAAAGCATTATACTTCCCTCACTCATTGGCACTAGCACTTTTTCTGTCACCGCGAATTTAGGTCAGGAAAACAGGATTTTTGTAAATATTGTGCTGTGGAATCTTTATCCGTCTAAGAAAGGCTTCCTGAGATGAATTTAACAAGGCACAGTGTCCCACTTTACACTCCCAACTGGTGCGCAAAGTGGAACACTGTGTTTATGGGTATTTTCGTTAACAACTTTCCGTGATCAATACCGTTCTATAACTCTGATGAAAGCCAATCGTTTCTTTGTTTTATGTACAGAATGACCCAAATAAAATAGCCTATTTAAACCAAGTGGAGACGTAACCAATTACCTAATTTAGGAAATATTGATGTGTAAACATTGTGGGCAATTGAAATCGAAATAAAAATACTTCATACTTTTTTTATGCTTCATACTTCCACTATGGATTTACTATCATGAACTATCATGATAGTAATCATATCTGTAATGAATACAATTAATGTAAGTGGTAAGAGAGTTTCAGCACTTCTTGATTATATCTGCTGGAAAGTAGAGCTGCATTTCTTATGAAACAATTTTGTGAAATTTGGAGCAACAAAGACTTTGCTGTAAAAACCAACATTAAAATGTTATGCCGAGGGGCATATTCTATTAATGGAATTAAAAACATCATAATTAACAATTTTGAAAGGTAGCCGATTCTGTGGATTTGTTGTTCCCATATCGCGTTCGTGGGTAGCACAGTTGGTACGATCGCCGTCCTCCCTACACCAGGTGGAAAAGACCCGAGTTCGAGTCCCGTCGATGACGTCAGGAACTTTTATGGGCTTTTTCACAACATGGCTGAGTTAGTCGGGCTCAGGCGAGGGTAGCGTGGTTTTTTCTTCCGGAAACTCTGGTTTTTCATCCAGAAAAAATCGACCACAGAACACACGCAATTTACAGACAATATGTGTGTGTGTGTGTGTGTGTGTGTGTGTGTGTGTGTGTGTGTGTGTGTGTGTGTGTGTGTGTGCGTGCGTGCGTGTGCGTGTGTGCGCGCGCGCATCTTACGTCTGCGACTGCGTATATTCTCAAGTCAGTTTGCTGTTTCCTATTTCCAGGAAACAGCAAACTGACTTGAGAATATGAGCAGACGATATGAGGATTCTGCTATGTGACGGAACAGAATGACTGAATTTGTTTCGATGGGAGTGGGCAAGATGTGGTATTCTGCTCCTGAATCAGGGTGGTATTCATTCCCACTTCCGCATAATCGACATATTCGGTTTTCTCCTAATGTCCCTTGGTAGTTCATTGTGCTATCAGCATTGCTGTGATTTTTCTGTTTGCTGGACGAAACACCCGATTTCTTTAGAGAAAAAACAATGCTCTCATTGCCTGAGACCGTCTAACTCGGCCACATTGCGAAAAATGCCCATAAAAATTCCTCACATCATCAACAGGACTTGAACTCAAGTCTTTTCCGCACTGTGTGGGGAGGACGACGATTCTATCAACTGTGCCACCCAAGTGGGTTGGAAAAGCAGACGTGTGTGCAGTGTTCGTTAGAATGAGTCATTTTATAGGATATGCCAATTTAAATAACGAACAAAGATGAAGTTTTCTTTGTGTCTGGGAAAGACTTCCATCATGATGAGATCTTATGGAAAGAAATCCATGGTATCTTTGTTATAATGATAAGTAAGCACTATCTGATGGCAAAAGATGAACAATTTTTGTTTTGGAAGCTACTTCTGCATGGTCACAATGCAAATACACTGAACATGGCTCAATAACTTTGTACTTACCCAACTTTTAGTTTCTTTCTCAAGGATTCTAGCAAATATTACTCAATAAAAGCTTTATTAATCTAGTAAAAATCATAGCGTGTCTGTAATATTCGTCGACCATTGATTTTTAGGATCACACTATAATCCCTGTACGCTTCATCGAGTCAACTGTAAAGTGTATTTCTCGAACAAAGCTTCTCTTGACAGTGATAAATGGTTTATGCAAAGGACACACGAGAACCAGGCTGATATCATTAAAAATACATTTTTCATTACGACATGAAAAGCAGTGCTGTCAAGGCCCTTGTTTACACTTTAGTAGCTAGAGATACTGGAACAACTATCCCTTCGAATCAGGGGAAAGTGCGGGTTGGTGCAATGGTGCACGGTTATTGGATGCCTTTCGCTTTGCACATCACTCTTGTCCTCACTGCTAGCAAACACCTTCTACTAATTTTGTTTATTTTCCATTTACTGGAATACGTACAAGACCAAGGTTATTTAAAGTTATGAAGATCTCTTACGTAATAAATCATGTGTCATAATATCTGGTCGGATTACATTTCATTTTTCTATTTTAATATTAATAATTTTCCACAGAAATATCCAAAATCAACATTCTTTTGACAATTTGTAAGGTTCCTATTTCCTTTTGATAGCGTAGGATGAGGGACAAAAATAAGATAATAATCCCATATAAACGGCATGTTACTTTAAGTGGGTCTGACCCAAAATCCAGACAGCTAAAATCCCGATGGCCAGAATCCCGAGCCCAGAATCCCAACAGCATCTACTATATTGTAAAAATATATGAATATAATTCTATATATTTATTAGTTTTTAGTAATTAAAAATTTACCTTATTAGATCAACTTTGTAGAAAGAATGCAAAAAATAATTATAGGGACAGCATCGAAATGCTAAAAAAAAAAAAGCTTGAAATAAGAATACTTTCAGAATATGAAAATTTAGAGTAATGTATTTTGGCAGCTGCGTAACATTTGCCATAAGTGGGCTGATGAAATGGGCAAATGGGCTGAAAAGTGGCAACTGAAGTTTAACATTGACAAATGCAAAATACTGCATATGGGTAGCAATAACCGAAGAGAAACGTACCAACTCTGTGGTACTACCCTCAGGGAAGTGGAAAGTGAAAAAGACCTGGGGATAATTGTTCAGTCGAATATGAAGTTCGCTGAGCAGTGCAGACAGGCTGCCAGAGCAGGTCATGGAGTCTTGTCAATGATATATAGGAATTTTTCTAGCAGGGACAGGGAGGTGATTATCCCGTTGTACAAGGCAATGGTCAGGCCACACCTAGAGTACTGTGTACAGGTCTGGAGGCTACATTTTAGGAAGGATGTAGAGTTTCTAGAACGAGTACAAAGAAGGGCAACAAGACTGGTGAGGGGTGCTCTTACCAAGAAAGGCTTAAGTTCTGTAAATTTCAGCGCCTAGAAAGTAGCCATCTGCGAGGTGATCTGATTGAGGTGTATAAGGCCTTGAATGGGTTGAGCAAGCTGAATGCTGATGGGATTCTTCCTCTTGCTCAGATTAAGAACCTGAGGGGGGCGTAGATTCAAATTGAGGAAAGATAGTTGTAGAATAGATGTGCGGAAATTTTCTTGTAGCCAGTGGGTAGTTGAGTGATGGAACAGACTTCCATCTTTTGTTGTGGAAGTTGATAGCCTAAATAAATTTAAGGCCGAGCTGGACCGCATTTGGAACGAATGGAGGGGTAAAATGGGAGGTTTTTTTTTTTTTTTTAGCTGATGTTGAAACTTGCTTTCTTGCATTGTGTGCCTCTACTAATGCTAAAGCTAAAATATTAACATTTTATGGTTGAGCGGGGGGGGGTAGCACAGTGGTTTCGTCACCGTCCTCCCCACATTGGATGGAAAAGGCCCGGGTTGATGGGTCTTTTCCATCCAAAAATCCCATCGATGACTCAAGGACATTCTATGAGCTTTTTTCACTCCATGGCTGAGTTAGTTGGTCTCAGGCGTAGATAGCAAGGAATTTTCCCTGAAAAACTGGGGTTTTCATCCAACAAATTGGGCAAATCGACCAGAGAACACATGCAATTTACAGACACAATACACATAGGTAGTTGAAAGCAACTTTGACCCTAATATAATAGTTTTTTTTTTTTACCAAGTCTTCTTTGTTATTATATTACAGAGGAATCGTTTTACCAATAGTTTCCTATCAATCAGATGCGTGGTTTAAAAGAGCAATAAATGTTAAGCTCAAACAGAAACCTTTGTGATTGCAAAGAGTTGTGTAACTCTTTGGAATGTTCAGGGTCTGCAGAACTATCTTCACTAATGCATTGCAAGTTACAGCGCCCTCGTGGGTAGCACAGTTGGTAGAATCGCCTGTCTCTTCCATACATCCGGGCGGAAAAGACCTGAATTCGAGGGAGTCCCGTGGACCACGTGAGGAATTTTTAATGGCCTTTTTCACAGGAAACTCGGGTTCAGCAAAAGAAAATCGACCACAGAACACATGCAATTTACAGAAAAATATACACGGAGAAATATGGCGTTAGAATATATTATTTATGTTTTGTTACAGTCTAAGAAAAGGGATTTCTCTGTCTCAATTGCCACTCATTCTGCAAATTGTTCATTAACCCCCCCCCCTTTTTTTTTTCATTCTTGATGTCATTCGCTGGATTACTGGTTATACCTAAAAGATTTATTGAGACAGGAGCAGTGACGCGTCTTTTTATACCAAATGTGACTTTTCTACTTGCAACCAAGATTAGCAAAACGTTTCCCCAAATATTATAACGTCTTATATATTAAGAGGACGTGAGTGTTTAAAGGAGAAATTATTTTACCTTGGTCTCGAGTCAGATCCATATTGTAACTTAAGGAAAGAGAATCCCGGAAGCATGTTTTATTTGATTGTGTAATTTAAGAAGAATATCTAGTACTTTTGAGGAATGTTATACCAGATTTAAGGGAAAGAAATGAGAAAGTGTTCACTGAAAACTATAAATATTTTTCTGCTTTACACATGTATTCAGAAAGTGTTTTTTGTAAAAGGAAACAGTTGTATCCTTTGTATGATACGCGTGAAGTACGTTTGAATTATCCAAGACGTGAAAGATATCAATATTCTCTCTTTCTAGATTGAGAATGCTTTGTTTGTTTCGGGATTTATTAGCTCATCGGCAACTATGGCCGTAGTGCGCCAAATCGAGAATGCAGGCACCCACATTATTAAATTACTTCAGTAGGTGCAGGATATTTAATGAAGAATTCAGAACTAGATGAAGGCCCGCCCTCCTCGTTGGCTAGGGACGGGCACCAGTAACAGTTGCCCAAGGGGTGGTTGTCCCTCATGGCTAAATGACTTCAAATGACACATACAACCCATGCACTAACTACACTACACACATTTCACGCCTTTGTACAGTTTTGCTTACACTTTTTACAGAGCACAGAAAACTAGATAGAGATGGATGTCAATTTAGGGGCCACCCAAAGGTATATAATACATACACACATGACCAAGTCTTCTCTTGTTGATGAAGTACGTTCTTTTCTTGAACGCCTTGAATTTCGGATTTTTATTTTTTGCTAGCCCCATCGAGGAGGATTTTTTCCTGGGGACTGGAATTCTTTTGGTGACTCCATTTCTTTAGGAGAGGGATTCTTCTGCAGGTGCAGTTGGCTTGCGCCGTCAGCGGCAAGAGACTGCATCCACCGATATTCCACTTCCATCGGTAGGTTCTTGATCTTGCCTTTAAGGCAAGCCGAAAAGTGATGCAGTGTTCCTGGCCCGCCTCCTCGCGGCATAGTCGGGTGCCAGGGTTAGCGGCTTGTAATCCTTGGGATTTCCGCCCCCACCCCTCGTAGCAAAGTGGCCGGATAATAACACGAATAACACAATCATACACCACACCAAGGTAGAAGATCAACGCTAACACTACACGTCCGACGTTTACAGTGACTTGCATTTATACAGAATGACTTAGCGGAGTTGAACTAAAGTTCCAGAGGCAGCTCTTTCATAGAATACATACATAACTATCGCCTTTCACCCATATATATATATATATACACCGCTTCAGAGAACATGTGTCTGTATATATATACCGCTTCAGAGAACATGTGGCTGTTTTAAATGTTGTAAGTTCGGCCACACTTCCCATACATGTACACAAACCACACCGACCTGCGGCCACTGCTCTGAGAAGGGCCATGAATTAAATAGCTGCCCCAACAAGACAAACGAACTTGTGTTTGTGTCAACTGTAAGTCTCTCCGGTTGGAACACGCACACTCTATTCGAGATGCCAAGTGTCCTACCTACTTAAAGGCCAAAAGCACATACCAACTTCGAATCAATTATGGGGACAAGGCTTACAATACAACTGTGGAGTGCTCAAAATACACCAGCTAAACGTACATAGAGCCAGAGAAGTGCCTGGCAGGTCCGCATTAAGGCGGACGAAGAAAACGCGGATGTAATCCTGCTTCAAAAACCAATACACATATGAAACAGGTAAGGGGAAACCCCCTGGCCTACAAAGTGATCCACACTGATGATGATACACCCTGGGCAGCTGTTATCCGCAATCCAGAAATAACTGCGACCCGTATTTCACAATTATGAACTAGCTGGGCAGCGTATGCCCATATTGTCACCTCTATCGGCAAACTCTACGTGATCGCACTCTACCGTAAGCCAGGGGAGGCTATCCAAGGCATCCTTTCAGGACTAAAGATAATAGTGGGAGCGGATGTTAACTGCCGCTCGCCAGCCTGGCATAGCACAACCCAAGATCGGCAAGGCACCTCAAACGGCCAGCAACTGGAAGACTATTTGTCAAACTCTACCTACACAGTGCAGAACCAACCCTTCAAGCTCCCAACCTTCTGCAGTACGCTATGTGAAGCTGCAATCGACATCACACTAACTACAAGGAACATAGCAGAGCATGTCTCAAACTGGGAAGTCCAAAGCGCCTGGAACACATCTGATCATCGCACCATAACATACCAAATTGACAGAACCATGATGAGGAGACCTACCATAAGGCTAAAGATGAACAGATTTTCAATAGAAAAAGCAAACTGGCAGATGTTTCAGGAGCAAATTATAGCTAAAGAAAATGAACTGACGGACGAAAATCCTGACTGGCAGGGAAACCCAGACATCCTACAAAGAAAAATAACTCAAATAATTACAACAGCGGCAGAGGCAGCAATGAGAAGCAAGACCCCGGCGTCAGCTGCGAAGCCCTGGCGGACTCCGGAGCTCCAAGAGCTGAGGAGAGAAGTCCAAGCAAAAAGGAAAGAGTTCCAGCAGGCCCGTAGATCATGGCCGGCAGCGGAGGTGGAGTTTCTGCGCCAGCGCTATAGGGCAGCCAGGAACAGATACACTGACAGAATCAAAAAAAAAAAAAAAAAAAAAACAAGAAGGCATCTTGGGAACGGCTAGTCTCCACAACTGGGAACACAGACCCCTGGGGACTGGTTTATAAAATAACCACAAACAAATTCCCCAGGAGAGAGGTTCAAACGGCAACTAAGACGCCACAAGGTACTATAACAACAACCTGGGAGGACTCAACAACTAACATACTGAATACAATTCTACGGGAACCACCGAGCATGCTAACACCTGATCAACAGACCATCTGTCAGGCAAACGATGCATATACTACGCAGAGGATGGAAGCACAATTTACAATGGACGAACTTCAAGCTGCAAATGAGAAACAAAAAATGTCCTGGCCCACATTTGCTGGAACCAGAGATTATGAAGAAAGTGGTAGGAATAGCCCCAAACCTCCTACTTCAACTATTCAACTGCTGTCTCGTGGCAGGAAAATTTCCAACTAGCTGGAAAACTGCAAACTTGAGGCTGATTATAAAAAATCCAACCAAGAAACCAGATATGCCGGACTCCTATAGGCCAATAGCTCTGCTCTCCACGGTGAGCAAACTGTTCGAGAGACTCCTACACATGTGCATTACTAGCCACTATAACTCAGCAATCCTTGCCTCTAGCAGACAGCATGGTTTCAAACCAGGCTCGTCAACAGTAGATGCACTCCAAAACCTTATCCAAACAGCAAAACAGTGTTCCAAGAAACACTTCCTGGTGCTTTCAATTGACTTTGCCGGGGCGTTCGACTCCCTCTGGTGGCCGAGCGTTCTCGGCAGAATCCGAGAGGCAGGCTTACCGATGAATCTACACAACACCATAAGATCATACCTACAACAGAAAAGTGGAAGTTATAACACCGTATCAGAAAATAACTAGACCCATATACCGAGGCTGCACTCAGGGTTCAGTGCTGGGGCCGCTCCTGTGGAATGTAATTCTAGATGATTTCCTTTCGATGGACCTGGGAGAGGTGAAGTCAAGCGTTTGCAGATTACCTCATCCTCACTGTGGAGGCGAACTCAAGAGCCGGGAAAGTAAGTGGCAGGACCTGCCAGAGTATAATTAATCTCTTGGTACACCCGGCTGGCGTCCCAGTTGCTAGGTATGGAAACGCCGGGTCCCACTAGGGACCCGGCAGCCAACAGGCTGGATGAACAATGGGCACAACAAACTACATATCACATGACCCATACATTACTTTTAAACCTCTGGCATTGACAGGGTATTGTCACTCGATACACAGAACATACGCAGAGATGAGAGAAATCCCCGGAGCCGTCTCACCCTCAACATACCTATACCTATATATATATTTTTTAAAAATTATTATTATTTTTTTTTTACTGCTAGTAGTTGAGACGTGGGCTGTCTTAACTACAGGACGATTGACACCCACTGATATTGCACCATTTCCAGTGTGTACATATGTAAATAGTGTTCGGGTTAAGGTGCTACCGGTGGTTTCTCACAACTGCGTCATCCCTTGTGCAGATCTGATTTTTCCTACTTCCTGGGGAGAAAGGGAGGAGAGTTTTTTTTTTTTTCCCTCTCTCTCTCTCTCTCTCTCTCTCTCTCTCTCTCTCTCTCTCCTCGCCTGGAGAGTAGAGGGAGGGAGAGAGAGTTTTCTTCACAAGTACTCTTGTGAAGAAAACAGTACTCTATAAATGCCAGATGTGTGTGGTTTATGTAGTTGTGTCATATTCTGTTGTTCTTCTGGCTACTTGGCAGCGAGGTGGGACCCCACGTTGCTCACAGACACCACTAGGGGGGGGGGATAAACCAGGCAGTAGAGATTGCATCTCTGGCTTTTCTCCGCTAGGGTCTCCTGAGCTTCCTGGACGGAGACAAAGTTAATAAAAAAAGCAAAATTCTGGAAGAACAGTGCAAGAAAAGGTGGGTGAAATGAAGGGTAATTGAAAGCTATACGGGAAGGCATCCCCAAATTAACAGTATACGCGCGAACGTTCCAATAGGCAAAAGATAGGAGTGGGTTCCCAGAGATAACTGGATAATGTACGCTCAGCGATCATTGAATTACGACCACCTACCTAAATACCACGGTGGACCACCGTTTGTACGGATAACAGCCGCTAGTCACCTAAACAGTTACCCATCCCTAGGCAGGGAGGGGATGAGACCTGTTTTTTTTTACCTGTTTACCCCCCCAATCTTCAGTCTTTCCACACTCTACCTTTACCGACCGACTGTGAATGTCCCAACTGCAAGCTGCTAAATTTCAATGTGAAAAATTAACCTAACCTTCATTTAAAACCTATCTCGGCCTTATCTAAAACTCTAGCGTCTACCCTTTTTTTTTTTTTTTTTTTTAACATAGGCCCTAGCCACTGAAATCTCAGGAAATTAGGTGGCAGGGCCTGCCAGAGTAAATAATTGTAATACTGGTGTACCTGGTCTGCCTCCACGGGGCCGAGTGTGGGCAACGTTGGGCCTCAGTAGGGGTCCAGCGGCTAAATGACCAGATGAACAACGGTACACGACAGTACACATGTACAATATCCATACACTTTTAAATCTCTGGCCTCAACAGTGTTCTGTTTCACATGACAATGTATACTACGCGGAGATGGGGGGAACCCCTGGTGCCGTTTGACACGAATACACTTTACACTTTACTTACACTCCACTAGATGTCTGAAGACGGTCGGGATCTGTTGCCATGCTACCTGCAAGGCTTTCCACAGTATCGGAATGGATGACGGTTGCATGTCCATACAATTCACTTCTCGTTCCGAATTTCGAGGCCAATCAAGATGGGTGATATCTTCACTGTGTTCCTCGAACCACTCGTGCACAGTGCAGGCCCAATTACAAGGCGCATTATCGTCTTGGAAGATCCCGTTTCTATCCAGGAAAAAATGCAACATGCAGGGTGCACATGGTTTCCTAAGAGCTGCCGGTAGACGTCATACTCCATATTACGCAACTCGTCACTTGCCCAATAGTGGACATCAAGTGCGATGGGCTCGAGTTGCTTGAGTCAGAAATGATGGGCTCGAGTCAGTCGGCTTGCACTACTAGCTATTTGGAGTCATCCGACGAGCATACTCGTTTGCAATCCTCCAGTGTGCAACCAGCATATTGTTTACTCCACAGCATTCTCCGTCGACGATGATCAAAAGTGAGGAGAAGGTGTCTCTTGGGTCGTCAGCTGTGGAACTCCGTTCGTCTGAGTGTCCAGCGCATCGTCATTTGGGATATTGCTCTTGCATTCCCCATACTGTATTGTGATGTCAACTGTCGCACAGTGATTTTCCCTTCAGCCAGTACAAAGCGCTGCATTCATCGTTCACCACTAGCATTCACCTTGCGTAATTCTTTACGGTTCTGTTCGTGGGAGTTGGTTTGACCCTTTTGACACCACTTTGTACACTTTAACCATAGTGCGCCGTCAGCAACTGATAAGAAGTGTCCTTTCCGATATGGAAACACACCAACTCCCACAATCATACCTTTTTGAAACTCCGTGATATCTTTACTGTGTCCCATAAGTGCTACTTTATCACTTCGCCTTACACGACCAGAAGCAAATTACCACTGCTCAAGCGTAGGAAGCTGTTCTGGTTTTCATATTACGATCTATGCGACATAGTCCATTAAGGATGGGGTGGTCATAATTCAATGATTACCGACTGTATATCTTCTTGGAGGCTAATCTTTTAAGTCCTCTATTATGATGCAGTAAATCAGGAATTTTAAATCGTGCCAAGATAATGTATAAATTCTCAAGATCTATATACATTAGTCCTATTTCATTATTTATATACTAAACAGTATATATAACTCAATAATATTCTCTTTAGTAAATAATGCTGCTGGAAAGGGGAGAAAGGAGCCTGTGGATTGACGCTATTTGAATGCCTTTTAATTCATGCAGGCTTTATTTTCAACTTCCCATTAGGAAATTCGGTAGCGAACTGCGAATATTCAAAACAAATAAATAAATAATAATAATAAAATTAAAACTCCTTATAATGATTTTAAAAATTCATCAGTTATAGTGCATTAAGGCCAGTGATGTTTACGATCAGACAACAAATATGTTTTTTACATAAAATTTAATTTTATAAAGGCCACCAGGGATCGCAATGCAACTACGTTGCATTCATCGAAAATATTCATTAAAATTACTACAAATTAACCAAAGTAGATTTGTTTTCATTGCCAATGTATTACACGTCTCATATTCCTTTTATGTTTCGGTTTCCCCAAAAATTTAAACCTAGAACTTGTGCAAGACACTTTTGTCTCATAAGTCACTCGAATTATATTAGAGGCTTTCTTCGGGAAGGTGTTAAGGTCATAAACAAGAATAGCGAAATACTTGTTTTCATAATTTATGCGCAATAAAATTCTCTTGGCACAGCGTTGTGGGTTTTCAATTTGCAGTTTCCAACGGTTTCCATAGAAACTTCCTTAGCTAAGCAGACGACTCAGTAAACAGACGCATAAGTCAGAAGATAAAAGTACTATTTATTAAATAACAGTCTATATGCCTACCAGATATATCGCTTTAAGATGCCTGTAATAAAGTCTTAAGTAATTCTGTACACTGTACCTTATTTCCATAACAATTCTGATATCCTCCGAGGCAGTTAATATTGGAATATACTGCGTTTATTAAAAACATTTTTATATTGCTTTCCTTGTATACTTTTATTTTCAAATCCGGGATGCTCTAGTCTTCGGCCCTTTATCATGTGAGCAAATAACACCATGCTATTGTAACTTAAAGAATAATGGATGAATCCAAAAGGACTACACTTTCATTTACACAGCGATATTTACTTAAAGAGCATTATTTTTTTCCTAAAATTTATTTGGCCTGTAGGATATTCAACTAGAAGACCAGAAACCGCCATATTTGGTCTTTAAGTGCTACCACAGTGGTATCGTCACCGTCCTCCCCATACCGGGTGGAAAAGGCCCGGGTTCAAATCCCATCGATGAGGCGAGGAACTTTAGTGGGCTTTTTTCACTCCGTGGCTGAGTTAGTCAGTGTCAGGTGTAGATAGCAAGGTTTTTCCTCCCCAGAAATTTGGGTTTTTTCGACCAGAAAACAGGCAAATCGACCAGACAACACACGCAATTTACAGACAAAGAAATAAATTGGTAGATATAATCATTTACGGGGAACCCTAATATAATTTGGTTGTTTTTTTTTTTGGGGGGGGGGGTCTTTAAGTATTAGTATTAGTACACATACTCGCCAAAAAAATACGAACCTTTATTCAAGATCGAAGTGGCCGCCTTTGTTTCCAATAACAGCAAATGTGGGGAGTGGCATGGATTCTATAAGGTGTTTTAGTGCGTTTTGGTCTAATTGTAACCATTCTTCTTGCAAAGCTTAGCTGCGACAAAGTTCAAGGAAGACGACTTCGTTGCCAAATAGCTCTCTCCAGCATATCCCACACATTCTCAAAAATATTGAGATCAGTGAATGCGGGGGCCAGGAAAGATGGAGGCAATCTGTGTCATGTTCTCTGAACCATTCTTGCACAATTCTGACACAATGTTCTGTTGCCTTGTCATCCATAAAGTGGCCATAACCTTCGGGATAAAAGTGTAACATTGCAGGATGCAGTAGATCTGATACAAAAGGGTACGCCCTGGATGGATGACATTCGGCCTTCCACCCAATCCGTGCCAACGAAACATTCCCCTCATACCATGATACAACCTCCAGATGCTTAGGTTGTCTTAACAAGGCTAGCAGGGTCCATCGCTTCGTGAGGTTTTGACACACTCTCACCTACCATCAGTGCCAAACAACACTGGTTTGTCTGACCAGATGACTTTCTTCCATTGTTCCACCCTCCAATCATGAGTTCTCGGCACCACTGCAAGCATATTTTTGTGTTTTTCTCTAAAACAAGTGGCTGCTGAATAAGCAGGCGATTGATAATATCCAATTTCTTCAATTCCCGGCGCATAGTATGGGTTGAAATAGGGCAGTCCTGGACTTGGTTGAATTCAGATGTTATTTGCTGCACAGTGGAAGTCCTAATTTTAAGTAGAGTCCTCCTTAGAGTACGATGACTTCCCTCTTGAAGAGTTGTTTTTCTGCCATGTGGGCGATTTATCTATGATAGTGTGAATGTGGCTTCCGTATTCAAGTGAAAATTTCTCTATAAGTTTCGTCTGCCATATAAAATTCCAATGGTACGGACTCCTTAAGGAGTGAAACATATCTTCAGGATAACATCACTTCAATTCTGTTGATTAAAGCAAGGTAACTACTAATTGTTTAGAAAATTTCCTGATAATTTGGATTATTTGTAACAGCGAGTCTGCGTACAAAGGTCAAGACAAATGATATTTGATCCTTAGACCACCACGCCATCCTCCCATCTCCTGGGGTGTGGAATATCAAAGGAACTCTCTCAAAACCACTTGGAAGCAAGTGTATCCTGGATAAGTATAGCAAAACTAAAGATCACGTTAAAACGGAGTTTCAGTTAGATCTGAAAAGTGTTAATCGCCCGAAAAGGATCGTATGCCCAAGTGTCTGCAGTGAAGCCACAACTAAAGCTAAGATTGTAAGATCCTCTTTGCTTCTAAACGATAACAAAGTAGGAAGTCACAACCAAAAAGAAATCATTAAAACAGTACCATCATCTAACTCCAGAACATCAAATGTGCACAAACAAGCTTGGTAATGATGCGTAAGGAACTAGGGTTGATGAAGAAACTGCTAAAGAAAGAAAAGAAATTTACAGAACAGACTCAGATGATGCAGGCTGAGAGCAAGAAAGGAAACACAATTAATTGCTCTGGTAACCTGAAATTGAAAATATTATTATTACTACTAATCCCACCAATTAAATCATCCATGGTAGCTTGTTGGGAATGATACATCGTCGTATGCCACTCATTTGGAAAGTGTGCGTACGATGCCAAGCGGTTTCCCGTCACTCATTTGGAGAGGTCTAGGTCCGATTTCAGTGGACGACAATTTCTAAAGTCTTTTTCAATTGAGGCCGTATAACTGCTAAGAAGACTTTCAAGAAAAAGACCAATAAGATTAAAGGATCAATTTCCTTTAACCTTATTGGTGTCCACATATTTTTAAAATGATAGCCTTGCGTCTGCAATTGCATGTGCATAGAGGTCGGTTGACAATACAGCAAACCGGAGTAAACCCAAAAGAACGACTAACTCGATCCTCAGTGGAAATGCCTCGAGAAATTCTTTTAGTCAACATTGGATTTTAACTGCTCGATAGCCACTATATAACCACCGAGAACCTTCCTCAATACGAATTCTCCTTTATTTAATCTTTCAATAACCGAAAATCGTTTTCGATGTTAAAATATACGGTAATTATCAATTACAATTAAATATAAGATGCAAAATTTCTCCATGAAATGAGAATGTTATAAATGATGTCTACTTTTTTTAAAATTTCCCTTTCGGTCATTATTGAGAACCCGTGTTGAATCAATAAACATGCAATTACCCATCAACAGGTTCTTGAATGTTTCAGGGAAATAGCCTGATATTTATCAGCTACCTTTTAAAATTCCTCTTCGAATTCACTTGGGACGCGTTTGGCTTCCTGAAACGACTATGGCCATTGCGTAATGACGTCATTTGTATACACCAAGTAAGATAAGCGCATTCTTCAGATTCCATAATTGGTGCCTGGGGATTTCAGAACGATGCCGACTTTGTGGTACCTTTCTGGAATAAAAACGTATGGGACTCGCCAACTATTGCATGTGGTAATCACAATAAAGGCGCCCCACTCCATCCAACCATGACGAATAAAGAAAATAACGTTTATACAACTATAAAAATCTTTTAGAAATGCATAATATTTTATGTTTCTAGATAGTATTTGTGTTTTTGTATTGTATTCTGTACCAAGTGGTTTCCCGTTGATTTGCCAGGTAGTGTAGATATGTTGGTTAGGTTATGTTGTGGGTGTGCGTTAAGGCTGTTTGGTGGACAAAATATTCGAATTTCCGGGAGAAAAACTACACAACTGTCGCCTTAAACCAACTAATTCAGCCACGATGCGAAAAAAGCCCATCAGAATTGCTTGCGTCATTGAAGAGAACCGAACTCAGACCTTTTCCACCCGCATTGGAAGGACGGAGACTATAACCATTACGTTTCCGCGAAGATAAGA
This sequence comes from Mastigoproctus giganteus, assembly GCF_048544385.1. Classification (NCBI taxonomy): domain Eukaryota; kingdom Metazoa; phylum Arthropoda; class Arachnida; order Uropygi; family Thelyphonidae; genus Mastigoproctus; species Mastigoproctus giganteus. The sequence continues at coordinate 219,943,932 of NC_143584.1, forward strand.
AACCTAGAAACTATCAGAAAACAATATCTCGACAAGTCTGAATGTGGGCCTCTGAAATTCTATACGTAGGTTACTGGAACCTTGAACTTGAGGTTACGGACATATCGTGTTTCGCCACCAGAGAAGCTTCATTTGCATAACTTTCATATTTCGGGCAGTCAAGGTCTGTGAAAGGTATTCAGCTATTCGCTTTTATATCGTATAATCTATAGTATATTCCTGAACCATGAAATGTCACAAAAGACACACAAATCGCTGGGACAGAACATTTTCCAGGACATTCACATCCCGGAATTTCCGAATAGAATATTTTCCTGGTTCCCTGATCCTACCAAAACAGGTTTATAACTTTGGGACTACAGTATCGTGGAACACGCATCAGACACTCGACTGAATGGAAGCTGACTCAAGATCCAAGCTCTGCAGTGGTCCCGCCCCTTATGCCATACACAAAACAAGACAGTCGGTTCTACCATCGCAGTAGACAACGGCTCCATTTTACCCCATAGCCCAAATTCTCCAAGCAAGCAAAACAAGCTACGCTGGCGGATCCCAACAGTGATCACAATGAGACACCAACGACCTCATGTGGTACTTCCTCTTTCGAGGTCCAAAAATTCAATTCAAGTGCACCGCTCTGACACCGTAAATGTAATGTATCAGAACGTTAGGAGCTTGCGAAATAAAATAGAGACTACGGAGCAAAATCCTGCTAGCAGGTGAATTCAATATTTTAGCTATATCCGAAACGAAACATGGCTTCAGCATGAGCAACAGAACATAGTGATTGCTACACCAGCAGGCTATGTGGCGGAGTTCACCTCCAGGAGGAATAGAAGAGGTGGTGTTGCTATATTCTTCAAAGACGCGGCCTTCAAATTTATCAACGCTATCTCCAGTGACTCACCAAATTTCGAAGTCCTAGCCATCACACTGCTCAGAAACGCATCCACAATAGATATCTGCGGTAATGTATATCCCGCCGGTACACACAATTGATATCATTATTGAGGCAGCCAACTGGGCAATCACCCACTTTCACTCCTCAGCTCACCATATCGCCATCAGGGATTTCAACCTCACTCCCCAGCTCACTGCCCACAAGAAGATCCTTGTTGACTACATGAAGTCAGCAAATATACACCTAATCGATCACTGCCTTACTAGAGGAGAAAACCACCTTGACTTGCTATTTTCTTCCTTAGCATGTATGATTGAAGAACCACCTGAGACGCACTACAAATGGGATCATCAACCTATCTACGCAAAATTAATTATTCCTGCTCGGGGACCACTTCTCCGAAAAAAACGTTCAAACCGCCGTCATCGTCAGCCCCAAGCCCCTTAACATCCAATAATGCCTGCAAGCCGCCACCCTTATACCTTGACATGTCCTTGAAATGTGTGACGTCTCGCTTGTTGTAACACTATTGACAAACTGGGTAAACACCATTGCACAATATTCCTCATCAAAGAAGATAAGGATCTCATCTTACTCCAAAGCCTGGTGGAATCCAAATGTACACATGACCTTCCTATTAAAGTAGCAGCTACACCAGATCTGGAAAAGAACTCAACAGACTTCCGACCGGATGGCCTGTTCAAGAGCACGAGCGCAATTTAATAGGGAGAAATCACGAGCAATAACAGCACACCTGGGCGCCCAACTTCAAAAAGAGAAAATCCCATACCGCTTCAAATTCCATAGCTTTCCTAGTCAGCTGGACCCAGCTCAATGGCTAGATCATATTCAATACGCGCGCAGGTCAACTAAACTCTCTTTTATGTCCCGACAATGAATTACAACAAGATATCTTGCATTCTATCACCATCTCTACACATCAGCTGACAGCAGCGATAGCAACCGCGGAAGCCGAAAAAGTGCCACAATTCATGGTAAATAATTCATGCTTAGTCCGTTCATCCTTTAACCGCTCAAGTCGATCTTAAACGGAATTCTAACTGCAAGAAATTTTCCTAAAGCCTGGAATAGCTACCTTGTCAGACCACATCCAAAAGTTCGAAACCCCACTCTACCCAAGCACTTTCGGCCGATATCTAACTCCTCAACGCTCCTGAAAATCCTCGAAAAAACTATGCTGCCCACCTTAATGAATCAGATTCTTGGAGATAAGCCGCCACAGATCCTCTACGCCATCCGAAATCGATTCACAGTGACAAACCTCCTTGCAACCATATGTAATATATTGTCCGTCTTTGAACAGAATCTCGTGAACGACGGAAGGCATTTTGTAGGTCTTTTTCTCAATATGGTTGATTGGTTGGTCTCAGGCAGGGATAGTCTGGTGTTTCCCACGGAAACTTGGGTTTTTTTCATCCAGCAAACAGACAAATCGACCATGGAACACACGCAGTTTGAGAAATAATATATGACTCAATATGGCTTAGGTCGCTAATACGCCTAAAACTAGAACGCCACAGGGTTGTTCCTATAGTTTTGTAAATATAGTGTACACAATCTATAACCAACTATAACAATAACCAATCCGTTTGGGAGCATATCAGGATTCTGAACTCGGTTATGGTGCCGCTTTCAATTACATCTTAATAAAAATTTCTGAAAATTTCTAATCAATGAATAAAATCGAGTCGATTCTATACGGAAATATGAGAAAGTTCCGAAGAATTGGAACTTTCTTTCTATCACCAAGAGCTAATCAGTAAATATTTTGTGTCGCTTGTTAGTAATGCTATCTTCACTGCATAGAAATCAACGTACATTGCGAGCCAGAACGTTCTAACAAGAGCTGTGTGGGATTAATCAGTTTAGGAGCACTTAGTGGGGTTGTAATTGTATTAGCTCAGCAAGGACGGCCACTCCAAGAGACAGACCTGAATATCGAAAACAAATATTGGCAATATCTAACGGCTCGAATTGCTATCGTTGAGATAAGAATCCAGCATGATAGCCACAGCTGTTTCTCCATATTTAATGGTGTTTTCACTTTAAGATAACCCTTTGGTCCCTTTCCATCAAACAATTTATTTTTGTACTTTGATGGATGTGTGTGAGTGAGTTCAAGAAGACTAGTTGCTTGCACGATCCCTTTCCATCAAACAATTTATTTTTGTACTTTGATGAATGTGTGTGAGTGAATTCTAGAAGACTAGTTGCTTGCACGATTAATTCTAAATCACATAAATAGCCATTTAACAAGGATAATCGTTCGTTTTTCACGCATCTTGATGTTGCCAAAGAAGATCTTCTGCCAATACTACTTATCGCTGCATAATTAACAGAAACCAAAGCAGTCTCCCAGGAAAATTATTCGCAACCAGTAAGCTAATATCAAGGGTCAAGGATACGATTTATTTACCAGGTGTCAAAGTGCTTCCTTTTACTAACGTATGTCTCGAATGCTAATGTGCCTACGGATTAATTCCCAACTCGTAGTTCATTATAAATGACTATTCATTAGGGTGCCATTGTTTATTAACAAAGGACTGGTAAATCTTAGATGCTTCGAAAGACGAGTTTGGTTAAAAACAAGTTTTTTTTTTTTAGATTGGCAATCTATCATTGGATGGAGTTAAGACATCTTTGCCTTTAAAATAATATCCCACCTCCTTTGTCTTTGGCTTACAGTAATGTGAATATTTCATTGGAAGTATAAGACAAAAAAGTTTTTACGTGGTCGTAATTATAAGAAAAACTTAATCCCTCCATCCAATCAGAAAAGAAAAACAAAACATTTTCAAGAGACTTAACTAAGATATTTAGAATAACGTAGAGACCATGAGCCGACAGCATATCTTCTTGAAAATCCCTTGATTCTACAATGATAAATTATACAAAGATAAATTTTAAATGTATTAATTCTACAATGGATTTTCATTATTTTGAGATGAAATATCCTTGTTCCTTAGTATTAATATTAATAGCGGCATACAAGGTCCCTCGTGGGTAGCACAGTTGGTAGGATCGACATCCTCCCCACACCAGGTGAAAAAGACTCCTTTTCACAGTGTGGCTGAGTTAGTCGGCGAGGGTGCATGGTTTTTTCTCCCGGAATCTCGGGTTTTTTGTCTAGCAAACAGAAAATCGACCACAGAACACACGCAATTTACAGACAGTTTATATAGAGCAATATGGCCTTAGTCGCTGATGCTTCTAAAAACAAAGGAAAAAACAAGGGGAAAAAATCTAGTCACATCATCTATCCATCTCATTTAATAACTTTAATCCTTACTTAAATTTAATGAACTACCCATTTTCAACACCAGATGGAAATTTGTTCCAACAGTCAGTTTACTCTGGCTGAAAGCAAATTTCCGCATCTATATCATGCAACCAATGGAAAGAGTAAGGATACCATCAGCATCAATTCTCTTCTAATGTGCTTAGTTTCCATATGTCCAATTTACAGAACTGGAGACTTTCTTGGTAAGAGTACCTGAAAGAGTCTTGGTAAGAGTACCTGAAAGAGTACCTAAGAGTACCTTTTGCGCCTGACTAATCTTGTTGCTCTTCTCCACACCCATTCCAATGAATCTACATTCCTTCTAAATACATCTAAATACACCTAAATACAACCTTCCTAATACATCTACATCCTTCCTAAAATGAGAATTTAAGACCTATATGCAGTTGTTGTTGTTGTAGGGTTTTAGGAGCATCAGGGACTAAGGCCATGTTGCTCCGTGTATACTGTTTGTAAATTGTGTGTGTTTTGAGGTCGATTTTCTGTTTTGCTGGACGAAAAACCTGCCCAGCAAAACAGGTAGCATGGTTTTTTATTATGGTTAAACTATGCTACCCTCGCCCGAGACCGACTAACTCAGCCACGTTGTGAGTGAAAAAGGCCAAAAAAATTCATATATCATCGACGAAGCTCGAACTCAGGTCTTTTCCTCCGTGACAACGCATGACCCCACAACATTCTGGGCACGATGGAGGCCATTACAAAACTGGTGTGCACTGTTCTTCCTCACTCCTCTCATATCTCGGACCTTGCACCTTCTGACTATCACCTCTTCGGCCCGCTGAAGGATGCATTCCGTGGAACCCATTTTACGGACGACGACCAGCTCGAGATCAGTGTTCACGAAGTCCTCTGGAGCAAGAGTAAGGACTTTTACAGGATTGGAATACAGCGTCTGACTCAGGGATGGCCGAAGTGAATAAAAATGATGGTGACTTTGTGGAAAAATAACAGTTTGTTTATTAATGATTGAGGATTAATTGATGCAAAAGGCATAGTTGTAGGAAGTAAATTTTCTGAGGAAAAAATTAGGAGCCATTACTTTCGTACCACTCCTCATGATGTATCCTTAAAAGAACTGCAATATTTGTCATGTTTATCTTGCAGTTGTATTTTGTAAATATTTTTATAAAAACGCATTGTTATAATTGCCTTCATGTAAGGACCAATCGTGAATCTCTTGAGGACGGGCATAGAACAGACCTCCCATTTAAAAGTTTAAAGAGGAAGACAAATTTTTCTCTCTTTAAACTTTTTATCTATGGTATGTTTCCCTTTATAGAATTTGTTTCAACTCCTACTTCATGATGTCACCATTTATTGTTGGTGAAAGTGAGGCTTCAATTCCTTTTAACCGATCGATAGATTTCTTTCGTTCTTTCTTTCTTTTTGGAAAACTGAGAAAAAGTAGTCCGCTTTTTTACATCGTTTTCCCTTTCTAATACTTTCAGGTCCCACAATGTTCACCTTTAGGCCCTCGTCTGTTTTTAGTATATCTAAACGATTTATCGTACGTATTCCAGTCCACCAACATTGAGTGAAACTGTTCGCGGATAATATCACTTCCATAAAGTTTTATATATCTTATTTCGAACAGTCTTTATTGATCACCATACTAAAGAATTGAAAATTATGCTTTACCACTTCTGTTTAAATCACCTGGCTCTTTTTTGTGGGGGGGGGGGAAGAGGCTATAGACATCATTCCTGTCTTAATGTAGAAGTTAAAAAGACATCACGTAGGGAACCAGTTAATTAATCTGGAGAACTTAAGAAATTAAGCTGTGTTAAGAACGTGTCCGATTAGCAGAGCAATCCTTCATGCCGCTAATGGTGACCAAAGATCACACCAAAATCCTTCTGATTTTCTTCTCCATGACAACGCACAGATTCTAGTCAGCCAGAAAAAATTACGAAAGTCGGTACTTCTGAGAAATTGAAAAGAAATTATTGATTACTTCATATCACCAATAATAATTGCGACCGTTAGATTTATTTTGAATTGTACAAGCAGGACAACCGGAGTCTGTCCACAGAAGTTTTCTGAGCGGTGCAAACAGGCTTCCAGAGGAGGTAATGGGGTCTTTCCAATGATATATAGGAATTTTGTTAGCACGGATAGGTAGGTGATTATCCCCTTGAATAAGGCAATGGTCAGGCCATACTTTGAGTACGGCATACAGGTCTGGAGGCCTCATTTTGGGAAGGATGTAGAGCTGCTGGAATGAGTACAGAGAAGGGCAACGAGATTGGCAAGGGAAACAAAGAATTGCTCTTTGTTTCCCTTGCCAATTAGAAAGGCTGCAAATTGCAGCATCTGGAGACTAGGCAGCTGGGAGGTGATCTGACTGAGGTGTATAAGGCCTTGGATGGTTTGAGAAAGCTCAATGCTGATGGGATTCTTCCTCTTGCCCAGATTACACACCTGAGTTGGCATCAATTCAAATTGAGGAAAGGCAGTTGCAGAATAGATGTGCGGAGATTTGCCTTTAGACAGCAGGTGGTTGATTGCTGGATCAAACTTCCATCTGTTGTTATAGATTGTTAGCTTGTTGTAGTTGATAGCTTAACAACTTCTATAACAACAGAAGTTGATAGCTTAAATAAATTGAGGGAAGGACTGGGCAAACTTTTGGAGCGAATGGATGGGTGAAATGGGAAGTTTTTTTTTTTTTTTTTTTTTTCCTGGATGATGCTGTATAAGCTTGCTTCCTTGCATCATATGCCTCTACTAATGCTAATTAGGTCTGCTATTAAGTATATCGATTGTACAGACCTTTCACCACGAGTTTCCCGGTATTACACTACGCACGAAAAGGCATACTGTATAAATAAATAACAACATACTTCTACACTGGAAGGATGCTTTTATTTAAAGTACCTAGTGCAATAACAAGGCAACACCAGCCACGTCTGCCGCATTACTGTTGGAAATCACACTGAAATGTAGTTGTTGCTTGTACTCCACCTTTGTGTTTGCCCTTGTGGGTAGAACAGTTAGTAGAATTGCCGTCATAGGCACACCTGGTGGAAAAGACATGAGTTCGAGTACCGTCGATGATGAGGAATTTTTATGGGCCTTATTCACGATGTGGCTCAGTTAGTCGGTCTCAGGCGAGGGTAGCATGTTTTTTTTCTGTCAGAAACTGTTTTTTTATCCAGCAAACAGAAAATCGACCACAAAATATACCAATTTACAGACAGTATATATGGAGCAATATGGCCTTAGTCGCTGATGGTCCTAAATCCTTACTACGACAACAACTGCAATGTAATCATAATAAAAAGTTATAAGACACCAAATGTGTGAAGCTACTTTTGATTTATTTTGAACAGAACGTACCCTAGAGTCAAACTCAATGATAAAGTGGTACACGCGTTTCAGTTGACCGTGGTTTTAACCCACGTGACTGTTATATACGATGATGTTCTCGTGCTCTCTATATCTTATAAACTCCTATGTGATCACCAGAGTATAAACTAAAAAAATTAATTTATTTTTTATAGAAGAGGGCGCTGAGAAAAAAGCACGTGACTGTTATATACGATGATGTTCTCGTGCTCTCTATATCTTATAAACTCCTATGTGACCACCAGAGTATAAACTAAAAAAATTAATTTATTTTTTATAGAAGAGGGCGCTGAGAAAAAAGCAGTCAGTGCTAATGTTCCATTAGCACTGTCTGCTTTTATTTAAATCTGGCATTAGTTTAGTATTATTATTAATTAATAATTAATAAATAGCTATGCATATTCTAGCTTTATTCTTTCTGTTTTGGTTAAAATACACTTTAAAATAACCTACGTTTGTGTGCATCAGTAAGGCGATTTACAACAATAATAATAAATAGGACAAAACAAAATTGTGACCGCCTTATTCCCGCATCTTTGGGGATGTCACTACTCTGCTGGACCCCGCAACCAGTCTTGTCCCATATTAGACACGTTTCCATGACAACGCTCGTGCAATTCCGGGAATCTGCAAAATCATTGTAGCCTTGCCATATCGATTTTGCTGCGCTACATCTATCGCTCTACCCAGACTGTGTTTCTGCTATTTTTAATAACATCGCTGACGACGTAGTTAGGCTTAATTTTCTTTTCTTCTATCCATCCATCCTTGGATATAGTATTGTGAACATTAAATGGCAGTACTCATACCATAAATTCCAGCAAACGGTAAGTATAAAATGATATGGGAAAGTTAAATTACTAAAATAACCAATTCTGCGAATTTCGTTCATAAATTCAAACGTCTGAGTCTGTTCATACTTGTGAAAACTCTCAAAAAATTATTTTTCGACCTTTACCATTTAGTCACGAAACTTCTCTGTTAGTACTGATTATACATTGGAATGTAACTAGAATAAAGCTAGAGTGTTTCTTTTCTTGAACCATATTCCTACACTTTTTGCACATGCGTGTATATACATTTAGCAAGAGTTAACTTATATCATGGTCGCTGACGTCAAGACTGACGTCACGTATGATGGCTGAATGGAATATTTGTTATAGCCTCATTTCAGTTCGATAAAAATTATCTTTCTGTGTTGTTGTTGTTGTTGGGTTTTAAGAGCATCAGCGACTAAACCCATATTGTTTTTTGTTTATTGTCTATAAATTGCGTGTGTTCTGAGATCGATTTTATGTTTTCTGGTCGAAAAACCCAAGTTTCCGTGAGGAAGAAAACCATGCTACCCTCGTCTGAGACTGACTAACTCAGCCACGTTGTAAAAAAAGGCCCATAAAAATTTATCCCATCATTTACGGGATTCCAACTCAGGTCTTTTCCACCCGGTTTGGGGAGGAAGGCGATCTACCAACTGTGCTACCCACGAGGGGATCTTTCTGTGTATCTAGTTGGCTTAATTCATGCTAAACCCATGAAATATAGTTTATTAATTTGTAAAAGTCAAATGAATACTAATATTAGTAATAGGAAAGTTATGCAAGGAATCAAATCTGCTGGACTCTAAATGAATTTACATAAATTAATCAGCTCCAGAAGCTAATTAGTCTGTGCTAAGTTCACGCAATCCTTTTAAAGCATTCGTTAGCCTTAATCATGTAGACACTGGGTTTTCAGACTTCGCAAAATTGAAATCTTTCATGAAGGATAACCCTTTGCACCCGCCAGAACTCAACTTGTTCTCTTCTATGTCCTTTTCAAAAGGTACTCATCCTCATTTTTACTTGCATTTCACTGAATCCATTTCATGAGTGTAAAAGCATGTAGGACTACAATGCAGAACTTCGTGGTATCCTGCCTACGTGACTGCTTCCTACTACAAGGTCATTTGCATATCGTAAGTCGTTCTCCCGCAGTTGTGTTATTGTGATAAGTGAGTTGGAGTTCCAAGTTGGAGAAAAATGGTGACGAGTTGTGTTGTTTGGAACAAAGAATGGAACAGCGATTAACACGCACTCCAAAACACGAAGGAAATTTTGTTTTCAAAAATTAAAAATCAAGTTATGTTGATAAGTTTCTTTGATACAAAGGAAATCATTCAAAAAGAATTTGTTGCACAGGTAAGATAGGGAATAAAGAGTATTATGCATAAATTCTGCATCGTTTGATTAAAACAATTTGTTGAGTAAGGTTTTAGTTTTGAGGAAAAAAGCTAATTCTTGTTGCACACCAACAGCAGACCAAAACAGCACTGGGAAATCGCTGTAGAATTGTTTTGTAGTTCAATGTTCAGGGTTTTTTCAAAAAATATGATAAGCATGATCTTCACATTTGATCGAGACTATATTGGCATTTTTGGACCTCGCAGAAGAAGGCATCTTCCATTGAGAGGACTGGGCTTTTGTTTTCGGGCCATAGCCATATACACCCACGATTCGTCACCAATAATGATGGAAGAAAGTGTGGATCAGCAAAAGCACGTTGAAGAAGATCCTAACATGTGAGAACCTTCTGCTCTGTATGATCACCAGTAAGGATGCAGGGCCCAAAATTGGCTGAAACACGTCGTATTCTCAAATCTTCTATTAAAATTGATTGATATGTCCCTTAATAAATACTAGTTTCACTATCAACTTCACGGATAGTTAGACGTCCATCATACCTGATCAGATCATGAACATGAGCGATTGAATCATTGATTTTCTGAAGTCGAAAGACGGCTAGAGAAAGGATCATCTTCAATGGACAAGTGGCATTCTTTAAACTTTGCATTCCACTGAAAAATCTTCGAAAATACAACCATCTTCTCTGAAGGCTGTTTTTAACGTTTCGTGAATTTCTGTTACATTTTAACTTATTTTAACCAAAATGTTATGCAAATTCGCTGATAGGTAAAATTACATTCATTGGGATTTTCTGGATGAAATGTGATTTTACTGAGTAGCGGCTTAATTCAAGTTGATTGCAGATAAACGGATTATTAGTGTTAGTAACATCGATTGATGCAAGGAAGCAGACTTTTCTGAATCATTCCAAAAATAAATAAAATATATAATGTCATTATTATTATTATATATTTTACTATATTTACTATATCACGGTACATGTTGACAAGTCGCAATAACGCGGAAATTTCAAATCAGGCCTCGAACTTTTTGAACTCATCTCCTATATCTGAATAAACGTCGATATAAAAGGGGTGGGCAAAATAATGGAAAATAATGTGAAAAGAGTTACAGGTATGCACGAATGTGGTGTTGGGCCACCTTTTGCTTTTAAAACAGCTTATGTTCTAAGTAAAATAGATTCAAATAAATCTTAAGATGATAAAATCTTAAGAACTGTCTTAAGATGAATATTGGACCATTCTTCACGAAGGAACCGAAAGAACGTTTCACGCGCTCCTTGAGTGATGAAGGTGAAGGAAGCCTGCTTCTCACTCTTCTCTCCATAATAGCTCAATAACTTTTAAGTTTGGTGAGTGTGCAAGCCATGGGATGTTGCTTAGCCTCAGTTTCATACTCCTCAAACCAAGGTAGAACCCATCTGGATGTGTGTATCGGAGCATTACCATTTAGAACCATGACTTCGTTTGTGGGAAACGATGTTTACACCATGGAATGAACCTGGTCGCTCACAATATCAAGATAATCAGTGGCAGTATTCGCCCGTTCAGGATGAGAAGAGGACCGCTATTGCGGCCCAAACCAGTGTTAATTCTCCTCCATGTTTGATGGTTGGCGCAAGACAGTCAAGATGATGAGCTTCCTTTGGTATTTGCCAAACGTAAACGCTGATGTTGGAAAAAGTGTGAATGATGATTCGCCTGAAGATATATGTTTCCAATTGTCAAGTATCCAGTTTTTTGTGCTCCTTACACAAATGCATCCTCTTTTTAGCATTACTGTCAGTAAGCATTTTTCACTCTGTGGCTCAGTTAGTCGGTCTCAGCAAGGTTTTTTCCCCGGAATCCGAGGTTTTTCGTCCAGCAAAGCAGGCAAATCGACCAGAGAACACACGCAATTTACAGACATAATACACATGGGTAGATGAAATAACTTTCTGGATGATCCTAATAAATAGCTTTTTTTAATAGTTTTCCGATACAGTTGCTCTAGATACGTTAAACAAATCAGCAGTTTTAGTCATCGATGTCCCTGTTAAACATGCCCTCATGGGTAGCACAGTTTGTAGAATCGCCGTCCTCCCCACACCAGGTGGAAAAGACCTGGGTTTGAATCCCGTCAATGAGGTGAGGAATCTTTATGAGCTTTTTCGCAACGCGGTGAGTTAGTCGGTCTCAGGCCAGAGTAGCGTGGTTTTTGATCCCAGAAACTTGGATTTTCGTCCAGCAAACAAAAAAAAAAAAAAACGACCACAGAACACACGCAATTTACAGACAGTATATACGCAGCAATATGGCCTTAGTCACTGATGTTTCTACAACCCTACTACTACTACCTTGCTCAGCGTGCACCGACAATTTAACCTCTTTGAAATTCAGACAGGTTGCTCATTTTCTTCATGTTCCTTATATATCACCTCTAAATAAACATTAGCTTCTATAATCTTTTCTTCACAGTACTATGTGCATGAAACAAAACAAAAAAAAAGTCATCACTGCACGTTCATAAATACATCATATAGCCATTACTAAAACTACTATTTTCATATCAGGTGTTTCCATTATTTTATCTACCCTCTGTATGTATTACCAAGTTTCAAATGCATGTAGATGTTGTAGTAATTAATAAAACACAAGTTCAGTTAAAAGCATTACAAGAATTCGGAGCAGCTTTTGGTCAGATATATCCTCAATCAACGGATAATAAAATATACAACTATATGTGGGGGCCCACGAAATATTTTGACGTTAAAAGGACGTCCTCATACTCGGAAAGTTGGGAGCCACTGCTTTGGAATATTACTTTTCCGGAATATTTAGATCAGGTAGAATATTTAAATAAGGTAGTCCACGAAATGGAGTCATATTACCTTTCGGAAAGGTGGAGGTGGAAAAATAAAGAAATAAAGATTTCCGGATCAACTCAAAAAATCATGTCCTGTGTATTTCGAACAGAAACTAGTCGATTTTTGCGGAGTGTAGATCAATCTATTGAACAATCTTTTAAGGACCCAAACAGGACCCAAACAAGGAGCCACTGTTTTGGAATATTACTTTTCCGGATTTTTTAAATCAGGTAGAATATTTAAATAAGGTAGTCCACGAAATGGTGTCTATTACTTCTCGGAGCGGTGGAGGTGGAAAAATAATGAAATAAAGATTTCCGGATTAACTCAAAAATCATGTCCTCTATTTCGAACAAGAACTAGTCGATTTTTGTGGAATGTGGATCAATCTATTGAACAATATTTCAAGGGCCCAAACAGACACTCTTTTTTACTTAATGTTTTAAATATTTTTCTATTAGGGTGTATTATTTTTTATTCTGTTCCTTATATACGAATGGTGAATCATTTATTATACTTATTAGGCTACGTTTAGCATTAAATGATTTTGATTTAATTTTTTAATAAGTGCCATCTTCATTTAGAAAACAGAGATTCAGATCTTTTCGGGGTGTATGGACTCTGGAAGCTTGTTTAAATTATTTTATTATTATTTTTTATTACTGTTATTTCAAGCGTTGTTGACAGAATTGCATTTTACATAATCCTGTCCATTAACATATTTGATGTCAGAAATGAAACTGCTTCTACAAGCCAAGAACTAATTTAAGGTCCATTGGCCTCTGAGAGTCGAAGTCTCGTATCCTGTCACTGACGTAAAATCTTTATCCACCTCTACGTCCTTCGCCACACATGCCGAAGGACCTCCCTGCTGTCTGAATGGAGCTAAATATAGAAGCAGGTAGCATCGGTGTTCGCCCACGCAAACTACCCGGAACGTGTGGGCAACGCTGTGCTGGTTCATTCACTCAAGAGAACTCGTGAACAGTTTTCAGGACGTGTGTGTGTGTGTGTGTGTGTTTCGTTTATGATGATTACTACGTAGTCAGCAGTACCAACGCACACCTCTACAGACTTGATTTAATCTGCAGTTCTGCCACCTTAGTGATGGCATTTACCACACAGCCAGCCCATCACAAAGATTAAGGTATAAGAGCCTATAATATTACCATACACTAGTTGAAGGTTGAAAAGGCAGAAGGTACTCGTTGACATTCAATTGAATTTCTGTAGATTGTAACTATTGGGGAAATGTATGTGAAGTTATTGTTTTTTTCTTTTCTTTTCTTATTTTTAGGAGCATCAGCGACTAAGGCCATATTGCTCCGTATATATCTGTAAATTGCGTGTTTTCTGAGGTCGATTTTCTGTTTGCTGGACGAATATCCCGAGTTAGGGGAAAAGCCATGCTACCCTCGCCTGAGACCAACTAACTCAGACGCATTATGGAAAAAGCCCATAAAAATTCCTCCTGTCGCCGGCGGAACTCGAACTTAGGTCTTTTCCACCTGGTTGGGACGGACAGCGATCCTACTAACTGAGCTACCACGAGGTAGCACAGTTAGTAGGATCGCTGTCCTACTAACTGTGCTACCTCGTGTGCTAGTACCCTGTGCTAGTAGCATTGCAAACTGCAAACTGGGACCTGTTCCAGAAAACCCTCACAGACAACAAAAACAGAAAGATGCAAGAAATCAACACAACTGAGAACCCTGATGAACTCCAGAAGACCATCACCGAAATTATAACAGTGGCTGCAAACACCTCAATCAAACGGAGACGGCCCAAACCTGGTGCTGTACCTTGGTGGAACCAAGAACTTCAACAGCTTCGCAAGGACGTCCAGACCAAAAGGACAAACTTCCAAAAGGCAAGAAGAACTTGGCCTGAGCAGGAGGTGGACGCGCTCAGAAATCTGTATAGAGAAGCACGAAATGCTTAAACCGCCCTCATAAGAAAAAATAAAAAGGAAACCTGGGAGAGATTAGTAGCAAACTCAGGGAACACTGACCCCTGGGGTGTTGTGTACAAGGTTGTCACAAAAAAGCTCCCCAGAGGTGAAGTGCTTACAACCACTGTCACGCCCCAAGGAGAACAAACCTGTTCCTGGGAGGCATCAATAAACAATATATTAGATGTCACCTTTCATCCCCACAAAGACCCACAAACGGAGGAGCAGATCCAGACCTGTAGGGAAAATGATAAGTACAGAACAGATAATGCAGAACCGCGATTCACTACGGATGAGCTCATCCTGGCGGCTTCACGTATAGCAGCGAAAAAATGCCCAGGTCCAGACCTCCTGGAGCCGGAAATAATCAAAAAAGTCATAGAAATGGAACCGGAACTCTTGCTCCAGCTCTTTAACCTATGCCTCACAGTGGGAGTATACCCGCAAGATAGGAAAATGGCCAATGTTAAACTAATAATTAAGAATCCAAACAAACCACCAGAACAGCCATCTCCCTACAGACCGATCACACTACTCACAGTACTAAGTAAACTTTTTGAAAGGCTACTGTTATCCAGAATAAATCACCACTACCAACAGGCAAACCTATCTTCACCAAACCAGTACGGATTCAAACCAGGTCGATCCACAGTAGATGCACTCCAAAGCCTAATTGCCCAAGCACAAGAATCTGAGAAAAAATACGTGCTAGCTATCTCAATTGATTTTGCCGGGGCGTTCGACACCCTATGGTGGCCGAGCGTCCTGGGTCGGCTCCGGGAGGCAGGGGTTCCTGGCAACCTCTTCAATGTGCTTAAAAGCTATCTCACCGACAGAGCAATCAAGATAAAAGCTCCCTACAAAGAAATAGAAAGAAAAATATATAGAGGGTGCCCACAGGGGTCAGTACTTGGACCAACAATGTGGAACCTCCTGATGGACCAGTTTCTAAAACAAGGATCTGGAAGGGGTCCGCTCACAAGCCTTCGCGGACGACCTCATCTTAACAATAGAAGCTAATTCCAGGGCACAACTGGAAATACTGGCAAACCGCGCTGTGCAAATTCTCCAAGACTGGGCCACACACCATTTACTACAAATCTCACCGACGAAGACCAACTCCATACTCTTAAAGGGAACACTGAACATCCGCAGACCACCCCAAATTAAAATTGGCACTAGAACAATAAGGCTCAGCACAGAGCTCAAATATTTGGGCGTCATCTTGGATACCCGCTTATCCTTCAAACCGCACCTAAACTACGTAAGAAAAAAAATAAGAAACTGCACTGCCTTAATAAACAGAATTGCCCGAAGAGACTGGGGATTGAAACAGAGAATGATGATGTTTTATTATAAAGCAGCCTTCTTACCAATCGCAACATACGCAGCTGGTGCCTGGTACAAAAAGGCCAGCACAGCTGCAAACCTAAGAATACTTGATTCCATACATAGAATCATGCTACTCACTGCTACTCGTGCCTGCAGCACAGTGAGCACACACGCTCTGCAAGTCATCGCAGGAACCCTCCCCTTAGACCTAGAGGTGGTGAGAAGAGGCATCCTCCATGAGCTCGCTAAAGGCAATGCTTGTACACACCTTGACTTCAACGGAGATCCAGGAAATAACCGCATTGAGGAAAAAAGAAGACTCCAGACCCACTTGCTGCAGGCGTGGCAGGCACGATGGGATGTCTCCATTAAAGGTCGGATAACAAATAAATTCTTTCCAAATATACATAGATTCCAACCTAAATTACCAACTTGGTACGCACCTGGTCTGTTTGTGACGTACCTACTCACAGGACATGGTGCCTTAAACGCCAAACTAACAACTCTGGAAATAATTGAAAATCCAAATTGCACTTGTGGCATTCCAGAAACTTGGTCGCATCTAATGTATGACTGCCACCAATACGACGACATCCGCTGCCAGCTGGTGACAAGACTACAACATTCACCCAAGGATCAGGAGCAATTCATTCTGGACGATAAAGGACCATACATGGCATTCACCGAATTTGCACAGAAACTGTTTAACAGACGCCGAGCCACACTAGCCCAACAAACAAATAACAACACAACTGGAAACTAAATGGGACAAGCTACTATTCCCACAACAAATTCCATACCTCCAATGAGAATAAAAGGACATGGCCTACAACTCTGTGACTAACTGAACCCTGAATCTGCAAAAGCCCACATGGACCTGAAACCATGCAGCTTCACTGCCATGAAGACATGTTGGGGACCAGAATCGAGCACCTGACTCGATTCCTTTCCAAACCTACCACGGCGGGGCGGAGACTCCTTGTGTCCCCTCACCGAACCCCCCCTTCCTCTCTGGTAAGGCATGGGCATGCCTCACTGACCAACTGGGAGCATCTTCTCTATCGCTCCCATATTTCTATCTTTACCCCCCAGTCTTCTGTCTCCCCTCCTACTCTATCTATATACAATGCGAACTCCCCACACACTAAATTTAGCAACACTCAAAATAATCTTCGCCCAGTCTCGGCCTATCCATCTATGTAATATCAAACCCCCCAGCGGTGTGTATAGGCATACAACATATGGTGTATGCAGACAAGTGAAATGAGTATATACATGTGCATATACATACATATTATGATTTTTTTTTTTTTAAGGTCCTAGCCGCCGAAATCTCAGGAAACTAAGCGCAGAACCTGCCAGAGTAACTAAGTCTACTGGGTTCCTGGTCTGCCTCCACGGGGCGAAGGTGGGGCAACGTTGGGCTCCAACAGGGGCCCAGCGGCTAAATGACCAGATGAACAACGGTACACGACATTACACATGTACAATACCCACACACTTTTAAATCTCTGGCATTCCCCGCAAACTGGTACATCCACAATGAAAGCAACGTGGAGATGGGGAAAACCCCTGGTGCCGCATGACATCGATATACCTTACACCTTACGCCCTATTGGCGATCTGGGTGAGCTCCCTTGTCTGGCCCACTATTACTCCCCTTCCCCGGTGGGGGAGGGAGACGGCTTGCCATCTCCTTAACCCCTACCACCCTTCTCTTCTTTCTGGTGGGGCATGGGCATGCCCCACTGCAAGCTGGAGCTACCTTCCCTATCGGCTCCTTCTCTGACTATATCCCCCCAATCTTCAGCCTCCCTTCCCCCACTCTAACTATACGCAAGCGACAGTCCCACACAATCCAAATTTAACCATCAAAATAAATTTCGCCCAAAACTCTCGGCTTCTCATTCTAGCGCCTTCACCACGCGAACTAACCTATACCAATTGATGTGTATGCATATGCATTGTTGTATGTTGTATATGTGCATTTTTTTTTTTTTTTTTTAGGTCCTAGCCACCGAAATCTAAGGAAATTAGGTGGCAGGACCTGCCAGAGTAAATAATTATAATACTGGTTTACCTGGTCTGTCTCCACGGGGCTAAAGTGGGGCAACGTTGGGCCTCATTAGGGGTCCAGCGGCTAAATGACCAAATGAACAACGGTACACGACACTACACATGTACAATATCCATACACTTTTAAATCTCTGGCATTTCCAGCAAACTGGCACACCCATCACAATGTAAACAACGCGGAGATGGGGGAAACCCCTGGTGCCGTATGACCCTAAATACACTTTACACTTTACAACTTGGCATTGTAAGAGATTCTGGTTAATGATCGCTCCTCATATATGCATGCTGTGGATTGCATGGCAGAAATTGCCTTGAGTACAAAGATTGCAATTTATGCATGCTTCGATAATCATGCCTGTATTTTCAGTAACATAGTAGGTTACACAACTTGCGGAATTAATAGAGTGATAAGTTTTGCTGCGAAAGTGAACAGTTTGATAAAGATAAGTCAGATGGTTAAGAACAAATATCGTTACTGATCCTCCAAGAGATTAGAAATCTAATCTCCTGGGACTGCACTTTGAGAAGGTGTGTATACTGATTATTTTTACAGTAATAAGTGACTTGACAGTGCTGTGGGTTTTTAGAGTAATTTTTGAAAGGGGTTAGAAAGTTTATTTGGAAAGTCATTTCTTGGTCCCATCAAAATTTTATATTTCTCCAAATAGACATCATAATTTTCTGATGAATAGCATTGATTTAGAAGATAGAGAAATATTTAATACATATGAAAAACCACTGACACTGCAGAATCATAAAATTGCAGAATTTCACTGAATAATTTGCTGCCTGAGCCTCCTGTATCCGAGACGTAGCCCTGGTGTTGGGATCTCTTCCCACGATTTTCATGACGTTATATTCCAGTTTCTATATATCCAAGGTCCCTCCCCCATAGTCTTAAATAATGAGCTCCAGTGCCTCAATCCTCTCTCTCTCTTCCTAAGGGTCAACCCTGCTCTGAGCCCACAGAGTATCCATTCTAATTTTATAGTAGTAAATACACTGCTTCACAAAATTAACAGAACAAAATATTTTTCATGAATATTTTATTGTGAACAATGGCGCCGAAAGCGAATAGTTTATATAATGGGCATCCTGGCATGTTAAATTCCGAGTATCCAATAAAATCGATACACAACCCGCACATTATGCAAATTATTAAAGCTTATAAAAATATAGGTTGCGACCATATAAATTCATTCCCGTTTTTTGATTTGCTCAGTGGGATAACCCATCTGGGGGCCTCTGCTACCAAAAGCCAAAACACAACAGAACCCATCATAATACTATTCACATGCCACACACATCACTTTTTTTTGACTTTTACAGAGTAACTGGATACTTCACAAGAGTGGGCGAAAAACCATGCTACCGTCGCCTGAGTTCTACTAACTCAGCCATGTTGCAAAAAGGCTCATAAAACTCCTCACGTCATCGACAGAACTCGAGCTTAAGCCTTTTCCACCCGGTGTGGGAGGACGACGATTCTACCAACTATCCTATCTCAAGCGCTTTATAGACTTCAACTGTTTAAGATGCTAGTTGCCAAGCCCACATATTTGAAATTCAGGTTTCCGCCTTTGGACTCTTTCAAGAAGTCAGTATCTATTTTCCCAAAATTCCAAGAGGGCCTTACAATTGCCTTGTATGGTGGAGTTATTGTTGTTGTTATTTGCTTATTAGGAGCATTAGCAACTAAGGCCATATTGCGCCGGGGATGTGCGGTGGTCGTTCCCTGACCACCTTACAAAACTCTCTTTCCGCATCCTCCGTATTTGGTGGTTATGGACTCGAAACCCTGTCTAATCATGAAGCGTGTGCTACGCACTGCTGCTCCTGCCCACCGAGCTACGGAGGCGCCAGGGTGGGGTTATGACCTCCTTATCACTACCATTAAATGTTCGATAAATAATAAATACGACACCATGGGTCCTTTTTGCCACCTGCCTACACTGCTCGGAGAACTTCATATCCACCCGTATTGTAACTCCCAACTCCATTTCTTCCTCTGCTATTTTTAATGTAATTCCACCCAGTGTTGCCAACTCTTAATAATATTTCCCGCTAGCCGCATACTCAAAATCCGCTATTTTTAGCACTTGACCCGCCAAATTTTTTAAATTTTCATTTGTTTGTACTTTGTAGTGAATAAAAACAAACAAACAAATAGTATATACAGGGTGTTTCAGTTAAACGTTTCAGAACTTCTAAGAGGGGTAGGGTACATCCTGACAACTCGAAATCATATAGCAATGTGGGGTCGGAAATGCTTTCCTGAAGCGGTGTTGTACACAGAAGCACCATAAAGAAAAGAGACCGTAAGTGAGAAATCGTTTTAATAATACATGAAAAGAAGCAAAAGGTACATGGATTAAAGTAAGTGTTCGAAGTTTCTTCCACGGGCTACAATGCACGCCTCACATCTCCGACGCATGGACATTCGAACATTCTGGAATACTCCAGGCGAATTTCGAATTTCTTCGGCAGCTACTGCGATTCTTGCAACCAGCTCCTCAGCATTGTCAACAGGGGTGTCATAAACTAGCGATTTCATATGACCCCAGAAATAAAAATCAAGACATGATAGGTCGGGTGACCGAGCAGGCCAACGCACGGGACCACCACGTCCGATCCACTGTTGACCAAATGTGACATCCAGGTAGTTACGAACATCTCCGCTATAATGGGCAGGGGCTCCATCGTGTTGGAACCACATTGTCTGTTGCGTCGATGCAGAAATCTGTTCATCTCTCAAAAGTTGTGGCAATACTTGCTGCAGAAAGATCAAGTAGATAGGTCCGGTTAGACGACACGGTAACAGGTAAGGTCCGATGAGGTGATCTCCCATAATACCGGCCCATACATTGACCGAAAATCGAATCTGTGCTGCACGACGTCGTATTGCATGCGGGTTCTCGACCGCCCAGATATGGTCGTTATGCGTGTTGAAAATTCCTTCCCTTGTGAAGGATGCCTCATCGGAAAACAACACTTCAGCAGGAAAAAGGGAATTTGTAGCACATTTTCCAAGGTACCACTGTGCGAAAGCAATACGAGGTGCATAATCCTCCGGTTGCTGTGTCTGGACACGCTGCACGTGAAACGGATGCATGTCTTGTTCTCGGAGAATCCTCCAGACGCTGCAATGGGAAACCCCGACTGCGTTTGCTAGACTTCGTGTACTCGTTCTTGGATTCCCCTGTACATGCTGCAGCACATTCTGTTCGACGGCTGGAGTCCGTGCTGTTCTTACCCTGTCCCTGTCAGCTCTTTCAAATGAACCTCTCTCAGCTAACCTCTGGTGCAGTCTTGCAAAGAAATTATGACTGGGAATACGCCTCGTCGGATATCGTTCCGCGTACAAACGCTGTGCGGCTGGCCCACTACAATTTGCAGCCCCGTACGCCAAATGCATATCGGCGTACGGGGCTGCAAAGCTAACTCTGCGTTCGTGTAATCATCCATCCTACTAACTTGGCGTTCTTGTTCAAGAAATTCGAAATTCGCCTGGAGTATTCCAGAATGTTCGGATGTCCATGCGTCGGAGATGTGAGGCGTGCATTGTAGCCCGTGGAAGAAACTTCGAACACTTACTTTAATCCATGTACCTTTTGCTTCTTTTCATGTATTATTAAAACGATTTCTCACTTACGGTCTCTTTTCTTTATGGTGCTTCTGTGTACAACACCGCTTCAGGAAAGCATTTCCGACCCCACATTGCTATATGATTTCGAGTTGTCAGGATGTACCCTACCCCTCTTAGAAGTTCTGAAACGTTTAACTGAAACACCCTGTATAAATAGTTATTTATTTTTCTGTTTTTAATATAAAATCAATATTTAAAAATCTAAATTAATTTCGAAATTCAATACCTCCTCATCATATGCTTCTTGTGTACCTATTTTGCGAAGCACTTCTTCAGGTAAAACATAATTTTTACAACACTTTTCAACTCTTTTGAGCCGTATCGTACTGATAAGATTGCATTAACCGTGCCAACACTCATTCTGTTGCGTGTTTTGTTTTTTACTAGGTTTAAGTTGCTGAATATTCTTTCCACATCTGCATTGGATAATGGCAAAATTAAAATTCCCAATGCAAATTCGATAATTTCTTTAAATGGATTTTTATCGCTTGCATCTTGATATTTCGAAACTTCTGACCAAAACTTCATTGTATTGTTGATATTTTCCCATTTAACGAGAGTAATGTTTACATACTGTTGCCTGTTGTTGTTGTGATAAGTTTATTCATTATTAATTCATTTATTTTTCTTTCAAATTGGTAACCTAAATATGGCTTAGGGTCTAAATAATTATTAATGTCCTCTTCTATCCTTTCAATATGTGTATTTGGTAAAAACATTTTATTGGCAATCATCGACAATAGCATGTTTAAATCATGTAGTAATAATGTAGGATCGGCAGTATTTGATTCAAAAGATTTGTTTACTCTTTGTACTTCAGATAAGATAGGTTTTAAAATAAAAGATACGCTAAATTACTTTCATCTTTGAACATTGAATAAAGAAGTTCTGCAGTATAACATTTGTCAGTCAAACGAGTTATTTCAAAATGGGCTTTTAATTCAATATACTGTTCTAAAATTCTTGTTATAGCAACTTCAATGGATAACCACCTTGTTTGACACGAATGAACTATCTTTTTCGGATCTGCACCATCGTTTATGGCACTTGTACACTGTATAAATATTTGAATTGATTTTGTCGGCTGGTGGATTTACTAAACGCACGATTTTGCATTGCACGAGGGTTTCTAGGAATACAACTATCGTGCAATACAAGGACTGACTATACTAAGATATTATTACACTGTAGTTATTAGAAATATTTATTACTTATTACTCTTATTACTTATTGCTCTGTGGTTATTAGAAACGTTGAAAGAGATGTCGGTAATTCGGATCGCATTTCTTGGAAGCCAAACAAATACGACGAAGAAAAATTATCCAATGCCATTCCTTCGCAGTTTCAAAAAAAGGCGTCATTAGAATTTTTTCCACATTTTTAGATTTGATTCAACAATTTAAAGCTATGACCCAATGATCAGGTCGTTTGACCGCGAGCGTAACTACGTAAAATTGTTGGGGTCCTCCTCAGGGAAATCCAGAATAATATAAAACCGATTCTTCGCTTTATAAAAAAAAAAACTATGAAATATGATATCCCTACTATTTCAATTATGAATTATTTTTATTGTTAATTAAATAATTAATTGAACAATTAATTTAATATTTCTTAATATAAATGTTACATTGCCAAAATACATAAAATGCTAAACATTTATACTCTTCCCGCTAAAAAATCCGCTATCCGCTATTTCATACTTTTATCCGCTAAACCTGAAGCAATTCCGCTAAATCTAGCGGGAAAACCGCTAAAATGGCAACACTGATCCCACCAAGTAACTTATTTTGGAACTGCTATTTTCTGTCACTTGGATAATAGCAATCCTTGGAGACACAACAACGTTCTCAATCCAGATTCTTGAGGAACACTACTTCCTATGCTAGTGTAATCTGAAGAGTATCCGTTAATCACAGCCCTCCGCCTGCTGCCCTTCAACCACTGTGCTGTATTTCCTTCAGAATTCCATTTATATTAAATGACCATACACTGAAAGGACAAAATTCATGGGATACCTAGTTCCTGGGCAACGCGAGGCTTTCACCCCTCTCGCTAGTGGATGAACCACCGCTTGGCAGGTATATAGGTACATTGCATTCACGTATACGTTAATTCGATGTCAGTATGGATAAACGTCGTGAGTTAACCTACTTTTAAAGAGGGATCATATTGGGTGCTCGACGCAACTGTGTGGTACTACACTTAAGGTGGTAGAAAATGAAAAAGACCTGAGAGTGATTGTGCAATCAGATATGAAGTTTTCTGAGCAATTCAGACAGGCTGCCAGGCTGGTCATGGGGTTTTGTCAATGATATATAGGAATTTTGCTAGCAGGGAAAAGGGGGTGATTGTCCCTCTGTATAAGGCAATGGTCAGGCCACGCCTTGAGTACTGTGTACAGGTCTGGAGGCCTCATTTTAGGAAGGATGTAGATTTGCTTGAGCGTGTACAGAGAAGGGCAACAAGATTGGTGAGGGGAATGAAGAGATCCTCTTACCAAGAAAGGCTTAAGTTCTGCAAATTGCAATGGCTGGAGACTAGGCACCTGCGCGGTGATCTGATTGATGTGTATAAGGCCTTGAATCGGTTGAGCACGCTGAATTCTGATGGGATTCTTCCACTTGTTCAGATTACGAACCTAAGGGGGTATAAATTCAAATTAAGGAAAGACAGGTGGTCAGGAAAACAATTCTACCGTCGCCTGAGATCTAAGGAAATTTGCCTTTAGCCAGCAGGCGGTTAATTGCTGGAACAAACTTCCATCTGTCGTAGTGGAAGTTGATAGGTTAAATAAATTTAAGAAGGAACTGGACAAACATTTAGAGGGAATAGTTGTGTGAATTTTTTTTTTTTTTTGGCTAATGCTGCATAAGCGATACAAAATCACCGCCGACTTCAACGAGAGAGGTGCCAGAAATGTCTCCAACAAGACCATAAGGCGATCATTAGCCGCAATAGGTTATGGGAACCGCTGACCCACCAGAGTCCCGTTGCTAACTCCACGACACAGGACTCTACGCTCAACTGGGCACCCAAAGAGCGCCTTGGATGATTGGAGATAGGTCTCATTCCGATGAATCCCGTTTCCAGTTATTTCGACGGGACGGAAGGGTGCGTATCTGGGAAATCGCACGAAGCTATCCACCCGATGTCAAAAAGAAACTGTTCAGGCAGGTAGACGGCCATAATGGTCTGGAGCGTGTTCAATTGGCACACGTTAGGAACTCTAGTACGTCTAGACCAGTGGTCTCAAACTCAAATTGCATGCGGGCCGAATGCACGATCTGAAAGCAGCTGACGGGCCGGAATTTTTTTTTTTTAACAAAATGAGAGTGAATATAAGCACCGTATTTACAACAAATACATAACTGAAATGTATTCGCGGGCCGTGTAAAATTGCTTCGGGGGCCGAATGCGGCCCGCGGGCCGCCAGTTTGAGACCACTGGTCTAGACGCATCTCTGAACGGTCCAGGTTACGTGTCCGTCCTCGCAGACTATCTGCATCTCTTCATGGTCATCGTGCACCCACAGGGCAATGGACTCTTCCAGCAGGACAATGCATCTTCCCACAGAGCCATGGTGACTAGAACATGGTTCGAAGAGCATTCCGCAGATTTTACCACCATGGAATGGCCTCCCCGTTCACCGAACATGAACCTTATGGAGCATCTTTGAGATGCTGTGGAACCTTCCCACATATCTTTAGGATGCTGTGGGAAGGTTCGTTCGAGCTTTGGATCCTCCACCCAGGAATGCGACGGAATTATGGACGGAAATACCTGTGGAAGGTTTTTTTGAATTAGTGGATCCAAAGCCTCGCCGTGTGACGGCCCTTATCCGGGCGAAATGTGGGCCTACCCATTACTAGTATTAGTATTAGTATTTAGTATTAGTAACGGCCGTATGGTGCAAGAAAGCCTATGGCTTATGCTGCACCAGCCAAAAAAAAAAAGAAAAAAAATCCGAACAAAACAATGATAAAAACAAAAATTAAATAAATAATAATAATTAATAAATAAATAAAAATAATAAAATGAAATAAAAAATAAATAAAAAGGAAATTAATCCTATCATCCTATGCGCTTCCCTTACCCGAAAGTACTATCCAGATGACCTTTGAATTTCCCCAAACTGTCGGCCTCTACCACCCATGAAGGCAACTTATTCCAGTAATTTATAACTCGCTGGCTAAAATAAAACTTCCTGCAGTCCAATCTAAACATTTCCCCCCGTAACTTGAATTTATGTCCCCTAGTTCTAGCATCATTTATAATCTTGAAAATTTCGTCCTCATTCATTTTACTGATGCCTCTCAGAGCCTTAAACACCTCAATCAAATCTCCTCTAAGGTGTCTAGTTTCCAAACTCTGCAACCCACATATTCGAAGTCTTTCTTCATAAGGACGCCCTTTTGCCGATCTCACCAGGCGAGTTACCCTTCTTTGCACCCTTTCAAGAAGCTCGATGTCTTTCTTTAGGTGCGGTCTCCATACTTGAACACAGTATTCCAAGTGTGGTCTAACATAAGCCTTATATAATGGGATTATCACGTCCCTATCTCTACTTGCAAAAGTTCGATAGATCATCGATAGGACACCATGGGCCTTCCTTGCAACCTGTTTACAATGCTCAGAGAATTTTATGTCTGACCGTATCGTAACACCCAGGTCCCTTTCCTCCAGTACTGGGTTTAGTTGAACTCCACCAAGTGAATAAGTTATTTTGGGATTACTGTTTCCCAGGTGTAATACATTACACTTTGTTGGATTAAAGCACAGCTGCCATTTTTCTGACCATTCTTGAAGTCTATCTAGGTCTCTCTGAAGAAGTTCAGCTTGACAGTGATCATTAACTACTCTACCAATTTTAACATCATCTGCAAATTTAGACATCACGCCCTCTATCCCTTCATCAATGTCGTTTATGAAAATTAAAAACAACAGTGGTCCTAATACTGATCCTTGGGGAACCCCACTTCTTACATCAACCCAATCTGAGGAATAGCCATTTATCACAACCCTCTGCCTCCTGCCCTGAAGCCATCCTTCTATCCATCTAAGGATTTTCCCAGTGATTCCAACCTGTTCCAGCTTATAAAGCAACCGCTCATGTGGGACCGAGTCAAAAGCTTTGCTGAAATCTAAATAAACAATGTCGAAATTATTCCCTAAATCCAGCTCGTGAGTGACCCTTTCGAAATAGCAAACCAGATTTGTTAAACATGATTTTCCCTTTACAAAACCATGCTGAGTATCCTTGAGAATTTCAATTCGATCCAAATGATCCTGAATTCCACCCTTGATCATTGCCTCCATGATTTTCCCTACTACTGAAGTCAGACTGACAGGTCGATAATTTCCCACTTCACATTTAGAGCCACCCTTATGTATGGGAGATACATTTGCACTTTTCCAATCCAAGGGAATCTCCCCAGAGTCTAGTGATGCTCGCATAACCAGCCTCAGTGGTTCAATGCACTCGCTTGCCGCCTCTCTCAAGATTATAGGGTATATTCCATCAACTCCAGGAGCCTTACTGTTCTGTAGGCTTGAAAGGTTTTTCATTAAATAATCTTGCGAAATTTCAATATCATTAATTACATATTTTTTAACTTCGCTCCCACAATTTCCCATTGCCACAAAAGGCTTTTCATTTGTAAATATCGATGCAAAATAACTGTTGAGTTCATCTGCAACGGCAGCTGGTGTATTTATTACTATCCCCTTTCCGTTACGTAAAGGTCCGATCTGGTTTGTCCTGCTCTTCTTGGCATTTATATATGTGAAGAATTCTTTATCCCCCCTCTTTGCTCTGTTTGCTAGTGATTTCTCATAAACTGCCTTTGCCTGTCGAACCTTTTCTGTGGCTCTATTACACATCACCTTGTAGCTGCTATAGGCTTCAGTACTTTTTATTGCTCTGTAACTTTTCCATGCCACCTTTTTCTGCTCAAGTAATGTGGCAACTTCACTATTCATCCAACTTGGAACCCTTCTCGTGGAGTATTTTTTTAATGGTATATACGCATTCAAGGCATCTATGATTAATGTTTTAAAAGCGTACCACAGTTCAATTGTATTCATTCTCTGCGCGATATCTACCCAGTTAATAGAGGCCATGTAGTACCTTAAGGCATCTTAATTTCCTTTTCTGAAATTAAAACCCATTCCTTTGCCTTTTACTTCTGCTACCTCTCTCGTCATCATCCACCGTAGAACTCCATGATCACTTCCTGCTACTGGTTCCTCTACTGTCAGCCCTGTTATGTCATCTGATTCATGTGTGATGATGAGGTCTAGGATATTCTTTTCTCTAGTACTTTCCCTGACATGTTGATACAAATAACAGTCATCTAGTTGATTTAAAAATTTTGTTCCCCATGTCGAGTTTCCTTCCCATTTACTCCAATCAATTAGAGGCAAATTGAAATCACCCATAATAAGGCATTGACGCTTACTTGCCCATTCCATTTGCATGTAGAGGTTAGGTATCCCATGATTTCTGTCCTCTCAGTGTATATTGCACTCTTTATCAGTGGCTTCGTTATTTTCACTACCACCGAATTCAAATTAACCAGTCTGTAGTGAGCCAGTTCGATTTTTGAACCACCATATATTGGTGATACGTTTGCTCTTCTCCAGTCGAAAGTAATAGCTCCGGAGACCGATGATGCCCTCATAATTAACCTTAATGGTTTAAAGCACTCTCTCGTCGCGTCCCACAAAATTATTAAGTATATAATACGAATTCCAAGAGCCTGACGTTCCTTTCGAATCTTAAGATTTTATAATTAACAATCATCTACAATTTCTGTATTGCTAATTTCATATTGTTCAGTTTCTTTGCTGTGAAAAGAAACTGAACAGTGAAGAGGTCTTTTCACTGTTAAGGGTCTATGAAAGGGTTTTTTTATCTCTAATTACGCAAAGGTCCGATCTGATTCATTTTCTTGTTACAGAGTTTTAGGCACATCAGCAATTTAGGTCATATTGCGCTGTATACAGGGTGTTTCAGTTAAACGTTTCAGAACTTCTAAGAGGGGTAGGGTACATCCTGACAACTCGAAATCATATAGCAATGTGGGGTCGGAAATGCTTTCCTGAA
The DNA here is from genome assembly GCF_048544385.1 of Mastigoproctus giganteus. Taxonomy (NCBI): domain Eukaryota; kingdom Metazoa; phylum Arthropoda; class Arachnida; order Uropygi; family Thelyphonidae; genus Mastigoproctus; species Mastigoproctus giganteus. Next base: position 219,972,644 of record NC_143584.1, read on the forward strand.
GCGGTGTTGTACACAGAAGCACCATAAAGAAAAGAGACCGTAAGTGAGAAATCGTTTTAATAATACATGAAAAGAAGCAAAAGGTACATGGATTAAAGTAAGTGTTCGAAGTTTCTTCCACGGGCTACAATGCACGCCTCACATCTCCGACGCATGGACATCCGAACATTCTGGAATACTCCAGGCGAATTTCGAATTTCTTGAACAAGAACGCCAAGTTAGTAGGATGGATGATTACACGAACGCAGAGTTAGCCGATATGCATTTGGCGTACGGGGCTGCAAATTGTAGTGGGCCAGCCGCACAGCGTTTGTACGCGGAACGATATCCGACGAGGCGTATTCCCAGTCATAATTTCTTTGCAAGACTGCACCAGAGGTTAGCTGAGAGAGGTTCATTTGAAAGAGCTGACAGGGACAGGGTAAGAACAGCACGGACTCCAGCCGTCGAACAGAATGTGCTGCAGCATGTACAGGGGAATCCAAGAACGAGTACACGAAGTCTAGCAAACGCAGTCGGGGTTTCCCATTGCAGCGTCTGGAGGATTCTCCGAGAACAAGACATGCATCCGTTTCACGTGCAGCGTGTCCAGACACAGCAACAGGAGGATTATGCACCTCGTATTGCTTTCGCACAGTGCTACCTTGGAAAATGTGCTACAAATCCCCTTTTTCCTGCTGAAGTGTTGTTTTCCGATGAGGCATCCTTCACAAGGGAAGGAATTTTCAACACGCATAACGACCATATCTGGGCGGTCGAGAACCCGCATGCAATACGACGTCGTGCAGCACAGATTCGATTTTCGGTCAATGTATGGGCCGGTATTATGGGAGATCACCTCATCGGACCTTACCTGTTACCGTGTCGTCTAACCGGACCTATCTACTTGATCTTTCTGCAGCAAGTATTGCCACAACTTTTGAGAGATGAACAGATTTCTGCATCGACGCAACAGACAATGTGGTTCCAACACGATGGAGCCCCTGCCCATTATAGCGGAGATGTTCGTAACTACCTGGATGTCACATTTGGTGACCAGTGGATCGGACGTGGTGGTCCCGTGCGTTGGCCTGCTCGGTCACCCGACCTATCATGTCTTGATTTTTATTTCTGGGGTCATATGAAATCGCTAGTTTATGACACCCCTGTTGACAATGCTGAGGAGCTGGTTGCAAGAATCGCAGTAGCTGCCGAAGAAATTCGAAATTCGCCTGGAGTATTCCAGAATGTTCGGATGTCCATGCGTCGGAGATGTGGGGCGTGCATTGTAGCCCGTGGAAGAAACTTCGAACACTTACTTTAATCCATGTACCTTTTGCTTCTTTTCATGTATTATTAAAACGATTTCTCACTTACGGTCTCTTTTCTTTATGGTGCTTCTGTGTACAACACCGCTTCAGGAAAGCATTTCCGACCCCACATTGCTATATGATTTCGAGTTGTCAGGATGTACCCTACCCCTCTTAGAAGTTCTGAAACGTTTAACTGAAACACCCTGTATAACATCTCTATAAATTCCTGTATAACATCTGTAATGCGTGTGTTCTGTGGTTGATTTGCTCCTTGCTGGACCATAAACATCCTTTGCCAACCTAACCTTTTCTGTGTTGTTATTACAGATCTACTTGTAGCTGTTACGGGTGCATATGCTTCAGTAATTTTCATCGCTCTGTAACTTTCTCATGCCATCTTTTTCTGCCTTGTTAAACTGGCTATCTCTCTATTCATCCATGTTGGCAAAGCCATGAAAGCCATGAAGCCAAGGATGTTTATGTTATAAACATCCTTGGCTTCATGGCTTCCATGGCTTCTGTGACTATTGCTTTAAAGATATTCCATAATTCTAATGCATTAACCCTCCCTCTGTACAGTTACTAGAGGCCATATAGCATTAAACTGTAACAGTCCTCTCTCCCGAAATTAAAACCCATTTCTTTGCCTTTATCAACTGCAATATTTTTCTTCTTCCTCCACTTAACAACTATGTGATCATTTCCTGTTAATGGCTTCTGGTATTGTGAGCCCTATGATCTTACTCCTAGTGTTTTTTGTGCACTGTGGCCAAAACTGCCGATGCGCCTAATAAAACCCCAAACAAACAAACAAACAAACTTGGTGTTTTCTCTTACAACCTAAAATGCAAATAATAATCATCTAGTTTATTTCAAAATTTTAAAAAGGCTGTTTAATGAATAGAGATTTATTTACATTCATTTCTATTTTTCTTTGCAGCTTTGGTAGCAATGAAGAAGCCCTACGTCAGACTTGTTTTCAGTGAAGTAGATACCACCAATCCTGTTGAGTATGTGAATGGTTGACTTGAGTTTGCCAACGTCCAGAACACCTCCACACCTTATTAATAGGAAAATCCATGTAAATATTCGGGAATCCCCATTCCGCACCTAGTGTAATACATGGTGCGCACAAGATTTATGGAGGGGGGAAAAATCATGGATAGGAATCGCCGATCGTTGAAGAAAGCGGTGAAAGTGAACCGAACGCGTCCTTGAAAAATATTACAATGGAACTTTAGATCTCTATAGAAGAGTCGTAAATATGTCCGAGCTCCATACAGAACTGCACAGCAGCATGAATTTTCATGACCGAGCTGCTACTCACAAGACCCACACACCAACTCTAGATGTAATTTTCAGTGATGCCAACCCATTGTTCTTGGGCCGTAAAACAATGGAAACGGGTCCTACGGAGAGACCAGTTGCTTTAAAAAGTCTTCAGGGCAGACAGTTAAGTATGGTGTGGAGTATACCAGGGGGAAGTCATCTACCACAGTATATTGTGTCCACAATGAAGTTCGGAGGGGAGGCAATGCTATGGTACTGCTTTTCATCGTTCAGACAGGAAGTTGATTGTAGTGCAAAAACTATGAATTCCATGTTTTTCACTGATATAATCTTGGACAATTCCGTAGTGACCACATTAGCTAAGTATTATGGGAATGAATCTTCCCTGTTTCGGCACAATGCTCCTTCCCATGCGACGATTAATTTAAAACTCTTTCAGGAAAACGAAATCAGACAAAGTTCGCCTGATCTCCCCAAAGTCCAGACCTGAACTCGAATTTTTGGATGAACTGAAACACCGGATTAAGGTACTACGAAACTGACCCCTTCTACAGCTTAACTAACGATTGCACTGAAATTGCAATTCTTGCTGTCTGATAAAAAAAATAATAATAATAAAATAAAACCACTGGTCGAAAGTGTTTAACTACGGATCGATGCTGTCATTCGGGCCATTCGAGCCTACAGCTTATTAAACTGTTCATCAGAATGCGTTTTTTTCCAAACGATAGTATCCAAATATCTTTGGAACTCTGTAATACTGGAGAGTATCCTACTAAACTGGCACAGAAGAGAATGATGAGGATCATGATTAAGACTGTGCCACAGTATCCAATCTATGTTTTTATCTCATTCGTCCTACGGAGAAGGCTTCAACAGAAGTTTCTTGTAAATATGTGAAGGATACGAGTATTGTTCTGTCTGGATGAGTCAGAAGTCGTATTGCATAGGATGACTACTGTATTGATACGTCTTTTAGCAGCGAGCTGGAATTGAAGCTCCTAATTAGGTACGGAAAGGTAGGTGCAATTGAAGTTCTACTGACGTTTTCAGTAGCATGTGATATCTGAGAGAGAGAGTTTTTATAATAGCTGATCTTAGGAGTTCGCTTCGCTTTATGAACTTTATTTCAACGTTTTCAGTGATTTTCAATCTTCTGTGGAGCTTCCAGTATAGGCGTTTCAAAGTATAGTCACAGGGATCGTTGTTTTCTTGTTGTACGAGAGCTGTTTGAAAAGTAAAGTGAGCGATATTTTTGAGAAAAGACAAGCATCGGCTACTCAGGTAAAAGTAGTAGTAGTAGTAGTGGCATGTGATGCAAGAAAGCAAGTGTATGACCTTATGCAGCATCAGCCAAAAAAAAAAAAAAAAAAAAAATCACACCATTCCCTCCAAATGCCTGTCCAGTTCCTCCTTAAATTTATTCAACCTATCAACTTCCACAACGACAGATGGAAGTTTGTTCCAGCAATTAACCACCCGCTGGCTAAAGGCAAATTTCCGCACATCTATTCTACATCTGTCTTTTCTTAATTTGAATTTATGCCCCCTTAAGTTCGTAATCTGAACAAGTGGAAGGGATCCCATCAGAATTCAGCGTGCTCAACCCATTCAAGGCCTTATACACCTCAGTCAGATCACCGCGCAGGTGCCTAGTCTCCAGCCACTGCAATTTGCAGAACTTAAGCCTCTCTTGGTAAGGGGATCCCTTCATTCCCCTCACCAATCTTGTTGCCCTTCTCTGTACACGCTCAAGCAAATCTACATCCTTCCTAAAATTAGGCCTCCAGACCTATACGCAGTACTCAAGGCGTGGCCTGACCATTGCCTTATACAGAGGGATAATCACCTCCTTCTCCCTCCTAGCAAAATTCCTATATATCATTGACAAAACCCCATGACCTGCCCTGGCAGCCTGTCTGCATTGCTCAGAAAACTTCATATCTGGCTGCACAATTACTCCCAAGTGCATATGTTCCAACTGTAATCTAGTTCATAGAGTGTTTTGTGGATTATGTCTGTAGAAGTGTGTTTACGAATAGATTTATAAGTTGTGCGAGCTGAAAAATCCGAAATAACTCACAGTATAACTCTTTCCCATCCATCTGAGATTCAGTAATTACCGGTTCCAACTGAAGAACCGTTTAAGAATTTCTTCAGTCTACAAATGAGAAAATAGCAAACGTTTAACTCGAACGTTGAAATGGCAAATAAATGAAGGCACATTAGTGCACTACTATTCTGCATTGTCACCTATTAATTCAGACACATGTCCCACCTTGTCATAAGCGATTCATCATACCTCTGTCAACCTCGTGAGTAGCACAGTTGGTAATATCGCCGCCGTCCTCCCCACACCGGGTGAAAAAGACCTGAGTTCGAATCTCGTCAGTGACGCGAGGTATTTTTATAGGCCTTTTTCACAATGTGGACGAGTTAGTCGGTCTCAGCGAGGAAACATGCTTTTTTCTCTCAGAAACTCGGAAATTTTGTCCAGCAAGCAGCAACTCGACCCCAGAACGCATGAAATTTACAAACATATTAAATACGACGCAATATGGACTAAGTTTCTCATGCGCCCTAAACCCTACAGCCATGATATTTCCATACCTCTGTCGTAAATTCAAGAACGTTTCATTCAATCAAGTTTCAAGTAACCGCGATCATCTGCAGACAGCAATGTAAATGTAGCGCTCTCGTGCAACAAAAACATCCCTCCACTCTTTTCTCAAAATTGCTCACGCTTCATTATTTATCGACGTTTCAGTTAGGGCAGCCATTTTGTTTTAATCCCCTAATACCAATAATCCTACAGGTGTATAGCATCCTGTATCAAAAGAAAAGGACCGTTACATACACTGTGCTGCCACTTTATTAGGTATACCCCTGGTGTGCACACAAATGGTTTGTCTCACAACGTTGCAAGTCAATTGTGGATATAAATACAGCAGAACAACCTTTCTAGTATCAGTTAAGCGTACAAACCGTAGCAAGAATGGGGAAAAGGAGTGATCTAACTGACTTCGAACATGACATGACATGGTAGTAGGTGCAAGACGTGCTGGAAAAAGCATCTCTGAAACGTCAGTTCTCCTGAACTTTTCACGCACCACAGTTTCAAGGGTGTATCGAGAATGATGCAACGAACAGAAAACATCCTCTCAACGGCACTCCTGTGGAAAAAAATCGCTTGTTGATGAGAGAGGTCAGAGGAGGATGGCTAAAATTGTGCAAACAGACGGCCCACAATGTCGCACATCACATCAGAATACAACCATGGTGCGCAGAACAAAATATCGCAACGGACCACTAGTCGAACTTTGTCGCGAATGGGCTACAACAGCCGACGGCCACATCCCGTACCTTTGTTATCAATGAAGAACAAGAGAGCACGCCTCCTGTGGGCACAGCAACACCAGCACTGGACTATCGAGGATTGGAAAATAGTTGCTTGGTATGACGAGTCGAAGTTCCTGGTGTATCATGTTGATGGAAGGCTCAGAATTTGGCAAAAACAACATTAATTCATGGACCCGTCATGTCTGACGACTACTGTGCAAGGTGGTGGGGACAATGTTATGGTGTGGGGATTGTTTTTTTGGCACACGTTGGGTCCATTGATACCCATAGATTCACGTCTGAATGCCACTTCGTACATAAACATCGTTGCTGACCAAGTGCATTCGTTCATGTTGACAGTTTATCCTCAGTCAGATGGTTTCTTCCAGCAGGATAATGCGCCGGTGCACAAAGCCCGAATCACTATGGAATGGTTCCAGGAACACGACAATAACTTTTCTTTGCTGCAGTGGCCCGCTCAGTCCGTGGATCTCAAACCTATTGAACATCTTTGGGATGAGCTGGAAAGGGCTGTTCGCTACAGGCCTACACCTCCGTCGAATCTCAAGGAACTGCGCGACACACTCATGTTTGCATGGTACTGCATTCCTGCACAACGTTTTCAGCATTTTGTTCAATCCATGCCTAGACGAATTCAGGCTATTTTGAAGGCTAAAGGAGGCTCAACACACGCCTAGGTAGGTGTGCCTAATAAAGTGGCAGCACAGTATATATATCTTCGTTCATGCGATGAACTGATATCCCAGTAGATAAAGAAAGGATCGCAGTTCCACAGTAGCATGCTGAATTAGCACATGGAGCTATGTAAAAAAACAAGTTCTGATGGAAAACTTTAACCCAAAAAAACAAGGCAAGAACACACTGGAGTTACTGTTCTGTGTGACCGCGAAATACAACCTTTCATCTCTCTCTCTCTCTTAAGTGAGAAAATATTTCTCGATCTATCTTTTCTTTCCAAATATTTTTGAAAAACACTCTTTCCAAAAATATTCATTACACTGTATAATAATTTTTTTTTTTAATTTTCTCTTTATGTTCATTTGTTGTTATTCCTTTCTTATTTTGTACACTCACTCACTTTTCCACGTTTTGTACGAATTAATTACAGTCCATAAACGTCGCTGCATGGATTCCACTAAGTATCTGAGGGAGTCTAGCTCCATATTTGACCATTTTTCCATCAGGATATTTGTAAGCTGCTATATTGTGGTCGGTAGAGGACTGCAAAGCCTAACCACCCTTTAATTTAATGCTTTTAATTAATTTAATGCATTGATTGGATCTCCTTTAGAATGAAACTAGGGAAAAGAATCTACACCAAGAACCAACGGTTCCCCATGACGACCAACGTCTTCCTTGAGTGGATCAAGTCACTCGAAATCAAACCTCTGCCTTCCCCCATCCCCTTAATAAAGGTTAATCCACCATCAAACCAAACACCCCTGGATAAAATAGCTATCTCCAAGGAACGCCTGATTGAAGTCATGAACAGTCTTCCCAACAAATCCACCACTGGCCCTGATGGATTCCCTGCTTTTATGATCAAATTATGCAGCACATACGTCATCGACCTTCTGATTGATGCATACAACTTCATCCTCGCAACAGGAGCTTACCCTTCCATCTGGAACACATATGTTTCTCCCATCCCAAAGAAGTTTAATCCAAAAACGTCCAACGATTACAGACCAATTGCTGTAGGATGCACCTTTCTCAAAATCATGGAAAAAGCCATCTTTCCTGTACTTACCCATCATATGTTTGGTCACAACCCTCCATACCTCCATAGTATTCTACCTGGACGACCCACTATCACCAAACTCAAGGACACACTTTTCAGAGTAGAACATACATTACGCAACAAAGAACAACTCGATATTGTGTTTCTGGACATCAAGATGGATTTTGACAATTTGTCCATCCATGCACTATGCGCCATATTGGGCGATTACTTCAAAATCTCTAGTCATCTATTAGATCTCCTTAAGAAGCTCTTACAGACCAGGACCATATGGATAAGAGATTATAATAATCATCATGAAATTATCTGCTCCAGAGGGCTCCCCCAAGGGAGTCCTCTCTGCCGCCCTCTTTGCCGCATCGTTAGAACCATTCCTTGCAAATCATGCTAACTTTTCCACGTATGCCGATGATATAGAGTTCTTTGTTGTTACAAAATGCCACCAGTCTCTCCAGTCTACCACAGTGATCGCCAACCGAGAGTTACAACAACTTGAAAATTACCTTAACGCGATTGGGCTCTCCATTAACAACGAAAAAACTGCTCAACTTACTATAACCAAAAAGAGAAATATAAACGATGTGAACATCATAATTGGCAACTCCCTAGTTAAAAAAGTCACCCAGCATAAATATTTGGGCCTCACCTGAGACAAAGACCTTACGTTCTTGCCTCATTTTAATGCCAGTCGGAAAAAAACATATGCTGCTATATGGGCAGTGAAACAGGAGATCTCCAACTTCCATAACCCACATCTTATCACTAACTATATTCTCCGTTGAGTAACCCCAATTCCATTGTATGTCTCAATGATATGGTCCTCTGCACCTCCATCTTACCAACCCAGCTTCCTATTCCTAGAATACTGGATTTTAAAATGGCTAAATAAGGTCGCATGCCTACCACCTACAATCTCAAAATCTGTCATTCTCTCTAATCTAAATATGCTACCTTAGAATCATATAATCTCCAGGAACCTCGTGATCTTCGCCCAGCTTCTCTCCTGAAAATTAAGCTCGCCTGATATCTGGGATATCATTGCTAGACCGTCAGATCGTAATAGAACTCATACCATTCAGATCCAAGCTGCGCAGCATGACCTCCCTGGATAACATGTTTCCATTTAATTCCATGGAAATATTTAACAGGTTATCCATTGACTGTCAGAAGCTCTACAAGGACAAAACGTACAGATCTCTCTCTCTCTCTCTCTCTCTGGGAGATATGTATGCCCTGATCATATTAGTAGTAGTAGTAGTAGTAGTGGTGGCACTTGATGCAAGAAAGCAAGTGTAGGAGCTTATGCAGCATCAGCCAAAAAAAAAAAAAAAAAAAAAATCACACCATACCCTCCAAATGCCTGTCCAGTTCCTCCTTAAATTTATTTAACCTATCAACTTCCACAACGACAGATGGAAGTTTGTTCCAGCAATTAACCACCCGCTGGCTAAAGGCAAATTTCCGCACATCTATTCTACATCTATCCTTTCTTAATTTGAACTTATGTCCCCGTAGGTTCGTATTCTGAACAAGTGGGAGGATCCCATCAGAATTCAGCGTGCTCAACCCATTCAAGGCCTTATAGACCTCAATAAGATCACCGCGCAGGTGCCTAGTCTCCAGCCACTGCAATTTGCAGAACTTAAGCCTCTCTTGGTAAGAGGATCCCTTCATTCCCCTCACCAATCGTGTTGCTCTTCTCTGTACACGCTCAAGCAAATCTATATCCTTCCTAAAATGAGGCCTCCAGACCTGTACGCAGTACTCAAGGCGTGGCCTGACCATTGCCTTATACAGAGGGACAATCACCTCCTTTTCCCTGCTAGCAAAATTCCTATATATCATTGACAAAACCCCATGACCTGCCCTAGCAGCCTGTCTACATTGCTCAGAAAACTTCATATCTGACTGCACAATTACTCCCAGGTCTTTTTCATTTTCTACCACCTTAAGTGTAGTACCACACAGTTGGTACGTTTCTCTGGGGTTACTTCTACCCATATGCAGTACTTTGCATTTGTCAAGGTTAAACTTCAGTTGCCACTTCTTAGCCCATCTGCCCAAATTATCTAGATCCTGTTGCAGTAGCACACTGCCATTACTGTCATTAACAACCCTGCCAACCTTCGTGTCATCTGCAAACTTCGACATTAAGCCTGATATACCTTCATCAATATCATTGATAAATATACAAAACAACAGTGGACCCAACACCGAACCCTGTGGGACTCCACTAATAACATTAGTCCACGAAGAGCAGCACCCATTGATTACCACCTTCTGTCTTCTCCCACTTAACCATCCTTTTATCCATTGTAGCAACTTACCCTTAATACCATTCTGCTCCAATTTGTACAGTAGTCTTCCATGCGCAACAGTGTCAAAAGCTTTCCTGAAATCCAAGTATATGATATCAAAATGATTTTTTGCATCCAGTTCCTTTGTGACCACATCATAATAACCAATCAAATTTGTCAGACAAGACTTTCCCTTAACAAACCCATGCTGTGTCTGAATTATTGCTGCAGTCTTGTCTAGATGATCCTGCAATGCATCTTTAACCAGTGACTCCATTATTTTACCCGGAACAGAAGTTACACTAACTGGTCTGTAATTATTCGTGTCACCCTTCGAACCTCCTTTGTGAATTGGGGATACATTTGCACATCTCCAGTCCGTGGGAACCTCCCCTGAATCCAAGGATGCTCTCATAATTATGGCTAAGGGTTTGCTTAGTTGCTTTGCCGCCTCCTTTAATATAACTGGATAGATCCCATCCACCCCAGGTGCCTTTCTTATGTTTAACTTCAACAATTTCTCCTCCACTTTGCTCTCAGTTATTACAAAATCATTAAGCACACTGCTACAATTTGATAACCTTCTTCCATTTTCAAACTGCAATAATTCCTCACGTGTGAATGTAGATGCAAAATACTCATTCAGTTTGTTTGCTATCTGAGCAGGATCATCAACAGTCGAACCATCGATGTCAAGTGGACCAATCATATTCAGCCCCTTCCTTTTAGAGTTTATATAAGTAAAGAAATCCTTGCTGTTTTTCTTAGCATCTTTTGCCAAAGATTTCTCGTAATCCGCCTTTGCCTGCCGAACCTCCTTTGTGACCTGATTACAGACTATTGTAGGTGATAACTTCCGGGATGCTATATTATCCACTTATTGTTATATTTATGTATCTACGATTATGTATTTATGTGGTATTTATGTAGTCAGATGCAGTTTTAGGCCATGTATTGCATCAATTCATTTGAGTACTCTGTACATAGATTGTAAATAGTATGGCAATATTTATTTATTCATTATTATCATGTAACTTGTTTCCTCTAGCTGGATAGCTGTAAAGGGACATTTCTTTGGAAATAAATTGATATTAATAATAATGTTCCAAATATTCTCAGTTGGATTCAGATCTGGAGAATAGAATTAGGTGCCCAGGGTAGACGTTGAAAATCTTTCGAATGTTCTACGAAATATTCAGATATTTCAGATAGTTGCATTGTCATCTTGAAAGAATCCACAGCAATCCTGGTAAAAATGAAGTCGCAGGGTAAAGTTGGTCCGATACAAGAGAAAGATTTCATTGCTGGTGACAAGATCTTCTAACGGTATGAGCGAACCCAGCCTGCACCAACAGAACATACCCCATACCACGATAGCCGCTTCAGTAGTGGACACGAGCCAGTTTGCATGCATGGCTTCATGAGGTTTACGCCACACTTTCGCACCACCATTGGTGCAAAAAAGACTCATCACACCATATGATCTTTTTTCACTGCTACACGGTGAATCAAATCTTGGAGTTGGTTTTACAGAAAGAAGTGGCTTTCGTATAGGACGCCTACCAAATCCTAGATCCTTCAACATCCGCATAGTTGGGTTGAAAATGGGTCTTTCTGTGCCAAAATAAAATTTTTCAGTTATCTTCCGCACACTGGACCTTCTCTATTCTAACACACAATTCGCTTTAAATTCGTACAGTCAGCCTTTTGGGGTCTCATCTTTCTGCCTCATTTCATTTCTTCCTTTTAGAACTGCATTCTCTTTTCGCCTTCCACTGTGTTATTTTTGAGATGTTTGCTTTCTACTCACCAGCGATTTCCTTTTTTTCTCAATTGTGGCTCCTGCTAAAACGTTAATGCTTTCACTGCATTCACATTTAGGATTTTTCAGAAGGCATCACATTCCCTTTACCAATGGGTAAAGGAAATGTGATGCCTTCCATACGCTGAAAAGTATCGTGTATATCAGTGCAGAGTGGAGAGGAATACCTTGATGCTGTCCACTTCGAATTGATATTTACGCGATTATCCATTATCGCAAAAGGTTTCTAATATTTTGAGAATGCTCAGCGTTGGTTGAACATTCCCCAAAAATTAGACAACAGTGACAAAGGAATGCATCGGACATGCAGTGAGATATTTTTAGAGGGGCAGAAGACAGCCGTGACAACAGTTTCATGGTGACAGCAGTGGTGTTTGAGGATGAGTACAATATTTATTAGTGCCGTGCGTAACATGGTTTTGTCCTAGAAAAACGCGCTTTTATTTTACAATATTACTTTGCTACAACTCATCTTTGCAATGCCAAGAGAGTAATAAATACTCAAACAGGCCTGTGCCAAACGAAGACATGCATTAGCACGATTGTGAAGTAAAATGTTGTTTTATTGATTGGTTATTCTTGCAGAAGACAGCCAGAGTGCATTTCTCTGCATTTTTAAATGGCAGGAATGTTTATTGGTAGCTGTTAATTGGAAGGCACACCAATTGCTACGAGATGGCTACTGTAGCATACAAACATGGATTACAGTGATTATTCTTAGCATTCTGTCAGTCAGTTTTGAGTTTTGCAATAATCTTCAAAGTGTTCTTACAGTTCCTTCCCCCATCCCCCACCCATCTTCTTCCACTTCGTCGAAGTTACGCTTTCGCCTCATTTTTCTACGCGTGCACAATAGCAAGGACACTGTTGACGCGCGTGCTCTGTGCCGAAATCTTCTGCTACGCATATATGAATTGCGCCGTACTTCGGAAAAGAGGTTGCTGCAGCTTCTAGCATCCAGCAGTGAATTCGATCGATAAGAAATGCCCCGGGCAGCCGGTACTGCTGCTGTGGCTGCTTCGTGCACACGCTCAGTGTGGCCACTGCAACAAATAATCTGCTGGATCAGTTTAAGCAGACGCTAACAGGATGAATAAACAGGATTGAAATGAAAAGTTTGGAGAATGTTTTTTCCTGTCGCCTTTTCCGTTTGTGCATAATCTTCAATCTTCAAAAGCCGCACTTCACCTTACAAGGTCATGCTAAAGGTCTTGACATCCGTAAGGCCTACACTTAACGTCTCTTGGCTTTTTTTTCCCGTCTTTTCTTTTCCCCAAGAAACCCATTACAGATTCAAGTGATTGCCCAACACTCTAACAGGCAGCATAACGTTATTCAGAATGTTAAGTACACATATTTTTACTTTTATTACCACGATAGAGTGGTATGTTGGATTTCCAGCATACATTCGCTGAATGAACATTCGGCAAACAACTTTTTTTTTTCCACAACTGAGTCTTAATTATAATCAGTTCTTATCAGAAATTTATCGATTCCAATCTACATAAAGTCTGACGAAGAGAGAATGGTAAATAGTAGTGTCACTTTGTCATAACACTAAATGTGTGAAGTATCTTTGAAACTGATGCTTGAAAGGTCCAAGTGTCAATTGAATAACGTTACTTTATATTAACAAGACCTTTCTCATTGCTCTTCCATATCAGAGTAACATGGTTCGATGCCACCTTATATTGGATCTACTGCGCAGATGGTAGGGGCATTATCGCATGGCAAGCAGTGACAACAATGTTGCCGTGACCCGCTTAAGAAAAGGGTTTTGTCATACCATGTTGACCTCTTAAAAATAATAATAATAACTAGGGGGTTTCCCCCCTGCTCGCCCACCCCAGCGCACGCTTTTCTACGTAAAATGTAGAGGCATACGGAGTAAGTCAAATCTTTTCTACATAAAAGACACACCTGTCGAAACGCACTGATCGATATCTAATCAGGAAATGACCTATGTAATTATTTACCTGTGCAGTCGTAGTGCGCGGCATTCTCAAGGTTGAATAAACACCACTATGTAATTATTTATCTGCGTTTACATAGGTCACTTAGGAAAAGGTCTTTTGCTTCTGGTTTCATAATGCATGAGGAATATTGTTGCGTCCGAAAGAGCAGGACTGAAATATTTAAAATATTTACAACATACTAAACTATTTACAAATATACAATATTCATTAATATACAAAAAACTTTACAATGGAACATCAAATGTTAGACAGTGAAGCACGTGCACGAAGTTAGTGAAGGTGTTGGAGGCAGTTGTCAATAATTAACTGCATTTGTAGTGACGTAATTGCCTCGCTTTCTTCTCCAATTGGCTCGAATAAATATCACTAGGAGGAAAACTTTTTTAATATACACAGAAATAAATAAAATCCGGGTCAACCTCTAACTGGCAATTTTTTTGATTTGGTATTTTGGAGACTGTCTTCTGAACCAAGTTTTTTAGTTTTATTGGTTGTTGAATGCATCCTTAGGAATAAGTATATATCGGCTGCGGCGCATATAAAATGAGGGCCCTTTGAGGCACGAACGGGAGGCTTTGGCTACAAAGTAGAAAGACTGGTCTAAGGCAAGTAAAGATGAGAAGATTTTCGGTAAACAAAAGGCGCAATAAACAAGAAATTTGAATAACTGTGAAACTGAATGCCAACGAATAGAGATGGAACTGTCTCAAAAGTAACATTCTTGTTGGAAATTTCTAGTGAATGAAAAGTTATGACATTCGAAAGAAAAATAGATATTGATTTTTCCACAAAAATCTGTGTGGAGCTTCAAGTCATCAAAGACAGTCGGCTACAGCAGAGATGAAATATTGTATAGGCCAGAGTACCAACGCTACAAACAACTCAGGTAGCTAACACCATTCAGCCAAAGGATTGGAACCGGAGGGTTAAGAATGACATTAGGAATTTTTATGGGCCTTTATCACAACGTCGCTGAGTTAGTCGGTCTCAGGAGAGGGTAGCATGATTTTTACTCCCAGAAACTCGGATTTTGATTTTTCGTCCAGCAAAACATAAAATCGACCACAAAACACACGCAATTTATAGACATTATATACTCCTAAAAACCAATAACAAGCTTGGAGACGGGCAACTTTGGAGGCCAACGCCTAAAAAATGCATCTAAGCATTCATTTCCTAACATCATATACAGTGAAAATGGCAAGCAAGATACAGGCACATCGTTCCAGAAAAGCAAGTGTCGCCAGGAGGCACCACTGTGCAAGATAGTAGAAACTGCGAGTTACGATAATTATAGTAAATAAATACCTGTTCTCCTCAATCTTATCTACTTGACATCTTGAAGTAACTGGTCACACGTACAATAACTACTGTCATTAATTCATCGCTAATTAAGTCTGTGATTTATATCCACTCAATAATGATCGCATCAGTTCACAGGAAGTAAAGTGCAAAGCAAACTTCTAATGTAATAGAGGTGCTAACGATCTCCAGTTTCGTAATTCAGAAGGTACCCTAGCGGGTATCACAGTGGATATCGTCACCAGCTTCTGACACCCAGTAGAAAGGGCTTCAGTTCGAATGCCATCAGTGACGCGAGGAATTTTTTTTTTTTTTTTTTTGTTTATCCTTGTTTATACTCCTGCGCGAAAAGGATCCATAACTATAAATCAAGGAAACAATCGTTAATCGCATTTAGCAGTCACGGGCTTTAATTAGTCCATTCAAAGAGCGTGTGCTTGCACTCTAATTCTTGACAACTCGACTGCGTTGTCAGTTTTTTTACAACGTGGCTGAGTTAGTCAGTATCGGGTGTGAGCTGCACTGATTTTTTTCTTGGTCTCCATTGTTGTTGACTCGTTGTTATAAGGTTTTAGGCGCATCGGCAACTTAGTGTCATACTGCGCCGTATATATATTTCTGTAAAAATTGCGTGTGTATCCTGTGGTCAGTTTGCTGATTGCTAGACGAACAACTCTAGTTTCCGGGAGGAAAGGCCACACTACCCTCGTCTGAGACCGATTAACTAATATGTTAAGAGCCTTGTGGATTAACTCAAGACTTGAAGGAATCTGCAAGGCTTTAGGGGAGAAATTTCTATCAGCATGGCCCACACTTGTAGGTAGAAGGAATTTGTTTTGTAGAGACGGGATACACTTAAACAAAGGTGGTGCAAACGTTTTTGCCAGTATTATTGAGGATACCTTAAAGGTTCAGGGAAACTGCTAGTTAGGGGGGGATGTGGGTAATACTGACACGCGTTTATCTGATAATATTGGTCAAAGTAACTCTTGCACATACCTTAAGAGTTCTTATCTGTTGCCCCAACTGGACGTATTATCTAGATGTTCTGGGGGCAGAAACGTTTCTCGTGAGCGGGTAGCTAATATCAGGGAAGAGAGCCTAAAAAACTTCAAGGGTTGTGTTAGGGTTGTTAAATTTACAAGAACAGTAAATCTTAATTGTTTATACAGTAACGTTAGAAGTGTCGTCAATAAAATGAGCGAATTCGAACTGCTGGTTAAAACAAGTAACGCGGACATAATAGAGCTTACAGAGACGTGGTGCCACCCGGAAATTGGGGGATGATGAGTTTAAGTACGGCTTGTATAATGTATTTAGGAAGGATAGGGTAGATAGAAGGGGTGGTGGGGTAATGCTTCTTATCAGAAGCAGCCCTGAGTGCGACGATAGCTTTCCCGGATTCAGACATTTCACATGCTAGTATAGAGTCTGTATGGTGTGAGATAGTTGGAAACAAAGGTATAATGCGAGTAGGAGTAATCTACAGACCAGGTGATTGTGAAGATTATGACAAAAGCCTCTACACATGCAAATGGAATGGGCAAGTAAGCGTCAATGCCTTATTATGGGTGATTTCAATTTGCCTCTAATTGATTGGAGTAAATGGGAAGGAAACTCGACATGGGGAACAAAATTTTTAAATCAACTAGATGACTGTTATTTGTATCAACATGTCAGGGAAAGTACTAGAGAAAAGAATATCCTAGACCTCATCATCACACATGAATCAGATGACATAACAGGGCTGACAGTAGAGGAACCAGTAGCAGGAAGTGATCACGGAGTTCTACGGTGGATGATGACGAGAGAGGTAGCAGAAGTAAAAGGAAAAGGAATTGGTTTTAATTTCAGAAAAGAAAATTACGATGCCTTAAAGTACTACATGGCCTCTATTAACTGGGCAGATATCGTGCAGAAAATGAATACATTTGAACTGTGGTACGCTTTTAAAACATTAATCACAGATGCCTTGAATGCGTATATACTATTAAAAAATACTCCACGAGGAGGGTTAAAAGTTGGATGAATGGCGAAGTTTCCACATTACTTGAGCAGAAAAAGGTGGCATGGAAAGGTTACAGCGCAATAAAAAGTACTGAAGCCTATAACAGCTACAAGGTGATGTGTAATAGAGCCACAGAAAAGGTTCGATAGGCAAAGGCAGTTTATGCGAAATCACTAGCAAACAGAGCAAAGAGGGGGGATAAAGAATTCTTCACACATATAAATGCCAAGAAGAGCAGGACAAACCAGATCGGACCTTTACGTAAGGGAAAGGGGACAGTATTAAATACACCAGCTGCCGTTGCAGATGAACTTAACAGTTATTTTGCATCGATATTTACAAATGAAAAACCTTTTGTGGCAACGGGAAATTGTGGGAGCGAAGTTAAAAAATATGTAATTAATGATATTGAAATTTATACTTTCAGGGAAATATCAGTTAATCCTTGTGGATTAACTCAAGACTTGAAGGAATCTGCAAGGCTTTATGGGGGGATATTTCGCAAGATTATTTAATGAAAAAACTTTCGAGTCTACAGGCCAGTAAGGCTCCTGGAGTTGATGGAATATACCCTATAATCTTAAGGGAGGCGGCAAGCGAGTGCACTGAACCATTGAGGCTAATTATGCGAGCATCACTAGACTCTGGGGAGATTCCCTTGGATTGGAAAAGTACAAATGTATCTCCCATACATAAGGGTGGCTCTAAAAGTGAAGTGGGAAATTATCGACCTGTCAGTCTGACTTCAGTAGTAGGGAAAATCATGGAGGCAATGATCAAGGGCGGAATTCAGGATCATTTGGATCGAATTGAAGTTCTCAAGGATACTCAGCATGGTTTTGTAAAGGGAAAATCATGTTTAACAAATCTGGTTCGCTATTTCGAAAGGGTCACTCACGAGCTGGATTTAGGGAATAATTTCGACATTGTTTATTTAGATTTCAGCAAAGCTTTTGACTCAGTCCCACATGAGCGGTTGCTTTATAAGCTGGAACAGGTTGGAATCACTGGGAAAATCCTTAGATGGATAGAAGGATGGCTTCAGGGCAGGAGTCAGAGGGTCGTGATAAATGGCTATTCCTCAGATTAGGTTGATGTAAGAAGTGGGGTTCCCTAAGGATCAGTATTAGAACCACTGTTGTTTTTAATTTTCATAAACGACATTGATGAAAGGATAGAGGGCGTGATGTCTAAATTTGCAGATGATGTTAAAATTTGTAGAGTAGTTAATGATCACTGTCAAGCTGAGCTTCTTCAGAGAGACCTAGATAGACTTCAGGAATGGTCAGAAAAATGGCAGCTATGCTTTAATCCAACAAAGTGTAAGGTATTACACCTGGGAAATAGTAATCCCAAAATAACTTATTCGCTTGGTGGAGTTCAACTAAACCCAGTACTGGAGGAAAGGGACTTGGGTGTTACGAAACGGTCAGACATGAAATTCTCTGAGCATTGTAAACAGGTTGCAAGGAAGGCCCATGGTGTCCTATCGATGATCTATCGAACTTTTGCAAGTAGAGATAGGGACGTGATAATCCCATTATATAAGGCTTATGTTAGACCACACTTGGAATACTGTGTTCAAGTATGGAGACTGCACCTAAAGAAAGACATCGAGCTTCTTGAAAGGGTGCAAAGACGGTTAACTCGCCTGGTGAGATCGGCCAAAGGGTGTCCTTATGAAGAAAGACTTCGAATATGTGGGTTGCAGAGTTTGGAAACTAGACACCTTAGAGGAGATTTGATTTAGGTGTTTAAGGCTCTGAGAGGCATCAGTAAAATGAATGAGGATGAAATTTTCAAGATTATAAATGATGCTAGAACTAGGGGACATAAATTCAAGTTACGGGGGGAAATGTTTAGATTGGACTGCAGGAAGTTTTATTTTAGCCAGCGAGTTATAAATTACTGGAATAAGTTGCCTTCATGGGTGGTAGAGGCCGACAGTTTGGGGAAATTCAAAGGTCATCTGGATAGTACTTTCGGGTAAGGGAAGCGCATAGGATGATAGGTTTAATTTCCTTTTTTTTAATTAATTATTATTATTATTTATTATTTTTTTTAATTTTATTTTTTTTTTGTTTTTATCATTGTGTTTTTCGGATTTTTTTTTTTTTTTTTTTTGGCTGGTGCAGCATAAGCCATAGGCTTTCTTGCACCATGCGGCTTACTAATACTAATACTAACTAAAGTACATTGCAAAAAAGATCCATAAAAATTCCTCCTGTCGTTGACGGGATTCGAACTCAGGTCTTTTCTACCAGTTGTCGGATGGTGATTATACCACCTGTGTTACCCACGAGGGCCTCGGGCTCGGTTTTTCATCGGCAAACAAGAAACAATGGAAGAACACACGCATTAAAAGTAAAAAAAAGTAAAGTGCAGCCATTATCAACCCACTGCAGGATGGAAGCCTCCTCAACAATTCATGTTGAGGGAATTGGACCATAATCTGCCACGCTGGTCCAGTGCGGGTTGGCAGATCGACCGTATTCAACAGTCAGGGGCTTGTACCCCGGTGTACTCAAAGAGTGTGCTGCTGCACTCCCGCTCCTGCCCACTCGGCTACGGAGGCGCATTACCAGATACAATATACTGATGACTCATTCATTGCCTTAGGCCCTCATGGACAGCAGTTGGTAAAATCCCAACGTGAAGAAAACGTGAACTACACTGGATGGAAAATACTTGAGTTCCAGTTCCGTCGATGATGACGTGAGGAATTATTATGGGCCTTTTTCACAACGTGACTGAGTCAATCTTTTGCTGTTTCTGCCGTTTGCAGCAGTTTCTGTTTGCCGAATTCTTCTAGCAAACAGAAAATCGACCACAAAGCACACGCACTTTACAGACAGTATACAAGAATCAATATGGCCTTTGTTGCTGATGCTCCTCAACCATATTACAACAACAACAAGCCATCGTGGGTAGAACAGTTAGCAGAATCACCATCCTCCCCACACTGGGGAAAAACCGACCTAATTAAATGCAGCTGAAAGAGATCGAGTCCCATCGATGACACGTGAAGAATTCTTTTGGTCTTTTTCACAATGTAGCTGAGATAGTCGGTCTCAGGAGAGGCAGAATGGTTTTTTCTCCCGGAAACTCCAGTTTTACGGATGCTCCTCAACCATATTACAACAACAACAAGCCATCGTGGGTAGCACAGTTGGTAGAATCACCATCCTCCCCACACTGGGGTAAAAACGACCTAATTAAATGCAGCTGAAAGAGGTCAAGTCCCATCGAAGACGTGAGGAATTTTTATGGGCCTTTTTCACAACGTAGATGAGATAGTTGGTGTCAGGTGAGGGAGCATGGTTTTTTCTCCCGGAAACTCGGGTTATTATTATTATTATTATCATTAGCCATATGGTACAAGGAAGCCTGAGGCTTATGCTGCACCAGCCAAAAAAAAAAAAAAAAAAAATTCCATATTACCCCGAGAGACAGAGAGAGAGAGAGATAGAGAAGTAGAAGGGAATCACCAAGAAAAAGAAGAACAATGATGATATCCAGCTCAGGGTTTTTCGTCCAGCAAACAGAAAATCGACCACAGAACGCACGCAATTTACAGACAGTACAGACGGAGGAATATGGCCTTAGTTGCTGATGCTCCTAAACCCTAACAACAACAACAACTACATTACCTTGTGGCTTCACACCTAAAGTAATTCAGTAGATCGCTGTCTTAAAGAACAATTAATTAAATGCAACTGAAATAAGCTTCCATCAGTAGAATTTATTTTTTTCCACTCGGTAAAGCTTTTTTTCGTGAATTCTTAATCCAATGCAATTTTCCTTCCTCCTTAGAAAAACCTTGCGCAAATAATTCCATCTGTCAGCGTGTTTAATTTATGAAAAATATTTTCCATTTCAAGTGTTGAAATGGTCTGAGAAATAAATGGAAATTCTTAATAATTCCTTTTTGCTATAAAATAATCTTATTTCTAACCTTAAGTCTTGCCCCGCATTCGCAATCTGATTTGATGGATAATCGTCACGACATGTCTGGGAACCATCTATGTGAAGAATTAAAGGAAAACTCATTTCCAATTTACGAAAGAGATTAGATTAGAAAATTCTCTTCTCAGCTGTACCTTAATAGACGTTTGAATTTGATTTATGATTAATGTTAATAAATATTTAATTTTTTTATGAATGAAATGAATTTAGGGAATAATATACTTACATTTTCTGATTGAAATAGGCTTAAGACGCACTCACTCTGGACTATGAATTAAAAATCTTCAATTTCTAGACGGTTTTAATTCTTCGTCTTTCGCTCTATTACTTAACCGTAGGTACGCACGCTGTGCGGAAAACCGACGTGAACTTATGACGGCGTCGTAATACGATAGCACGGCATTATTTCGTTAATGACACCCGTACCGTTGTTATGTCGCTCATAAATCTTTTGGGATTTTGTTAACGTCGTCAACTTGGTTTATTTAGCTTCAGTGCCTTCTGGTGGATTTTTTTTTTATTTTCATTTAATAAAGGTCAAATAAGCAAACTAACATTTTAAGTGAAGATTTATATCTCTGTTGTTCAAATACAGTTTTAACCATAAACAAGATTATATTGTTAGTATAACATTCTTAATATTATAGCCTTCAAATGTAGTTAAAATAATATTAGAGCCTTCAAAAGTTTCTGTATAATAATGAAGAACAACAGTTAGTGTTTATTATTATTATTATTAATGGTAACCCAAAACATGAAAGGTTATTATTGGAATCTATACTCAGTATTATGTATGGGTTAGAGATCAAGAAGACAAAAACACTGGTTGATAGCCTTGAATTTCTATAGATTGTAATTTTCAGTAACATGAAAGGAATGAAATGAAATGGAATTTGTTAAGCATCAAGGCAACTAAGGGCGTTGAGGCATCAGTATATTCTCTGTAAACTGCTTGTATTCTGTAGTAAATTATCCTGTTTGCTGGTCGAAAAACCTGAGTTTCTGAAGGCCGGTTGGGGAGACCTTGCTGTTCGCGCCTGAGACCGATTAACTCGTCCACGCTGTGAAAAAAAAGTCCATAAAAGCCCTTCGCATCACTCATAAAAAACAAACTACACTCGTGGGCAAAATTTAAGAATCAGTCAGGTTTTCACCTGTAGTTTCTCATAGGAGTGGCCTGGATAAGGGAAAAGCATACCAAAGGAACCTCGTGAGGTACAGAAATGATGAAGGAAACAACACCGACACAACAACGGAAACAAAACGGTACAGGGGGACTTTATTAAAAAATGGCAACATAGCACTGGCTGCCATGATACAGCTGGAGCAAAGAGAAGAGGTGGTCCTCAGTAGGAGATATGGCCACCCCTAATGTCGATGCAGGCTTTGCACCGCCTGTCCATACTTAGAACAATGCTGTTGATAAGTTCTTGCGGTAACATCGTCCATTCCTCTGTCAGCGCCATCTTCAGCTGGTGAACATTTTCTGGTGGGTGTGAACATGCTCCTAGGCGTCTCCCCAGAGCGTCCCATATGTGTTCCATGGGATTTAGCTCGATGGAACGGGCAAGCCAATCCATACGAACAATGTCCTCACTTTCCAAAAGCATATCAATAGCTGCAGTGCGATGGGGTGTGGCATTATCATCCATAAACACGAACTCGGGGCCAATGGCACCTCGGAACAGACGCACATGGGGAACGATTACCTCAGCACAGTAGCGTGCACCGACTACAGTACCGCTTTCCAGTATCTGGAGTTGTGTACGTCCATCCAAGATAACGCCTCCCCAAACGAGAACACCTCGACCACCACATCGATCCTTTCCAGATTAGCTGACGTCCAGAATCGCTGCTGAGACTGAATCTACTCTCATCAGTAAAGTGTACATTAAGTAAAGATTTTGTGGTTGAAACCTTTAGAAATAGTGTTGGTCCTTAAGTTTTGCACACCAGTGTATTATATTAGGCCACCCGAATAATTAAGTTCATATGCCGTGCTGTGTGTCTTATGTCTGTTAATTGCGTTTGTTTTATGGTCGATTTGTCTATTTTGCTGGACGAAAAACCCCAGTTTCTTGGGGGGAAAACCTTGCTATCTACGCCTGAGACCGACTAACTCAGCCACGGAGCGAAAAAAAGTCTAATAAAGTTCCTCGCGTCATCGAACGGATTCGAACCCGGGCCTTTTCCACCTTGTGTGGGGAGGACGGTGACGATACCACTGTGCTACCGCGCAGACTTCGCGTCGTTCATAGAATTCGAACGGTCGATCTTCTGGGCATAAAGGCAAGTAAGCCTTCCGGAGTTGGTGGCATATACCAGGTAGTTTTGTGGGAGACTGCCAAAGAGTGTGTAAAACCATTGAGGTTAATTATGAGGGCATCTTTGGACTCTAAGGAGATTCCTTTGGATTGGAGAAGTGACATCGTATCGCCAATACATAAAGGCTGTTCTAAGAGTGAAGTTGATAATTACAGATGGTTAGTCTGACTTCAGTGGTAGGAAATATTTTAGAGGCAATCCAGGGACATTTATATAGATATGACATTCTGAAGGCACACAACATAATTTTGTTAAGGGAAATTCATATTTCACTAACTAACTTAGTAGGCTATTTTGACACAGTTACTCGTGAGCTGGATGTAGGGAACAATTTCGACAATAGTTTATTTAGATTTTAGCAAAGCATTTGACTCGATCCCTCATGAGAGGTTACTGTATAAGTGGAACATGTTGGGATTACTTGAAAATTTCTAAGATGGATTGCTGGGCGACTGCAGGGCAGAAAGTGGAGGGTAGTGAATAATGGATATTCTTCAGACTGATGGAACGTCAGGAGTCGAGTACCCTCAAGGATCGGTTCTTGGGACAGAAGGTGTGATGTCAAAATTTGAGGACGACATAAAGATGGTAGAGTCATTAATGATCGGTGACAAGCAGCGCTCCTTCAGCATGGCTTGAATAGGCTTCAGCAGGGTGAAGCCTATTCAAGCCATCCTGAGGGGCATATCCCCCCCGCACTGTCCATTCAGGGAGAGGGCAGTGTTGTATTGTTGTGAAATGTTTGGAAATAATATATAATTGTCATTTTTTGTGATTAATACGTATTATTATTCATAGGAATGGTCAGCAAAGTGGCAGCTGAGTTTTAATGTAACAAAATGCAAGGTCTTACATTTGGGGAAGAGCAACTCCAAAATAAATTATACTCTTGGTGGAGTTGAATTAAAAATAATATAGAAAGAAGTGGATACAGTAGTTATGATACGGGCAGATATGAATTTTTCTGAACAGTGTAAACAGGTGGCCAGGAAAGTTCATGGTGTCCTATCGATGATTTATCGAACGTTATCCTGTATAGATGGGGAGGTCATAGTCTCACATCAGTGTATAAGGCAATTATAAGACCTCATTTGGAATACTGTGTTCAAGTATGGAGATCTCATCTGAAAAAAGACATTTCCCTTCTTGAAAGGGTCCAAAAACGGGCAACGCTCGTGGTGAGATCGGCAAAAGGAGGACCGTACGAGAAAAGACTCCGATAATGTGGGCTACACAGCTTGGCAATGAGGCACATCAGAGGTGACTTGATTGACGTTTATAAGGCATTAAGAGGGATTAGTAAAATGAATGAAAGTGGAATTTTCACCGTTATAAAGAATTCCACAGAAATGTGCCATAAATTCAAATTACAGTGGTTGTTTAGATTATCTTTTAGCCAGTGAGTCTGCTGGAACAAGTTGTCCTCACAGTTAGTTGAGGCTGACAGTTTGAATGAATTCAAAGGTCAACTGGATACTTACGGACCACCACACGATGTCCACTTTATAAATGGTTGATGGCCAACTGATGCACGTGTTCGGACTGATTTGAAAGAAAGGGGTGGAATTCCAGATATGAATTCAGAAGAAGAGTGCGTGTGGAAATATGTGTAGTGAAGGTATGTGGCAAAAACTTAACCTTTGTGTGATGAAGAAAGTGCAGTGAGTTTCTTAAGATGTTAACAGATCAACTTCTTTGGGAAGGAGTCGTGGTATTTCAAAGAGGTTTTGGTGCAGAGTACGTTTTGGTGTACGGATATTGTTCCATAATAGAAGAAATTTCTAATTTGGCATGTTATAAATTTTGTGATATGCTAAAGAAAAATTAGCAGTCTTCCTTTTTTTCTTTATTTGTGTGTAACACAGAAATAAGTTTTAGAAAAAAATTAAAGAAATCAGAGATTGAAATGAATTCTTGAAGTTTTCTTTCCCTACTGGAGAATTATTTGGTGAGGACTTCAATATTCCTACCCCATCTTTCCTGGCTTAGAATCTGGTCACGTTAGCACTGCTAGTGGTGGATAATATTACCATACATATTATCTACCACACGATGGATAATTACAAGGATTACAAGGATTTAATAACTAGTAAAACAATAGAAATATTTATACTTGAATTTATTTATTGATATATCAATAAACAAAACTTGAAAATGGTACAGGGCGCTACCCAAAATTTATCACTCAAAGGTCAACATTTTTTTTTTAAATCTAATTGGTGAATCTAAATATATTTTGCAGAATAGTTTTGTATGGAACTTTCTAATCTTCTTGCAGTTACTAAAAATTCTTTCCTCGAAACATAGTTGCGCACCAAATAAAAATGAATAATAAATGTAAATCAAATGACGGTGCTCACAAAACTAACTTTTTCTTCGTGAGGAAAGAGAGTCCATTGAACTCAAGAAAGAAATCTCCCTTAGCGATATCCGAGAGACTAAAAGCGTTTCAGTCAGGCGACTAACAACTTCTCCAATTTCGTGTATATGCCAAGTCCAATGTGTACAGAGAGAGAGAGAGAGAGAGAGAAGAACGGAACCATGTTATTAGGTAGATGATGAGACTCTATTAAAGGAGGATTACCTCTGCACATGAATGAAGCGCTTCAATATATACAGGCTAACCGCTCTCCAAATATTTAAATGCCCAAAGCGATGTACAGTGAAAACAGCCAATCTGTGGTAAAGCAGAAAATAATACCATCATAATGGTACATTCAAAAGCGTCACAAAGCATAAGGAGGTATTCTTCATGCAGTCCAAATAGTACGTGGTAAAACCACGAACTTAGCACGCACATAAATTTCATATTTTAAGAAAGGCACGCAAGGAAATGCAAGAAATCTTGTCATCCACGCCATGTCAACTCTTTTAACATTTCAATAAAATAGGTACAACAGTCCTGCATATCAATAAAAACATGCTTTGGGGAAATATTTATTTACAAATATCCATACAGATTAAATACATCTGCAACCTCAGGTTGAGAATCGAAGGAAGCAGGAAATAGATCAAGTAGAAGGGTCTAATTCGTTGCAGAATCGAAGGAAGCAGGAAGTAGATCCATTGGAATGGTCTAATTTTGCAATTATTATCTCTGGTGATAGAGATGAAGTTCTGAAACCAATTAGTGCCATTTCTTTATTGTTATTTGTCTATCACGACACGAATATTTGCATTCAATGGTTTTTTTGTGGATGAAGAACTTTCTTGAAGGAAGCTTAAAGAGATTCCATGTTTCAGATTTTTAACTCTTTGCAAGATGGTCAATTCATTCAAACGGGACTATCCTTGTCTGCCAGCCCAGTGCTGGTTCGGTCAAGATAAATGCGTTTGTAAACTCCCCATGACCCAGAAAAGAATAAGAAATTAGCAATTCAATATCGCTTAAAGAAAAAAAATCTAAAGCAAAAGGCATTCACTTGGAAGTAGAGGAATACTTGCTAATCAAATTACATCTATTCTAACAAGAGCCTTGTTGATTGCCGGTGCGGTCGTTAAAATTTAACCATGGATTTGTGCTTTAATTTCAATGACGACTTCCAGAAGACTTCAAACAAACAGACAAACACACTCATATAGGAATACTGTGGAATACTGTGTTGCAGAAAAAATATTTCTTACTAATATACCCGCCGTCCTCCCACAACGAGTGGAAAATACCTGAGTTCGAGTCCCGTCGATGACGCGAAGAATTTTTATGGGCTCAGGGGACTGTAGAATGGTTTTTCCTTCCGGAAATTTGAGTTTTTCATCCAGAAAAAAGAAAATCGAGGACCAATTTTCATGTTGTGCTGGCTGAAAAATTCGGAATAGTTACCACGACAAAATTCGACTCCTCCGTAGGAGCTCGGCTAAGTGTAGCCTCGACTAAAAGGACCCTTCGAAATTTTTACAGTCATCAACGAAAATCCAACTCAAATCTATCCAACCGAAATGGCAAGCAGCGATGTATCGTACCAATTGAACTGCAACTGAAGAAGACGATTTCTGGAACAGGAATATGACTAATTGAGTTAATTCCATCTCATTTTGCATCCCTGATCGCCAATATTAATCTGCCCTTACATTAAATACAAAATACACTCAGTGATCACTGAATTGTGACCACACCATCCGTAAGGGACTATGCCGCATAGCTCTATAGGCGGATGGACCAACATTTCACTGGTGACGTCTTCAGCAGCTCTTAGGAAATCATGTGCACCCTGTCATGTTGTATTTTTTCGAAGACAAAGGCGGGATCTTCCAAGATGATAATGCGCTGTGTCATCGTGCGCGTACTTGCACAAATAGTTCGAGGAACACAATGAAGATATCACCCATCTTGATTGGCCTCCAAATTCGCCTGACCTCAATCCAATTGAACACTTATGGGATGTTCTAAAACGGGAAGTGAGGCTTATGGACACGCAACATCATCTGTTCTACACTATGGGAAGCTTTGCAGGCAGCATGGCTGCACATCTCTAAGGATGTTTTCGGACATCTGTTGAAGTCAATGGCTAGGAGAATACCGAATAACAATTAAGCAGATAGTTGCTGAGACTGCATAAGCTATGGATGAGTGGAGAGCATAATTCACAATGATTTGAATATGAATAAAAATATAAATATGTATTCCTCGCTTGTGACACGTCTTCAGAAAGAAAAAAGGCAAGCCTGTTCTACTGAATTGATTGCCATATGTGACAACGATTTTGACTTGTTTTTCCCGATTGGTGACTTTGGATTAGTCGTGGATACATCACTTTGGCCAAGAAACAAAACAAAGGAAACGTCCATCATCACCAACTCCCAAAAACGCCATTATGATATCATCTGAAGGGAAAGTATTGCTCTCAATTTCTGGGATGAGATTACCTAGAGAAGAAAGCACCACCATCATTGCACATTACTGCAGCAAGTACATGCCGCAATTAAGGAAAAGCGACGAGCAATACTCAGAAAAGGAGCGCTGTTGCTTCACAACAACGCACCAGCTCACTGCTATCGCAACTGCCGATGTTGCCCGGAAGTTAGGACTTCACATCTTTGCCACCCCCGCCTTACTTCTTCCTCTTTTCGCAACTGAAATCATTTTTGGGTGGAAAGCATGTTTTTTGACAATGCAGAGGCAAGACTGGTTTCAAGAGCAAAGTGCGATCTTCTACAAAAATGGCCTAAGAAAGTGTCACAAAAGTTGGGAGAAATGTGTCATTTTGGGTGGTGACTACATAGAGGAGTAAATATGTTCAGAATCTCAATCTCCTGGGACACGTAGAACATGGTCATGGGAGAAACTTTTTGATATCCCCCCCTTGTTACAGTATGTCCACAATAAAAGTCTTGCATATAATATTCAAAACATTTACATTTACACCACCCACGGCAATTATTCCCTTACCAAACGATAAGGCATTATGGCCTTATCGTTTGGCAAGTTTTTTCGTTTTTGATAAAATTAACACTTGCCAAACGACATCTACAGCTGCTCGATATTGAATTTTCTGTTTTAAAAAATTTTCTGGTAGAAGAATCTAGATAAAAATATCTTTCTTTTTTGGAAAAGTTTAGGATTTCGTTTCAAATCCACAGTTTCTTATTTCAGGGAAAAGGTTATTTTAAACCGAATGTAAACATGTGAAGAAAAGACGCAAGACCTCTGCAATGTGAGGAGTAGAAATCGATGATTTCGTTAAGCTTTGGACAGGTTGTTAAGGGTGGCTCGGGCTTTTCTGACACAATTTAGTTGCTTGTGAAATGGTTAGCAGTTTTTCAAGAAAAACATGATATATTCCTTGGGGTTATTTAGCTCGTGACAAAATTCGATCCAATTAGGGGAGATCATTTACTACATTGCGATGGAGAAATACTCCACCATTATTCACTGAACGCAATGCCAAGTGAACTGACTTGGCTAATAGTCAAAAAAAGTCTATGGCGTGTTTGAAAGAGAAAACGAAGGCGTGCATTGCCATTGTTACAATAACAACGCTAATGTGACTGGAAGTGGACCTTCCCAACAAAATTCTAAAAAAACTTCACCATTACTGCGCAACTTTGATACTATTAATGTACACTCTGGAGAAAATCAACAGATTAATACTTCAGTTCATTAATAAAACAATTAATATTAGATATTAAATACCAGGATTTGTCATCAAAAGGAATGACAGTATTTGAACTTACCATTCTGAGGAAGTCTCCAATTGGTTTTTATCAATTGGAGACCAAACCCATAATATAAAATTCGTACAAAAACTGTTATGCCCACATAAAATAAACTCCCTCTTGGGTAGCACAATTGGTGGAATCGTCGTCTCCCCACCGGGTTGAAAAGAATGAGTTCAAGTCCCGTCGATGACGTGAGGAATTTTTATGGGCCTTTTTCACAGCGTGGTTGAGTGATTTTTTCACCCAGAAACTCAGGTTTTTCATCCAGTAAGCAGAAAATCGACCACAGAAATACACGAAGAAATATGGCTCAGTTGTTGATGCTCCTAAAATCCTACAACAATAACAAAATAAGCAATAAACGTATACCGGGGAGGTCAAAATAATGGAAACACCTGTGATAAGAGTTACACGTGTGCGTTAATATGGTGTTGGAGCACCCTTCACTCTTAAAACAGTTTGTATTCTGCGTGCAATAGATTCAAATAAATCTTTAACTGTCTTGAGAGAGATAGTTAACTATTCTTCATGAAGGAACATTTCCTGCTCCCAGAGTGATAAAGGTGAGGAAATCTGCTTTTCACTCTCCGCTCAAAATATGCCCACTGTGGCTCAATAATGTTAAAGTCTGGTGATTATACAGGCCATGGGAAATGCTTAGCCTCAGTTTCATGCTCCTTAAAACAAGATTGGACACATTTGGCATTCTCATCTTGAAACATGGTATACGTCGTTTGCGGGAAAAAAAATGTTTGCACCAAAGGATGATCGGGTCACTTTGAACATCAAGGTAATCAGTTGTAATAATTCGCCTGTTCAAGGTGGTGATAAGAGCTAAAGAATATTAAGATATTGCTGCCCAAACCATTATTGATTCTTCTCCATGTTTGACGGTTGGCACAAGACAGTCAGGATAATGCGCTTCCTTTGGCATTCGCCAAACGTAAACTCTCTCTCTCTGATGTTGGAAAAAGTGTGAATGATGATTTTTCTGAAAATATGACACGTTTCCAATGATCATGTGTCCTGTTGTTTATGCGTTTTCAAGGAAAAGGTGCTATGATCTAAATTATGATTAGCTTTTAAATTACAATATACGCGAGGGGTGAGCGATCATTTAATTCGCGAATTGGTGCAAGATCTCATCTTAATTGTCATCATCTGAATCTTCTGTGTATTTCTCCTTCTCGAAATACTCTCCTTTGAACTTTACACACTTTCACCACCATCGTACCCACGCATTAAATGCTTCTTGCAAGCCATTTTTCAAAAGACTGCGAGCATCGTTGTGTCCGATACGCGTGCCTCTCGGAGCTTCCTTTAGACGTGGAAACAGGAAGAAATCACACAGGGCTAAGTCCGGTGAATAAGGGGGCTGTGGTTGTGATCACTGCCTGCACAATATTAGACATATGGGGCCCTGGCATTGTCCTGATGGAGAAACAACTTCACACTGGAATATGGCCGTCCTATCAAGAGATTCATTCCATACGTTTCATTCATCTAACTGTTTCCGAAACATTTAAGCCCGTGTGACACAATAACGAATCACATATCGCTGTTTAATCTGTCTGTCAGACACGACACTTGCTTCAAAACGATCGTTAGTGACATGCGGCTAAAAAAAAACTCTCTTCACGCAACATTAGCTCGACAAATACTGGCATGCGCACACAGTCTGTTCAGTAGTGATGAGGGAGAGCGCCTCTGGCGGCAGTTATGGAAAGTTCGCTAGGTAAATATAAAATCTTGCACCAGTACGTGAATTATATGATCACCCCTCGTACAATCGAGCTACCGAACTACGAGGTGTGGCAATAAAGTCTGGACTGGTGCTGTTTGGGTCACGTTCGAACAGTTTTAAAATAAACGGAAGTAGTTCAAACTTCCTCCAACAGACAATATACAGAGATTGTCCAGTACGTCGTACAGTTTGCAAGTAACAACCAATTTCGTTAATAGCATTAATGTTCCATGTCACGATTTTGCTATCAAATTTTCTTTAAACTGTAAAAATAGTGATGAAAACGTTAAGTCGTGCCAGTGTGTTTGAATGGCATAAGGGGTTCAAAAATGGACGTTAGGATGATCGCGATGACCCAAGAAGTGGGAGTCCATCGACTTCTCGAAATGAGTTGCAAAGTTCCAGAAATTGTGGCAAGAGATCGTCGTTTGACTCTCAGAATGATGGCTGATGAGTTGGATATAAATAATATGTGCCTCAGGATATGTGCCTCACAGCCTCATGGGTAAGCAGAAGCAACGAATAGTGCCATCGTGTGAAGAATTCATCCAGACTTGTGAAAATAATCCTAATTTCCTCGACTGTACTCTCATTGGAGATGACTGTGGGTGTTTCAGTACGATCCAGAGACGAAGCCTCAGAGCATGTTTCAAAATCATCATTAAGGCTCAAAAAGTTTCGTTTAGAGAAGTCCAGGATCAAGATGATGCTGATCATGTTTTTTGACCAAAGAGTGTGATTCGCAAGGAATTTTTACCCAAATTAATTCACAAGGCATTTTTATCTGAAGGGTCCTACCCCTTCAGATATAAATCCAGGTATTCCTTCAATAATCTTTGAAGCATCTGTACGTAGAACGAAATGCTGCGCTCTACGTACAGGTGCTTCAAAGATTACTGAAGCGCATTTCCTGGGTGAATCCGCGATTTCGAGAGAAAGGCAGCTGGTTCTTGTTGCGCGATAATGTCCTCGTTCATTCTGCACTTGTTGTGAAGACATTACTGACGAAACATGGCATTATACAGATCAACCATCAACCCTACTCTATCGATCTACTATTAGTGGACTTCCTCCTCTTTCCCAAGGCGAATATGATAATAATAAATGTCACGCTAAGGTCACTCGAAATATTAATTCAACTACGCCAGTGTACAGTTCAATTTGCCTTGTTTTGCTGGACGAAAAACCCAAGTTTCCGAGGGTACAACTCAGCCATAGAGTGAAACGAGCCCATAAAAGTTCGTTGCGTCATTAACGTTTCTCAGGGTGAAAACTGCCCTCCAAGGAAAGAGATTTCTGGAAGTTGAGGATATAAAGAAAAACTTAACCGTCGAACTAACATAATCTCTTTGGATGCTTTCACTAACTCTTTTGAGAACCTTTTATAACAGTTTAACAACTGTATTCAATAAGGTGGTGATTACTGTGAATAAAAATAAAACCATTTTTGAGCTCCTTCAGTTTGTATTCTTCTTATTTCACCAGTCCTGGAACTTTATTGCCACACTTCATATATTCTCCTATAATTCCCTTGGAGACTGCAACGACCATTGACTGCTAACAATAGTGGTCCATGGATATTGTCTGTCTCCGGGTAATTCTCTGAGAAACAATAAAAAATAGGTTGCTCTTCCATTTATAAAAGAGTCCCGAGAGTCGTTAAATGTATTTAATTAAGTGCATTGCAAAATATGTTTTTTCAGGTCTTAACAATTTAGCAAGTAAGGTTAAATGTGGAAATCAGGTTAACCCACGCGGTAACAAACAAAGGACATGCTGTATTTCGACATCCCTTGTCGCAGGTCTCCTGATAACGTTTACATTAGGAGTAGGCACTCCTAATATCGAAATTATAACAAAGGATGCAAAGGATTGCCCACACATGCCTACGTAATCATCATCCCAAATCGATGAACGCTCGCATCATTGCTGTCTAACGCGTTTCTTGCCGAATGGAGACAAACCCCGTCGCTATGAACTATTTTTAACTGTATTAAGGTTCGCTTCTTACAACTTTTTCGATGATTGGTACTGAATATGCATTGAATACAAATTGCTCAATCTTTCAACAGACCTCATTAGCCGGGATTTACGATTCCGCTTGATGAAATAAATCACGCTATTATTTCCTTCTACACTATCCTATCAAAAGTCATGAGACATTTATAGTTATGAACAAAACGTATTTATTTAAAGAAATGAATAGCGTGTTCATCCAGTAGATGTGTCATGGAAGACTTTCCGTTAATTTTTGGTAGAAAGGAGGTGGTATTGCAATCCATCCTCATTCAAAGCATTTGTTAGCTCCACTAACGAAGGGGTGGACGTGTTGTGCCTTATGTACTGCGGCACCTAAACGTTAGTCCAACTTTGCCATAGTACATTGTGATGAATCCAGATATCAGTATGGTGCAGGTCCCCCCCCCCCTCTGGCACAGTACCACGCTCGAAAGAAGAGGCTCAACGAATGGGCAAAGACTTGAGGAGCACCTGGCCAATTCCATATTTGTTGTCAAAAACCAACCCTTCTGCCCCCCGACCTTCTGCAACACCTTATGGGAAGCAGAGATTGACATAATATTAGCCACAAGAAACAGAGACACCCAGATCACAAATTGGACGGTTAGAAACGCCTGGACGACCTTGGACCATCGTACACATTAGAAAGGAACCTGACAAGAACAACTGCTGACATGCACATGCTAAACAGATTTTCCCTCAGCAAGGCAAACTGGGACACCTTCCGAGAGACGCTAAGCACAGCAGGCCAGCAATAATTGCACACACTGAGGGAGCAAACATGCGGGAGCAAAAACCTGGAACGACTCCAGAAGGACGTCAAAAATAATAACTGAAGCAGCAGAGAAAGCCATGAATAGAAGAATCCCCACTGCAGGGGCCACCACGCCCTGGTGGACTCCAGAGCTCACACGAATGAAGAAATTAATACAGCATAGAAGGAAACAATTTCAGTTGGATAGGAGGAATTGGCCGCAACAAGAAGTCACTGAACTCAGGAACCAATATAGAATCGCTAGAAATTATTATACTGAACAGATAAAGAAAAAGAAAAGAGAATAATGGGAGAGACTGGTACAAGGATCATGGAACAGCAACCCCTGGGGGTGGTATACAAAATTACCACTCGCAAACTCCCCAGGGGGGAAGTCGTGACAGCCACCAAATCAGCACAAGGAAACTTAACCATAACCTGGGAGGAGTCGATTGGGAACATCCTTCAGGAGCTGCCAACAACACTAACAGAGGAGCAGCAGGCTATCTGCCAAGCAAATAATTGCTATAATAATGACCAAATAGAACCCCCCCTTCATCTTAGAAGAAATTCAGTATGCAGCAAGCAGTACGAAAAATAATAAATGCCCTGGACTGGACCTAATCGAACCGGAGATTGCAAAAGAAGCAACGGAACATATACCGGAATTACTGCTAAAACTATTCAATTGCTACCTGGAAGCAGGTAAATTTCGACTATGGTGGAAAAAGGCAAATTTAAAACTGCTCCTAAAAAACCCAACAAGGCCACCGGAGATACTTAGTTCCTACAGACCCATAGCCCTGCTACCAAAATACGAAAGACTGCTACATACCAGAATCACAAGGCATTATAATGAAGTAAATCCTAACAAGACAAAGCAATACAGATTTACTCCTGGCATATCCACTATCGAAGCAAAACAGAACCTCCTCTCTAGAGCCACCCATTGTCAAAGGAAATACTTCCTCGTCATCGCAGTGGATTTCGCCGGGGCGTTCGACACCCTCTGGTGGCCGAGCGTCTTGGCGAGACTCAGAGCTGCCAACCTTCCATTGAATCTTTACAATTGCATAAAGGATTACCTGACTGATAGAGCAGTGCAAGTTACCACACCACTTAAATGTTACTACCTTCCAGGATCACACCACAGACCCAACTGCAAATCAGACAGTGGAGAAGAAAATACTCCAGATCTATTTGCGATCAATATGGCAGCAGCGCTGGACGACCTCCACAAAAGGGGAAGTCACGCGGAGGTTCCTCCCCGATCTACAACAAATATACCCAGAGTATCCGGCATGGCTTTGCCCTGGATTGTACAGCAGTATCTCCTAACAGGACATGGAGCGATTCGCCACAAATTACACCTTCTCGGACTCGAAAACAACCCAATGTGTGCACGTGGCTCTGTGTAGACCTGGGGACACCAGATGTATGACTGCGAACTTTATGAAGATCTTCGAGTTGAATTAATCTAAATCCAAGTGCGCCTTAATCCCAAAAACCGGGAACACTACTTTCTGAAAGATGAAGCCTCATATATAGCATTCACCAAGTTTGCCCAGAACCTGTATGCCAGACGATTGACCATTCCTCTGCCTGCAAACTTCGAATAGACGTGTCAAACAAAGCTTCTCAGAAATCCCCAACCACACGTCAGGTTTGCCTGCTTGATCCTTCATGCAGGACAAAACTGGAACTCTTCTGAGAAGTGTGTGTGTGTGTGTGTGTGTG
This sequence comes from Mastigoproctus giganteus, assembly GCF_048544385.1. NCBI lineage: Eukaryota > Metazoa > Arthropoda > Arachnida > Uropygi > Thelyphonidae > Mastigoproctus > Mastigoproctus giganteus. Next base: position 220,008,433 of record NC_143584.1, read on the forward strand.
TGTGTGTGTGTGTGTGTGTGTGTGTGTGTGTGTGTGTGTGTGTGTGTGTGTGTGTGTGTGTGTGTGTGTGTGTGTGTGTGTGTGTCGGGATGGTTCCTAGGCATATGCCCATCTCCACCTAATTCATTTAGATAACAGAAAAACTGTAAAGTGCGCCTGAAATATAGCTAAGAAATAGAATATTCAAAACAAGAGAAATTTTGAGATGGTTACAATTTTAAACAGAGATATCTAAAAGTAATGGTTAAATTTTGTATAGGAAAAATTAAAATTGTATTAAAGAAATGTTTGTGTGTTTAGTGTGTTGTTAATGTCAGGTCACTTTGCCATCAGGAAGCAGCTGACATCTACAGCTGCCAACTGATGCCCGTCCCTGGTACGTGGAGCCGGACCTGCTTCTACTATTATAATCTATAGTGGCATAGCACAATCCCGCACTCAACAGAAAAAGTGCAATACTGTTGTCATTTTAGATTGTGCCCCACACAATCTAAAATGACCAATCGAAATTAATTTCGCCCAACATTTTGGACTTCTAGCGCTTCCCGCGACGCGTACGCGATTTTTTTTTTTTTTTTTTTTTTTTTTTTTTAGGTCCTAGCCACTGAAATCTCTCAGGAAATTAGGTGGCAGGACCTGCCAGAGTGAACTATATACTATATTTCGCCCCGTGGTCTGCCTCCACAGGGCGAAAGTGGGACAACGTCGGGCCTCAGTAAGGTTCTGGCGGCTAAATGACCAGAGGAACAACGGTACAAGGCATCACACATATACAAAGTCCATACACTTTTAAATCTCTGGCTTTTCCAGTCAACTGGTTCACCCACAATGTAAACTACGCGGAGATGGGGGAAACCCGTGGTGCCGCTTGACCCTAAACACACTTTACACTTTACCACATAAATGCCTCAGTCGCCCAGTCCGCAGGGGCTGCCCCCAGGGTTCTGTCCTGGGGCCGCTCCTGTGGAACTTTGTCAGATGAATTCCTCGCTATGTATCTGGGTGGTGTGGAGGCCCAGGCCTATGCAGATGACTTGGTCTTGACCATCGAGGCTGACAGCAGATCCTCTCTAGAAATGCAAGCAAATGATGCCCTGCAAAAGCTGCGACATTGGACGAAGCTACACTTGCTCAAACTAGCACCCGACAAGACAAAATCGGTGCTGTTAAAAGGTAAGCTAGACTTAAGGAGACCATCACAAATTAAGATTGAGAACAAAACAGTTAAGCTGTGCGAACAGATTAAATACCTAGGAATAATCCTGGACAGAAAATTAAATTTCAAGCCACACCTAGAATATATTAAACAAAAGATAAGAAGATATGCGGCCCTCGTCGCTAGAGTCACTCGCAGGAACTGGGGACTCAGCCATACTACCCTGTCCCTCTACTACAAAGCTATCTTCATCCCCTCCATCACGTATGGCTCCCCTGTCTGGTACGTGAGGGCGGGACTAGAAGTGAATAAAAGGATCTTCGAAACCATTCAGAGGACCATCCTCTTTACCATGACGAGAGCAACTAGAACGACTAGTACGGCTGCCCTCCAAGTCTTGGCAGGGGTTCTTCCCCTGTACCTCGAGGCTACTCGCTGCGGTCTGCTCTACCATCTTGCCAGAAACACATCGCCTACAATGTATGACCTCACCACTGACATCACTAATGACCGCAACTGTGCGAAGAGAAGAATCACCGACCACCTCGTCCAGATTTGGCAGAGGAGATGGAGCGACACAGAAAAAGGCGCAGTGACTAGAAGATTCCTTCCCACTGTCACCAAGCTGTACCCTCAGGCGCCAGAGTGGTTTAACCCCGATCGAAATACCACCTTCTTCCTTACAGGACACGGCCCGTTTAAAGCTAAGCTTCACCAACTTGGCATCAGAGATAACCCGTACTGTCTGTGGCAACCCAGAGTCCTGGAAACACTTAATGTTTGAGTGCGACCTGTATTACGACCTACGACTACGCCTAATAACGGCAACACAATATATACCAGACAACCAAGAACCCAGACTGTTAGACACTCAAGAGGACTACAAGGCACTCAGTCAATATGCTCAGGATCTATTTTCCAGAAGGAAATCAATGATAGCAATACACCAAGGGCAACCCGACTAGAAGGACTGCAGAACTCAAACAAGTACGTGATATACAAAAACTCACCATACTACAGAAAGACAAGACTTTAGGGTGATTTGGATGGCCTACTGGTGAACCAAAACCGCACTCCCTTGTGCGGCCTTGTTTTTTCCTATTTCCAGCGGAGGAGAGTATTTGCTCTTCTCCCCTCCTCGCCTCCCCACATTTTCACTCTGGTGGGGCATGGGCACGCCCACTGAAAATGAGGGGGCAACCTTCCTATCCGAACCCTCTTCTTCCTATTTCATCTCCCCGCCTTCACCCTGTGGTCACTCACACACTAGTCAGATTAGCAGATTAGCTGAAAAATATCAGTAAGCTAGTAGCAAAGGGATGCAATGTAGAATGAATGAATGAGAATGAAAGACAATGAATAGGTTGGGCACAGAGTGAACTAGGAATTATGGTAAAAGGGAATAAATGTCAGTTTTTGTGAAAGAAAGAGTGACCTAGCATGAGGGAAAGAGAGAGTAAATGGGAATGAGTGGAAGAGCAAATGTAATTGGCCGAAAGAGCACAAAGTTAAAAATAAGTTACACTACTTTATATATATACTGTACTAACAAACATTTACTAACCACATAAACACTATCACTGCATTCTTCCCTGGCCTACAAAAAAACTTGCGGCTAGGCCTGCACCACAACTGAAGAATTGCAGTAGGTTGAGGTGCCCAGAGAGTGCAGTGCAGAAAGCAAGAGTCGAACAAATGAAATGAAAGCCAGAAGAATGAATGAAAGTGTGTGTGAGAAAAATAACACAAACCATAAATGCTGCAGTTAAGTGCACACTAACCCTAGTTTTAATTAGTATTTAAATTTACATTACACATCATTGCATCCCCCCTGGTGTGTGAGAAAAAGATGAATGAGTGTGAGTGAAAAAAAAAAAAAAAAATATATATATATATATATATATAAAGCTTGGGAAAAAATACATATAAAATAAGAAAAGAAAAAAAAAAAAGAATGCAAGTAGAGTGAGATGCAGATTATGAATGAAGTAAATGTGTGTCTCTCCCGCCCCTTCGCCTGGTGTGTTCCCCCTGCTAGCTAATAGATCCCACCTCCAGAGCGGGATGGGCAGCTTGACCTTCTTACCGGATT